>NC_064633.1:176626745-177257682 GCF_023864275.1 Schistocerca cancellata | reverse complement strand
TTCGCAGTACAGAGCATATCAGGTTATAGTTGTGGAAAGGGGCCAAAATCAGTTACTGTCAGTTGCACAAACCATACAAACTTTATTTTCCTAAAACCCTTAAAGGTATACAGAAACAATACGGCGGAAGGCACGAACACAAGTTATTAAAATTGCCTGAAGGAATACACACGGCTGAATGCTTAACACAGCACTTGAGAGTAAAACAAAATCACAATCTAAAACAACAGAACAGTGGTGCTGAGAAGTTCTCCAAGGATAGGCCTGAGGAGGTAACTCTAACTTAAGATCAGGTGACACAGGCAGCCAAGGGTAATACTAAATAATGGGATGGCAACCCGACCCAGGGACGTCTGAAGGACCGACCAACAATTTAACCAATTCCCTTCCGTGGGCCAACGACACGACAATGGAAAATATCAGCGAGGACGAAGATACCAGCAGCACTATGTCTTCGAAATAGACGTCTAAACACAGTCAAAGCTCCATAATCACTCAAAGAAACAAAAGGGAGAACAACACCAAGCTGTCGAAGTACATGCCATGCCGAACAGCATCAACATGGCGAGGAAAACCCACTGCCGGAAAACTATATTAACGACCAGGGCAGGTAACCGGAACGTTAATGGCCACAAGGCAGAAGTTACCGTTGGTGAACTTCACTAATAAGTTACAATCATTTCAATAGTTGAACACCATACAGGAAGACGACTGCAAAATTTGCCAACTCCAGCACACCATATGTTGCTGGTTGCAGGAACGGCCCAGGAAGCAATGAACAAAGAGATGTCACAGCAGTTGAGGTTTCATAACAGGTTA
Organism: Schistocerca cancellata; assembly: GCF_023864275.1. Taxonomy (NCBI): domain Eukaryota; kingdom Metazoa; phylum Arthropoda; class Insecta; order Orthoptera; family Acrididae; genus Schistocerca; species Schistocerca cancellata. The sequence continues at coordinate 177,256,863 of NC_064633.1, read as the reverse complement.
ACTGATTACTCAACTCCAGTATCCAGGTTCCGTGGGCGACGAACTTCGCAGCTCTTGCAGCTAGTGCCTCACAACTCCGACCGAGCATGCACGCCGCCAGCGGCCCTGGCCTGACCACACAATGCGGAGACTTCCTCGCTGTGCTGCCGCAACTGACCAACTACTCACACACTCCACCACATGGAAAATATAGCGGTCACACCAAACAAGGTACAGCAGTAGTAGTATCGATAAACGCTGCTGCTGACACTCACAGGCAAGCAAACCAGCAACTTAGTGATGCCAGTAACTCGAGTAAGAAACGAGGCGACAGTACCGTAAAGACAAGATGACAAACAATAAACGGCATGAACACGAGCCGCGCACGGCTCAATTACAGTGAAAGTAAACAGCAGAACCAAAATCCTTCTATCACTGGCGATCAAACAGTTCCCAATTGAAAACCGCACAGTTCAAAATCGGTATACCAATCAGGCAAAATCGCCAGCAGCACAGACGCCCGCCAGGATGGTCGTATTATAAGGGCAGAAGTGGCAGATCGTACAGCTACTGCAGTACTGCCAAACAGGCTTTTGAGCCAGATATGTCAGCACGAATTCTTGCGAAGCTGTTATTAGTGGTGAGATTACAGGCACGCACAACTCTAGCCCGTCTTCAGCTCACGCTATAGAATCGACTTGCACGGCTCGACTAATGCTATCAGAGTGTAACCTCGCACTTCCTGATCAGCCTATTGGATCTCGATACAAATGAACATGATCGCTTATGCCTTACGAAATTTTACAATGAATAAGGTATCGGCATCGAAGGAAGAGAATACCGATTAGTAGAAGGAAAGTGTACAACAGACCCTTATGAAGGAAAAATCTATTCCAACCCTAATCTAAACCCTGATAATAATTTTGAAGAGGATGAAATTTAATGCAATCGCTCAGGAACCATGCAGAGGGGAAAAGGATACCGTGTAATATTTAATACAAAAAATACTGATTAGTGAAAAGGGATATGGAACAGGGTCGCGAACCCACTACTGCAATGTATATCCAGAATCCTAAATTATGTCATGGCAAAGACAATGAAGCAAAGTATCACTGGCTTGGCAACATAAGGTTGTCACGATTTGCCACAACACAAAGGTCACGAAAAAATAAATGTACCAGAAAGCACTGAATTTGCAGTTACTTATTCCGAAATATTAAATTTTGAAAGCGCAATTAAATTAAGTTGCTGGTTAAGTAAATGACTGACTAACTGAAACTTCGATACACAAACAAGGACTTTCAGTAACTTCAGCGTAGCGTAATGCAAAATTAGGAAAAACATTAGCAATTTCCTTTTAATTAATGAAATACTGAAATAAATTTACTTTAAGCAAGTGACCAATTGATTTACTTTTAACACAAGAACAATAAAATATGTACCAAGTCAGCAGAAGTCACTCGCTAAGCTAAATACAGAATAAATGAAACTGTGTACTCTTAATTTGTGCGGTATTCTTGCTTATTTGTGAAAGAGACTGAAGATATTACTCAAAATTGCAAATTAATTAAGCTTATCTTATGCAATACAAGAATGAATAGGTAGCAAAATTTAGACAAACTAGCCATTAGCAAACAAACAAACTGGCAAAAAAAGTTTATCAGTTTTCATATTTTTACGACATTCGATGACTGAATGGAAAGAATTGGGTCTGTGCTTGATAATAGTGTCTGAGGACAATGACATCACAGGTGCACTACAAGTTTTAACTGCAAGTCATTATTCGAGAAATTTAGTCATTAAAGCTTGTTAGAAAATTCCACTGGGTGATGCCTTTATAATATTAGTTATACTCTGTCATTTAACAGTCTTATGATGATGTAGCTGTGCAGGCGACAAACAATCTGGCCGACAACAATGCTGAGCTATCACTGTTGCTGCTGCTACTAGTTGAGAAACGCGAGTCGTCTCCGGGGCCATGGATAATTATGGGATAGGCAGTAGTTAGAACTGCAGCTTTCTCCGCCTGTCCACTTCTAACGTTCTCTCAATACTCGCGGGCTAACGAATTAGGTGCGCTTACACTGGCGCAACCATACCTGCACACCCCATCTGCGGGAGCGCCCAACAAACACATCCGCACTCCTTCATGACTCAAGCTGCTCTGATTCCTCTCTGCTCACAGTGCGACAGAGACTCTCCATACGCAAAGATAAACAACGGTACAGCTACTGCCATTTCGTCGTTGCTATCGGTATATTAAAATAAAGTTCCCTTGGCTATTATCCAGCAATTTACAATTACATTACAATTACAATCAATTATATAAGTCAGAGATAAATACACTATTATATCCAGTACATATTAACTATAGTTCCTGTAATAAAGCTTATGTATTCAGAATCAAAAGTATAGTACAAGTTATCAACGGGTATTAAATGGCGAAAAAGTTTGGATGGTGCAGAAGGTGTTACAAGAGGATCACTTGGGAGATGGTGCGGCTCGCCATCCTCTTCAGCAATGAAAGCAGATTCTGAATGCTGGCGAGTGATGGTCCTTTGCATGTTCGACGTAGACCTGGTGAGCACTGTTTGGTAGAGCTCAGTCATCCCACCGACGCACGACGTTGAAGATAACCGTTCTCAAAACACCGTGTCCTGCTGCCTGTTATACATCCTCGTCCGACAAGAATCGTCTGCCCTTCAAGACATTTTTAACGGGCCGAAAGCTTGATAATGGCGTCGGTAGAGATCAGGACTTCGGGGTGGGTGCTCGAGTGTCCCCCACTTGAGTTGACGTAACGTCTCAGTTACGACACTTGCAATAAGAGGACGTGCGTTATCATGAAGCAGTAGCGCATCTAGACGCACCATTCCACATCCGTGATTTCCGACCGACTTGCTGACCCATACACATTCTTCATTAGCCGATGGATGTTTACCGGTGTTTGTCCTCCGTTAGCCAAAAAAGAACCACAGCATTCGTGCTGTTTGGACGCGTTTGGTAATAACGTCGCCATAGTTCGCGTTCCCGCATTTACAGCACGCACGTCGGAAAGACACGAACACCACACTAATCCCTTTCCTACATAACGGTGTTTATATTCCCGATCGGAATCGCACTACGTTGCATGTACGGCGCAGCAACGACCTTAAATTAAATGTGACTACTTTATAATTTAAGCTATAATCAGGACGATTAGTACACTCGTAAATGACACGTGAGGTACGTTCAGAGTAAAGCATCTTCTGGAAGGGAAAGGATGATGGAGAACCACGCATCCATGGTGCAGGATTTGCATTAAAAACGAAAATAGTGAAAGATCTTCGACTTACACCTGTCTCAATTAGTGAAAGACTGATGACTCTGAGAGTACCCATTGGTTCAGACAGTTTCATCACCTTCCTCTCCGCATATGCTCCTACTTTAGACAGTGATGAAGACACAAAAAATCAGTTCTACCACCAAATGAACAGTACTCTAAGATACCAATTAAAGATAAATTAATTTTACGATTTCAATGCCAGAGTGGGAAGGGAGAACCGTTTTTGGAGAGACATCATGGGTAAACAAGGGGTCGGAAACTGCAATGCAAATGGGATGTTACTTCTTGGTATACGTGCTGAGCACGAGGTTTTCATCTCCAATACCCAATTCCGCTTGCCTAGCCGCTATAAGACCACATGGATGCACCCACGCTCCAAACATTGGCATCTTATAGACTACATTATTACTCGACAGCGCGACGAGAAAGACATTCTCATCACAAAAGCAGCACTAAACATCGATGAGTGCTGGACTGACCATAGAATTTTAGTCAGCCGTTTGAGAGTACCAAAGTATCGCAAGCCACGATCCCACTTTTCAAACCCACCACGCACAAAATTCAGCATAAGCAACCTGAACAACAAAAACGTTCGCTCACACCTCCAAGGCATACTGTCTGAACAACTTAACAAAGCTCCAGAAACCACAGATGATGTCCAACAAGAATGGACCACATTAAAGAACATCATCAAAGAAACTGCTGAGAATGTTGTTGGTTTTAGTGCACGGAAAAGAAGTGATTGGTTTGATGACAACCATGGAGAAATCCAAGCCATCAGCAATGCAAAGCGGGATGCTTACCTATCCCTTGCTCAGGATCCGTCCTGCGCAGAAAAGAATGCACACTTTCAAGAACTCAAGCAGAAATGTCAAAGTGAATTACGAGCAATCAAGAACAAATGGTGGCAACAGAAAGCCACAGAACTCCAAAATCTTTCAAAAAGGGTTCAAATGGCTCTGAGCACTATGGGACTTAACATCTGTGGTCAACAGTCCCCTAGAACTTAGAACTAATTAAACCTAACTAACCTAAGGACATCACACACATCCATGCCCGTGGCAGGATTCGAACCTGCGACCGTAGCAGTCGCGCGGTTCCGGACTGAGCGCCTAGAACCGCTAGACCACCGCGGCCGGCCCCAAAATCTTTCCGATGCAAGGAACCTGCGTGGCTTCTACGCTGGTATTAAAGAGCCGTACGGACCTATCCGCTCCTCATCAGGAACAGTGAAAGCTGCTGACAACTCCACCATTCTTACTGAAAGTCAGGACATCTTACATCGTTGGAAAGAGCACTTCAGCTCACTGTTAAACCGGCCTTCTACTGCCGCTGGAGATTTTCTCAAAAATCAACCACAGCACCCGCCACAGACCTGGATGGCTGATGCTCCAACTTTTAAAGAATTTTGCAAGGCACTCAAGACTGTGAAACCTGGGAAGGCTCCTTGACCTGACAGCATCCCGATGGAGCTTATTGAGGGTGGTGGATTGCCTCTAAAAACTAGACTCTTCTCACTCATTCTGTTAATGTGGGAAACCCGCAAGGTACCAGCTGACTTGAAGAACTCCACAATTGTCACCATGTTCAAGAAGGGCGACAGAAGCGTCTGTGGTAACTACCGGGGAATATCTCTACTCTCTGTCACTGGCAAAATTTTTGCAAGAATCCTTTTAAATCGCCCCCAGACACTTTCAGAGATTATACTACCTGAGTCTCAATACGGGTTTCCACCTTCAAGAGGGAATATTGACATGATTTTCTGTGCACGACGACTACAGGAGAAGCGCAGAGAACAGCAAAAGCCTTTACTACTTCGGTACCGTTCCCAGAGAAGCCATGTGGATGGTCTTAAAACGCTTCGGCTGCCCTGAACATTTTGTTGACTTGATTGAAGCTCTCCACGATGATATGACTGGACAGGTCCTCTGCCAGAATGAAACAACTGGTGAATTCCCAATAACGAGTGGGCTTAAACAAGGATGCGTTCTTGCACCAACATTATTAGCATTCGGAATGAAATTTTCACTCTGCAGCGGAGTGTGAGCTGATATGAAACTTCCTGGCAGATTAAAACTGTGTGCCGGACCGAGACTCGAACTCGGGACCTTTGCCTTTCGCGGGCAAGTGCTCTACGAGAAGTAAAGCTGTGAGGACGGGGCGTGAGTAGTGCTTCGGTAGCTCAGTTGGTAGAGCACTTGCCCGCGAAACGCAAAGGTCCCGAGTTCTCGAGTCTCGGTCCGGCACACAGTTTTAATCTGCCAGGAAGTTTCATTATTTGCATTGTATCTGGCAATTATGCTTTACGAGGCGAGGCTTCCGTAAACAATGCAGGAATAGAACTAAAGTACAGGTTCGATGGAGGATTATTCAACCAGTCCAGACTCAATTCAAAAAGGTTCACCAGTACCACTCGTATGACAGAGCTGCAGTATGCTGATGACAATGCTTCTCCAGCTCATCCACCTGCAGAGTAGCAGCTGCCAGTTGATTCCTTCAGCAGGACGTACGAACGATTTGGTCTCTCCATCAATATTCCAAAGACAAAGGTGATGGCGCAGCCAACTTCTGGCTCCTCCGTTCCTGATTTCAGCATGTCCATTTATGATACACCCTTAGAACAAGTGGACCATTTCCTCTACCTAGGAAGCATACTGTCATCTAACTGCTTATCTGGAAAAGATGTGGAGAATAGATTACGTGCTGCCCATGTAGCATTTGGACGTCTTACAAAGCGTGCCTTCCTGAATAAAGACCTAACACTGTACACCAAACTGATGGTGTACAAAGCCTTAGTCATTTCCACCCTGCTATATTGTTGCGAAACATGGACGTTATATTGCTGTGATCTGAAGAAACTAGAACGCTTCAACCAACAGAAGCTTAGATATATCATGAACCTAAAATGGGATGACTTCATATCCAACACCGCTGTTCTTGAGAAAGCAAAAATGTATAGCATGGAAGCTCTTATCATTGGGCATCAACTCAGATGGGTCGGACATGTCCAGCGGATGAAAAATGACAAGACTTCCACGCCAAATGCTGTACAGCGAAGTGAGCACAGGTAAAAGGCCAAGAGGTGCCCCTCTCAAACGTTATACGGATCAGTACAAGAAAAATCTGAAAAACGTGAACATCGATCCGAGTAACTGGTCCACAATAGCAGAAGATCGAAGTCGCTGGAACTCAGTTAAATCAAATGCTCTTCAAAACTTTGAGCTGGAACGTCGAAGAATGGAGAATGACAAACGCCGGAGACGTAAACTCCTCTAGGCTCAGCCACGCCCTCCACCTTCCATCAGCTGTAATGTCTGTGACCGCCTGTTCCATGCTAGGATTGGATAGCTAAGCCATCAACGACACTTCCACGCCCGAACCGTGACAAAGGAAATCTCAGGAGGGAAGTGAAAACTCGGATACGAGTATCAGCCGACGACGACGAAATGACACAGGGTGGCAATTTTTATAACATACTTTCCGCCAGAAGCTAAATATGGGAAACTGACGTGACGGACGTCGGCTTCAAGTCTGTGGCGTCATTACAACTCCCCTTATTCATCCATGTTTCCACAGCACATTATTATGTTCTGCTGCGGAGGTAATCAGTTATTTACGATCTTTGAGTTACAACTTCTCGTCTTTGTCATGGGATTGTCTGACTTGCCACGAACGAGACCAGTTTTTCAGCGTGCAGTTAGTTGCTGATGAATTTAACTGTTTGGCGATTGCTAGTGCTACACTGTTTAAGAGAGTTGACTCACACTGAGCAGTGTTCTCGTCTCCGCAGTTGCTTTTAAACTGTTTTTAAAACAGTTCTGTGCACGGCTGCGTATGTTGTATGCTTGCCCGCTGGTAGCTGGACAGCTTTATGGCCTATCCTCACGCTCCTGAAATACGTTTTTACTCAGTGTACTAGTAAAATGTCCCGCCTCGTAATTTTGTCAACGCTGTATACTGCTTAAACATGACCTAAAGCCCAGACTGGCTAACAATAATTCCAGTTGATGGTGGAAATGTCAGTTCAGTATATCTTACCTAACCTCATCTCAGTGCAACTATGGCGTTAATGCAGTTTTACACGTTGAAACAAGTACAGAGGCACTCTTCTGTTGTTTACAACGTGACTACGACCACTGACGCTGTTCTCTTTATACCTTAAAATCACATTCATGTGTCAAATTTTCACTGCACACGTTTATGTTACAACGCAGGTAAAGTGCTGACGAATAGGATCTAGCTGACAGTCGATCAAGACACCCAAGCATCTTACGCAATCAAAATTTAAAAAGCGTGAAGTGTGCTTTCGTGGACGGGTCTAAAAAATGTTCAAATGTGTGTGTGAAGTCCTAAGGGATCAAACTGCTGAGGTGATCGGTCCCTAGTCTCACACACTACTGAAACTAACTTATGTTAAGAACAACACACACAAGCATGCCATGGGGAGGACTCGAACCTCCGGCTGGAGGGGCCGCGCAATTTGTGACATTGAGCCTCAAACCGCACGGCCACTCCCCGCGGCGGGACGGATCTATTGAAGCTTTGGATCCTCCTAGGTACTCTATCTGTTAGGATCGTCAAGAGTAAATGAGGCCTATAGCACGTCGCACAGAAGCGACGTTCAAGTACACGTTTGACCATCCTGATTTATGAACAAATTTTACTCGATCAGGTGTTTCAGTGGTCAAGCCTGTGTCGAGTTGTCAATAATGTACAGTAGCCCCTGTATATTTCGTGTGATACTGGAAAGAAAAGTGAGCGGTGTGAGAAGTAATCAAAAATAATGCGTTCTTTAAATGGTGTCCATTTATTTGGTTTCAGGGCTGCAGCATGTATTTTCTTTTATCATAATAAGGTTCTTCGGAGAATGCTTGATTGTTATTGCACATCTTGTGTAGTTTTATTTTTGACCTGGTGATGGTAACGTGAACTTGAAACCATAGCTTGAGTAATTTCAATTGTAAATGAGCTGATTTTTCTTCATAGTATATAAATTTACGATAATCGGCCAGAGATTTGAACTGCTACCACCTTTATCCCTCCCCACTCTTTTTCCGTCTTTCACACTATCTCTCTCTATCCTTCAACCCCTGTCTCTCTCACACGCACTTGCAACACCACCCGCAGAATAAGTATTGTTTACAGGATGACGTTTAGCGGTGGTACAAGCCTTATAGTCCTTAGACAGAAAAGCGTTAATCACATTTTCGTCGATACTTTCACTCTTATTAGTGCTATAAACATTTTTCTTAACAGCGGGTGCTTTATTTGATATAGTTACTTGGGAAAAAAATTCAATCGTAAGAAAATGAGATCCTCGATCGCAAAGCAGCATGCAAGAACCTTCCTGCTAACAGACGACATGCTGCCATCTAGCGGCTACCTCGTAAGCTGATGTTCACAGCCAGTATCCGTTAGGTAGCACCACCTGGCGGACAAGAATTTCTAGTCGTTGCTCGCCAAGGACACCGCGGCTCAATCTCTGTCTGATTCGTCTTTGGTCCGATTACTCGTAATCCACCGAAAGCTACGTTACATATAGGACTACAATGCACTGGCTCTGAGTGACGACTAATTATCCAGATTTATAGTTTCCAATATTTCACTATAATAGTTTTATGCAAATATGCCAACGGTTGCTTCAGTAGCACGGTGGCAGTTTTTCATACACAATATAGTCGTGCTGGGTCGTCTACGATTTTCCTCCCCCTCCCCACCAACGTTCGAGGGCACCTCGCAGACGTAGCATTCATGCGCACTGTAGACCCTTTCCTTTTGCCCATCTAAAACTATTTTTATATCCATGTGTTTCAGAAAGATTACGGTACTTAGACGGACAATGCTAATCTGCTTACGAGAATTAGTTGGGGTCCAGAGTATGAAACGAGAAAGACAGATGTTGTTACTATATCCAGTAGACTGATTCGTTACTTATTATGGCGTTGTTCAATTAGAAATTGAGCGTTGAAACGAACTCTTCACGCAGTCGCGAAAATGAAGCCATTGTGCATTATTTGAAAGTTACCCCTAAAGTTCTGAGAATTTGTGAACGGAGAGGATTCCTGCTACACACTAACACAATACTGCATAGTGAAGACGACGATCAATTTAGGTTCTTACAGAGGTGTGCATGCACTATTTATTCCCGTGTAACATCCGTGAATGGGTTAGAAGGAAGTAATTAGGCGCTTGCCAAGCACCATTCGATGTGACGACGTATCGTATTCAGTAGCTTAGCTAAGGTGGGGCATACACATTAGTTTTGTGGAAAAGGGACAAGGGTGGAAGGAACGAACCACAATTGCTGCACAATAAAACCCAAGGTTGTTGAAAAATTTGTTCATTAATTAAGAAACATACTAATGCTATCTTTTATTAAATATCTACTACCTAAAATGTAATTAAGTTAGATAAGCTACAAGGCTAACAATCACCACTTGATCAGATTTATCGCAGATTTGTCTATAACTAGGTACCGTCGTCCTAGTGAATGAACGAAGGCTCAGAATTGAGTGTGTTTATATCAAAGACACCCTGAGGCAGGTCATCCACTTTCGTGTTCCTTAATTTACTTCAGGTGAAGTTTTCTTCATCCATACATTACACCAAAGCTCCGGATATCCGATAACACAACTCATAACTTTTTTTAAACAATTCTGCAGTCTTGTGTAAGTTAGTAACACCTACATTAGTTTTCGTCACGTACGATAGATGAGGTTTCTGTATCGCATATGTTGTGATATTTTCTTTGGAAATAGAATATACGAATAAGTAGTAATGAAATACGAGAATCATCACATGGTATAGTTAGTGAACGTCGCCAGTGTTCAGTCACTGTAGGATACTCCGTTTTTTTTTTTTGTTTTTTTTTTAGTGCAGTTAATATACTGATTTTTGTCCTGGCATGATTTCACGCTCTAGATAACCTTCATATCATGCTAACAATCTCTGAAAAAATTTAAACTGATTTATAAATGGCTCTGAGCACTAGGGGACTCAACTGCTGTGGTCATAAGTCCCCTAGAACTTAATACTACTTAAACCTAACTAACCTAAGGACAGCACACAACACCCAGCCATCACGAGGCAGAGAAAATCCCTGACCCCGCCGGGAATCGAACCCGGGAACCCGGGCGTGGGAAGCGAGAACACTACCGCACGACCACGAGATGCGGGCAAACTGATTTATATTTCGCGACCGTCATATCTCATACATTCCTGATAGACTGCAAGTCTTACGAGCAGTTGATCCACTGAAAAAGTTAGTTGTACCGTACATAGTGACAAATTTATTCTAAATTTTCAAAAATGTTTTTGTAAGCTTCACCACAATGTAGACTTCGTGGCTTGAGAAATGAAAAAATTATGTATGAAGTACATGTTTGACCATCAGCTGCTTTTATTTTAAACCCAAATATCGACCGTCTTCAGTCATGGACCATCTTCACGGATAAGGGTTAAAACAGTTTAAGCCATAACATTACATTTGTCATTACTTAAACTATGTGTAGAGCATGTCATGAATATCAATATACGACACAGGGCTTTTAGAAGCAAACATACTAATACTAAGTGTCCACAGAGCAGTACCGAAGAGAACGTCTTCATGAGATGCTCTACATATTATTTAAGTAATGACAAACGTAATGTTGTGTCTTAAACCATTTTAACCCATACCCGTGAAGATGGTCCATGACTGGAAACGGCCGATATTTGGGTTTAAAATAAAAGCAGGTGATAGTCATAAACACGCATTTCATACATTACTTGACGGTTGTTGACACTCACCTTCCAAAAATATATAAAAAAATAATGTTAGAGTATTTTTTTTACTTAATACGTTTATTGTACACGGTTCTTCTGTGTGTTCCTAGTGTCATACTTTAAAACGCCCTCTCGTTTGCAGATGCACCTTAGCACACTGCTCCGACACAGAATTAAAGCGGAAAGACACAGGAAGTAAATCCACTTACACATCTCACATCATAAATGATATTCACTAGGCGGAAGTACCGAAAACAACCCCGTAACACTTCATACAAAGAAGAAGGGTAACCTTATGGATATATGTGAAGAAATAAATATGCATGATCACCCTCAAAACTCTAGCGAAAATAGGCTCTACGACCAGAGCAGCCTAAGTAACACGTGTCCTCGAAATATGTTTCACCGTTATTCCTTTGCAGGCACTTCACAGTTTCGTACCTGCTTTCAGATGTTTGTAAACATATTTTTAACTTTCCACGTTGTGTCAGCGACATACTGGCATGCCTATACGATTCTCTGTATTTCAAATTTTTCCCGCTTCATTTTCCCCTTTAAATTTTCTTCACAAAGTGTTCCAGAATTTCATTAAATCTAAACGACCACAGTTAATTTTTCATTGTCAAAGCACGCAAATTAGAATTTGTAGTATGTCAAACCACAATTACTTTTTGATGTCAATACTTTTTATGTCAGTCACTAACGTAAATCTCTCCATTGCCAACGTGTTATCTCCTTGATCCAGTGCAGGACTTTTCACTATAATTTGACTGTGTGGTACAAACTCAAAAAAGAATTTAGACCCTTTTTCTTACTTTGAAATATAGCATATTAATTGCTTTTTAAATAGATGTCAAATATACTGTTCATCTGTAGTAAAAATTATACGTTTGTGTCTCTGTATACAACGAAAAGAAGACTGTACCAGTATTACGAGAATGATGTAATATTTCAGATTAGTTCTTTTTTCTGTGGAAGAGCGGAAAACATGGTTCCACACGAAGTCCTACTTCGCGCACACCTCACTGCAACGTCATATCTACACCTACATTCATACTCCGTAAGTCCCCACAAGGCGGAGGGTACCTCGTACCGTTATCAGTCATTTCGTTTTCTGTAATACTCACAAATAGAACGAGGACAAATCAACTATCTATATGCCCCCGGACAAGCGCTAATTGCATTTATCTTCGTGGTAATTATGCGAAATGTACGTTGATAGCAGTAGAATCGTTCAGCAGTGAACTTCAGATCCCAGTTTTCTAAATTTCTCTTATCAGTGTTTCGCGAAGAGAAAGTCAACTTCTCTCCACGGATTTCCGTTGGATTTCACTAAGAATCTCCGTAAAACTGACGACTTGATATGTCTTTCTCAAATCCCGCCTGGTGGAGAACCCAAACACTCGACCAGTACTCAAGAATGGGTCGCACTACCATTCTGTGTCTCCTTTACAGATGAACCACACTTACCTAAAATTCTCTCGATAAACCGAAGGCAACAATCAGCCTTCCCTGCTACTATCCTTACGTACTCGTTACATTCCATATCGCTTTGCAACGTCACGCCTAAAATTTAATCGACGTGCCTTTCTTGAGTAGCGCATTACTAATTCTGCATTCGAACATTGCAGGATTGTTTTTCCTACTCAGCTGCATTATATTTTCCTACATTTAGAGCAAGCTGCTATTCAGTACACCAATTACAAATTCTGTATAAGTCACTTTGTACCCTCCTACAGCCATTCAACGACGATACCTTCCCGCACACTACAGTGTCGCCAGTAAACAATCGCAGATTGCTGTTCGTTCTGTCCGTCATATCATCTATGCATACAGAGAATAAGAGCGATCCTATGACACTTCCCTGGAACACCCTTGACGGTACCCTCGTCTGCGATTAACACTCGCCGTCGAGGACAACATACTGAGTTTTATTAATTAAGGCTGGGATTCCCAAAGCGTAATGAATTAACAGACATTCAAAGTATTAATTTGGTAATTGTGCTTAGGGAAATGGAGCGGGCGGCAAATAATGGTGTAGACAGTGAAACAATTAGTGAACAGGGAAGCATTATCGATCGATCGGTCGGCAACAGCTCGGCTCAGGATTCCGAAATGACAGGACACAATCTTGCAAATCCTGTAGATTCAGGTTTTGCGTCCTCACCGTTTTCTCAAATAAGTCAAGACACATGTTCTGCTTTTCAAAATGAGAATCTTGCCGGTTCACATGCACTGCCGAATAGCACTGAGGAACATGTTTCAGACACCAATGCATTGTTATTACAATTAATGCAACAAATGGGACAAAAGCTTCAAAAGTTAGACACAATGGAACAAAATCTTCAAAAGTTAGACACAATGGAACAACATCAGAGACAAACACCGCAACAGTTTCAAAAGTTAGACATCACGCTTCAACAAAGACGTGAAGGTTTAACTGCTGAGTTACTTAAAATCGAATCGAAATGTCAAAAAGTCTTTAATGACGTAAAAACAAAAATTTTTTAGCTTTTCCAACCTATTTTTTGGCGCCGTGTATTGGATTGGATTGTTTGGGAAAGGAGACCGGACAGCGAGGTCATCGGCCTCATCGGATTAGGAAAGGACAGGGAAGGAAGTCGGCCGTGCCCTTTCAAACGAACCATCCCGGCATTTGCCTGAAGTGATTTAGGGAAATCACGGAAAACCTAAATCAGGATGGCCGGACGCGGGATTGAACCGTCGTCCTCACGAATGCGAGTCCAGTGTGCTAGCCACTGCGCCACCTCGCTTGGTTTCGCGTCATGAAAATGCATTACAGAATCACGAAGCAGCCATAAAGGAACTGCAAACTATTGTTCATGAAACTCACGTCACGTTGCAAGCTAAAACTGACTTAATTGCATCTACCGATTCGGTTACGCAACTTGCAAAAACTCGGGAAAATTTAAAGGACACAGTAAATACGTTTTCAACACAAATGGACACTCTGAAACTTGGTTCAGAAAAACACACTGTGAAAATCAGTTCACTATCGGAGGAAGTAGCCGAACTTTCGGATCAGTTCACTAACTTATCTACAAAAGTAGATGATCATCTGAGTGACATGAGACCCGAAAATGAACAAATTAAGATATTTAAACAAAATCAAAATCAAATTAATATGCAACACAAAAGAGAAATCCGGGAAGTACAAGATCAGTTGGCACAAGGAATACAAGAATTACATATTTCAGAGGACACTCGCGCTCCAACACGGGAAGAGGGACTTCGAAATACGGAAAAGCCATAAAATAATAACACAGGTAATTTCGGAAATTATGAAAGAAATTGGCAAGGTGCACCGAATTTTGAGATGGAACCGACAACACGACGTAATAATAACCGACATGCGACTCGCCGGCACGGTAACTCAGCGTGTTCGGTCAGGGGTTAGCTACCCTTTGTGATAATAAAAAAATGAGTTAATGGATCAACGACGAACTGAAACGGGTCTCTTGCGACGTCCGCCCCGAGCAAATACAACGAACAAAAACGAACAAAATGAGATGAATAAAACAAGGTACTGTACAATGAGGAATAATTATTTTGAAAGAGGATATGAATAGAATACAGAAAGCAGGTATAGATAGGACTTTTTCGGGATAATGATGAACGAAGGGAGATCTCCAAGAAGTAAAGAAAGTTTTGTTTGCAAAATACTGCAGTAAAACAAACCGTGTCCTTTCCTTTTGTGTTATTCAGCTATGTGTTTGTGTACCCTTGTGTTTTTGTGTTCTTCCTGTGTTTATGTGTTTATCTGATAAGAGTTATACTGTAGAATTTTTCTAATAATATGTTATTTTCTTTGTAAAGAGGTTTAGACATTATTTATTCTGTTCTGTTTTAATGCTCATGTGTGAAATTAATGTTTCGAAAACTATTCTCACTATTTTATTCATTTACTTATGTCATAATTCCTGTAACACTGATGAATGTGTTTATTTCTATTCTTTTGTAAAGCCTGTATTACTACAAATGTTATATGTATTCTTCAATAAAATTCTTCAGGGTATCAGACCGCATCGTCATAATTTAAAATGCGCCAACGTTTCGGCCAGCGTTCCAGCTAGCCTTCATCAGGGCCTTACGTTAAACTACTAAATGAATTTTTTTTTTCTTTATTGTAATTTTTAACATCTTACATAAGGTGGGCTGTCAGCATCTGAGTACGCCGCTCTTCAGCCTTGAGATTTACAATAAAATAGAGGGGACACAGAGAATACAATCAAAAATGGTGGGCATAACAATGTAGACACCAAAAAAACAAAAAAACACAGAGTCGTTCACGCCTGACGAAAAAACATCGCTGACACTAGTTGACACGGCGCACAAAACACGGACGGCTGCGACGGAACACGTGAACAGAGGAGGCGTGACGACGAAAGAACACTAAACACAGACGAAGGCACACACACGAGACACTGATGGCGACGATCTCCGGCGCGCGAATGTTCACAGAAGTGTGCGAGTCCGGGGACCTGCCAAGAGAGGAGGAGGAGGAGGAGGAGGGGGAGTGGGAGAGGGAGAGGGGAGAGCAGAGATGCCATGGGCAGGGGAGAGTGGGGGCGGGGGGAGGGGGGGGGGAAGCCCGGGGGAAGAGGGGTGGAGGATGGGGGACGGGGGAAAAAGGAAAGAGAACGGAGGGAGGGTGCCTAAAGGAAAGGAAACCGGGAGTGGGGGGAGGATCAAAGTTGATAGGAGGGGTAAATGGAAGGGAGGAGGACATCATCAGGGAGGGGGAGCTGGCGGAAGCCACCTCGGGAGAGGGTAAGGAGGGTGGAGAGATGGAGACCGGGTGGGACGCGGGAATACAGGCGCAGCAGCGGGCGGGTGTGGGAGAGGAGCGGGAAGACGAGCGTGTGAGGAGGATTGAGTTTGCAGGAGGTGTACAGGATCTGTATCCTTTCAAGGAAGAGGAGAAGGTGGGGGAAGGGGATGAGATCATAGAGGATCCGCGTGGGGTGGGGAGACGGATGCGATAGGCGAGGCGGAGAGCATAGCGTTCAAGGATTTGGAGGGATATGTAAAAGGGAGGGAGCGCGGAGATCCAAGCCGGATGGGCATAACAAAGGAGCTAAATGAAACACTCTTGGTTCCTTAAATAGCTGCACGAGAAAACCGTGTCGATTACTTGATTGGCTGTAAAAGGAGGAGGAGGAGGGGTGAGAGGTATGCTTTATTGGTGTTTCCTTTATTTTCTGCCATTGGCTGAAATAGCTGTTTTCTATTGGTCTTTATATTAATCCACCCCATTGGAGGAGACGGACGAATAGCGAACAGGTGATGGCTGTGACGTCTCACTGTTTACATGCTGTCCAGAAGCCGGCAGCGGCGTGCCATTGCTTTGTGTGCTTGCGACCACTACTGCGGCTCTCCGCGTGTCTGCATGGTTCCACGGCTCTGCCGCCGCTCCGTAGCCCTGCTATAGCAGTCAGCCAATAACTCGGAAGCTTGTCCCCGTCCTCTCTATTCATGTTTGCGGGTCTTCTGGCTATTTCTATCACCTCTCTAATCTTTCTTTTGAAAGTGAGAGGCTGTTTCGCCAGGACGCGGGCTTCTTGAAAAAATATTGGTTTTCCGCACTCGTCTCGGTGTTCCGCCACTGCTGACTTAGTATGTTGTTTCAGGCGGATATATCTTTCATGTTCCGAGAGCCTTGTGCTAATGGGACGTCCCGTCTCACCTATGTAGACTAATCCACACGCACAACCAATTTCATACAAGCCAGCTGTGTGTAGTTTGTCAACTGCATCCTTGGTAGAACCGAGCATGTCAGATATTTTGTTACTGCTTCGGAAAATTGGTTTGATGTCGTAGAATTTTGCCAATACGTTCGGTGACCCCTTGTACATATGGTAACACAGCAATGCTCTGTGCCTCCTTCTCCTCTTCCCTATTAGTCTTCTCCCTTGTCGACATGGTGCTGTCTATCGTCTGCTTCCCATAGCCATTAGTTCCGAAGATGGACCTGAGGCGTTCAAGTTCTGTCTTCAGATGTTCTTCGTCGCTTATCCTGTACGCTCTCTTCGTTAGCGTGTGCAGGGCGGACTTCTTCTGCGTGGGGTGATGGTGGGAGGAGGCGTGAAGGTACCTGTCCGTACTGGTTGGTTTCCTGTACACTTTATGGCCAAGTTTACCATCAGGTTTTCGATAAACTTCCACGTCTAGAAAAGGCAGCACCCCATTCTTCTCTGTTTCCATTGTAAACTGAATTTTCCTATGCTGTTGGTTAAGGTGCATGTGGAAGTTCTGTAACTCCTCTTCTCCGTGGGGCCAAATGACGAAAGTATCATCGACATAGCGAAGCCAACAATTTGGACGTAATGGTGCGGACTAGAAGGCTGTTTCCTCAAATGCCTCCATGAAGATTTCTGCTGCGATGGGCGATAGGGGTGAGTCCATAGCTACACCGTCTGTTTGTTCATAAAATTGACCTCTCCACTTGAAATAGGTGGTCGTCAGACAGTGGCGCACAAGCTCACATACACTCCTGGAAATGGAAAAAAGAACACATTGACACCGGTGTGTCCGACCCACCATACTTGCTCCGGACACTGCGAGAGGGCTGTACAAGCAATGATCACACTCACGGCACAGAGGACACACCAGGAACCGCGGTGTTGGCCGTCGAATGGCGCTAGCTGCGCAGCATTTGTGCACCGCCGCCGTCAGTGTCAGCCAGTTTGCCGTGGCATACGGAGCTCCATCGCAGTCTTTAACACTGGTAGCATGCCGCGACAGCGTGGACGTGAACCGTATGTGCAGTTGACGGACTTCGAGCGAGGGCGTATAGTGGGCATGCGGGAGGCCGGGTGGACGTACCGCCGAATTGCTCAACACGTGGGGCGTGAGGTCTCCACAGTACATCGATGTTGTCGCCAGTGGTCGGCGGAAGGTGCACGTGCCCGTCGACCTGGGACCGGACCGCAGCGACGCACGGATGCACGCCAAGACCGTAGGATCCTACGCAGTGCCGTAGGGGACCGCACCGCCACTTCCCAGCAAATTAGGGACACTGTTGCTCCTGGGGTATCGGCGAGGACCATTCGCAACCGTCTCCATGAAGCTGGGCTACGGTCCCGCGCACCGTTAGGCCGTCTTCCGCTCACGCCCCAACATCGTGCAGCCCGCCTCCAGTGATGTCGCGACAGGCGTGAATGGAGGGACGAATGGAGACGTGTCGTCTTCAGCGATGAGAGTCGCTTCTGCCTTGGTGCCAATGATGGTCGTATGCGTGTTTGGCGCCGTGCAGGTGAGCGCCACAATCAGGACTGCATACGACCAAGGCACACAGGGCCAACACCCGGCATCATGTTGTGGGGAGCGATCTCCTACACTGGCCGTACACCACTGGTGACCGTCGAGGGGACACTGAATAGTGCACGGTACATCCAAACCGTCATCGAACCCATCGTTCTACCATTCCTAGACCGGCAAGGGAACTTGCTGTTCCAACAGGACAATGCACGTCCGCATGTATCCCGTGCCACCCAATGTGCTCTAGAAGGTGTAAGTCAACTACCCTGGCCAGCAAGATCTCCGGATCTGTCCCCCATTGAGCATGTTTGGGACTGGATGAAGCGTCGTCTCACGCGGTCTGCACGTCCAGCACGAACGCTGGTCCAACTGAGGCGCCAGGTGGAAATGGCATGGCAAGCCGTTCCACAGGACTACATCCAGCATCTCTACGATCGTCTCCATGGGAGAATAGCAGCCTGCATTGCTGCGAAAGGTGGATATACACTGTACTAGTGCCGACATTGTGCATGCTCTGTTGCCTGTGTCTATGTGCCTGTGGTTCTGTCAGTGTGATCATGTGATGTATCTGACCCCAGGAATGTGTCAATAAAGTTTCCCCTTCCTGGGACAATGAATTCATGGTGTTCTTATTTCAATTTCCAGGAGTGTATATCAGGTGCCACGCGTTCTTCTAGGATGTTCACAGTATCTGACACTGGGACATTCGTGAATAGGGATTTGACGTCGAAACTAACCATCAGATCTTGGTCCGTAACACGCATTTCCTTTAGGAGAGACACGAAGTGAGTGGAATCCTTAACGTAGGACTCGGTTTGATGCACTAAGTGTCGGAGCCTAGGTGCCATTCTTTCGCTAGGTAGTAGGTCGGCGAATTTATACTGTTTACTATGGGCCTTAAGGGGAAGTCGGTTTTGTGTACCTTCGGTACACCATATATCCTTGGTGCCTGTGTCACTTGCGGGATGAATCTTCTGGCCTTGTCGAAGTTGATTCTAGAGTGCTTGAGCAGTGCCTGCGTCGTTTTGATTACCTTGGCCGTCGGATCTCCCTGAAGTTTCTTGTAGATTGGTTCTGCGAGAATATCTTCCATTCGTTTGTTGTAATCAGTTGTGTCCAAGACTACAGTGGCGTTGCACTTATCTGCCTGTACCACTACTAAGTGGGGGTTGTCCCTGAGTTCCTTGATGGCATGGAATTCCTCAGCGTTGATGTTTTGCTTCGGTGGCTTTGCTTTATTCAGAACTTTGACCGTTTCCTGCCGGATCTTCTCCGCCTCGGCCTGTGGCAGATGACGTACCGAAGCCTCTACGGATTCTATGATATCTTCTTTTGGAACTCGCTTAGGTGCGACTGCGAAATTCATCCCCTTGGCCAGAATTGCTGTGGTTGCTTCGCTCAAGGTGTGGCTGGAGAGGTTGACCACTGTCCGTCGCCTGTCCAGCGTCAATGTTTCGTCCGTGGCTTTCTGTTGTAGTTTGTCGTGCTTTCTCATCTGGCGGTTAGTAATACTATTGCTGGTCCTTGATGCTTGCTGAAAGGTTAACCTGTCGACTTTATCCCAGTCTTCCATCTGAAGTTTTCCGGCCAGAAATAGGTGCAGATCACACAAATTCCTGTTGTGAGCGTCGAGACTTATGCGGATGTGGCGGATCCTTTCCCGTAGCAATGCTTTACTGGCTTTAGCACAGATATTCCTCGCCTTGTTCGTTTTTATGTGAGACGCCAACCGCAAAGAATACGGCACAACACTCGTGTCTCTGCATCTCTTCAAAAAAGCAAGCTCATTCAGCAGTTTACATCTTTTTAGACGCAGTGCTTCTAACTTCTTGATGTTTCCGTGGATTTCCTGCCCATACAGGTTGGTTAAATGTAAGCGTAGGCTTCCGCGGCCGTTGTCATCTTCAATAAAATTCTTCAGGGTATCAGACCGCATCGTCATAATTTAAAATGCGTGTTACGGACCAAGATCTGATGGTTAGTTTCGACGTCAAATCCCTATTCACGAATGTCCCAGTGTCAGATACTGTGAACATCCTAGAAGAACGCGTGGCACCTGATATATGTGAGCTTGTGCGCCACTGTCTGACGACCACCTATTTCAAGTGGAGAGGTCAATTTTATGAACAAACTGACGGTGTAGCTATGGGCTCACCCCTATCGCCCATCGCAGCAGAAATCTTCATGGAGGCATTTGAGGAAGCAGCCCTCCAGACCGCACCATTACGTCCAAATTGTTAGCTTCGCTATGTCGATGATACTTTCGTCATTTGGCCCCACGGAGAAGAGGAGTTACATAACTTCCGCAAGCACCTTAACCAACAGCAGAGGAAAATTCAGTTTACAATGGAAAGAGAGAAGTTTATCGAAAACCTGATGGTAAACTTGGCCATAAAGTGTACAGGAAACCAACCAATACGGACAGGTACCTTCACGCCTCCTCCCACCATCGCCCACGCAGAAGAAGTCCGCCCTGCACACGCTAACGAAGAGAGCGTACAGGATAAGCGACGAAGAACATCTGAAGACAGAACTTGAACGCCTCAGGTCCATCTTCGGAACTAATGGCTATGGGAAGCAGACGATAGACAGCACCATGTCGACAAGGGAGAAGACTAATAGGGAAGAGGAGAAGGAGGTACAGAGCATTGCTGTGTTACCATATGTACAAGGGCTCACCGAACGTATTGGCAAAATTCTACGAAAAGCCGACATCAAACCAATTTTCCGAAACAGTAACAAAATATCAGACATGCTCGGTTCTACCAAGGAAGCAGTTGACAAACTAGACACAGCTGGCGTGTATGAAATTGGTTGTGCGTGTGGATTAGTCTACATAGGTGAGACGGGACGTCCCATTAGCACAAGGCTCTCGGAACATGAAAGATATATCCGCCTGAAACAACACACTAAGTCAGCAGTGGCGGAACACCGAGACGAGTGCGGGAAACCAATATTTTTTCAAGAAGCCCGCGTCCTGGCGAAACAGCCTCTCACTTTCAAAAGAAAGATTAGAGAGGTGATAGAAATAGCCAGAAGACCCGCAAACATGAATAGAGAGGACGGGGACAAGCTTCCGAGTTATTGGCTGACTGCTATAGCAGGGCTACGGAGCGGCGGCAGAGCCGTGGCGGCCCATGCAGACACGCGGAGAGCCGCAGTAGTGGTCGCGAGCACACAAAGCAATGGCACGCCGCAGCCGGCTTCTGGACAGCATGTAAACAGTGAGACGTCACAGCCATCACCTGTTCGCTATTCGTCCGTCTCCTCCAATGGGGTGGATTAATATAAAGACCAATAGAAAACAGCTATTTCAGCCAATGGCAGAAAATAAAGGAAACACCAATAAAGCACACCTCTCACTCCTCCTCCTCCTCCTTTTACAGCCAATCAAGTAATCGACACGGTTTTCTCGTACAGCTATTTAAGGAACCAAGTGTGTTTCATTTAGCAGTTTAACGTAAGGCCCTGATGAAGGCTAGCTGCAACGCTGGCCGAAACGTTGGCGCATTTTAAATTATGACGATGCGGTCTGATACCCTGAAGAATTTTATTGAAGATGACAACGGCCGCGGAAGCCTACGCTTACGTTTAACCAACCTGTATGGGCAGGAAATCCACGGAAACATCAAGAAGTTAGAAGCACTGCGTCCAAAAAGATGTAAACTGTTGAATGACCTTGCTTTTTTGAAGAGATGCAGGGACACGAGTGTTGTGCCGTATTCTTTGCGGTTGACGTCTCACATAAAAACGAACAAGGCGAGGAATATCTGTGCTAAAGCCAGTAAAGCATTGCTACGGGAAAGGATCCGCCACATCCGCATAAGTCTCGACGCTCACAACAGGAATTTGTGTGATCTGCACCTATTTCTGGCCGGAAAACTTCAGATGGAAGACTGGGATAAAGTCGACAGGTTAACCTTTCAGCAAGCATCAAGGACCAGCAATAGTATTACTAACCGCCAGATGAGAAAGCACGACAAACTACAACAGAAAGCCACGGACGAAACATTGACGCTGGACAGGCGACGGACAGTGGTCAACCTCTCCAGCCACACCTTGAGCGAAGCAACCACAGCAATTCTGGCCAAGGGGATGAATTTCGCAGTCGCACCTAAGCGAGTTCCAAAAGAAGATATCATAGAATCCGTAGAGGCTTCGGTACGTCATCTGCCACAGGCCGAGGCGGAGAAGATCCGGCAGGAAACGGTCAAAGTTCTGAATAAAGCAAAGCCACCGAAGCAAAACATCAACGCTGAGGAATTCCATGCCATCAAGGAACTCAGGGACAACCCCCACTTAGTAGTGGTACAGGCAGATAAGGGCAACGCCACTATAGTCTTGGACACAACTGATTACAACAAACGAATGGAAGATATTCTCGCAGAACTTATCTACAAGAAACTTCAGGGAGATCCGACGGCCAAGGTAATCAAAACGACGCAGGCACTGCTCAAGCACTCTAGAATCAACTTCGACAAGGCCAGAAGATTCATCCCGCAAGTGACACAGGCACCAAGGATATATGGTGTACCGAAGGTACACAAAACCGACTTCCCCTTAAGGCCCATAGTAAACAGTATAAATTCGCCGACCTACTACCTAGCGAAAGAATGGCACCTAGGCTCCGACACCTAGAGCATCAAACCGAGTCCTACGTTAGGATTCCACTCACTTCGTGTCTCTCCTAAAGGAAAAGCGTGTTACGGACCAAGATCTGATGGTTAGTTTCGACGCCAAATCCCTATTCACGAATGTCCCATTTTCAGATACTGTGAACATCCTAGAAGAACGCGTGGCACCTGATAATTGTGAGCTTGTGCGCCACTGTCTGACGACCACCTATTTCAAGTGGAGAGGTCAATTTTATGAACAAACAGACGGTGTAGCTATGGGCTCACCCCTATCGCCCATCGCAGCAGAAATCTTCATGGAGGCATTTGAGGAAACAGCCCTCCAGTCCGCACCATTACGTCCAAATTGTTGGCTTCGCTATGTCGATGATACTTTCGTCATTTGGCCCCACGGTGAAGAGGAGTTACAGAACTTCCACAAGCACCTTAACCAACAGCATAGGTAAATTCAGTTTACAATGGAAACAGAGAAGAATGGGGTGCTGCCTTTTCTCGACGTGGAAGTTTATCGAAAACTGATGGTAAACTTGGTCATAAAGTGTACAGGAAACCAACCAGTACGGACAGGTACCTTCACGCCTCCTCCCACCATCACCCCACGCAGAAGAAGTCCGCCCTGCACACGCTAACGAAGAGGGCGTAAAGGATAAGCGGCGAAGAACATCTGAAGACAGAACTTGAACGCCTCAGGTCCATCTTCGGAACTAATGGCTATGGGAAGCAGACGATAGACAGCACCATGTCGACAAGGGAGAAGACTAATAGGGAAGAGGAGAAGGAGGCACAGAGCATTGCTGTGTCACCATATGTACAAGGGGTCACCGAACGTATTGGAAAAATTCTACGAAAAGCCGACATCAAACCAATTTTCCGAAACAGTAACAAAATATCAGACATGCTCGGTTCTACCAAGGATGTAGTTGACAAACTACACACAGCTGGCGTGTATGAAATTGGTTGTGCGTGTGGATTAGTCTATATAGGTGAGACGGGACGTCCGATTAGCACAAGGCTCTCGGAACATGAAAGATATATCCGCCTGAAACAACACACTAAGTCAGCAGTGGCGGAACTTCGAGACGAGTGCGGGAAACCAATATTTTCTCAATAAGCCTGCGTCCTGGCGAAACAGTCTCTCACTTTCAAAAGAAAGATTAGAGAGGCGATAGAAATAGCCAAAAGAGCCGCCAACATGAATAGAGAGGACGGGTACAAGCTTCCGAGGTCTTGGCTGCCTGATATAACAGGGCTAGGGAGCGGCGGCAGAGCCGTGGCGGCCCATGCAGACACGCGGAGAGCCGCAGTAGTGGTCGCGAGCACACAAAGCAATGGCACGCCGCAGCCGGCTTCTGGACAGCATGTAAACAGTGAGACGTCACAGCCATCACCTGTTCGCTATTCGTCCGTCTCCTCCAATGGGGTGGATTAATATAAAGACCAATAGAAAACAGCTATTTCAGCCAATGGCAGAAAATAAAGGAAACACCAATAAAGCATACCTCTCACTCCTTCTCCTCCTCCTTTTACAGCCAATCAAGTAATCGACACGGTTTTCTCGTGCAGCTATTTAAGGAACCAAGTGTGTTTCATTTAGCAGTTTAACGTAAGGCCCTGATGAAGGCTAGCTGCAACGCTGGCCGAAACGTTGGCGCATTTTAAATTATGACGATGCGGTCTGATACCCTGAAGAATTTTATTGAAGATGACAACGGCCGCGGAAGCCTACGCTTACGTTATCTGTATTGTTATGTTTTTAATTATGTTTTCTATACCTTTGTAATTGTATTCTCATTTTATAAAATTGTAATTGACAGCAGTTCGTAGTATTAAGTAACTTGTAAGTATTCATTTCAGTGCACACATTTCTGTTGGTCATAGTATATGCACAATATGTGAGAAGTTGGGACTGTTAGTGTTTGCACCTGTGTTAATAATGCAGCAAGGGCCTGGTTAACAGCATTGCTGGTTCTAAGGACAATTCCAAAAACTATGTGAGTGCACAAGTGGTGTTTTATGGACTTGCTATATTATCTACAAGACTCCTTAATGGTGATTGTGCACCCGCACAGTCGCAACAGATGGCTGCTGGCCATCTCTACAAGGACTACAGTGGGTCTACACATTTGATGACCCACCAATACCATTATTTCTACAAGGACTGCAGTGGTCTGCACCTCTGGTGGCCCACCAATACCATAATCTCTACCAGGACTACAGTGGGTCTGCTCTGTGATGACCTACCTACCAATATTCTTCAAAACTTCGACTGACTCTGCTGTGGGTTTGCTCTGTTGTGGCCCATTACCTGTCTACATGTCAAGCGTCAGCATTGTCTTTCCGTTGAGAGGACAAGACTACTTCTTCAAGACTGCGTGGAAATCCACTACTTCTGTGTGCATTATCTTTTACTGCACAGACTTTGAAAAAAAAAAAACTGCAATTACTACTGTGATGGATGATCAGGACTGTCTTTATGGACTGTGAGAAAATCTTTGATTTTGACCAACAGTGTATCAATAAGTGTGTGCATTTGATCAACTCTGTATTGGCCACTGCCCAAAACAATTTGTAAAATTTTTTTGGGGAGCATGGGGGCTATGTAAGTAGGCTGTTTAGGTTTTTATGTTGGTAACGTCGCGTAGTGCTCTGTATGAAAATCACTGTCTGTGCTGTTTGCAGTCTGTGGCTGGTTGGCATTGTTGGAATGTTCGCTATTGTAGTATTGGGCAGTTGGATAGGAACAGCGCGTAGCGTTGCGCAGTTGGAGGTGAGCTGCCAGCAGTGGTGGATGTGGGAAGAGAGATCGCAGAGTTTTGAGAGCGGACGATCTGGACGTGTGTCCGCCAGGAAAACGAAAGACTGGATGTCATGAACTGATATATATATATTATGACTTTTGAACACTATTAAAGTAGATACATTGTTTGTTCTCTATCAAAATCTTTCATTTGCTAACTATGCCTATCAGTAGTTAGTGCCTTCAGTAGTTAGATTTCTTTATTTAGCCGGCAATATTGGCGCTTGCCGTATTGCAGTAATTCGAGTAAAGAAGATTTTTGTGAGGCAAGTGATTCATGAAAGCTATAGGTTATTGATAGTCACGGCCATTCTTTTGTAGAGATTATAAGTCAGATTGCGTTGCGCTAAAAATATTGTGTGTCAGTTTAGTGATGATCAGAATAATTAAAGAGCGAAATGTCTGAGTACGTTCAGTTTTGCTCAGCTGTTTGAAAATCAAATAACGTAAGGGGTTTACCAGCACAGTAATTCATAAATTTTTCTAAGGGGAGGTTTCAACTGTAAAAGTGTAAACTTAGATTTTGTTCCTGAAAATTATGTATTCCTGAGGTGTATCATGTTTAAATATTCTTTTGACTGTTTATTATGGTTGGCTGCATTTAGCATGTGAGTTTCAGATTCCACTAGAAAATTGCTTCAGTATAAGAGTTAAATCCGAAATTGGTCGCAGAGTAAAGCAAAGAAATTTTTAGAAGCTTGAACGGATATTCAACAAAAAACAATCAGTTTCTTTGCGACTTACGAGGCTTCTTGTGATTTTAGTGCAAGAGATCTTCTCTGGTTCGTCTGGGAGCCGCACTCCTACTGACAGCTTTACTAACTAAGTCATTCTTTGCTTTTTTAAATATCAACCACTAGATAACGTAACAATGCCACTCAGGTGTCACGCACAACCCACCAGTGGAGGTATGGAATGTCGTCGGGGTTGTCACCAGTCAGCCAATGATACCGAGATCCATTGATTTATTTCTCAGGTTCTGCAGAAACATGCGACACAAAGGAACTTGGTTGCGGGAGGAGTAAACACGTAGTTTACAAGATGCTGGTTAGAGAATTTATAAAAAACATAATTAAAAAACTGAAAACAGAAAAAAAGTTGTGATAGAGCATACGGATAAATAAATTATTACAAAGAATTTGTTCTGAACTATTGGGAAGGACTTATATACAGAGGGCAAGGTTTTCACCTTTCAACTTCTATCTGAATACTCACATGGTCCAGACAATTAAATGCTTTCGTTAAATCAAAGAAAACACTTACTGTGCTCACACTATCATTTATCACTGCTACTGCGTCACACACAAAAGAATAAATTACATTTTCTCTGCAATTTTTTTTCTGAAACTGAACTGCAAGTCTGACAGCAAATTATGTGCATTGAGATATGTCACTGTCTTACACATTGCCTTCCCTAAGACTAATATTTACAATAATACCACCTTCCCATCCATTCCCTCATCATCACCCCTAGCCCCATGCGGAGGTGCTAGACAAGCCGCATCCCAATGATTTTTAGATAGAAAGAGATATGTGCATCATTTCTGATTCAAAATTTCTGATTGAAATCGCTCCACACATTCCACACTTACGCTTTACACATCGCTCTTTTTCCCATCACCGCCGCTGTACCAACTCCTAGGGCCCATTTGCTACGAACCCTTCAGATTATCAAGCCCATGTACTGTGCGCACGACGCCAACATTCGCTTTTCTTGAGCAGTTTCATGCCACCTCCTTCCTACCCGCGTCCCCACTAAGTTGGTGAAATGTAATGGGAACTGTCAAAGAGGAACCTAGCAAAATCGAGAACTATATACTTAACACTGGAGTCGGTTGTTTCGTATTGTTTCATTCTGTCATCGTCTTTCCACCGTCTGGAGGTATCCCAGAGTTCAGCGTGTATGTCAGTACTCTCTACCCCCACATTCACTCCAACAAACAGCTATTCTAGGACTTAGTTCGATAGTTAGTTCCATAGACCATTTGAACAATTCCTTCAAAATGGTTTCTTACAATAAGTAACACATGATTACATGACGTCACTCGAGAAACAGATAACAAGCAAAGCTCCTAACCCAAAAACAAAGTAGGCAAACTCGATTCCATCTCTGATAAAGTTTGTAGGAACTGTTTTCTTGGACACAAAACTAGCACTTCCTACCGTTGTCGTTGTTGCTGAGGTCTTCCGTCTGAAGACTGGTTTAATGCAGCTCTCGCCAGTAGTCTATCCCGCACAAGACCCTCAATATTTTCATAACTACTGCAGTCTACTTTTTGAGCCAGTTTACTGCAGTAATGCCTTGTTCTTCTTCTCCATCTTTTACCCATTTTCCACAATTACCAAATCAAGCATTACTTGTCGCCAAAGAATGTGTTCTAGCTACCGACCCCTTCTTTTAGTCAAATTATGGCATAAATTATTTTCTCCTTGATTTTATCCAGCATCTTTCTATTAGCTATTGTTGTTGGAAGTCAGCATTTTATATTCTCTTCACTTCTGCTACCGTTAGTTACTTTGTTTCCCAAATAGAAAAATTCATTTGCTAATTTCAGTGTGTCACTTTCTAATCGAATTCCGTCTGCATCACTTATCATAATTCGACATCACTCCTCTACTCTTCTTTTACTTTTAATCGTGTTCACTGAGTACCTTAGAAACTGTACAAGAATTACGATTTAAGTAATAACGCTACTAACCAGTTATGCTGTTACATTTGTAGCACAACAAGTTTAGATAATATATAATGTAGGATTTTGCGTAATTTTTCGTTACGATTTCTGCGTTGACTTTTATAGATCTACCGACATGGCACAACTGCGGCTCGTTATCAGTATCTAAATTCCAAGATAGTATTTATTTACTTTTTTTTATTCTGGTAAGAAAATAAAAAGACAACTGCACGAAAAGAGACACAGAACAACACACACATTAGACAAACTCTCGCATCCTCGAAAATGGGAGTATTTATAGATATACGTCGTGATAAGCATGGAAAAACGTAACTGATTATGTAATTCTATTATTTCAATCAACGTGGACATAGCTTCGCCTTTCGAAAGCCTATTATGATGGACGACATTAAGAGTACAAGAATAGCTGTCGAAAGCTGCACAAGTAGTCTAGTGTGTATAATGGGCGATCAAAAACTTTCCGTTTGAGGGTTCTGCTGTAGCGCATATGCACGTAGCGCGACGATATGGGGATATAAGCACCGACAAGTACGCAAGGGACTAGTGTGGCAGTCGTGTTTATCCGACGCGCGTGCGCTAGGTGCGGAAACATGATTCATGGCGCTGTTATTAACAAATGCATCCAAAACAGGACAAACTTGCTGTTATTCTTTTCTTGCTTGCCGAAGGACACAGACTAGTAGACATTCATCGGAGAATGAAGAATCTGTATGCGGCGCATGCCTGTCGAAGACCAGAGTTGTGTAATCGTGCAATAAGGTATGCTGTTGCTTCACGATAACGAACGTCCTCATTTAGCAAATATCGAGTAATGCAGAAGTTGCTCCAACTAAGGTGGGAGACACCCGAGGGCCTGCCCAAACGGGTCGACGATTCCTGTCGCACGAGGATGCGCAGCAGGCAATTAAGGACTTCTCGCGTAGCAGGACACGATATTTTACCTAAGGTTTATCTTCAACTGGTGCTTAGGTGAGATGGTTGCTCAATGATTACGGTGATTTTGTCTGATTGGCGTACCGATTCTGGACTATTTTGGAAACATTTTGATCGCCCCTTATATATGAGGAGAGGCCTCGAATGCTGTCATCAGGATAAGCACCTCCCCGAAAAAATGCGTATTGTATTGACAACAGAACAACTCAGAGTCTTGAAGAGAAAAAGAACGTTTAGTCAACGCGTCATATTTACCAGGGATTGCACCTTCTGAGTTCAAAAAATTTTCACGCCTCAGGGAATTTGTGCTCGCAAAACAGTCGAATTAAACGCTTTTGATGTGTGCAAATCGATATTTCCTTCGAGAACTGCATTTCAGGGAAGGAATATACTCTCTGTGAAAAATATTAGTTAAACTAGTTACATGTTTCGTAGATCATCCGAACGATTCTTTTATCGACATGATGTGGAACGAGTCATTACTTAGCTCCATCCACAGCTAGGCAATTAATGTGGCTTTATCAATGACAGGCAGACTAACAAGCTAGTTGTACATCTGTTTTCAAGAGGCACAAAGCACTTTCGACCCACATATTTCAAAGAAATTTGAAACAAACTGCCCACGAAACATTCCTGTGGAGGCAAGCAAAAGTGGAAAAATGACTGAAGAACACATGAAACATTTTCTAACTGCAGTCCTTGGCGAACTTGTAACAGGTGAAAAGAGCCTATTGGTCTGTGATTCCTGGTCAGGTCATACAGATCGTACCCTTAAAGATGCAAGTGTTCCAAACAAGCATGTTATCCTGAAGATTTTGCCATCGAAAACAACAAATTATTGACAAACTCTTCATGTTTACTTCTTTCCTCAATGTAAGCTCTATATAAGAAGGACTGCTGACTTTGTAAAACTACGATGTGCCAAACCACAAGTGAAGATACATGATAGTTGTTTAATAATCAGACTTCACTCTGTGATTTACAGTCATTCCGCTGCGCCAAACTGTATTGTAATACACTTGGTGGAAGGCGAGTTATGACGCTGACATACCCATACCATCACCTGAAAATGTAATTAGTGTGTCTTTTGATATTAGACTATTTGAATAAGTAAGTAATTTTGAATGTAAAAAAGTGGCTCTAATGAGGTGTGCATATTGCTCTCTTCCACTTTGTTTTGACCACTTTATAGAAATCCTGCATCTTTACTATGAAGAATAATACAGGAACAACCAGGTGTGTAGGACATGCGGGTTTCGCGCTATTATAATTACTTTAAGAACAGAGTTTTGGGTACTGTTGATTCAAAATGTAAGGATAGACTGAGGTCACTGAATTACATATCATTTCTCTCCTATGGTACTAAAATCTTGTTACCTTGTTTCTCTCTATTCAGTTATCACTTGCGCTTGAATGCAACAATTTGTATGGAAATCACACAGACCACTGTCGTTTTTATGACCGAGTCCTATTCTAAGCATAGTTTAGTGCAGTTCCGGGCATTCGACGTCAAATTTGATCTTTGAGAGTTGAAATATGCAAAATACGTCCGCAGACTGATTCATTTGATTCCAAAACCAGCAATTATACAAAAAGCAAGGGAAGCTGGACATAAATGTTTGATAAGGCCAGAAATATACTTCTTTCAGTTCAAGTTTTCATCGACATGTACACCGAAAACTTTGAAGCATTCTGCCTTATTTATTGCCTCCTGTTCATGTGCTACTTCTATTGTTAGCATGACTCTATTTGTGGTCCGGAATTGTACGCACTGTGTGTGTGTGTGTGTTTGTGTGTGTGTGTGTGTGTGTCTGTGTGTGTTTTTCAAAATATGGGTATAGTCCATATTCAGGCAGCCACTTAATAATTCTTTGTAAAACATCATCAATAATCTTTTATGTGGCCTTCTCTCTATCGTCAGCAAAAAGTACCAATTCTGCTGGTCGAATGTTAAGTGGAAGGTCATCAGGAACAAAAGGAACAGAAGTGGATCTGAAATTTGACCCAGTGAGACTGCCTTTGTGATTTCTCCCCAGACGCTAAAATTTTCTAACTTTTTGATTTTTTCACACAACTTTTTGCATTCTGTTTGTTAAGTATGATTCAAATCGGTTGTCTGTAAAGGCATTAGTTCCATAAAACTTAAGTTTTTTTAAGAAGGTAAAAAGATCTGCACAACCAAAAACCTTTGGAAGGATCACAAAAAAACCAACTGGCGAATTCCTATTACTTAAGATTTCTAATATCTGATGGGTGAATGTGTAAACTGCATTCTCAGTTGAGTAACCCTTCTATAATCCAAACTGTTACGCGCTAAGTAAATTGGTTCCACTTAAATGTGAAATTACTCTTGAGTACACCATTTATTCAAGTATTTTGGAGGTAACGAAATTTGATGATATTTCAGTCCTTTTTGTCAAACCGTATAGTTCTTTGGTTTTTGAACTGTCGCAGTTCAGTTAGTTCCAGTGGTGCTGTTTTTCCTAGTTGCATGAAGTTTTTTGGAATACAATTAAATTCTCTTGCTGCCTCAACTGAAAGATTTAGTCCTTCTTTTGCTGCTACGTTTAGAAAGTGACTGCTGAAAGTACATGCAACTTCTAAATGATCAGTCACAACACTGTTAGTTTCATTGCTAAGGTATATTGTTCACTGACTAGCTGTCCTGTCTACCATTTAACAATACCCCACAAATCTTAAAATATATCATTTTTTATAGCATGAAAGTAGTTCCTTGAAACAATTTTATCATTTTGTTTCTAGACAATATGATATTTGGGAGATGTCTCATTTATCTTGGCCACATGGAACCTATTCTTTTTTAGAAGAACCATAAAACGTGAACTGTGACAGACAAATTTGCATGCATTTTTCTTTAAATTTCATATTATTCATTTAGAGAATGATAACGGCAGGGATTCCAATAAGGAAATATTTATTAAAGATCTTGGACCACAGTGATTGATGGTACAGTGCCCTATATCATTTCCTTTCTTTAACTTGGTGAGAGACTCACTGATTTCTGAATGCTTATGTGTGCGTGGGAAGACACAATGCGTTGGATCTGAGATGAGAGAACAATGTCACCGAGAGTGGCACTTTGCCAGGAGACCGGAGGAACAGACGCAGACATCCTTGAACTGGAGCTTCTTGGAACTGCAGCGTCCCAGGAGGCTACTAAGCACTGTTCAGCTAACAACTTCAGGCAGCCGAGGGCGTCACTAAGGGATGGAGAGGTGTCTCGAGCTGCTGGTGAGAGATATTGTTCTCGCGCGTTTTGCAGACCGACCTTGTAGATAGCCGCTGGTCGCTTTTGCAAACACAATGTGCACAAAATAATGAGCTAGCCTTGCAAGCGGTATTTCCAAAGTCCTAAGGCTCTCTGATTCAAGACTAACTCCATGAGTGTGAAGACGCAGGATTTGTTTGTTAGAGTGTGACATCATAGCACGGAGCTGACGTGGGCGTTTTTTAGCAAATCATTGGCTGCTGGAGGTGACACGCCCTTTTGGTGAGTCTCTTTATGTTGGTGGGAAAACTCGCTATTGGGCATCACTGATTTGTAATTCTGGTATTGACAAAGTGCACTGCTTGACAGGAAAGAAGAGCACAGAGCATAAAAAAAGGCCAAAAGTTTTACATTAACGGACTCACTGCTGCCAGTGGCTATCCGCAGAGCTTCACTGTCGGCCTTCGGTCGATAGCAGTCTGTTGTTGGAGTTAATTGACGGACTTCGAGGGTGGGTGAGGCGGTGGGGGAGAGGGTCTAGTTAACGACCCGTCAACAACTTCCAACGAAATGAAGAGGAGCATGTCTTAGCAGACCAACAGGGGATGGTGTTGCAGATATCTGGCTTTTATCTCTGTGCCAGGGAAATAGACAGTGAGCGTAAAAAGCGGCGCTGGCGAGCTACTTGATTCTGTTCAGCATTTGTTGAATTTCGTAATAATGCTAGTTTATGGTTCAACGTTCATGGGTTGAATGTATGATCGATTTACTCAGTCATCAAGCTTGAAGTCAGAGCCTTTACCAGCAGGAGTGTGTGAGGTTAAATTTGAATCTCAGGTCAGGATTCGAGTTGCAGGGTGCAATTTGTTCGTTGTTTTAAAAGGAATAGCCATAACTTTTCCCACCCACATGTGGCCAAGGACGTTTCATCCACGCTCCAGAAGCTTCGATCGAAAGCCCTTAGACATTTTCCATAGAGCACCGATCTTTCCCTATGCTATGCAATATTTTTGGACCCCAGAAGAAAGATATTCGTGGCCGTCGATTTGCTTCCGTAGAAAAGGTGCACGCCTGGGCACATTTACGACGCCGTAGGCCGCCGCAAAGCTTTTTCCATGACAGCATAGACGTCTTGTCTCACGCTGGGATAAATGTGTTAACAGCGGTAGTGATTACTTTGGAAATAATAAACTGTTTACTTACTTTTTTCCTGCCTCGATTTCATTTGACTGCCGCTTGTATTAACCAACTCATTTGTTGGCTCAAAAATGGCTCTGAGCACTATGGGACTCAACTGCTGTGGTCATCAGTCACCTAGAACTTAGAACTACTTAAACCTAACTAACCTAAGGACATCACACACATCCATGCCCGAGGCAGGATTCGAACCTGCGGCCGTAGCAGCAGCGCGGCTCCGGACTGGAGCTCCTAGAACCGCACGGCCACTGCGGCCGGCACTCATTTGTTGTTTATTTCGATACTAACCGAGTCATTCAGAAATTACACACTGAATCACAACGCTAGTCCTCGTAATAAGGAACCTCTCTTCGCATTCTATCAGGTTACTGACGCAGACAAGGTGGGTCGACGGTTGGCGATTCGGCATCGCTTCTTGCGAAATGTGCTGCGAGTTGATCTCGCATATTACCAGGAAATTAGGTAGTAATGATACCTGTAAAGTATACGTAGATTTTGATGTAGTACTTATTCCTTTGAATTTAAAATCAATGATTACCAACATCTTCACTAGCTCAGCTGGACGGTAAAAGCAGGAAGCTAATTCTTGTTCAATTCTTAATCATTTTCTTCTTTCAGTCTCCATTTGTGAATGAGAGATGTTTTTGATTATGAAACTAAGCACGTCACGACTTTGTGGCAACCTGAATGACAAAAATCTGAGAAACTGTCTGCGTCTGTCCGCATGCTGATAGTTTTTGTAGGACATTAATTTTATTGTGTGTTCAGCGAAATTTAGATAGTAGCTACGCAAGCCTTTTTTCAGTTGCGCAGGAATATGAAAGTGTGTGTGTATGTTTGTGTGTGTGTCTGTGTGTGTGTAAGTAATAAGTAATGCAACACATTTTTTTCGCGACCAATTTCGGTTGTAATAACGCGGAATTTTTTGTGGGACATCGTGTAATATTCTTGCTTCGGCCCCTACACCTTCATGGAGTTCCGAGAGGTGTGCGGTGCTATATGTAGCCTTCAGAACAGCGCCTGTAGGGAGGTGCGTTCCAAGCAGACGAGAAACCAGAGCTGTATAGCAATCCAAGACAATCCGGAGATCGTACATGCAGATACTGGTCCCTGGCACCGGAGCTTTGTAATGCACTATGAGTGGTACTCTCTGCACGCAGTAAGACGCACTATGTTCTTGTTACCGCTCTTCTGTTCTTACGTCAGCTCCGTCACTGTTTCCTCTTTCTACGCTCGTGATCATATTGCGGGGCGGCTGCCTGGGTTTCTACTGTGGCTGCTTCAACTCTTCTTTCTTCCTAATAATTATGTGCGCTTTGTGATTAAAAAAAACTTCGGATAGTTCTCTCAGTGTACCGTGAGAGATATGAGTCTTTCCGTCTGTGGCTACATTACAGCAGCAACAGAGGCAGCGCAGACCTGTCACGATGTGTCTGATGAGACAACCAAATCAGAATTCACATTAGTTGCATGTGGCAAATCTGCGACATCTGGAAATCAATGATTTGTCACAAATGCTTCGCCACTACTGCAGATGGCTTCGTTCCCTGCTCATGTGTGGGACTCGCTTTCAGAAAAGAAACCATCGAGAACCGACAGCACTCGTGTCCCCTGTTCATGAGCAAATTTTTTGAAAGGGTATGTGCCAGACATCTTTTAGAGTAGTATTAATATGAGTGAGACAATTCCGTTATTCGATAAGACACCCTTACACTTTCTGACATAGAAATAGTGGCGTTAAATGCGTCGTCATTGCCCTATCAAGCAGTCGAAGGATATCTATGAAACGATCAACAAATGGCACTCAGGTAGACAAGTGTGTAAAAGCGTTAGTCAAAAACTCAGAATGTTCAAATGTGTGTGAAATCATATGGGACTTAACTGCTAAGGTCATCAGTCCCTAAGCTTACACACTACTTAACCAAAATTATCCTAAGGACCAACACACACCCATGCGCGAGGGAGGACTCGAAACTCCGCCGGGACCAGCCGCACAGTCCATGACTGCAGCGCCCTTGACCGCTCGGCTCATCCCGCGCGGCAAACCGTCAGTCCATTGCTGGACTAGTGTGTCTCATGTTTCTGTAGTGACTGATTTAACTTCATCACAAGCTGATTGCTACCCCTGTCAATTAAGAAAATTTAAACTCTTGTATTCACCAACTTAAGTTATTGCCGGAACTAAGCCACTTACCGATTTATCAATTTTTTCGCTATCCTGATGACAGTTTTACATGCGATATTTTCTGCACTTTAATTGTGTTCATGATGAGCCAGGTTAGGCAGAGAGGGTCAAAGTCCTCTCGAGTTTCAGCTCGTCTTTCAGAGGAAAAAGCCAGAGGATGAGACGAAGCAGACGCTAATCGCAGATACAACACTACAGGCCAAGCAGTTTAGCCCAAGTGCCTGAGACTTGAACAGAAGTCGCCAGGTCCAGATGGAATCCCACTTCGGTTTATCAAATACGACATTGGCACCTCATGTACCTTGCATTTATCGTGAATCTCTCGCACAGCACAGAGTCCAAGGCGCAGGTGACTCCTGTATATAAGGACAAAAGTACGGGCCGGTGAAATTGCAGACCAATATCCCAGCACGGTTTGCTGTAGAATCGCTTAAAATACTCTCAGTTAGAATATAGTAAATCTGCTTGAGATTGAGAGGATTATGTCCACGGACCAGCATGTTTTCAGAAAACATCACTCGTGCGAAACTCAGCTTGATCTGTTCTTCCATGGTATTTTCGAACTACGGATGAATGGAAAACGGAAAATCCCATATTTCAAGATATCTGGAAAGCATTTGACACAATTCCGCATTGCAGATCGCTAACGAAGGTACGAGCGTATGCAACAGGTCGCATGTTCCATTGCTGTTTATCGAAGAATTTTATGAAAGAATGGCTCACCTGTAATGGAAGCCGCATATAGAACGCTAGTACAACCCATTCTTGAGTACTGCTCCAGTGTTTGGGATCCGTACCAGGTCAGGTGAAAGCAGGGGGTCGAAGCACTTCAAAGAGGCGGGCTGCTAGATATGTTACCAGGGCAGGTTTGAACAAAACGCAAGTGTTAACAGTTTTCTTTTTTTAACACTATTGCGAAAATTTAGGGAACCGGCATTTTAAGCTGTCTGCAGAACGATTCTACTGCCGCCAACATACGTTTTCCATAAGGATCACGAAGGTATGAGAAATTAGGATTCGATCGTCATTTCCTCTCCCTCTATTTGCTAGTGGAAGAGGAAGGGAAATGACTAGTAGTTGTACCCTCCACCACGCACTGTACGGTGGCTTTCTGAGTATGTATGTAGTTGTAGAAGTCATGTAACGTGCTGTGCAGAGCATCTGCACTCGTGCAGAATCTTGGTTTTCACGAACTGCACCATCGGGTAAAAACACATTCCAAAAGAATGTTTTTCGCCGACGGATCGCGGTCTCCGAACGCTGTGGACGGGGTAGTCAGTCATAGGTACAGATCTCTACATTCTGTGACATCAAGCAGTTGCAATGTGTTTTGGAACTCTTCCCTGTTATTGCAAAGCGATGGGCCGATTTTCTGGTGCCGCTTAGCGCAGGTCGAGCACCCTGGCGTTAGAGGGCTCTTTATTGGTTAATCGTACAAAATAGCAGGGAGAAGGAGGTCACAACGCCGGCTTCCAAAAAACACGATCGTGCAGACTGTTGTACCGACCGATGTCAAAAACTTAACTGAAGAGTGGCAATGTAACCCAAGACTATTTAAGAAATGCTACGTAGGAGACAGACGATTAGTGAACGTCACAGAACTTTTCTTACTTGGTGAGTTAATTTGTGAACAACAATATCGCGGTCCAGCATTTCGTAGATCTTCCACACTGGCACACAGGAATTGCACGGAATTGTAGTAAGTAGAGAGAAGTCCGTTTCGGTAGAGAACACTAGGTCTGGGAATACTGATGAGAGCATTTCGCCTGGGCACTCTGAAGAAAGGAGTTTTTCTATTTGGGGAGCAAAATAACTGATCATGGTCGAAGTAGAGAGGATATAAAATGTAGACTGGCAATGGCAGGGAAAGCGTTTCTGAAGAAGAGAAATTTGTTAACATCGAGTGTAGATTTAAGTGTCAGGAAGTCGTTTCTGAAAGTATTTGTATGGAGTGTAGCCATGTATGGAAGTGAAACGTGGATGATAAATAGTTTAGACAAGAAGAGAATAGAAGCTTTCGACATGTGGTGCTACAGAAGAATACTGAAGATATAGATGGCTAGATCGCATAACTAATGAGGAGGTATTGAATAGAATTGGGGAGAAGAGGAGCTTGTGGAACAACTTGACTAGAAGAAGGGAGCGGTTGGTAGGACATGTTCTGAGACATCGAGGGATCACCAATTTAGTATTGGAGGGCAGCGTGGAGGATAAAAATCTTAGAGGGAGACCAAGAGATGAATACACTAAGCAGATTCAGAAGGATGTAGGCTGCAGTAGGTACTGGGAGATGAAGAAGCTTGCACAGTATAGAGTAGCATGGAGAGCTGGATCAAACCAGTCTCAGGACTGAAGACCACAACAACAACAACTCTGAAGAAAAGACATCGTGCGGAGATCTTGAGAGAGGCACTATGGATGTTCTTCACAGTGTTGTGTACTGCAGCAGATCACGGCGCCCACAATTTTCCATACTGTGAATGCAGAGTATGATGAGAAATTGCAGCTTAGGCAAGACTTGAGAGGTTGTGAGACTTACCAAGCGTTTGTAGGCGCGTTATTAGGGTCGAGTAGCTTCCGCGAAACCTATTTTTTTCTCAAGTGACTGAAAGCTAATTCGTGACTCGATTAGTGACGTTATTTCCACGTCGCATTTTTCCTTTCTTCTGCAGCAGTAAGACAGTCACTGTGTGTCCACTGCAGATTTGACTTGCGTAACTCATTTGTAAGACCCCGGTTTTGTCTCGTTCACCTAAACTATGTAGTCTTTGCCAGAGCATTTAAGCATTATATTAGAACTATTCCATGTTGATTATTGTCACTTTTCGTGTTCTCTGCATTTTTCGAGATCGAATAGATCCTATGATTATTTCTTGTTAATGTTTATGTTGGTAGGGAACTTTGCTACAAACAGGGCTTAATTTGGACCAGCGTTTCACTTCATAGCTACATGATTCTCCTGATGATTATCTTTTGTGACAAGCAACACCAATGCGCCGTGTCTGCTAGAGCCGCCCGTGTCGTATTTGTTATCCATTGTGCTACCGTTTTATTAGAACAATCTGACTGCCTGCCATTCCAACCGGTGAGGATCATTGTGACATTCAAAGTGATATATCGAAAGCTTAGGTGACGGTTCACACCTGGAGGTATACACCAAATAATGCTGTGAGGACATTGATGTTTGGTGTATGTGACACGATGTGGGGCTATTTTTCCTACCTTCGGTTTGGATCGACAGTTTTCGTGGGGTAAAATAGTGAAATAACTAGTTATCAAACCACAACCTCACTTCCTGGCACTGATGACTTCCTTAATTATTTCCACTCTCCTCCTTTCTTGTGACACTGTCAGTCACTGTACACAAATATGAGTTTGGCTATAAATGAATGTAAATGGATAAGCACGTCGCGACTCGAAGGACAATTTGAATACTGCAGTGCCTTAGTAGTTGTGGTTCTATTGGGGGAAGCACACCTACTTTCCTCTGACCTTTGAACTGAGTCCCCAAACGTAATTTTAGGGATGCCTACGGTTTAACAAACAGGGTGAACCAGAACTGCACCGACAAAATTTCGCAAGTTCGCAAGTTGTTCAGGGACATTTTGCTAGTATTTTGGTATAAGGGACACTTGGTTTCCGGTGAGTCGTACAAAGTAATAATGTAATTGTGGTTTATTCGGTTTGTTACCCCAATTGCCTTTTTTCCGCGAAAAAGCTTCAAAATAGCGAAACGCCTGTAATTCGCAAACACAAAAACTTACAACACAAATCGGGATATAACAAATAATTCTCAGACAGATGCGAAAGTTGTATGATGTGATCCGACGATACGGAAACAGCTCACTATAGCATCTGGTTCAGCTCTTCCATTGCATTGCATTGCGTTCACCGGGTGCGTGTTTACCAACATTCTACCAGTAAAACTACCCATATATCTCTGTATTACTAATCATCTTGGGGTTGAAGCTCTTTTTTCCGTGTTTACTTCAACAATACATATGTTTGCTAAAGGCGGATCCTATCCAAAAGCATATGACTGTGTATTACTGTTATCGTACAACCAAAAATGTCGGCAAAGCAATGCCGAGACAGTGCTTATCAGTACTGAGAGTAAACGTGTGAGCGCTGAGTGGAGTGTAGATCGCAAATCTTTTTGCAAATTTGTGGTAAGTTCCTATGGGCCCAAACCGCTGAGGTCATCGGTCCCTAGGCTTACACACTACTTAATCCAACTCAAACTAACGTTAAGGACAACACACAAACATCCATGCCCGAGGGAGGGCTCGAACCTCCGACGACGGGAGTCGCGCGAACCGTGGCAAGGCGCCTCAGACCGCAAGGTTAGCCCGCGCAGCTGTAGATTACAGTTGTCGACAACAAGAATCACGAGGTTGTCAACAACGAGTACCACGAGTTAGTGGAACAATTTTGGAAACAAAGAACACGCAGTGCATATTGCTGGCATCTACACTTTTCTGCAAACATATTAAGCGCAATACAGATACGAAGATAAATAGGGTTATGAAGTCGAAAGAAATGTCACTACCCTGTAACTTAAAACGAGCCACCAGACACCTCAGATCCCTTCTACGAAAACACTCAGAACAACCTCTGAAATTTTATCTGTGGAGTTTTGGTTCACCATGTAGAAACGTGACAATGGTGCAGTATGCCATTTTTCACACATACAAATCATCGCCGGAGTTGACAATAGCAATATCTAGGACCAACTAAGGAATTAAACTGGATACCTTTGGATTTATAATTTATACCTATCCGCTTAGCCGCTGAGCCTTATGTAGTGTGTTCCACAATTCTTGTTCAGTCATTTAGGGGTTACAGGGACAATTTGTAGATGAAATTTTGACAAGGAATCCACGTTCGGAAATACAGGGTTATTACAAATGATTGAAGCGATTTCACAGCTCTACTTTATTATTTGAGATATTTTCACAATGCTTTGCACACACATACAAAAACTCAAAACGTTTTTTTAGGCATTCACAAATGTTCGATATGTGCCCCTTTAGAGATTCTGCAGACATCAAGCCGATAATCAAGTTCCTCCCACACTCGGCGCAGCATGTCCCCATCAATGAGTTCGAAAGCATCGTTGATGCGAGCTCGCAGTTCTGGCACGTTTCTTGGTATAGGAGGTTTAAACACTGAATCTTTCACATAACCCCACAGAAAGAAATCGCATGGGGTTAAGTCGGGAGAGCGGGAAGGCCATGACATGAATTGCTGATCATGATCTCCACCACGACCGATCCATCGGTTTTCCAATCTCCTGTTTAAGAAATGCCGAACATAATGATGGAAGTGCGGTGGAGCACCATCCTGTTGAAAGATGAAGTCGGCGCTGTCGGTCTCCATTGTGGCATGAGCCAATTTTCCAGCATGTCCAGATACACGTGTCCTGTAACGTTTTTTTCTCAGAAGAAAAAGGGGCCGTAAACATTAAACCGTGAGATTGCACAAAACACGTTAACTTTTGGTGAATTGCGAATTTGCTGCACGAATGCGTGAGGATTCTCTACCGCCCAGATTCGCAAATTGTGTCTGTTCACTTCACCATTAAGAAAAAATGTTGCTTCATCACTGAAAACAAGTTTCGCACTGAACGCATCCTCTTCCATCAGCTGTTGCAACCGCCGAAAATTCAAAGCGTTTGACTTTGTCATCGGGTGTCAGGGCTTGTAGCAATTGTAAATGGTCAGGCTTCTGCTTTAGCCTTTTCCGTAAGATTTTCCAAACCGTCGGCAGTGGTACGTTTAGCTCCCTGCTTGCTCTATTCGTCGACTTCCGCGGGCTACGCGTGAAACTTGCCCGCACGCGTTCAACCGTTTCTTCGCTCACTGCAGGCCGACCCGTTGATTTCCCCTTACAGAGGCATCCAGAAGCTTTAAACTGCGCATACCATCGCCGAATGGAGTTAGCAGTTGGTGGATCTTTGTTGAACTTCGTCCTGAAGTGTCGTTGCACTGTTATGACTGACTGATGTGAGTGCATTTCAAGCACGACATACGCTTTCTCGGCTCCTGTCGCTATTTTGTCTCACTGCGCTCTCGACCGCTCTGGCGGCAGAAACCTGAAGTGTGGCTTCAGCCGAATAAAACTTTATGAGTTTTTCTACGTATCTGTAGTGTGTCGTGACCATATGTCAATGAATGGAGCTACAGTGAATTTATGAAATCGCTTCAATCATTTGTAATAGCCCTGTATGCCGCTTGATGTAATGTAGGTTTGAAGATAGTATAACTTGATGGCCTCCTGCTTCACGATAGACACAGAACAGAAACAATGGGCTGCGATCTGTGTGCTCTACAGGAGACCATGGCATGGGCAGTGTTTCCAGTACACGTCACCAAGTTCTTCTCCATGTCACGATGAACGTCCACTTCAGATCTGTGTGAATCGCGCGTCCGTGGAACACTACCGTCAACACTCCTGGTTGCGAACGTACTTGGTTCTCGCTGCCGTTCTTGTAGTCGAACGAAAATGGTATCTGATATAATTACAACACGGGACGACGACGGCGTCATCTTTTTATTTTGTGTGAATGCCGTGAAGAGGGAGAGTTGTAAGTGACAATAAATTATTTTACATCCGAGTGGTAAATTTTTGGACATAGATTCCTCATCAAAACCATCTATTAGGTCTCCTCTCTAGCCCCCCGAATCCTGTAATAGGAATTGTGAAATAACCCGTATACGCTGTTATAGTCAGATGAACGGTTTCTCAAAACATAGCAACAAGGGCAAAATGACTTCTTGAGCGTTTGTGTTTAGCTACCTCGTTAGTTTTGCAGTTTGCACAGCAAAATAACTAACGACAGCTGAAGAAGATATAAAATACATCAGGCAACGGCAAGAAAATCTTTCCCAGAAACATTAAGTATGATAACGTCTAATATGAGAAGTGTAACGAGATTAAGTGCTGGTTTTTCTATTGGTGACTGAAGACAGTAGAGTGAACAACATTAAATCAGTATTTGCGTCTTTATATCTATTACGTACAAGTCGTATGTTTTTAAGTTGGTTAGTACCTGCAACTACATACGGCGAGAGGAAGCCATAAATCCATATTTCACGTACGCAGCACGTCGTGAGTAGAAGTATGTCACGTGGACGCAAAACGGATAGTCTGTACTGCCAGGAGAGGTACACTTTGTGGTGCAGTTACGATCGTGGAGAAAACATCAGGTTGTAAAGTTTGTCACGTGTTTGAGGGAAGACTGATCGCTATAGGGAAGAAAAAAAAAAAAAACACACACACACACACGCTGATGGATGTGCATTTTAATGTACCACATATAAAACTATCTGCACTTGTACACCCTGTATATTTCACTGTTGGAATGCCTTTTCCGAAACTATAAGGAGTATATACGAAATGAAACAGTACAGAGACAATAAAATGGAAGCTTTTGAAATGTAATGTTAAAGGAAAATTCCTAAAAAGAGAAGGGCATTTCGGGAAATTAACGAAGATGTATTGAATGAAAATGAGGAGAAAACAATTTTATGTCACTACTTGACGAAACGAAGGGATAACTTTAATAGGACACAGCCTACGTTAACAAAGTTAGAGCTAATATGATTGGAGATTTCAAGCCCTCTCCTACATCTAACCAAACATCCTTAGTGAGTCATAACTACAATACGTGTATATTATGATAACTGCTATGGTAATAACAATAACAATAACAATAACGAAAATACATGTAGCAATGAATATGTGGCATTTAAGAAACTTAAATCTTATTAATATTGTGTTAAGCAGTTTTCCCATTCTGTATCAGAACTGAGTAATATAATCTAAGAGAAATTCACGACAGCAGCGTAGGAATCGATTGTGGTGAGAAAGTTCGCTGTTAAGAAGAAGAAAGAGAAAAAAATATCGCAAATAAAAATATAATGTGTATGTTCGAATTGGATGTTTCTGCAGAGGAATTTGTATTAACTGTTTCTTGTTATGGCTTCAGATTAAGTAATGTTTGAACATTTTGAAATGAGAATTGATCCGTCAAAACTGTTTATGCTCTTAGTAAATGATTCAACGGCGTCGATTTGAAGATAACTATAAAAATTTACCAAATTTGTGGAGTAGCGTGACAACTCCCAGTTTTATCACAATATCGGATGAGATTCTACAGTATCCTATAATAATTGTGGGACGGCGTGTCCTAATGGGCGGGCACCTGTTTCTCGCAAGCATCGCATCCGATCCTTTTTGAGTTAAAAGTGTTTGAAAATAATCTTTAAGGGAAGTTAATAGGAAACCTAATTCCGCGCGGAAGCGTCTGGCAACTGAAAGAATGTAAGTCAATTTCAGAATTTAATAGGAAGCTGGTCACAAAATAATCTTGTACATTCGGTTTTAAAACATTTCGTTAAGCGATACTCTATCGAATTTTAAGAGTCATTCATAATTCAACCACTGTTCCTGAAACATTTGCGATTTCTGATCTCTTGTTTGAAACTAAACAACTCAGTTACCATCGTTGACCTAATCTCTCAACATTGTTTAGTGGCAGTGATTGGGTAATTTCATTAACAATCTTCCTGGAGCTGATTAACAATGAGTATTGAAAGAAACATATTTTGTTACCTCGCCCAATCGATG
This sequence comes from Schistocerca cancellata, assembly GCF_023864275.1. NCBI lineage: Eukaryota > Metazoa > Arthropoda > Insecta > Orthoptera > Acrididae > Schistocerca > Schistocerca cancellata. The sequence goes on along the minus strand of NC_064633.1, from coordinate 177,212,215 downwards.
AGCTTAAAATACCTTTAAATAATAAATAAGCGTCTCATGTGCCGTAAACAGAACTTAGTAGAATATTAAAACAATGTAAAATTCCCACGACAACCCACGTGCTCATTTCAGAAACGTTAGCAGCAATTCTGGTTTTTTCTTGGTGTCTATAGTAAACAGTAATTTTAGTAAACATTCAGATACAGTTCGTCAGGAACAAATAACGCAGTTATATCCAGTACTTTATGGACATGGTATTGTACAGCTTTAATGAAAGTTAAGAAGTGCATTATGCAATATATTACGTGTGTACAACTACTATTAGTGATAGAACAATACACACAGGACTCTAAACATGGCGGCGAGTGAGTGACGTGCGTTAGCTTGGCTCGCAAGTTTACGTGAAATCTGGAGGTGTTTTAAGCAGTTAGGCTAGTCTACATATACTAAAGCCGTATATCTACTGCCGAGTGTCGTATTTCACATCACATACTGAGCACCAATTACACGGAATCGTACTAAAAATGGAAAATCGCCGAACAACGCGCAGTGCAGCCAACGGCCAGGCCGGAGACAGCGCAGGCGTGGAGTCCACACCGGGAGCTGCGGCCGCTCCGCCCGGGATCGCTGACATCGCCGCACTCGTGAAGGCTGAGGTGAGTGCCGCGCTGCAGGCTAAGGAGACGCTCGGGCTCGTTGTTCAAACCATCACTGATGCTGTCACTGCAGCAGTGACGGACAAAATACAGAAAACTCTGGAGGCGAATGCGAGCGAGATCCGTGCACTGGACACATCTTTAAAAGCAAGTGAGGAGAAAGCACGACTGCTCGAACAGAAATTGATCGAGAAGACGGACGAGCTCGAACAATATCAGAGACGCAATAATCTCAGACTGTTCGGCATTCCAGAGAGCAGCAGAGAGAACACAGATGAGCTTGTGATAAACCTTGTCCAAGAAAAGCTAGGCGTGCAGGTGACTCTGAGTGACATTGACAGAAGTCATAGAGTGGGTCGTAGGTCGCCAGGTTCTACAAAACCAAGGCCTATAATTGTGAAATTTATGTCGTATAGGAAGAGATCTGAAATCTTCAGAGCAAAGAAGAATCTCGCGAAGTCGGGTCTGACAGTACGCGAGGATCTGACCTCTGAAAGACTAAACATTTTGAAGAGCGCGATTTCGAAATTTGGGCTACATAACGTATGGACAAATGACGGCAGGATAATGGTTAAGACCGAAAACGGAAAGAAAACAATTTGCAGTGTTAATGAACTCGAAAGCCTGTGCTTTAGAAGCTAAATCATGTCTAATCTTGCTGCCACTAACCTGTATGTTTATATTGTTTACACTGTCAACCATATCGTAACTAATGTATCATCAAATTGTTTCGTTTCTCTAAATAACTATTTTTTTTATCTCTAATTATTTTTTCTCGTGTAATATTTGTTATTATTTGTATTATCAACTCTTCGTTTCTCCACATAACTATTTTCATTTTTAATTGTTTTTCTCATGTAATTTTGTTAATTATTGCATTAGGTAGTCTCACTTCCATCCTTAATTAGCAACCCACCATCATACTTTAGTTGTTATCCTCATAAGTGCAATTAATATCACACTATTTCATAACGTGCAGATTACTCCCGTTGTATTTAGCGAAATTCCTTCCCCTGCCAGCCCACTGCTACTTCCATAACCGTTGCAGACCTCGCTGACCTTGGCCGCAGATCCCGTTGTCTCCCCGGGGACCTACCCCCTCCCGGCCGCTTTCACTGCACAGAACTGGGAGGACACTCCCTCACCCGCCTCTCCTTCACACGCTTTCCGCATTCCTCATGCCAGACCCTCTTGTCACCGCCAACCACGACCCGCAAACATCGGTCGGCAGCCTCCTCGGGCAATCAACACCCGAACGCACCAAGCTGCATATTGCACATGCAAATGTCCAGTCTCTGCCAGCTCACTTCGACGAGTTCAAATATATATTTCAAACTGCTGATATACACGTAATACTTTTGTCAGAAACTTGGCTCAAACCAAGTATTCCTACAACTTCCGTAAACCTAGATGGCTATATCTTTCTCAGGCACGACAGATGCAACAGACGAGGGGGCGGAGTAGGGGCGTACATACGCTCTGATTTGTCACCTACAGTACTACACACATCCGACAACAATGTAGATAAACAAGTGGAATATATGTTCATAGAGATCAAATCACTTAACAGAAAGTGCTTAATATGTGTCCTTTACAAACCTCCTAAAGTAGGTGGGTTCGCCTGCTTCGAAACTGCCCTCTCTAGTCTCGAATCGTCATATGAACATGTAATTATAGCTGATGACACTAACATTAATTTTCTGTGCAATAGTCCTTCCACTGGGAAATTTAAGAGGATGCTTTCTTCCTCAAATATGACGCTACTTCAGCTGGCACCTACTCATCACACGACTACCAGTCACACGTTCATAGATATATTCGCAACGAAATCTCCGAACAGAATAATCCGCACCTCTCAAATATCTGCGCCTGGCATGTCTGCCCATGACATCATTTCCATGACGTATTCACTAGAATGTCCTAGAAAGAAACAAAAACTGTCTACATACCGAGACCTCAAACGCATAAATTTGCCTGAACTCGAAACTGAGGCACAAAAAATAGTTTGGGGGATGACCTCTACTCCCCTCATGGACATAAACGACAAACTCCACGATTTCACAAACAAAATTACTCAGCTATATGACAAATATGCTCCAATAAAGACCAGAAAAGTAAAAAGGCAACCTGCACCTTGGCTGACTGATGAACTAAAACAGCTCATGAATCTCAGAGATGCTGCACATCGAGCATACAAGATACACCCTACACCTGAAAATCACGCTGTATACAAGCAGAAACGAAACAAAGTCAGTCAAGCGGTGAGAAACGCTAAGCTCAGACATGCCCGTACATTAGCTGACAATAGATGTAGACCAGCTATCCTGTGGAAAAATCTCCGTAGTCTCGGTTTAGGCAAAATAAAAGTTGCAGAAAATCCCATGGTCCCAGCTGAAGAACTAAACCGATTCTTCACATTACCTGCAACCAAAATTGATCCGCAAAAAAAACAGAGAATCATTGATTACTTCATTGGGATGAACGACTGTAGCAAAGAAAAATTCTATCTACAGCACGTCACTTGCAGTACTGTCAAGAAAGCCATAATGCGGATTAGATCAGCATCTACTGGACATGATGGTATCACTATCCAGATGGTAAAACTTATTATTGACCAACTACTGCCCTCTATAACAGACATTTTCAACGATTCATTAATCACAAGTGTTTTCCCTGAGGCCTGGAAACTGGGACAAATTAAGCCACTGCCTAAAAAGGACATCGCCACAGCAGCCTCTGACTACCGCCCCATCTGCCTTCTTCCTGCACTATCAAAGGCCTTAGAATATATAGTTCATGACCAGCTCACCAACTACCTAACTACTAACAACCTACTAGACGAATACCAATCAGGTTTCCGTAAACATCGAAGCACAACATCCGCTCTGATAAAGGTGACAGATGACCTGAAACTTGCCATGGACAGACAAGAAGCGACTATTATTTGCTTCTTAGATTTCAGCAAAGCATTTGATACTGTCGACTTCGACATCTTACTAGCCAAACTTAGCGGTCTAAATTTCTCACAAAGCGCAATGCAATGGTTTCGCTCATACATGATGTCTCGTCAGCAACGCGTCCTGTCTGGGGATATAAAATCACAATGGCGGCAGGTAGTGTCAGGCGTTCCCCAAGGCTCAGTATTAGGTCCTATACTCTTCTCTCTTTATGTCAATGATGTGTCATCGGTCCTGACCTATTGCAAATACCATATGTATGCTGATGACCTTCAGTTGTATCTAAGTGCGAAACCAAGCAATCTCAAGAAAGCTATTGAAAATTTCAATACTGACCTCGATGCGCTGTCAAACTGGGCACAGGACATAGGTCTAAAACTAAACCCATCTAAAACCCAAGCGGTACTTGTTGGTCACTCTAAGCTCATTAGCCCAAAACATCGGGAATCCGTACCACCTCTTATCCTAAATGGAACAAATATTAACTTCTCGCCATCAGCAAAGAGTTTGGGAGTAATAATTGATGAAAATCTAAATTGGACAGAGCACGTAACTGCAGTGTGCAAAAAAGCATCAGCATCCCTTCATGTCCTACAAAAATATAAAAAACTCTTCCCTTTCGATCTGAAAAAGAAATTAGTACAAACGCTTATACTCCCAATCATTGACTACAGCGATATTATCCTACAAGGCCTCTCTCAGGAAAATTCCCGACGTCTAGAACTGGTCACGAATGCCTGCGTCCGATATATCTGTGACGTTCGACTTTTTGATCACATTTCACCAGCATATGCAAAATTGTCCTGGCTGCGTGCAGACAAACGCAGAGATTTCCATACACTCTGTCTCATCTACTGCCTTATAAATGTACACTGTCCCTCATATCTCTCCTCTTCCCTAACACTCATGTCGGAACAACATGACAGAAACACACGTTCCCATCATAATAAAACCCTCTCCGTTCCACTGCATCGCTCAGTCACTTTCTCCAAGTCCTTTACAGTAGCGGGAACCCGACTCTGGAATAACCTCCCTCGTTATGTTAGAGAACTTAAAAACATGACCGGCTTCAAAAAACAGTTAATGACGTATCTACTTAAGCAACAGTAATGCGTTCCTCTGTACATGAGTGCACTTCACCTCATTACTTCCCTCTCTCCCCCTCCTTAAACCTCCCTTACCCAAAACTCGCTATACTAGTAAACATCTACTTTACACACCAATATATTAATGTACATCTGCACAAACCTTCATTATTATTGCCACTCTTTCTCATGTTTGTCATTATTATTTGATTTTTTTTTTTACTGTTATTATTATTGCTTTCACCATAATCTGTATGTATAGCACCTGATGTAAAAATACTGCCAGCATTTACTTTATTAGGTCTTAGTCATATTCATCATTATTATTTGATTTTTTGTTTTACTGTTATTATTATTGCTTTTATCATAATCTGTATGTATAGCAACTGTTGTAAAAATACTTCCGATTTACTTTATTAGGTCTTAGTCACTACTCTTTATTCAAATTGTCACTAGAGTAAGCTAATTTTCTCATTTAAACTATGTTCATGATGTAACTCTGATGTGTGAAATGCTGCATGTGTGAAACACTGGTCCGATGTAAGAGAGGGCCTGATGGCCCTAATCTGATCAGGTTAAATAAATAAATAAATAAATAAATAAATATAACTGTTATTCCAATTACGCAGTGGTCAGCTGAAAGAACCCGACGATACTCTGATCCTTAACCGAAATCGACTGTCTTTAATAAAACATACAGTTACAGCAGACTATTGCATAACGCAGTTCTTAACAGTTGTTTCAGTTTATGCATGCTTTGGTAACTGAGTCCGATACCGAAAACGGTATCTGAATGCAGTTTCTCTCCTTGATTACAATTATTATAATTTCTTAAATCCAGCGCTGTGCTACGTACACGGTGCTGCTTTCTGACGAACTGTCTGAACCCGAAATACAGAGTGCGCAGTTTTACTGGCGACTCCGTTTGTGCCGACCTTTCCGCACTGAACGGAAATGCAGATGTTGCGCCGACTACAGGAAGAACAACACGAAAAGGCGGCGAGCTTGCATGGCACACGTCGACAAGAAAATACGAGACATCGACTTTACTAGCGCCTGTTCATCCTGGGAACAGTATACCACTTCTCTGTGTTCTCCACCAATCTACTGATTATAACTATTGTTGTTGTTATCCATTACCTTTGTACTTGATTTATAATTGATGCCTTAGTAACACTGTTTATTCCCACCATCCCCACTGTTTACTGTTAAAATGAAAAGTAATCATATTAAACTGTTAGTAGCCTAATAGTAATTCTGGCTCCTACAGATGATGTGTAGCGGTATGGAGCAGGGTAGTCACTTATTTAGAAACGATATGAGGCAGAATTGGTAGGTATGATACATGTTCACGAAATACAGAAAACGCTGGATGCAATTTTAGCTAGTGGGCTTTCAAGCGAATTGTGTACCAGTATTCAGTAACACTTATTTCTGGATTCATAAATTTGAAATTCGTTGCACGAAACTGGAGATTTAACACTTTCTGTAAGTACGCTATGAAAAAATCGTTAATAAACTCATAGCGTAATAGATCATAGCGATATTGTTGTGAAGGCGGCCATACAATTTGAACAAGTACCTTTTTTATGTTGCCGACAGAGGGAGTCAACAATCGTTTAAGGTGCGGCGAAAGGGCTTTTTGGATAAGTGTCCAACTACAAAGCCAAATCTCTAAGATGCTGATAATTGTAATAATCTTAATTTTAACTGTATGCAGCTCAATGGCTGCATTCAGTTCTTAATGTTGGACGCCTTTCAGCTTCTTGCGGGTCACAAATCTATCCTCGATATCCAACCCGGGAAAGTACATCCACAGTTTAACGTTGAGTCTCAACCACGTGTCGGTCCAGGCGATTCCGCACATAACATGTGGAGGCTAGATTAGAATGAAATTTCCTTGGTCCGAAAGGGATTCGATTCTTCAATGCCCGTTAGATTCAAAAGCTTTTTCTGCCATTTCTCGCATCATTCGTTTCGGGCAATACTTTGTTAGACGTATTACTTGTATATCTCCCAGTCATTGTCATCCCCTAAACTGTTTTGCCCTCTACGGCTGCTGATACAACGATGCAAATTATTCTCTTGTGTTTTAACACATGTCCCATCGTGTTTTAACACATGTCCCATCGTTTTTTCTCATCTTCTACATGTAAATCCAAGCTCCACAAAGCCACCTTACCGTGTGTGATTGAGTGACTTCCGGTACTGTTGTCTTTTTCGTTCATTCCCGTTCTATTTACGAATGGCGTTCGGAAACAATGATTGTTTGGAAACCCCTGTATTAGTTCTAATTCTCCTTATTTTCACAACTCTCCTCGGAACGCACTGTCTCGGAATTTTAATACACTCTAGTTCAGAAAAAACAGAACACATTGAACGACTAGAGATAGGACTTTCATATTCACAGAACGTATACAATTAAGAGCCAAAGAAACTGGTACACCTGCCTAATATCGTGTAGATCCCCCGTTAGTACACAGAAGTGCCGCAACACGACGTGGCATGGACTCGACTAATGTCTGTAGTAGTTCTGGAGGTAAACATGAATCCTTCAGGGCTGTTCATAAATTTGTAAGAGCACGAGGTGGAGGAGATCTCTTCTTAACAGCAAGTTGCAAGGCATCTCAGATACGCTGAATAATGTTCATGTCTGGGGAGTTTGGTGGCCAGCAGAAGTGTTTAAACTCAGAAGAGTTTTCCTGGAGCCATTCTGTAGCAAATTCTGAACGTGTGGGGTATCGCATTGTCCTGCTGAAACTGTCCAAGTCTGTAGAAATGCACAATGTACATGAATGGATGCAGGTGGTCAGACAGGATGCTTACGTACACGTCACATGTCAGAGTCGTATCTAGACGTATCAGGGGTCCCATATCACTCCAACTGCACACGTCTCACACTATTACAGAGCCTCCACCAGCTTGAATAGCCCCTGCTGACATGCACGGTCCATGGAGTCATGCGGTTGTCTCCATACCCGTACACGTCCATCCACTCGCTACAATTTGAAGCGAGACTCGCCTGACCAGGCAACATGTTTCCAATCATCAACAGTGCGATGCTGATGTTGACGGGCCCAGGTAAAGCGTAAAGCATTGTATCGTGCAGTCATCAAGGGTACACGAGCGGTCCTTCTGCTCCGAAAGCCCATATCGATGATGATCCGTTGAATGGCTCGCACGCGTACATTTGTTGTTGGCCCAGCATTGAAATCTGCAGCAATTTGCGAAAGGGCTGCACTTCTGTCACGGTGAACGATTCTCTTCAGTCGTCATTGGTCCCATTCTTGTAGGATCTTTTTCCGGCAGCAGCGGTGTCGGACAATGATGTTTTACCAGATTGCGGATATTTACGGTGCACTCGTGAAATGGTCGTACGGGAAAATCCCCATTCCATCGGTACCTCGGAGATGCTGTGTTCCATCGCTCGTGGGCCGATTACGAGCATAACACCACGTTCAGACTCACTTAAATCTTGATGAGCTGCCATTGTACAAGCACTAACCAATCGAACAACTGCAGCAGGCACATGTTGTCTTACATAGGTGTTGCCGACTGCAGCGCCGTATTGTGCCTGTTTACATTATGTTTGAACCCACATGACTATATCAGTTTCTTTGGGTTTCAGTGTACATTAGTATGTTCTGCATAAATTCTTAGCATTTCAGTCACTTCGGTTCAGCATGTGTCCTGTTGCCTTTTAGGCACAATGTTCATCATGGTCCCTGATAACTTGTTCCATGCTGATGGTATTGACGCGTATAAGATGCGAATAGCGTTCTGTTGTATAGCCATCCACGCTGCATTCACTTCGTTCCAAAGTTCATCTGTGGTGGTTGGCACTGTGTCACAGCACTATACCCGTTGTTTGAGGAGGTCCTACACATTTTCGATTGGCGAGAAATCTGCTGATCTGGCGGGCCAGAGAAAAAGGCTAACATCCTGTGACACCATGAAGGCGTGTGTTCGTGGAGCAACATGTCGTCGTGCATTGTCTTGCTGAAAAACGTCTTCTGGGGTGTTGTGCGAAAAGGATATGGTTGCTGGTCGCAGGATGTCATTCACGTAGGTCACATTGGTCACAGTGCCCAGGACACGCAACAGTTGTGATTTGTGTTCGTACTCAATAGTAACCCGCACCATGAGGCCTTCAGCTGGCGCTGTATGTCTTGTGCAAATGCAGTCACTGTGATGCTGCTCCCCCTGCCTCCGTCGAACAAAAATGCGGCCATCATTATCAAACAAACAAAACCTGGATTCGTCCAAAAACACTACCTGATGCCAGTACTGTCCCCAGTGGCGTCGTTCCGCACACCATTGCTGTCTAGCATGTTTCCGCTCATTCGTCAAAGGTAGGCGGAGAAGCGGACTACGCGCACATAACCCATGCCGTAATAAATGTCGACGGACTGTTATCCCTGATAGTGTGCGATGTGTTCCACTGTTGAGCCAGGGCCGATGAGGAAGCATATCGGTCCTGCAATGCCATTCGGACGAGGTGTCTATCTTCTCTGGGGAAGGAGGCGGTCCCCGGGGGGGGGGGGGGTGTCTGGGTGGTGCTGCCTGATCCATCTCGCCGTGTTCGACGCCTTCCGCGAACCACTCTGCACACAGCCATTGTACTGCGAAAACACTTCATTCCACACAAGCAGCAATTTCTTCGATAAATGCATCACATTCTCTCATGCCAAAAATGCGCCCTGTTCTAAACTCACTGTACGGTTGGCGCATACGCCTGCGAGCCATTCTCCATGTCTGTTCAAATAACACTAATACCTTCCGTTTATAGCACGAACGAGAGCCGCAGGCACATTTTACCGGTACGTAGTGATGCGCCGCGATATCGATGTTTATCTTGAACCCGTAGGCCGAAATGGTTCAAATGCTAATCATTTCAGCAGAAAATTCTAATGTCCATGCCCTGCGAATACGAAAGCCCCATCTCTAGTTGTTCAAAGTCTTCTGTTTTTATCTGAACATGAGTGTAGTGAGCCGTTCCGTGATACACAATGTCACTGACTTTAGGTGAGGAACTCCATTACGCTGTCGCGTCGACCAAACGATACTGGGGCGAAACGCTCCGTTCTTCGTTATATCTTCTCAACCTCTGCTCTTAACCAAATCTGGTAAGTATTCTAGACTGGTGTGCAAAACCCAAGAATCCGCTAAGCAATTCCTATGTAAGCCAGTTCTTTCGTGGATGATCTACGTTTCCTTAAGACTCTTCCACTGAATCTCAACCTAGAATACGCTTTTCCTACAATTTCATTTATGTGGACCTTCCACGTTACATTTCTCTGGATTGTTACTCCTTGGTATTTTACGGTAATTGCTGTTTTCAGTCATTTTTCTGCAACTGTATAACTGTACAATCTTGTTACCTATTTCTAGCCAATACGTTACATTTATTTACATTCAGGGTTTACTGCCACTCCCTACATCATTCAATATAATATCTATATAATTTACGATTGAATGTGGTAGATTATTAAGGCTGGATATTTTTTGAAGTTATTTTTTTAGACACATATATTCTTTTACCTTTTCGGCGTGATTAGCCACGTTTCCTACTATCGCGGTCTGCAATGCATGTACGAGTCTATGGAACTGACGACTAGCACCATCGTTTAATTCTTCACGTATGTTCTAAAATGAAATAATTGTTTCAAAGATTGCAGGCTCCATTCAGTTTTACCACACGTTCACTGAACTATAACCACACCACTAGTATTAAGTAGTTCATTAAACATGAGTGAATGATTTTTTGAGATGATTAAAGATCTGTAACTACGTAAATAATAGATGTTTCTACGAACAAGCTGAAATCACAGTAGATGCTCCAGGATACGACATCTTAGCGGGCAGGAGGAAGGTTCTGGCTGAGTTTACGGAAGGCAATTTGTTGCTTCACACTAGTTGGTAATTCTTTATTTAATGAGATATACTTATAACGAACAATAAAGGCAGTTCAAAAGGCAGAATTTCAGGAGAGAAAGAAAATAACTAGACGAAAGTGGACTCAAGAAGAAAGGGAACAACACTCTAAAGGGATGAAGGAAATTTAGAAACTTGTAACCTCCCCAGAAAAATTTTAAAAGAAAAATATTATATAGAAATGGAGCCAAGTGAAACCTTCCCATAAAAATTTTAAAGAAAAGACAAAAATATAATAATAAATGGGACCCAAGAATAACCTCCCTGCAATGAAATATACTGACAAAGGCAACAAAAATGTGAAATTCGCAATCTGACTCTTGTGTAAGCTCCCACAAAAATAATGAAAAACAATTCAGTGCTAATGAAATCTCAGTGATAATGATAATTAAATTAAACCGAAATATCGGTCTTTGGCCCTGTGCAAAAATCAGAATTAAGTTCTTACCTCATTGTAACTGCTAGTCAAATTTCTGCTCTTATTCTTGCGCACGGCTTGGAGGAACTGCATTGCAAATAATAATATTCCTTCTTTTTTTTTGTAATTTAACTGTAACTTGTCTTTAAGGGAAGTGGAATGAAATCGTTAATTCAATTAAATAAATTTTTTTTGTAAAATTGCTTTTGAAATCAAAATTATTATTGGGGCACTTGTTGGAAATTAATTACAATGAATAAACTTTACATTTTCTGATGATTACCTTAATTAACAATATACCTCATTCAGCATCTTGACCAGTGTTGCCGACAGACTACATCACACAACCGCACTGGGCTGCTACTACTGACCGACCGCTCTGCATGACGACTACTACAGAACTTTACGACGGCTACAGCCGAACTGCTTGCAACACTCGCGCGGTCAAGCGCAGACTAACTACGAAAATAGCCTCTCTGGTCAAAGATTTTAACGTGCCTCACCATCGCTGCTATGTTACATACGTGTTTCATAACCCTCCACTGGGGGGGCAAAAATTTGGCAGCGATGGTGAGTCATTTGGACTTGCCATCGCAAGAAATTTTTACAATTTACAGAATATTCAAATTTAGTACATAAATTAAATGTTGTGCACATGCACCGAGTAGAAAATATATCAGACAAAGACAGGATGTGAGTACAAAACATAGTAGTAAATCAGAAAACTGTATATACAAATTATTTGACAGAAAGCAAAGTGCACACGCACTGAAAAAATTCTTTAGCATTTTCAGAACAAATAAACAGAATGGCAGAAAATCGTGTTGATAAGTGACATGAGCGTACTCGCACTGGAGTTGAGAACATATTAGCAATTTACGAAATGTATATACAATTAGTAACAAATGACATAAGTGCATACGTACTGAAGTATTGAATATACAGAATGAGTACAAATCATATTGAAAAATAAGAAAAGTGCACAGGCACTGACGTTCAGTAGAAAACATATTAACACACAACATAAGTGCACATGCACTGTAGTTCAGAACATATCATTAAAATAAAATAATAAATAAAAAAATGTATATACAATATAAAAGACAAGAGTGCACATACTGTACTTGAGAACAAATCGAAAAAATGTCTTAGGCATTTCTGCAATAAATAAACATAATGGCAAAAAATCATATCGACAAGTGACATAAGTGTACTCGCACTGGAGTTCAGCGAATCAAAAAAAAATGTATAACCCATGAACATAAATAATGTTACCAAAAAAAAAAAATGATTTTCACTATGTGACAAGAATTAGGATAGGAAAGGGAAGGATTGCATCATGGTTGTAGCACTTTAGATTGCACACAGCTGTTCTGAAAGTCAATATCTTTCCACAGAAGTACAACACCAAGTGACACAATTTGAAGTTCTTTTCCCATCAGAATTTACCAGTGTAGCCAAGACACTGAACTCTCGTAGTAACATTTCATGTTCTCATTTTGGCAGTACATTAGGTACACCAAACAGTGGGACCACAATAACGTCTTCATCGCTCACGGTGGTGGACAGCATGTCGTGTCAACACCACGCTCTTACAAGGCACACCAACGTAGAATTAGTGCAAAACCAAAGATAGTGCTCCATGATCACTAGGATAGACAGGACAAATGGACATCGCAGTAATTCAGGGTAGTTAGCTCATGAGGTGAAGGACATTAAGTCACATAATATTGACAATTACAGTCGTCATTAGTAGTTTGCGGCATTCATAGCCTAGTGATTGAACATTTCTGTACCAAGTATGTAGTATTACAGAAAAATGTTCATTAATTGTTTTACATAGAATCAGTAACCTTCTTTTCCTAGTTACAAACCATTATTAAATAATCGCATTCTTTTCCAGTTACAAAGTATACCATAGTTAATTAATCATTGGTCATTCCAATAGTATTAATCACTAGCCTTCTCCTAATTACAAAGCATTATGAAGCAATCGCATTCTTTTCCAGTTACAAAGTATGGCATCGTTAATTAATTATTTGTTATTCCGATATAGTAATAATCATTAGCCTTTTCCTAATTACAAAGCATTATTAAACAGTCACATTCCTTTCCAGTTACAAAGTATGGCATAGTTAATTAATCATTTGTCATTTCAATATAGTAAGAATCATATTCTTTTCCAGTTACAAAGTATCAACATTGAAAACAAGAGCTAATTAATGGCATAATTAATAACATAATTCATTGATTGACATTAATTATTGGCACTCAGTGGCCATCAAGTATCGAATAGTATAAAACATTGTTCCTCATTCAGTATTATTCAGATTATTAAAAAGTAATAAAAATTCATTGAGTGACATTCAGATCATTATGAAGTCATTATTAAAAATCAGCTAATTACAGTCATAGCATTAATAATCATGGGCATTATAAGTAGTCTCATTACAATAAACCGTGGCAGTTATTAGCCAGTTACAAAGCATTATTTTATACATATATTTTTTTTGTATCATTACGAAGTCATTACTGAAGTGACATACTATTCAGAGTTGATCAGTATTATTCAGAACTTTCTCAAACTGGTATCACTATTTGGGACTGGTAATACATTTTTTTGTTAGCAATGCATTGCGTTTGGTAATTATAAGAGAAAGCAAGAAGAGGAAAAAGAAAAAAAAATTGGTAGTGGGTTGTTCCTGTAAATCAAAAATGTGTAACGTCATTCGTCATGAGTCAGCTGTAGCAAGGTTATGTAACAAGGCAGTATATGTGATCACATTTATAAATGATAAACACAAATGGGTTTAAAAAAATGCAAGTACTAGAACAGGTATAATAAGTAACAGGTTTAGTATGTATCATGAAAAACTTCTCTTGGAAAAAATACAAAATGGATTATTGACCTGAAAGAAGAAACGCACACTATGCTGAAAAGTAGTGAACTTCGAATTAACAGGTAGTGAAATGTGTATAAAATGTGTTCCATAGCTGTCCTTTCCAAAACTTTCCGTCATCCTACTATGCAATATAACACCTGCTGTCAAAACAAACTGCAACAAATACTTAAATAACTACGTAGCATAAATTCATAACTTCAACATTATCCTCATCTGTAAAGAAAAAAACTTCATTATCAGTCACTTCATTATCCATATTATCATAACTTCATTATTATCATCACCTGTAAAGAAAAACTTCATTATCCATAGTAGCACACTCTTCATCATTATTCATCATCACTCATTATCATCTGCAAAAAATCACTTCATTACTCATTACACAACTATTCCTTATCTCTAGCATATTTCATCACTAAAACTAAGATGTGTAGTTCTGTCTGACAGCCTGCATCAATCACCTTGTATTCTGAAAGAAAAAATTAGTTAAGACTGCTATTCTACGATGAGTATAATTCTTGTTAATGCTTGTTAATCCTGATCCATTTACTCTTCCTCATAAAGTTATTGCATCTTCTATCGTTTATTCCGTAGGTGAAATTCCCATTTCTGTTGAATTTATTTCTTTTACACGTTATTTCTTTCTGAAAATGATGAACAGAGATTAACGTCTTGCATTTAAATCATATACCCACTAAATAATGACTGGTTTATGGTGACACAATTAACCATACAGCATAACATTACAGACAACGTAATATGTCAAAGACATTGACAGTGTTCAAAGCCAAAATGTACAGAGAATATCACAATGCAGCAGCAAAAAATATGTAGAAGTCACGATGTTGAGATATCATAAGGCCAAAAAAAAAAATGTCAAAGTCGACTGGTGTGTGTTATATCTTAACTATTTCACAGTGCATATAGACAAAACTGGAATACAATCGTACATAAAAAAAATGGAAAATGTGCATGGTCTGATGTGTAACGACAAGAAAAGCGACCTGCTAACCTTACCTTGCCGGGCACTTGCCACGAAAAATACGATAATCATCAGTAATTAGTCAGGTGAAATAATTGCATTAGTAAATGGCATCATAGCATGTTACATCATAAAGTGATTTCATTCAATAAACGGTTTAATGTTTGAGATATGGTGATTGCCTTTCGATTTTCTGGTTCTCAAAGTTTCGACGTGTACAACATTGGGGTGAGGGATGCTGCGAATCCGATATGGACCTGCGTATAGAAGTTCAAATTTACTACACTTACCTTTTAATTTGCTGGATAAATAGTGTGTACGTACTAATATTTTCTGTCCAACGTGAAAGTCTCGGCGTGTACAAACCTGTTTTTGCTGTCTTCTCCGGCGCTCTGCGGCACGTTTGATGTTGTTCAGCGCAATGTCAATTATTTCGTGGTGTCGTAAGCGACGAGATGTAGGAAAATTTACAAATTCTTTAACTTTGTTTGGTGGTTCAACGTTTTTCAGTATAACAGACGGAGATAGCATAGTGGATTCATTTGGAATGGAATTAATTACATCTTGGAATGAGAGTATGTATGTATCCCAATCAATATGTCTTTTGTGGCAGTATATTCGGCACAGCTTACCAATTTCTTTCATTAATCTTTCACAGGGGTTCGAAGAAGCGTGGTACTTGGATATATAGATCGGAGAAATGTTTCTGGCTCGTAACATGCGTGTCCATACGCTACTACGAAATTGAGATCCATTGTCAGAAATTACTTTCATCACATGCCCTACATGAAATAGAAAATGTTTTACAAATGCTTTCGAAACAGTTTTAGCAGTAGCTTTGCGTAACGGAGTGAAAGTAACAAATTTTGAAGTGAGCTCAACAGCGACAAAGATGTAGCAAAAACCTCTGTTAGTTCTCGGAATCGGACCAAAAATATCTACTGCGGCCATGTGTCTTAATTTAACAGGTACAATGGGATATAAAGGAGGAATATGTGAAGTGGTGTCTGATTTAGCTTTCTGGCAAATTTTACAAGACGCTAAAACTCGTCGTATACGTTTCTCCATGTTGTTAAAATAACAGTTCTGTCTCAGTATAAGAAAACATTTTCGTGCTCCATAATGTGCGTAACTTAAATGAGTGTACCAGATTAATTTGTTAACAAGTTCGTCAGGGATGCATAATAACCAATTGTTGCTGTCAGGATGAGAACGGCGAAACAGAATGTCATTGCGTACAGTGTAGTGGTTCCTAATCGTAACATTTTTCCTATCTTGCCAAAGGTGTTTAATTTCTTTCCACACATTGTCTTTATTTTGCTCTTGTGCTATGTCCTGTAATGACGATGAAATAAAATTTTCAAATGCTACTTGCTGAATGTACATGACACTGAAATTTGTTTTGCAGAAGTTGGTTGCTACGTCTTGCTGATTGTTGCCGAGAGAACGCGATAGTGCGTCTGCTATAACATTTTGCGTACCGGGAATGTGAACTATTGTAAAATTAAATTCCTGTAAATATAGTTTCCATCTGCTTAACCTGTCGTGCGTGAATTTGGCCGAAAGTAAAAATTGTATCGCTCTGTGGTCTGTGTAAACTGTGGTATGTCTGCCATAAAGAAAGTGCCGAAATCTCGTAAAAGCCCATACAACACATAATGTTTCCAATTCTGTAACGGAGTAATTTCGTTCAGCAGGTGACAAAATGCGGCTTGCAAATGCGATGTTTTTAATTACTATTGAACCATCTTCTTCAATTTCCTGGAAAATGTGTACACCTAAAGCGGTGTTAGAACTGTCGGTGGCAATGGAAAAATTTCTGGTAAGATCTGGGTGCGATAAAAGTGGAGCATTCAACAAAGCATGTTTCAGGTTCACAAATTCAGAATGTGCTTGCTTATCCCAAGACCAAATACTGTTTTTACCTGTCAGTTGACATAATCTAGGTGTGTCTAAAGCAGAATGATGAATAAATTTACGAAAAAAGTTAATTAAGCCCAAAAAACTGCGTAGTTGCTTTTTTGTCGTAGGAACAGTAATGTCACGTAGAGCTTGAAGTTTTTCCGGATCAGGTGCAATGCCTTCCGCTGAAATTACGTGTCCAAGAAATTTTATAGAAGTTTTGCCAAAGTGCGATTTATTAAGATTAACTGTGAGTCCTTGTGTACGAAAAGTTTGTAACAGTTGTTCAAGAATCAGATTGTGTTCAGACCAGTTAGCTTCTGCGATAAGAATATCGTCTACGTACGTCGTAATTCTGTCCTTAAGTTCTGTCGGAAGTATTGTGTTCAAACCGCGAATAAAAGCTGCAGAAGAAATAGTTAAGCCGAATGGTAATTTACAAAATTGATAACAGTCGCCGAAACAGAGAAAAGCTGTATATTTTCTGCAATTTGGATGAAGTTGAATTTGCCAAAATCCCGATTTCAAATCTAATGTAGAATAAATAGCAGTACCGTGAAATTTCTGTAAAAGTTCCTCTAGTGTCTGTGGTCGATCTGTTTCATTAATAATAATGTCATTAATGTGACGTGAATCAAGTACGAGGCGAAGTGAGCCATCTTTTTTCTTAACAATATGTAGCGGGTTTATGTACGGACTAACTGCTGGTTCTATAATTCCTTGATCAAGCATATCCTGCAATTCTTTTTTAACTTGTTCTCTGTGAATATACGGAATAGGATAATGCTTTGCTTTAAATGTGTCGTGCTGTTTCACTTGAAATTCATACATAAATCCGGACATAGTACCAGGAATGTTGTCAAAAACTGGAGCTTGCTGTAAAAGAATTTTGTGTAATTGCGTTCGTTCGTCGTCTGTAGTTGCACTGCTTTGTCTAACTTTATCGGAAATCATTTGCATTACATCGTAGTCAGCTTCGTCTGGAGTATTATCGTTGTGTACGTACGTATTCGTGAACAATGTGGGATTACAGTCTATGTTACGTGTTGCGGAAATGACCTCTGTGCGGTTAATTGTTTGTTCTTCCGCAGATAAAGAGTGCTGAAATTCTAAAGCCAATTGTACATTTTCATCCTTTAACATCAAATAAGAATTTTGAAAATCGATAACTGCATCGTACTGTACCAGAAAATTCGTACCTAAAATTACGTCTGTTGTCAATAAAGGAACAATCCAAAAATTAGAGTGGAAAGTATGACCTCCAATACAAAATGATAAATGCGTCTGTAATTTAACGTCTACTCCTTTACTCGATACTGCTCCTTTCACTTTTGTTTTGCCTAAAGGTAATGTCGGATAAGTATTCTCTTCGTTGCACTCGTTAAAACTCTCCTCATTTATTACTGATATAGGTGATCCAGAATCAATTACTGCTGAGAATTTCGATGAACCAATTCTAATTTCGATGACAGGATGTGAAATAGTTTTCTGAACAAATGGTCTTTCCTGCAAGAGAGTGTCTCTGATGTCATCAAAAGTAATTACATTTTCGTGAATAACATTTTGCTTGTCTGAAGTAGTGCTTGTATTATTGGAAGATGCGTCCTGTACAGTATCTAGTCAGATTCTATCTGACGTGTTATTATTATTAGGAGGATTCTGTGGCATTTCGACTATTTGAACTGTCCTATTACTTCTTCCAGACGCATTACGCTCTGGATGGTACCTACTGTCGGGTTCATTCATGAGAATATGTTCTTGTTGATTACTTTGTTGCTGGTAAGACCGACTGTTATTATATGTACGCTGATAATTGTGCTCATCGTTTTTACGTCTGTCGTGATAGTCATTCCTATACGGTACATTGCGATAGGAATTGAAATATTGTCTTCTTTGTACGTAGTTGTTTCCTTGCTGTCGTGCGTTACTATTTGTTGTATCAGGGACTATACGTGCTCGCGGCGGAACATTAAAGCCTGGTTGACTTTGTGCATTCCATTGTTGGTTAGGCATGCTAACCGGCTGGTTTTGATGTTGTTGTTGTGAAATACTTCTATTGTTACTAAAGTGTGGTTCCTGTTGCTGAAAATTTTGACTATATTGACAATCTGAATTTTGTCTGTGATTTAAGTTCTGGTAGTTGTCGTTCCTAAAGCGTCTGTTACTTTTCCTATTGAAGTTACGTCCCTGATCATAATTACTGTAAGTTTGTTGACCTTGGTTATTATACGAAAAGTTTTTGTTCACAAATGAATAATCAGATTGCTGTACTTCTAAAAGCTGCAAAAGGTCCCTGAATGCTGAAATGTTTTCTTTTTGCTGGCCCGTTAGCAGTGACACTCGTAATGACCGTGGTAATTTGGAAATGCATAATTGTATAAGTGCGGATTCACTGTATGGTTCACTTAGGTACTGGTTTTGTTGTACCATGTGTTCAAAAAATTGCGTTACACTGGGAAAATTTGAGTTTTCATAGTTTGGCAAACTAATTAGTTGGTCTTTAATTCCGCGCTGTGTCGTCTTCGACCAGTACGCTGATAGAAAAGCATTCTGAAATTCCTCTACTGAATAGCATTGCCTCGCGATCGGTCTCATACGAGTTGCCGGTTCGCCTTCCAAAAAGCTGCAAATAAATTCAAGTTTATGCGTAACAGGCCAAGTCGGTGGAAGAGCAAAGCTAAATTGTTGAATCCAATCCAGTGGGTGAATCTGCGTTCTATCGTTTTTAAAAACTTTAAACTTTCTCACTGACAGAAAATGTTTGTAATCGAAATTATCATCTCTGTATGATGCAACAGGTTCAGGATCGTAAGAGTATCTATTGAACTGTGGTTGTTCGGAATCTAAGTCCCGTACTCTCTGTAGATTACTCAAATTATACGCGTTGCGCGAGTCTGACAAATGTTCATAAAGTGGCGTCTGTTGTGGTATGTTATTAACTGAAATGTTTTTCATCTCTGTTACTTCTTGTTGTAAACTCGACAATTTTCTACGCAACGTGTTATTAGACGAATCGATCTCATTAATTGTCTGTTGTAAATTTTGAAATTCAGGTGTTTGGTTAAATGAAATCGGTGTAGTATCGTCTGATTTATTGTCATTACTACTTTCAATAGCATCAATACGACTGGCTAATTCATCATATTTTTCAGTCAGTATTTTTGCCTGATCATCGGTTTTAGAATCGGACGCATTAATCTGTTTCTGCAACTTACGCGTAGTTTCGCTCAGTTTTTTAACATCAGCTTTAATGACATCGCAATCCTGTGTTAGTTCTAATTGTTCGAATCTGTCTGTCACTGTTTGAATATCTACTGTGTGTGTATCTGTTTTTGATTTAAGATTGGAAATTTCATCCCGTAATTCCGCGTTCAACTGTTTGATGGTATTAATTTTGTCGGACACTGTAGTAATATTATTGTCTACATATGTCTTCGCTTTCGCGAACATTTTACGTTTGTCTTCTTGTCTCTGAGCCGTGATTGTTTCCATGACTTGTCGTTTTACTTTGTTTTGATCTTGAATAAATTTGCGGAAACGCGTATCACTGTTCTGTATGTGCTGATTAAAGCGTTCGTCAATCTGAGTGTTCTGTTGGTCGAATTTCGCGTCGATCTTTTCATCCATTGTGCGCGAAAGTTCTGCTGTCATTGCTTTAAACTCGTCGCGTAATTGTGTAGCTTTTTCAGAGCATTGTTTAGCGACTCCGCTAATTTCGTCTCTGAGTGTTTCTGTTGAGGCTGTTTGCATTTCCCTTAATTCTTGCGCAACAGACTTAATTTCTTCGCTATTTTTTCGTGAACAAGCCTCAATTTCCACGCGCAACTGTTCCTTAGTGTCATGACACTGCGCGGCAACGGCTCTAATTTGTTCACTAAGCTGTCTGGAATTGTCGTCTAATTTTTCATTTAACTGTCTGGAATTGTCGTCTAACTTTTCATTTAAGTATTGTTTGAGTTTTTCATTATCTTGTTTGTTATCTTCCCTAAGTTGTCTGAAATCTTCACTCAGTTGTCTGAAATTGTTGTCTGTTTTCTCACTCTGTTGTTTGTTTGATTCAAGAACTTGTAGCAGCAATGCCATAATTGGATCCGACACAAAATTAGCATTTCTATTCTCCGTGCTATTTAATGGTGGATCTGAAATTGTCTTGTTTTGCGTGACCATTTGGTCATTCTGTAATTTACAGAAAGGTTTATCAGTCGGATGTACACTGTCAGACACTATTTCGGAATTAAATAGATCCGTCGTACTTTCACTACACTGACCATTTTCATTCGAAAAATTTGTCTGTACATTACTTGGATTTTCTAAATCGGGTGTGCTAAGCTCGGCAGCACTCATTACTATAGACCGCTCCGCGTCATCAATTGTCGACAAATTAACAGACGAGACAATTGAGTTCGTTTGTACCTCATTAAGATAAAAGTCATCATTAGTGGTTGTAATGCACTCATTGTTAGTGAACGCAGGATTGTCATCATTACACTGCGTGTCACATGTCCTATCGGTAAAGTCGTTTGAGCCGGTAATTTCGTTCGTAATACCTCGCGATACACTATTCACAGTCTTTCGCGGCATTTTTACAATAGTCACAAATATTCACAAAACAAATAAGCACAAATGCAAAAACAACACACAAATACAACAGAGCAACGAATTGCCGTTGACCTGTAGAAAGAAAGTCACAAGATTAGTAAAAGCGTAGCGCCAAATCCTAATTATATCTAAGTAAATAAGAGCAGATATCTGACTGTTGTTCAAAAGATTCTCAACGAAATACGATCCTTGACTGGGTGTCGCCAAGTGTAACCTCCCCAGAAAAATTTTAAAAGAAAAATATTATATAGAAATGGAGCCAAGTGAAACCTTCCCATAAAAATTTTAAAGAAAAGACAAAAATATAATAATAAATGGGACCCAAGAATAACCTCCCTGCAATGAAATATACTGACAAAGGCAACAAAAATGTGAAATTCGCAATCTGACTCTGGTGTAAGCTCCCACAAAAATAATGAAAAACAATTCAGTGCTAATGAAATCTCAGTGATAATGATAATTAAATTAAACCGAAATATCGGTCTTTGGCCCTGTGCAAAAATCAGAATTAAGTTCTTACCTCATTGTAACTGCTAGTCAAATTTCTGCTCTTATTCTTGCGCACGGCTTGGAGGAACTGCATTGCAAATAATAATATTCCTTCTTTTTTTTGTAATTTAACTGTAACTTGTCTTTAAGGGAAGTGGAATGAAATCGTTAATTCAATTAAATAAATTTTTTTTTTGTAAAATTGCTTTTGAAATCAAAATTATTATTGGGGCACTTGTTGGAAATTAATTACAATGAATAAACTTTACATTATCTGATGATTACCTTAATTAACAATATACCTCATTCAGCATCTTGACCAGTGTTGCCGACAGACTACATCACACAACCGCACTGGGCTGCTATTACTGACCGACCGCTCTGCATGACGACTACTACAGAACTTCACGACGGCTACAGCCGAACTGCTTGCAACACTCGCGCGGTCAAGCGCAGACTAACTACGAAAATAGGCTCTCTGGTCAAAGATTTTAACGTGCCTCACCATCGCTGCTATGTTACATACGTGTTTCAAACTGAAGAAATCTAATACAATGAAGAGTAGCCAAAGTTGATTCATCGTACCCTCCAAATGGGTTATTCGAAAGAAAAAAAAGAACTATAACATATAAGTGAATAGTAATTGTCGGATGGATTCAGGAGAGGAACCAAAAAGACCAAACTTACAATAATATTTTTCTTTCTCAGAACAATTAATACTTCCTTAAAAAAACGAGTCTACCATTCACAAAAATATAGCTCCAAAGTCCTTTGGGGATCTGTAAGATTTCAACCAGGCAATTCTGACTTCACTGCAACTACATAAAGAGAATTACCATTGTTGTTCTTGTGGTCTCCAGTCCAGAGGCTGGTTTGATGCAGCTCTCTATGCTACTCTATCCTGTGCAAGCTTCTTCATCTCCCAGTACCTACTGCAACCTATATCCTTCTGAATCTGGTTAGTTTATTCATCTCTTGGGCTTCCTCTACGATTTTTACCTTCCACGCTGCCCTCCAGTACTAAATTGGTAATCCCTTGATGCCTCACAATATGTCCTACAAACCGATCCCTTCTTCTAGTCAAGTTGTGCCACGAATTTCTCTTCTCTCCAATTCTATTCCATACCTACTCATCTACCCATCGAATCTTCAGTATTCTTCTGTAGCACCAGATTTGGAAAGCTTCTATTCTCTTCTTGTCCAAACTATTTATCGTCCATGTTTCACTTCCATACATGGCTACACTCCATACAAATATTTTCAGAAACGACTTCCTGCCCCTTAAATCTATACTCGATGTTAACAAATTTCTCTTCCTCCGAAACGCTTTCCTTGCCATTGCCAGTCTACATTTTATATCCACTCTACTTCAACCATCATCAGTTATTTTGCTCCCCAAATATCAAAACTCATCTACTGCTTTAAGTGTCTAATTTCCTAATCTAATTCCCTCAGCATCACCCGACTTAATTCGATCACATTTTATGATCCCTGTTTTACTTTTGTTCATGTTCATCTTATATCCTCCTTTCAAGACACTGACCATTCCGTTAAACTGGTCTTCCAGGCCCTTTCCTGTCTCTGACAGAATTGCAATGTCATCGGAAAACCTCGGAGATTCCATTTCTTCTCCCTGGACTTCAATTCCTTCTCCAAATTTTTCTTTAGTTTCCTTTACAGCTTGCTCAATATACAGACTGACTAACATCGGGGATAGGCTACAACCCTGTCTCACTCCCTTGCCAACCACTGCTTCGCTTTCATGCCCCATCTGGTTTCTATACAAATTGTAAATAGCCTTCGCTCCCTGAATTTTACCCCTGCCACCTTCAGAATTTGAAAGAGAGTATTCCAGTCAACATTGTCAGAAGCTTTCTCTAAGTACACAAATACTAGAAACGTAAGTTATCCTTTCCTTAATCTATCTTCTAAGACAAATCGTAGGGTCAGTATTGCCTCACGTGTTCCAACATATCTACGGAATCCAAACTGATCTTCCCCGAGGTCGGCTTCGATCAGTTTTCCCATTCGTCTGTAAAGAATTCGCGATAGTATCTTGCAGCCGTGACTTATTAAATTGATAGTTTAGTAATTTTCATATCTATCAACACCTGCTTTCTTTGGGATTGGAATTATTATATTCTTCTTGAAGTCTGAGGGTATTTCGCCTGCCTCCTACATCTTGCTCACCAGATGGTAGAGTTTTGTCAGGGCTGGCTCTCCCAAGGCTATCAGTAGTTCTAATGGAATGTTGTCTACTCCCGGTGCCTTGTTTCGACTTAGGTCTTTCAGTGCTCTGTCAAACGCTTCACGCAGTATCATATCTCCCATTTCATCTTCATCTACCTCCTCTTCCATTTCCATAATACTGTCCTCAATTACATTGCCCCTGTATAGACCCTCTGCTTTCCGTTCTTTGCTTAGAAATGGGTTTCCACCTGAACTTTTAATATTCATACATGTGGCTCTCTTTTCTCCAAAGGTCTCTTTATTTTTCTGTAGGTAGTATCTGTCTTACCCCTATTGCGATATGCCTGCACATCCTTACATTTGTCCTCTAACCATCCCTGCTTAGCTATTTTGTACTTCTTGTCGATCTCATTTTTGAGAAGTTTGCATTCCTTTTGGCCTGCTTCATTTACTGCATTTTTATATTTTCTACTTTCATCAATTAAATACAATATATATTTTTCTACCAAGGATTTCTAATAGCCCGCGTCTTTTTACCTACTTGATCTGCTGCCATCACTATCTCATTTCCCACTGCTACCCATTTTTCTTCTCCTGTATTTCTTTCTCCCATTTTGGTCAATCGTTCCCTAATGCTCTCCCTGAAACTCTCTACAACCTATTGTTCTGTCATTTTATCCAGGTCTCATCTCCTTAAATTCCCACCTTTTTGCAGTTTCTTCAGTTTTAATCTACAGTTCATAACCAATAGATTGTGGTCAGAGGCCACATCTGCCCCTGCAAATATCTTACAATATAAAACCTGGTTCCTAAATCTCTGTCTTACCATTACATAATCTTTCTGTAACTTCCATTATCTCCAGACCTCTTCCATGTATACAGCCTCCTTTCATGATTCTTGAACCAAGTGTTAGCTATGATTAAGTTATGCTCTGCGGAAAATTCTACCAAGCGGCTTCCTCTTTCATTTCTTACCGTATTCCATATTCACCTTCTACGTTTCCTTCTGTTACGTTTCCTACTATCGAATTCCAGTCACCCACGACTATTAAATTTTCGTATGCCTTCACTATCTGGATAATTTCTTTTATCTCATCATACATTTCATCAGCCTCTTGGTCATCTGTGGAGCTAGTTGGCATATGAAGTTGTACTACCGTGGTAGGCGTGAGCTTCGTGTCTACCTTGGCCACAATAATGCGTTCACTATGCTGTTTGCAGTAGCTTACCCGCTCTCCTATTTTTTATTCATTATTAAACCTACTCCTACATTACACGTACCTGATTTGATATTTATAACCCTGTATTCACCTGACCAGAAGTCTTGTTCCTCCTGCCACCGAACTTCACTAATTCCCGCTATATCTAACTTTAACCTATCCATTTTCCTTTTTAAATTTTCTAACGTACCTGCCCGATGAAGGGATCTGACATTCCACACTCCGATCCGTAGAACGCCAGTTTTCTTTCTCCTGATAACGACGTCCTCCTGAGTAGTCCTCACCCGGAGATCCGCATGGGGGACTATTTTACCTCCGGAATATTTTACCCAAGTATAATCATCATCATTTAACCATACAGTAAAGCTGCATGCCCTCGGGAAAAATTAAGGCTGTAGTTTCCCATTACTTTCTGTATTTCGCAGTACCAGTACAGCAAGGCCGTTTGGTTAGTGTTAAAGGCCACATAAGTAAATCACCCAGACTGATGCTCCAGCAATTACTGAAAAGTCTGCTGCCACTCTTCAGGAAGCACACGTTTGTCTGGCCTCTACAGATACCCCTCCGTTGTGGTTGCACATGCGGTACGGCTATCTGCATTGCTGAGCCTCCCCACCAACGACAAGGTCCATGGTTCATGGGAGGGGGGAAACTGGCTCAAATGGCTCTGAACACTATGGGACTTAACATCTGAGCTCATCAGTTCCCTAGAACTAAGAACTCCTTAAACCTAACTAACGTAAGGACATCACACACGTCCATGCCCGAGGCAGGATTCGAACCTGCGCCCGTATCAGTCGCGCTGTTGCGGACTGAAGAGCATGGATCCGCTCGGCCACAGCAGTCGGTAACAAGATTCAAAAAAATATTACTTAAGTAACCTTAAAAGTAAGAAGCGCTAATACCTAAGCACGAAATCACAGTAGTAATAAAATGTATAACAGTAAAACAAGAAATTCTTTTTTTTTAAGAGAAGTGCTGCATCTCACCAAGACCTTCCAACGTGAGCACAGAAAGCGGGCCAACATTCATTGGACCGCTGGCGTTTGCTTGCCACGACCGTGTCCAATTCTACAATTCATACACAAGTCGGGCAAGCAAGAACTTGCCACCTTCAGCTCAGGCTCAAATTAGTTCTCAGTGGTTACTGATATAAGCCCTAGAACACAGTAGAACCAAATTAAGTCAACATCGAAAGAATAATGAGAAGATCACCGAATAGCTGAACAATTTCAATAAAAGGAAAACACAGTTAAATACACTCAAATATATCATGTATTAGGGGGTTCACACAGAGGCGGGGAAGGGGGGGGAGGGGAGGGGGCGGGGGCGAATTTAGTAGCTTGAGTTCGGACAGACGGAGAACAGCGGCCCAACCAGCCTAACGGGTGTCCAACACCAGAGCACAGGTGCCTAAACCCAGGAATAGAAGTACCTTACCCAAAGAAGAGGTAGGACGGGCGGTTCCCAGGGAAAATCAACGTGATCACGACTCCCACGTCAGGAGACGGTCACTCCCAAACCCGCATAGTCAATCGGGTGCAATAGCGTTGTGGCCAACACTGCACACCAGCGCGGCAGCGTACAAGTAGCCTCCCCCTCGGACGGCCGACCGGCGATCAGACCCCGATCGTCATCCGTTCCTCTCTCTCACTGCCCCACTGTCCGTCAACAATCTGCCCCCGACTTCCTCCAGCCAAATAGCCACCTACAAGACGACCGAAGCTCCACCCAGTAGCGTGAGAGGAAAACCGATCGCACCAGTAAACAAGAATATAACAGCTCGGGAAACGAGGCGTCACGGCTCACAAGTCTCACCAAATGTTAGTTTACAGAATCCAATATGTGTTTCACAAAACGGCGTGTTGCTAATAATGCCCCTCCACCACCCCCTAAAAGAGTTAAAGCTATTACCGTCTTTTTGCGAGTATCTACTAATATCACCGTTTTCAATTCGCCATCTTCCTTTTTAATATACGTAGTGTAGGGCAGTAAGCTACGTGTTGGCACCTAATTACATAGGCTCCTTTCTTTTCGTTCCATAACAAAATTATGGAAATAATATGAGGAGCGTTCCACATTGTTTACACTTTATTTTTCCCCATCATTCATGATGCTCCACTTGTTTTTATCATTACAGATGTAAGTACTAACGTGTAGTACTTTGATCTAAACGTAAGTGAGCGGGACCATCAGAAGAAGTGTAATCCCTGCAAAGTACAGCCGAATTTCTTAATTGCGGGGGTGTGATCGTTAAGGACAGCCCTGGACAACGTGGCTTTTGCGCAAGGAGGATGCAAACACTGCTAGTATTTACTAGCGGTTGGTGTCAGTACGTGGAACTCTTGCAGCATGACACCGCTCGTCCCCATAATTGCTGGAAATCACGACTACCATCGCTGCCATAGACTAACAGATACTACAGCGACCATCATATTCTCCAGACTTGCCCCCATCTGATTACCACCTATTCGGGGCTATGAAGAAATCACTGCGCGGACTTCATTTCACAGACTGCTAGGAACCGCGATCAGCTGTCCTGCTGCTACACAAAAAGTCCAGTCAGACGGTGTTGTGACGATTATCGTCAGACCTACCCTACGGCGTGCAGCACGTATTGAAGTTAGCGCCATTTCAGAGCTGTGATGGGGCATCTCAGGGCCCTTGTGTACCTTGTGGCACAACCGTCGCCGTATTTTTTCTTCCAGTAGTGTCACAATGTTACTGAAGAGATTGGTGGTTGATGCTTGCTGTGGTGGAAGAGTAAGATGTTTGGGCTATGGCAATGACTTTCCCATCCTGAAGGGGGATACCTGTTGCATCGAATTGTCTGGCACAGTGAGCATTGATTTTAATATATTTGTCACAGCTATGTTTTCATCATTCAGTTCCAGTACAGTTCAAGGGTTAGTGTTTGATGATTACCCTGACAAACTGACCAGCACCGACGAGAAAGATCGAGCGAGAAGGTTTCACAAACGCAGCTCTGTAGAAATAATCTTCAATGAAGCAATTCTAACACGTGTTGCTCACGAAAAATTCCTCTCTAATTCTAAGATCAAGGAATGCTTGATATTAATACTAATGGACAAATTGCCCAAAGCAAGCATACCTTCCAAGAGAATTGTAGAAGGTGCTGATATCTTGATTATCAGCACCGCACTATCTTTAAGCCCCACACATTCAAAAGTCTTAGTTCTTGGGAAAGATGTGGACCTCCCTTTCCAACATAGTAATGTATTATTCATGAGACGTTGGAGCGGGAAAATTACCCAACAGTTCACTCTCCTCAGGGAGCTGGCTATCCCACTTGAGAGTACATCCTGTTTTTGCATGTAGTCCGTGGTTGTGACACTATTTTTGCTCTTTACAATCAGGCAAAACGAAATGCACAATCACGCTGAAGAAAAACCCTGAATTGCAACAGGACATACACATATTTAAAGATCAGAACGAGAACAAGAGGCTGTAGTGGAGTGTGCTAAACGATTCCTCATCCAATTGTGTAGTGGTGTAAGCGGAGAGTCTCTGAATCACAGCCGATACAGAAGCTGAGGATGCTGCTTGTCAGCATTTTCTCTGAGTGTACCACCAGGTTCTCAGGAATGGGGCTGGACCAGGTCCAAGGATCGCCTGTTTCCAACCACTACGGCTCAACCGCCAGCTCTCGGTATCATCCTGACGTATATTACGTGCAAATGCAAAACTGGCTGTCATGACTACCCTTGCCGCTACCGAAAAACTGGTCTCCACTGTTAGAAGCTCTGCATCAGCTGTCAAATTGCTTGCGAGAATGTCAGCCAACTCGATTCGTAAGACTTAGAAGAAGCCGGGTTGGAAGTAGAGAAGGAACACGAGACTAAAGAAAGCTGCTACAGACGAAGGTAAGCCACATTCCACATCGCTGCTATCATAATTTCCCGATATGAAACTCATTACCTCATTATTGCAACAAACAATGTACATGGTGATTATAGTTGAAGTTTAACTTACAATCTGATGTAGAAGTAACACCACTGGTCAGAATGATGTCAAATTGCAACGGAATACTATAGGAGAAGAGGGGAAATGTATGGCAGAAGAAAAAGAAATAGTTACAAAATGTAGTAACAGATGGCGCTGTAAGCATCATAATTTAACAGACTAAAAATCATACAAAAATGACTACGGTGTTCGTTTGACGATAAAAAACTATGCAACCCAGTGGGCATGGGTTTACAGGTGTGATACTGTTAGTTACGTAAGCCCATCCACCGCGGCAACGTCATATCACTACGGATGGCAAAAATCGGTTTTTAACTGTCCTGAGGCCATAAACTGCATAAAAAGCAACACTCAAGTCGGTTTTTAATTTTCCTGAGGCCAAAAACCGCATAAAAAGCATCAATCACATCGGTTTTTAGTTGTACTGAGGCCAAAAACCAAATAAAAAGCATCAATCAAAATCAAATCGGCTTATTAATTTCCATGTGACTGGCGCAAAACATGTTGAATATGCTGTCTACCTTTTTCTGCAACAGGTTGAAATCGAGAAACAGCATGTTCCACAACTGACCGAAGTGTTTTTGGGGTCACGTTCAGATTGTGCTACGCAATGCCTGCCCTCAATGTAGCTAAGTTTGCAATCGGAACACTGAACACATCTTTCAGTTAGCCCCACAGCCAGAAGTCACACGGATTAAAATCAGGTGATCGGGACGGCCAGACTGTAGGGAAATGGCGGCCAATAATTCTAGCAATTCTGAAATGGCACTTCAGCAGATGCTTAACTGGATCTGCAATGTGCGGAGTTGTGCCATCTTGCATAAAAATGATCCCCTTCACACATCCAGGCTGTTGGAGAGCTGGAATGAAGTGGTTGCGGAAAAGACACTCTTAGCGCTTACCAATGACGGTAAAGGTAACAGACCTGGAAGCATCTGTCTCTTCGAAAAGCCGGCCGTTGGTGGCCGAGCGGTTCTAGGCGCTTCAGGGTGGAACCGCGCGACCGCTACGGTCGCAGTTCGAATCCTGCCTCGGGCATGGATGTGTGTGATGTCCTTAGGTTAGCTAGGTTTAAGTAGTTCTAAGTTCTAGGGGACTGATGACCTGAGATGTTAAGTCCCATAGTGCTCAATGCCATTTGAACCATTTTAAACTCTTCAAAAAAATATGGCCCTGTCATAAATGATGCCTTAAACCCGAACCACACAGTGACCTTTTCAGGATGAAGTGTTGCTGGTTGATTTGAGTGTGGATTTTCCGTTGCCCATATTCGACAACTGACAAATCCTGTCAGATGGAAGTGGTCTTCGTCTGTCCACAAAATCTTCCTCGTGCAATTATTGTGAACTTCCATGTGAGCAAGAAGTTCTAAAGCAAAGGTCTCTCTTGCTGGCAGCTCAACAGGAAACAACTCGTGCACGTGGGTAATTTTGAATGGATATCAAAGAAAAAAATGGTTCAAATGGCTCTGAACACTATGGGACTGAACATCTGAGGTCATCAGTCCCCTAGAACTTAGAACTACTTAAACCTAACTAACCTAAGCACATCATACACATCCATGCCCGAGGCAGGATTCCAACCTGCGACCGTAGCAGTCACGCGGTTCCGGACTGAAGCGCCTACAACCGCTCGCCCACCTCGGCAGGCTACCAAAGAAAGATGACGTTTCGTAGGATTGTACGCTCCATGCTCACGGGTATGTCCAATGTTCGGGCAATTCTCCGTACACTACACGTTTGCGCACCACCGCTCGTCTCCTCCTGCATTGCTTTGGCCACTGCTTCCACTGACGTCCAATCAATTCGTTTCCTCCCTCTACCAGGTTGCT
Organism: Schistocerca cancellata; assembly: GCF_023864275.1. Lineage (NCBI taxonomy): Eukaryota > Metazoa > Arthropoda > Insecta > Orthoptera > Acrididae > Schistocerca > Schistocerca cancellata. Next base: position 177,181,086 of record NC_064633.1, on the reverse strand, counting down.
CATCAAAAACCCGTCTTTTCGAATTTCGAAATCATTCTCCTCCGACCCACGGCAGCCATCGGACCGACGCCTTTTTTCAAACCCTTCAGTGTCTGAAAATTCTGCAGAGCGACGTGTGCACAGTAATCATTCTTGAAATACAGATTTACAAGCAGAGCGCGATTCTCTATTGAGACAGGCATGGCGAACGTGGCAGACGGAGGAAAAGCCTTTTTTTCCCTTTATTGTTATTTTAGTACCTAAACAACAGGTAGGCTGTCAGCGGCATGCTACGCCGCTCTTCAGCCATAGTGTTGACAATAACAGAACACAGAATGGAGAATCAGAATGAACATAGGGACGTACAAAAAAGAGTGGTCACAGATACACAAAAAACACGGAGCCGTTCACACTCGACGATAACGACACTGAAAACACGTTGACACGGCGCACAGAACATTGGTGAATCCGACAGCACAAGTGAACGTAGAAGCGTGACGGCGGACACTAAAAACACAAAACGACGTCTCCGGAGCGCGAATGTTCACTGAGCGTGTGCGAGTCCGGGGACCTGCCAAGAGAGGAGGAGGGGGGCATGGAGAGGGGGGAGCAGAGATGCCACGGGCAGGGGAGATAGGGGGAGGGAGGAAGGGGGAGGGGAAGCCCGGGGGAAGAGGGGTGGAGGGAGGGGACGGGGAAAAGGAAAGAGAAGGGAAGGGAAGAGAAGGGAGGGAGGATGATGATGATGTTTGGTTTGTGGGGCGCTCAACGGCGTGGTTATCAGCGCCCGTAAGGGAGGGAGGGTGCCTAAAGGAAAGAACACCGGAAGTGGGGGGTGAGGCAGGGTCAAAGTTGATAGGAGGGGTAGATGGAGGGGAGGAGGACATCATCAGGGAGGGGGAGCTGACGGAAGCCACCTTGTGAGAGGGTAAGGAGGGTGGAGAGATGGAGACCGGGTGGGACGTGGGAATACAGGCGCGGCAGCGGGCGGGGGTGGGAGAAGATCGGGGAGACTAGCAGGTGAGGATGATCGAGTTTATGGGAGGTGTACAGGATCCGTATCCTTTCAAGGAGAAGAAGGAGGTGGGGGAAGTGGATGAGATCGTACACGATCCGCGTGTGGGAGGGGAGATGGATACGATAGGCGAGGCGGAGAGCATGGCGTTCAAGGATTTGGAGGGATTTATAAAAGGTAGGGGGGCGGAGATCCAAGCCAGATGGGTGTAACAATGGATAGGGCGGATGAGGGATTTATAGGTGTGGAGGATGGTGGAGGGGTCCAGACCTCACGTACGGCCGGAGAGGAGCTTGAGGAGACTGAGTCAGGAGTGTGCCTTGGCTTGGATTGTCCGGAGATGGGGAGTCCAGGAGAGACGACGGTCGAGGGTGACGCCAAGGTACTTAAGGGTGGGAGTGAGGGTGACAGGACGGCCATAGATGGTGATATAGAAATCGAGGAGGCGGAAGGAAGGGGTGGTTTTGCCTACAATGATCGCCTGGGTTTTGGAAGGATTGACCTTGAGCAACCACTGGTTGCACCAAGCGGTGGACCGGTCAAGATGGGATTGTAGAAGGTGTTGGGAGCGCTGCAGCGTGGGGGCAAGGGCAAGGAAGGCGGTGTCATCGGCAAACTGGAGAAGATGGACGGGGGGTGACGACGGCGCCATGTCTGCCGTGTACAAAAGGTACAGAAGGGAGGAGAGGACGGAGCCTTGGGGCACACCGGCGGAGGGGGAAAAGGTGTAGGAATCTGTGTTATGGATGGTGACATAGGAAGGACGGCGGGAGAGAAAGGAGCCGATCAGACGGACGTAGTTAATGAGAAGGGCGAAGGTTTGGAGCTTGAAGAGGAGACCGGAATGCCATACGCGGCCATAAGCACGTTCGAGGTCCAGGGAGAGGAATTTGTGGAGCGACGGGAATTAAGTTGGTCGGAAAGGAGATTAGTGAGGTGAAGGAGAAGGTCGTCGGAAGAGAAGGACGGCCGAAAGCCACACTGCGTATCGGGAAGGAGGCGGTGCTGGCGGAGATGCTGGTGGATGCGTCAAGTGAGGATAGATTCCAGGACCTTGCTGAAGACCGAGGTAAGGCTGATGGGACGGTAGGAGGAGACGGCGGACGGCGGTTTGCCAGGTTTAAGGAACATGAGGATACGGGAGGTTTTCCACAGGTCGGGGTAGTAACCGGTGGACAGGACAACATTGTAGAGCCTGGCCAGGGTGGAGAGGAAAGAGACAAGAGCTTCACGAAGGTGACGGTAGGTGACACGATCGTGACCAGGAGCGGTGTTGCGTTTGGTGCGGAGTGTAGCAATGAGATCCTGTGTAGTGATAGGGGCATTGAGTTCCGTGTGTGCAATTTTGTTCAAGTACTGGAAACCAGGAGCGAGGGGAGGGACAGAGGTGTCAGTTCGATCGCGGATATCCGGGAAGAGGGAGTAATAGAACTGGGGATTATCGGGGATGGAAAATACATCGGAGAGGTAGGAGGCAAAGTGAAGGGTGTCAGGGAAGGGGTGATCGTCATGGAGAAGAGGATAGTAGGGGGAGGGTTTAGTTCCGGTAAGGCGACGGAAGGCTGACCAGAACTTGGACGAGTTGATAGGTAGGGTAGCATTTAAACGGGTGCAAGTCTGCCGCCAAGGAAAAGCCGTGTGCCTGGCGTGTTTATACCAACCTCAATGTACAGTGCGCATGACAGGTGTCTTCATTTACGTACTGTGACACATACAGCGCCATCTATTGATCAATATACACACTATTTTTTTCTTCTGCCATACGTTTTCCCCTTTGTCCGATAATATGCCGTTGCTATTTGACGTCATTCTGACCAGTGTTGTTACTTCTACAGCGTTTTGAAAGTTTAGCTTTCATTATAATCCCCTGTACATTGGTTTCAACTTTAATTTATTACAATTCTCTATAAGTGTAATAGGTAAACAATTATTTCCCTATCAGCTCGTGTGAACTGAAAATAATCGTCTATTATATTACTTAGTTGTATCATTGTGTGTGTTAAGTAGGGCACCTAGAAACGACGGAGACGCTTCATCCCGCCGTAGCCCTCAGTGGTTCACAACTCCACAACAGGCCACAACAGTGCACCCACCGCACCGCCGCCCCAAACCGAACCCAGGGTTATTGTACGGTTCGGACCCAGTGGACCCCACCCCCCTTCCCACCCCCTGGGAAAGTCGTATACCAGACGAGTGTAACCCCATAGTTTGCGGGGTAGAGTAATTACGGTGTACGCGTACGTGTAGACAGTGTTTGAGATGCAATAGCCGACACAGTGCAACTGAGGCGCAATAAGGGGAACCAGCCCGCATTCACCGAGGTAGACGGAAAACCAACCACAGGCTGAGCGGCACACCGGACCTCGACACTAATCGACCGGGCTGATTCATGCCGGGGACCGCACGACTAACAGGCTATTGCCATTTTGCAGGCGAATCAAGTAAAGACAAGGCCAGTTGTCCCCGAAGCGCGAAGAGAAAGAAACTTGTTTGAATTTTAAAATTATTTCAAATGGCTCTGAGCAATATGGGACTTAACAGCTATGGTCATCAGTCCCCTAGAACTTAGAACTACTTAAACCTAACTAACCTAAGGACATCACACAAGACACAGTCATCACGAGGCAGAGAAAATCCCTGACCCCGCCGGGAATCGAACCCGGAAACCCGGGCGCGGGAAGCGAGAACGCTACCGCGCGACCACGAGCTGCGGACTTATAATTATTTTATTAGTAACGTAATAGTATGATAGTTATTGTTATTACCAAATTTTATTTAAAGCATAATTTTTGTGTCTTTTATGTAAGTTATGTTAACAGCTTTTAACGAGAACTGATGGAAGACTTCATACTGTCTTTTGATCAAACATTATATCACACTGATGGATAAGAAGTTGGGTTTCGATGGTGGCACCCGAAATTACGGTAACTTCAACATGTGCTGCAAGCCCTATGCTTTGTCTGGTGAACAAAATCACAGTGACCAACTCTGTAGGATACTTTATCCTCTTTATTTTCACAAATAATGAACTCTGCCAAAAATTGCATTATCTTCGAGTTATAAGGAAAAAACGCAAGTTCCATTTTTCATGCTTTTTCCATTTTTGCCCAATTTCCGGGCCGAAGTTTTGTTGTCATTTTGAAAATTCGAATTCAGTAATATTAAAACGTATGAAACTTGATAAAAAATTTTCTACCAAACTTTCCACTAAGAATTACCATTTGACTCGTCTAGAAAGTGGTTCCGGTAGGGCCTGTCAGATGTTAAAGGGACCAAGTCAGGAGAAAACGGTGAGGTTGGCAGTTTGTGGAATCCCATTTCAGCGATGGCATCCATGGTTTTCTGACTTGCATGGGCACGAGCGTGTTGCAGGAACACTTATCGTGTCGGTTAAAACTTTCTACATGCGGCCAATAATCTTCTGTGAATATCTGCAGTGTTCAATCCAACTCCCATAAAAACGACGTCGTCAAGGGCTGTTCTTCGTTATCATACTCCATGTTGCCCTAATCACAGCAGGAGGGGTCTTGGGCTGTACTGTGCAAAGATTACACTCCTACTGATTGTTCTGCCGTCTACGTTTAGACCAAAATGCTACACACTTTGCAACTGTAGTGATGAGTCAAATGGTGCACTACGAAAAATGTGAAAAATTTAAGGGTAAACCAATATAGATCTTTCTTCGTTTATGAAACGCAATAATTACATAAAATACATTAGCAACAAAAGTTTTCGGCTTTAGAGACAGCCGGCCGTGGTGGCCGAGCGGTTCTAGGCGCTTCAGTCCGGAACCGCGTGACTGCTACGGTCGCAGGTTCGAATCCTACCTGGGGCATGGATGTGTGTGATGTCCTTAGGTTAGTTAGGTTTAAGTAGTTCTAAGTTCTAGGGGACTGATGACCTCAGATGTTAAGTCACATAGTGCTCAGAGCCATTTGAACTTTTTTTTTTTTAGGTAACTGCTAATCTACACTCGTGGAAATTGAAATAAGAACACCGTGAATTCATTGTCCCAGGAAGGGGAAACTTTATTGACACATTCCTGGGGTCAGATACATCATATGATCACACTGACAGAATCACAGGCACATAGACACAGGCAACAGAGCATGCACAATGTCGGCACTAGTACAGTGTATATCCACCTTTCGCAGCAATGCAGGCTGCTATTCTCCGATGGAAACGATCGTAGAGATGCTGGATGTAGTCCTGTGGAACGGCTTGCCTTGCCATTTCCACCTGGCGCCTCAGTTGGACCAGCGTTCGTGCTGGACGTGCAGACCGCGTGAGACGACGCTTCATCCAGTCCCAAACATGCTGAATGGGGGACAGATCCGGAGATCTTGCTGGCCAGGGTAGTTGACTTACACCTTCTAGAGCACGTTGGGTGGCACGGGATACATGCGGACGTGCATTGTCCTGTTGGAACAGCAAGTTCCCTTGCCGGTCTAGGAATGGTAGAACGATGGGTTCGATGACGGTTTGGATGTACCGTGCACTATTCAGTGTCCCTTCGACGATCACCAGTGGTGTACGGCCAGTGTAGGAGATCGCTCCCCACACCATGATGCCGGGTGTTGGCCCTGTGTGCCTCGGTCGTATGCAGTCCTGATTGTGGCGCTCACCTGCACGGCGCCAAACACGCATACGACCATCATTGGCACCAAGGCAGAAGCGACTCTCATCGTTGAAGACGACACGTCTCCATTCGTCCCTCCATTCACGCCTGTCGCGACACCACTGGAGGCGGGCTGCACGATGTTGGGGCGTGAGCGGAAGACGGCCTAACGGTGTGCGGGACCGTAGCCCAGCTTCATGGAGACGGTTGCGAATAGTCCTCGCCGATACCCCAGGAGCAACAGTGTCCCTAATTTGCTGGGAAGTGGCGGTGCGATCCCCTAAGGCACTGCGTAGGATCCTACGGTCATGGCGTGCATCCGTGCGTCGCTGCGGTCCGGTCCCAGGTCGACGGGCACGTGCACCTTCCGCCGACCACTGGCGACAACATCGATGTACTGTGGAGACCTCACGCCCCACGTGTTGAGCAATTCGGCGGTACGTCCACCCGGCCTCCCGCATGCCCACTATACGCCCTCGCTCAAAGTCCGTCAACTGCACATATGGTTCACGTCCACGCTGTCGCGGCATGCTACCAGTGTTAAAGACTGCGATGGAGCTCCGTATGCCACGGCAAACTGGCTGACACTGACGGCGGCGGTGCACAAATGCTGCGCAGCTAGCGCCATTCGACGGCCAACACCGCGGTTCCTGGTGTGTCCGCTGTGCCGTGCGTGTGATCATTGCTTGTACAGCCCTCTCGCAGTGTCCGGAGCAAGTATGGTGGGTCTGACACACCGATGTCAATGTGTTCTTTTTTCCATTTCCAGGAGTGTATATGCTGCAATTGTGGAGAGCCCGATTTTGTAGCTCTGGTTGTCATGCACAACTAGTGAGGCAGATGGTAGAAAACATGACCGGAAACGAAACTTTCATCACCGGTAAGTGAAGTAGATGTAGTACAAACGTTTCTTTGCCTAAGTCCTGGGTTAAATATAGAATCTCTCGACTGCATCCCATTTAATGAGGTGATGTGACACTATTAAAGGTGGTGATCAGTCTGCGGAATGGAGACAGGAGCTTTTGACTTCGGTAGTCCATTAGGTGCTCTCCAATCGCTATGTGCCGACACTTTATGCTTCTACCAATTTCGTATCAATAAAGTTAGACAACGCGATAGTTCACCAGCAATTATCACAATCTTTCACACTATAAGATAATGGTATCTCCTAAGCGTACTGACTGTCAAATGACTGATGATGCTGAGTTTCAGCGTTCCAGGTCAACTGGAAAAACAAAATTAAAGTGCAAAATTGATCTTCTGGCTAATGCTTACTCCAATTTGAAAATTACCTTCTTCTCTCCTAAAAAATCTGCACATGAAAATTTTCAAAACAAACAACTGACTGTTACATTGTCGTCGCAATGAGATGAATTTCAAAACATCGGCAATGTCTAATACCGTGAAGAACAGTTAAGAAAAGTCATAATTGATCATATTTGTAACGTGACGACGAAAAGTATTTCGGAAGCAAAGCTATTGGTTTCGAGTGACGTCCTTAGTTAGATTTTTAGTAGTTCTAAGTCTACGGGACTGATAACCTCAGATGTTAAGTCCCGTACTACTTAGAGCCATTTTAATCATTTTATTAGTTTCGAAGATCTCTTAGACGAAGAGGGGTAATGATAACTCATATAACTATGAGCGTACCCCGTAAAGTAATACACCGCATTTTTTTTCTTTAACAATTCTTTATTGAACATAATGAGATTTACACTCACGAAAGAAAGGTGTTTTATCTACACGCTCTATTTTTCCACGTAACCTTCATCCTGTTCTATGGCCTTTCCGCAGCTCGAAACAAGGGCGTGTGAGCACTGTGCGTACCAATCCTCGTCATTGCGGAACCAGCACTTCTCTGTGTTAATCACCTCCTCATCGTCCTCAAAATGGCTTCCAAGAATTCCTTCCTTCAATGGCCCAAATAAGTGGAAGTCCGACGGGGCCAGGTCACGGCTGTAGAGTGGATGGGGTAATACTGTCCAGCCCTGTTTTGCGATGTGTTCAGCAGTCCTCAAACTTGTGTGGGGCCGAGCGTTATCGTGTCGCAGCAAAAGATCTCCTGGGTTGCTGTGGCACCGAAATCGCCGTAAGCACATCTTGAGTTTTGTTTATGGCTGGTTCAAATGGCTCTGAGCACTATGGGACTTAACATCTATGGTCATCAGTCCCCTAGAACTCAGAACTACTTAAACCTAACGAACCTAAGGACATCACACAACACCCAGTCATCGTTTGGTTAATGTGTTGACGTATGCTTCTGAATTAATGGTACCGCCTCTTGACATATCAATGAGATTCACACCTTCACAGCCCCACAACACGGTTATCATGACCTACCGGAGGAAGCAGTTGCTTTAATTTTTTTCTTCTGTGGCGAGTGGGAATGGTGCCATTCCATCGACTGTCGTTTTGTTTCTGGTTCAAAATAATGAACCCAGGTTTCATCACCCGTCACATTCGGGGACATGAAGGCCTCACCCTCAGTTTCAAAACGTTGCAACAAATCAAGACAAATGTTTTTCCACCGTTAGACACCGCGGGACCCATTTTGCACACACTTTTGAATATCCAAGAGTGCGGATAATTGCATCCACACTTCCTTTGCTGATTGACAGATGAAGCCGCAACGGCCGAGTCGTAGTGCGTCTGTCCTCGCGAATGACATCATCAGCTCGCTGCAACATACCAGGTGTGAGTCCGCAGCTCGTGGTCCTGCGGTAACGTTCTCGCTTCCCGCGCCCGGGTTCCCGGGATCGATTCCCGGCGGGGTCAGGGATTTTCTCTGCCTCGTGATGACTGGGTGTTGTGTGACGTCCTTAGGTTAGTTAGGTTTAAGTAGTTCTAAGTTCTAGGGGACTGATGACCATAGATGTTAAGTCCCATAGTGCTCAGAGCCATTTGAACCATTTTGAACCAGGTGTGACAGCCGCGGATGCCCTCCCCGACCGGTGCAAATCGTAGACCTCCGCTGAATCGCCTTCTGATGACCTCACCCCCGTGTCCTGCGACTAATTGTACTTCTGTCGACAGCAAATGCTCGATAGACTTTGCACAAGCGTTGATAAATATTCCCCACATACATCACCTACAGACGCCATTTTGAAACTGTCTTTCAGCTACCCTACCTGTCGGAAGTGACGGAAACTTGGCGCGTTCACTCAGGAAACTTAAAATAATACATACGTTACCTTTCGTATTCGTAGCATTGTTTAAAAATGCGATATATTACTTTCTGGGCAAACCTCGTATGACAGTATTTTTCATAAGGAATTATTAATGACTGAAAAGTTAAAACTGGTACTAATCTTTCACGGTAACAAATACTTACAGCTGATAATTTTGAAATAATACGATCGCCGGTGCAATTGAACAAATGCCTCTACAGAATCAACCGATCACAGTAGTTTCACACGTAATCTGTAACTGCGTTTACAAGTCGACTACATAACTTTGTATCGTGCCTACTGATGCAAATACTTCTGCATGAATTTACGATACCTGAATATACTTGAATGACTATTGTCAATATTTGTGACTAAACACCTTTAATACAATAAAACAAACTGGAATTACTGTAACCTCGAAATGCTTTGAACACAATAATAGATGGACGTCGCAGCACACTCATACTGGCACAAATTTATTTTTATATGAATTATTCATAGCAGAAAAGTAAAACTTCCAAACCCCTGAAACTCACTGTGAAATATCATCTGTTGAAACAACGCCGTAATATTGCACACCATGCGATCAACACACAACGATATAGAAGGAAAAAAGACTTCTTTCTATATCTATTTAGTTCTAGCTTTCAAATTAAGTACCTATTTTCCACTAAAAGAATACTGGGCCGAAGTCTTGTAATTATGCAAATGGGATGTTAGTTAGTTTAAATTTACTCGTGGACTTTCCAAAGAATCGACAACTCTCATAATTCGATCAAATTCTGTTCCTTATTTATGATACTCGGACATGGAAAAAAGAATCTTGGAATAAGGATCATATCCCAGGTCATTATGATAATACTTAGTAATGTTGTCTACAACATAACACTGATCCAAAACACTATATTGAGAGAAAATCACTGTTTTCAAAAGATTCACTGAGTTTTACAATTTAATTTACTCATCACTCGAATCTTCGGTCATAGTCTCGGGATCCTGATGCCATCATACGTCGTAACTTTGTGCGAGTTTGGTTGGTGGCGACAATGGTGTAGAAGTCTTACCTACGTGGAGTTTGTGACAAGCTATTAAGATTGTGCATTGGCATAAACTGTTGTCGAAGTTTCTTTCTGTGCCCACGGCAGGGCACAAGAGTCATGCTTTCGACAAACTCACATGCTGCTTAACGCGTCTCATAAACGCATGCGAGTGCACTTCGCCATTTACGATCCCTCCCAGCTACTCAAAGCTGCTGCAACGACCCGTTGAGTGGCCAGGTTCATTACCTGCAACCAGCGCGCGCTCGCGCAAGCCACGTTCCAGAGTCGTTGTAAGAGAGACAAGTTTGAGTTCACGATTATCTTTGATCTGTCGTATCCCAGTGATCATGATCGACGAAAGAAGGAAATGCAAAAATGGCCAGAGAAATTCAGAAACACAGAAAGACAAGTCACTTAGACAGGAAGTGTAGGCAACATAAGGCGAAACGGCTGCATGAAAAATGTGAAGAAATAAAAACAGAAACGATCGTCGGAAAGACTGACTCAGCATAAAAAACAGTCAAAAAAGACTTGGGTGAAATTAAAAGCAATGGCAGTAATATTAAGAGTGTAATGGTAACTCCACCATTAAATGCAGAGGAGAAAGCGGACAGGTGGATCGAGCACATTGAGGGCCTCGGTGATATGGAATCCGGTATTAGGATCAGAATTTAGAAGAGCTTTGATAGATTTAAAATGAAATAATGCAAAAGGGATAAACAACATTCCATCAGAATTTCTAAAATCATTGGGGGAAGGGACAACATAACGATTATTCACGTTGGTATGTAAACTGTATGACACTGGCTATACACCATCAGACTTTGGGAAAAAACACGATCCACACAATTCCCAAGATTGCAAGGCCCGACAAGTGCGAGAATTATCGCCCAGTCAGCTTAACAACTCGTCCATCCAAGATGCTGACAAGAATAATATACAGAAGAATGGAAAAGAAAACTGAGGTTCTCATAGATAACTATCAGTTTGCCTTTAGGAAAGGTAGAAGCACCAGAGAGATAGCTCCGAAGTTGTGGTTCATAAAGGAAGCAAGACTGATGAGAAAGCAAAACATGGCCACAGGATTTGTCGACCTGGAAAAAGCGTTCGATAATGTCAATTGGTGCAAGATGTTCGAAATCCTAGAAAAATAGGGGTAATCCATAGGGAAAGACGTTTAATATACAATATGTACTAGAACCAAAAGTGACCAATAAGAGAGGAAGACCAAGAATGAAGAGCACCGGTTAAAAAGAGGGTAAGGCAGGGATGTAGTCTTTCGTTCTTGCCGTTAAATCTATACGTCGAAGAAGCAATGACGGAAATAAAAGAAACCTTGAAGAGTGGAATTAAAATTCAAAGTGAATGTTAAGATTTTCTGATGACACTGCTAACCTCAGTGTAAATGAAGAAGAGTTACAGGACCTATTGAATGGAATGAACAGTCTAATGAGTACAGAATATAAACTGAGAGTAAATCGAAATAAGATGAAAGTAATGAGAGGTAGCAGAAATGAGAAAAGCGAGACAACATCATAGTTGTGATCACCAAGTACACGAAGTTAAGGAATTCTGCTACCTAGACAGGAAAATAACTCTCGACGGACGGATCTAGGAGGACATATAAAGCAGCACTGGCAGAAAGAGCGTTCCTGCCAAAGAAAAGTCTACTAGTATAGAAGACAGGCCTTAATTTTAGGAAGAAAGTTGTGAGAACGTATGTTTGGGTCGCATCACCGTGAGGCAGTGAAACGTGGACTGTAATAAAACAGGAACAGAAGAGAATAGAAGTATTTTAGATGTGGTGCTACAGAAAAAGTGGGAAGTTAAGTGCACTGGTCAGGCAAGGGGTGAGGAAGGTTCTCCGCAGAATCGGCTAGGAAAGGAAGGTGTGAAAAACACTGACGAGGAGAAGGGACGGGATGATAGCACATGAGGGATTAATTTCTATAGTACTAGGCTGTAGAGAATTGTAGTGAATGGCACAGATTACGATACATCCAACAAGTAATTGAAGACTTAGGTTGCAAGTGCTACTCTGAGATTAAAAGGTTGGCACAGGAGAAGAATTCTTGGCGGGCCACGTCAAACCTGTCAAAAGACTAGTGACTAAAACATACCATTGGTTAGATATGAGGGCGTGTTGAAAAGTAATACCTCCGATTTTTTGATTGAAAATACTTAAAGCATTTTAAGTAAAAAAAATGGTTCAAATGGCTCTGAGCACTATGGGACTTAACATCTGAGGTCATCAGTCCCCTAGAACTTAGAACTACTTAAACCTAACTAACCTAAGGACATCACACACATCCATGCCCGAGGCAGGATTCGAACCTGCGACCGTAGCGGTCGCGCGGTTCCAGACTGAAGCGCCTTTAACCGCGTGGCCACACTGGCCGGCTTTTAAGTAAAATAAACATTAGTAGCAGTATACATCTTTATTCTTCACGTCCACATCTTTGCAGCCCTCTTCTGCTGGAGGGCACCGAACTGTGACGTGTAATATGACGGTGTGAACATAACTAAGTCGGTCCGCGAAAAAGCGTACTTTAATCGAGTTTAGAATTAGAAGAGTTTGTCCACACACGGAGCACCGTCTTCTTCAGCATAACAATGCCACACCACACACGAGAGCTGCAAAGTCCACAACAATCCACCACTGAGGCCGAGCGGTTCTAGGCGCTAGAGTCCGGAATCGCGTGACTGCTACGGTCGCAGGTTCGACTCCTGCCTCGGGCATGGATGTGTGTGCTGTCCTTAGGTTAGTTAGGTCTGAGCAGTTCTCAGTCTAGGGGACTGATGACCTCAGATGTTAAGTCTCCTAGTGCTCAGAACCATGTTGTTGTTGTGGTCTTCAGTCCTGAGACCTGTTTGACGCAGGTCTCCATGCTACTCTACCCTGTGCAAGCTTCTACATCTCCCAGTACCTACTGCAACCTACATCCTTCTGAATCTGTTTCGTGTATTCATCTCTTGGTCCCCTCTACGGTATTTACCCTCCACGCTGCTCTCCAATACTAAAATGGTGATACCTTTATGCCTTAGAACATGTCCTACCAACCGATTCCTTCTTCTAGTCAAGTTGTGCCACAAACTCCTCTTCTCCCAAGGTCTATTCAATAACTCCTCATTAGTTATGCGATCTACCCAGCTAATCTTCAGCATTCTTCTGTAGCACCACATTTCGAAAGCTTCTATTCTCTTCTTGTCTAAACTATTTATCGTCCACGTTTCACTTCCATACATGGCTACACTCCATACAAATGCTTTCAGAAACGACTTCCTGACACTTAAATCTGTAATCGATGTTAACAAATTTCTCTTCTTCAGAAACGCTTACCTTGCCATTGCCAATCTACATTTTATATCCTCTCTACTTCGACCATCATCAGTTATTCTGCTCCCCAAATAGCAAAACTCATTTTCTACTTTAAGTGACTCATTTCCTGATCTAATTCCCTCAACGTCACCCGACTTAATTCGACTACATTCCAATATCCTTGCTTTGCTCTTGTTGATGTTCATCTTATATCCTCCTTTCAAGACACTGTCCATTCCGTTCAACTGCCCTTACAAGTCCTTTGCTGTCTCTCACAGAATTACAATGTCATCGGCGAACCTCAAAGTTTTTTTTTTTTCGTATCCATGGATTTTAATACCTACTACGAATTTTTCTTTTGTTTCCTTTACTGCTTGCTCAATATACACATTGAATAACATGGGGGAGAGGCTACAACCCTGTCTCACTCCCTTCCCAACCATTGCTTCCCTTTCATACCCCTCGACTCTTATAACTGCCATCTGGTTTCTGTACAAATTGTAAATAGCCTTTCGCTCCCTGTATTTTACTCCTGCCACCTTTAGAATTTGAAAGAGAGTATTCCATTCAACATTGTCAAAAGCTTTCTCTAAGTCTACAAATGCTAGAAACGTAGGTTTGCCATTCCTTAATTTATTTTCTAAGATAAGTCGTAGGGTCAGTATTGCCTCATGTGTTCCAACATTTCTATGGAATCCAAACTGATCTTCCCCGAGGTCGGCTTCTACTAGTTTTTCTATTCGTCTGTAAAGAATTCGTGTTAGTGTTTTGCAGCTGTGGCTTATTAAACTGATTGTTCGGTAATTTTCACATCTGTCAACGCCTGCTGTCTTTGGGATTGGAATTATTATATTCTTCTTGAAGTCTGAGGGTATTTCGCTGGTCTCATACATCTTCTCACCAGATGGTAGAGTTTTGTCAGGACTGGCTCTCCCAAGGCTGTCAGTAGTTCTAATGGAATGTTGTCTACTCCCGGGGCCTTGTGTCGACTCAGGTCTTTCAGTGCTCTGTCAGACTCTTCCCGCAGTATCATATCTCCCATTTCATCTTCGTCTACATCCTCTTTCATTTCCATAATATTGTCCTCAAGTACATCGCCCTTGTATAGACCCTCTATATACTCCTTCCACCTTTCTGCTTTCCCTTCTTTGCTTAGAACTGGGTTTCCATCTGAGCTCTTGATATTCATACAAGTGGTTCTCTTTTCTCCAAAGGTCTCTTTAATTTTCCTGTAGGCAGTATCTATCTTACCCATAGTGAGATAAGCCTCTACATCCTTACATTTGTTCACTAGCTATCCCTGCTCAGACATTTTCACTTCCTGTGGATCTCATTTTTAAGACGTTTGTATTCCTTTTTGCCTGCTTCATTTACTGCATTTTTATATTTTCTCCTTTCATCAGTTAAATTCAATATTTCTTCTGTTACCCAAGGATTTCTACTAGCCCTCGTCTTTTTAAATAGTTGATCCTCTGCTGCCTTCACTATTTCATCCCCCAAAGCTACCCATTCTTCTTCTACTGTATTTCTTTCCGCTATTCTTGTCAATCGTTCCCTAATGGTCTCCCTGAACCTCTCCACAACATCTGATCTGTCAGTTTATCCAGGTCCCATCTCCTTAAATTCCCAACTTTTTGCAGTTTCTTCAGTTTTAATCTACAGTTCATAACCAATAGATTGCGGTCAGAGTCCACATCTGCTCCTGGAAATATCTTATAATTTAAAACCTGGTTCCTTCATCTCTGTCTTACCATTATATGATCTATCTGAAAGCTTCCAGTATGTCCAGGCCTCTTCCATGTATACAGCCTTCTTTCATGATTCTTGAACCAAGTGTTAGCTATGATTAATTTATGTTCTGTGCAAAATTTTACCAGGCGGCTTCCTCTTTCATTTCTTACCCCCATTCCATATTCACCTACTACGTTTCCTTCTCTTCCTTTTCCTGCTATCGAATTACAGTCACCCATGACAATTAAATTTTCGTCTTCCTTCACTATCTGAATAATTTCTTTTATCTCATCATACATTTCATCAATCTCTTCGTCATCAGCGGAGCTAGTTGGCATATAAACTTGTGCTACTGTGGTAGGCGTGGGCTTCGTGTCTATCTTGGCCACAATAATGCGCTCACTATGCTCTTTGTAGTAGCTTATCCGCACTCCTATTTTTTTATTCAGTATTACACCTATTTGATTTTGTATTTATAATCCTGTATTCACTTGACTAGAGGTCTTGTTTTTCCTGCCACCGAACTTCACTAATTCCCACTATATCCAACTTTAATCTATCCATTTCCCTTTTTAAACTTTCTCACGTACCTGCCCGATTAAGGGATCTGACATTCCACGCCCGACCTGTAGGACACCAATTTTCTTTCTCCTTATAACAACGTCCTCCTGAGTAGTCCCCGTCCGGAGATCCGAATGGTGGACTATTTTACCACAGGATTATTTTACCCAAGAGGACGCCATCATCATTTAACCATACAGTAAAGCTGCATGCCATCGGGAAAAATTACGGCTGTACTTTCCCCATGCTTTCAGCCGTTCGCAGCACCAGCACAGCAAGGCAGTTTTGGTTAGTGTTACAAGGCCAGATCAGTCAATCATCCAGACTGTTGCCCCTGCAACTACTAAAAGGGCTGCTGCCCCTCTTCAGGAACCACACGTTTTTCTGGCCTCTCAACAGATACCCCTCCATTGTGGTTGCACTTACGGTACGGCTATCTGTATCGCTGAGGCACGCGAGCCTCCCCACCAACGGCCAGGTCCATGGTTCATGGGGGGAGGCAGAGCCATTGGATGGGGCTAAGTTAGCACCGTGTGGAGGATGGTGGATGACAGTGAATGAAAAATGGTTCAGAGCCATTTGAACCATTTTTGATTCACTGTCATCCACCATCATCCATACGGTGCTGACTTGGCCCCATGCAATTTTCATTTGTTAACAAAACTGAAACAATAGGTCCGAGAACGTGACTCTGATGAAAGAAATCTAAATTTCGTGCAGTATTCGTACACAAACAGGAACTTGAATGATGTGTTAAGAAACAATCTTGAAACTGTGTGATAGATATATGGTCGCACCGTTGATACAAGCATGTGATGCATGGGTAATAGTAAGGAAAGACCAAAGAAAATTACGGTCATGGCAAAGTCAGTGACTTACATTAGTTAAGAGTTGCACAATTCAAGAACACGTCAGAAAAGATATCCGAAAGTGTTAAGTATAAAGCTTGATGAAAAAGTAAATGAACTCACGAAAGGAGTTATCTCTTGTGCTAGATCGATTGAAAGCTGTAAAATATTTAACGTCTACGTAGAGGATCAGCCAAATGGCAGGATAGGTGTAAACCGCCCCACGGAGCGACGGACGTCGGAAAAAATAGTTCAGATTGAGAGATTATGATGACCACTGTTTCTGAGTCATAAGTAAGCACAGATAATTGAGCCAGGCAATCTTCCACAAAGTAAAGGTGCTAGTCCACAAATCTATGAGAGAATCCAGAAAACTGAACAAATATCCGCTTAAGACACACGTCAGACTTACGAGACGTCACATCCTTACCTCATTGGCACACATTCTCGTCACAGCATCAAGCTGGCCAAGTACCGTACGACTCGCACACTGAGGCTTCCATTCAAATGTAATTATCTATATTACCAGTTCATCCATCTCGGGAAGAACGTATCTCACCGACTTTCGATTGTTGTCGGTATAAATCAGGAAAGATATAGGTCCCGGGAATTCCAAGACTGTATCAAAATCTCTAAAGTTGTTCCAGAGCGTAGCCGAAACATGCAGAACGAAGCGAGCAGGGGGCTTCAGTCTGTATACAGAGAGAGAGAAGATTCACTAAAATATTTTTATTTACTTAGTAAAACATGACTATAACGTATGTTTGCATGCAGTAGTATTTTTCTGTTATGCTTTTGACATATGATGATAGCAATGTGAGTTCTAACAGTTAATGGCAAAAAGATATTTTTAATGAGATAATACAATTTAACAATTTTTCGGATTTTTCTCCTTTGCTTTCTTCCTGTCTAATTTCATGATTCTAGGTCAACGGGATATACCGTATAGGTTTTAATGACTGAGTTTGTGAGTATCAAAATATGTGTTATAAATGGCAGTATCTTTTGATTTCATTGATTTAGAAAGTTAAGCGTTGTACAACGCCAGGGGACTATAGAGCGCAGTATGTGACTTAAATTTCCACTTAATACGCCAAACTGTTCCTGAGAAAAATGGTTCTTAACAGACGAACAGACAGATAAAAAAATGAGAAACATTTTTATTATGTGATATAATTAAAAATTAACAATTTTTTGATTTTTCCTTTATTAGTATTGTGATACCTCGCTTCTTGTAAAATTTTGTAACTTTAGGATAACGGGAAGCACTCTATATGTTTGGATTAGTGACTTTGCTAGGATCAGAAAGTGTCACATAACCGGTCGTATTTTTAATGCATCGATTTAGAAGCTTAAATGTTTTATAGCACAAAGGAACTACAGACTGTAATGCGTGATGTAAATTTCAACTTGATACGTGTATCCGTTCCTGAGAAAAAAAAATGTTTTTCACAGTCAAATTGACAGACAGAGAGACAATGAAGCGATCGTATAAGGGTTCAGCTTTTACCAACTGAGTTACGGAACGCAAAACACCACCGAAAATTTTTCGTATTAAAATAAGACATCAAAGGATCAGAAGCAACAAGCTAAAGAGGCATGTATGACAGGATAACGCCCTGAACCGAGAGTGACTGAAAAGTTGAAGGCCTCGTACTAACAGAGCGCTTAGTGGTTCTCGTGCGCGAAAAGCATCTTCGCAAGGATGCTAAATGATTACTTCACGCTCTAGTATGGAACGAGATGCCTCCATCCTTAAAGCAGTAAACTTGTATTTCCTGCATCGGCAGCCTCCGTCCGCCGATCTACATTTACATTTGTCATATTTCAATATATTACTGCTGTGCAATGACGGAACGATTCACAGCCCTACACATCACAAACTGAGACCCTTCTAAATACACTGGGGAGCCAAATCTATACAACCCAATCCTCAAGAGGGTGTACCCTTTTCCAACACAATACAGCAGCTATTATTAGAGTCCGGAACCGCGCGACCGATAGGGTCGCTGGTTCGAATCCTTCCTCGGGTATGGACGTGTGTGAGGTCCTTAGGTTAGTTAGGTTTAAGTAGTTCTAAGTTCTAGGGGATTGATGAACTCAGATGTCAAGTCCCATAGTGCTCAGAGCCATTTTAACCATTTGAACAGTACAGTTATCTTTCTAGGACACCCCATTACAGTCGGGAAAAGGATGCAATAACGTTTCCGTTGTTCACAGTTGTTATGGGGCCTTACGTTCCTACCACAAGTACCATGGAAGCCCGGGAACATGTGAGCCATACCATAATACCGGCTCCACTTACCTGTGTACGTGTTTCGGTGCATGTTTCGAGTAGCCGTTCACCTAGATGATGACGTATCAGGAACGATCATCTTCCTCTTCCTGTTCTTCCAATTTATTAAGTTGTCTCCATATTCGCTAGCGTTAATTGTATAACTAGTGCTATAGTATACACGCATCTCAAACCCTGAGTGCTACAATTAAACAAAGAATAACCCGAACCAAATATCTGATATAAGTGTCCAGTGTTCAGAAAGGTTCAGTTTTTTACTGAGATAAACACAAACTCTAAGCATATACACTCTAAGGCAACAAAACGACGCTCCACGAAGGAATTATCCCAATGGTACAGAAATTGGTAGATGAGAGGTACATGTACGGACAAGCAAATGATTACAGTTTCAGAAAAGCGGGATCGATTATTCAAGAGAAAGAGTGCAGTGTAGTACGAACAAGACACAGCCAGGGCAAAAGCACCACAGGCACAAAGATGCGAGCTGGTGCCAGTGCCGTAGAGACTCTTCACTTTCCTGAGTTCCACCTGCGCCACGGGCAGCGTTGAAGATGAAGATATCGATTTCGCCTCGGCTAATTGCCGGCCGACTACAATCCGCTGATGACAGGACGACAACGGACAAAAGCAGGCACACGGGGGCAAAGGCTTGCTGGTTATTGGGAGCTCCAACGTTAGACGGGTGATGGAGCCCCTTAGGGAAATAGCGTACATGGCTGAACAGATATCCAACGTGCACTCGGTTTGTCTGCCGGGGGGCCTAATCCAAGATGGGAGGCGGCCTTGCCTGCGGCTATCGAGCGTACGGGGTGCAGTCGTCTGCAAGTAGTTGCTCACGTCGGCACCAATGATGCCTGTCGCTTGGGTTCTGAGGCGATCCTCAGTTCGTACAGGCGGCTGGGGGATTTGGTGAAGACCGCTGGCCTCGCACGCGGGGTGCAAGCAGAGCTCTCTATTTGCGGCATCGTTCACAGAGTGGATCAGGGTCCTTTGGTTTGGAGCCGAGTGGAGGGTCTCAGCCAGAGGCTTCGTCGACTCTGTGACGATCTTGGCTGCAGATTTCTAGACTTGCGCTATTGGGTGGGGAATTGTAGGACGCCCCTAGATAGGTCAGGGGTGCACTAAAGAAAGGAAGCGGCTACTCGGGTAGCAGAGTACTTGTGGCGTGCACATGGTTTTTTTTAGGATAGGCAGTAGTGCGAGGTGTCCTAATGACCACTCACCAGTCGACGTGCAATCAGGGAAATCAGGACGCGCTCAGTGTAAAGACACTTCAGCTATCAAGATATTAGCAGTAAATTTTCAGAGTGTTCCGAATAAAGTTCCTCACTTTACTGCCCTCCAGGAAGCGTGTGGCGCGCAAATTATTCTCGGGACTGAGACCTGGCTGAACTCTGAGATAGGAAGTTCTGCAATATTTAGTGAGGGTTGGAACGTATATCGGAAAGACAGATTAGACACCGTAGGAGGTGGTGTCTTCATTGCAGTTGACAAAAATATTGTGTCTACTGAGGTCGAAGTAGAGTGTGATTGTGAAGTTGTCCGGACACA
Source organism: Schistocerca cancellata (assembly GCF_023864275.1). Classification (NCBI taxonomy): domain Eukaryota; kingdom Metazoa; phylum Arthropoda; class Insecta; order Orthoptera; family Acrididae; genus Schistocerca; species Schistocerca cancellata. The sequence continues at coordinate 177,160,961 of NC_064633.1, read as the reverse complement.
TTTAACAGCGCTAGGGGAAATAAAGTTAATTGTGGCGTGTTATTACCGGCCACCAGGTTCCACCGTGACAGTTCTAGAATCATTCAAAGGGAGTCAACATTCTGTATCACAGAAGTACCCGGATCATGCTATATTAGTCGGAGGCGACTTCAACTTACCTAGTATAGACTGGGATGTCTATGGATTCATTACAGGTGGTACAGACAAGCCGTCGTGTGAATTACTTTTGAGCACATTATCCGAAAACTGTCTTGAGCAGCTAAATCGACAGCCAACGCGTAATGGAATTATTTTAGATCTGGTAGCCACGAACAGATCAGACGTCATCGACGGTGTCAGTGTTGAGACAGGGATTAGTGATCATGATGTTGTCATTACGACTATGGTTACGAAAGTTAAAAAGTCGGTCAAGAAGGCTAGGAGAGTATTCTTACTAGAAAGAGCAGATAAGCAGTTGTTAGTATCCCACTTAGTAAATGAATCGACTTCATTTACTTCCGGTACGATGGACGTGGAATAATTATGGGCAAATTTTAAACACGTTATAAATCACGCATTGGACAAGTATGTGCCGAAAAAGTGGGTTACGGACGAAAAAGACCCACCGTGGTTTAACAGCGCGATTCGGAGAATGCTCCGGAAGCAAATGCAGTTGCACTCGCGGTACAAGAAAGATCGCGAGAATGAGGACAGGCAAAAGTTAGTAGAGATTCGTGCTGCTGTAAAAAGAGCGATGCAAGAAGCATTCAGCCACTACCACCGTCATACCTTAGCAAAAGATCTTGCTGAAAACCCAAGGAAATTCTGGTCTTACGTAAAATCGGTAAGCGGGTCGAAGGCTTCCATCCAGTCACTCACTGATCAGTCTGGCCTGGCAACGGAAGACAGCAAAACGAAAGCTGAAATTTTAAATTTAGCATTTGAGAAATCTTTCACGCAGGAGGATCGTACAAACATACCGCCATTTGAGTCTCGTACGGATTCCCGTATGGAGGACATAGTGATAGACATCCCTGGGCTTGTGAAGCAGCTGAATGGGTTGAAAATAAATAAATCGCCAGGTCGTGATGGGATTCCAATTTGGTTTTACAGAGAGTACTCTACTGCATTGGCTCCTTACTTAGCTTGCATTTATCGCGAATCTCTTGCCCAACGTAAAGTCCCGAGCGACTGGAAAAAAGCGCAGGTGACGCCTGTATGTAAGAAGGGTAGAAGGACGGATCCTCAAAATTACAGATCAATATCCTTAACATCGGTTTGTTGTAGGATTATCGAACATATTCTGTTCGAATATAATAAATTTCCTTGAGACAGAGAAGTTGCTGTCCATGCATCAGCACGGCTTTAGAAAACATCGCTCCTGCAAAACGCAACTCGCCCTTTTTTCACATGATATCTTGCGAACCATGGATGAAGGGTATCAGACGGATGCCATATTCCTTGACTTCCGGAAAGTGTTTGACTCGGTGCCCCACTGCATACTCCTAACTAAGGTACGAGCATATGGGATTGGTTACCAAGTATGTGAGCGGCTCGAAGTCTTCTTAAGTAATAGAACCCAGTACGTTGTCCTCGATGGTGAGTGTTCATCGGATATGAGGGTATCATCTGGAGTGCCCCAGGGAAGTTTGTTAGGTCCACTGTTGTTTCCTATCTACATAAATGATCTTTAGGATAGGGTGGATAGCAATGTGCGGCTGTTTACTGATGATGCTGTGGTGTACGGGAAGGTGTTGTCGTTGAGTGGCTGTATAAGGATACAAGATGACTTGGACAGGATTTGTGATTGGTGTGAAGAATGACAGATAACTCTAATTAAAGATAAATGTAAATTAATGCATATGAATAGGAAAAAGAATCCTGCAATGTTTGAATACTCCATTAGTAGTGTAGCGCTTGGCACAGTCACGTCGATTAAATATTTGGGCGTAACATTGCAGAGCGATATGAAGTGGGACAAGCATGTAATGGCAGTTGTGGGGAAGGTGGATAGTCGTCTTTGGTTCATTGGTAGAATTTTGGTAAGATGTGGTTCATATGTAAAGGAGACCGCTTATAAAACACTAATACGACCTATTCTTGAATATTGCTCGAGCGTTTGGGATCCCTATCATGTCGGATTGAGGGAGGACATAGAATCAATTCAGAGGCGGGCTGCTAGATTTGTTACTGGTAGGTTTGATCATCACGCGAGTGTTACGGAAATGCTTCAGGAACTCGGGTGGGAGTCTCTAGAGGAAAAGAGGCGTTCTTTTCGTGAATCGCTACTGAGGAAATTTAAAGACCACCATTTGAGGCTGACTGCAGTACAGTTTTATTGTCGCCAACTTACATTTCGCGGGAAGACCACAAAGATAAGATAAGAGAGATTAGGGCTCGTACAGACGCATATAGGCAGTCATTTTTCCCTCGTTCTGTTTGGGAGTGGAACAGGGAGAGAAGATGCTAGTTGTGGTACGACGTACCCTCGGCCACGCACCGTATGGTGGATTGCGGAGTATGTATGTAGATATAGATGTAGAAAAGCTACTCGCTAGATAGCAGCTCTCGCCCACTTGGTTATAGATAATCGTCCAGGGCTGACTTAGACAAGGAAAGTCGTTTAGTGAACGCTTAGAAGTGAACAGACAGTGGTTGTAAATTGTATTTGTCATGTACTGTGAAGATGCCGTGTTGCAGACTTCTTTGCCGGAAGGGGCGGCTGAGCGGTTCTAGGCGCTGCAGTCTGGAACCGCGCGACCGCTACGGTCGCAGGTTCGAATCCTGCATCGGGCATGGATGTGTGTGATGTCCTTAGGTTACTTAGGTTTAAGTAGTTCTAAGTTCTATAGGACTGATGACCTCAGAAGTTAAGTCCCATAGTGCTCAGAGCCATTTGAACCATTTTTTTGCAGACTTCTTTATTCGACAAGTCACAAAGATAAGTAAACATTTTAAACTCATTTGGGTGACTTTGTTACTAATTTGTGGCAGTATTGTAAAACCTTGGTTCTTCTGCATACCTTTGTAGTAATGGCCGGGAGAAATTGTCTTAGCGGTGTACTGCACCACAAGCCGTTTCACGAACATACGAACTCTGCCCACCGAACAAAAGTGGTAACTCGGTCTTCCAAGCAGTAGCGACTAGGCCCTTACAAAACTGGCGACGAGGGGTTACAAAAGAGAGCTTCACAAATTGAGCAAGGTAGTAACCCGTTGGTCCACCTCCAGCACTTATGCATGCAGTTACTCGGCTGGGCACTGACTGACAGAGCTGTTGTATTTTCCCCTAAGGAATACCTTATAGTGGGCCAAATTCTGTCCTACAGGCGCGTTACATCGTCAACATCTCGGCCTGGCCCCGTCCATAATGTTCCAAATATTGTCAATTGGGGAGAGATCCGGCAACCGCGCTGGTCAAGGAAGGGCTTAGCAAGCAGGAAGACGAGCTGCAGGAACTATCGCCGTGTGCGGGCGGGCATTATCTTGCTGAAATGCAAAGCCAGGATGGCTTGACATAAAGGGCAGTTAGAACATCGTTGACGTACCGCTATACCGTAATGGCGCCGAGGATGATAACCAAAGAGGTCCTGCTATGAAATGAAATGACGCCCCAGACCATCACTCCAGGTTGTTGGACCAAATGGTGAGTAACACTCATGTTGGTATCCCACTGGTGTTCCGGACGTCTCGGGACACGTATTCTCTGGTCTTCGGAGCTCAGCTCGAAGCAGGGCTCATCACTGGCGACAATTGTACTTCAGTTAACGAGATTCCAGGCCACAGATCTTTCTGCAAATTCCCCAGACCGCGATGTGATACGATCCTGACTGTACCCCGCCATATGGACTATAAGACCCTACCAACTAGATTCTCCTCAGTTTCTGCTGATTTTTCATACACCAACGACTTCACGTAATATAATATGAAAAAACCCATAAGAGAGTGAGATCCGTCAATAGCCATAGGACAATATCTCCCCTTTCAACCCAGTCAGTTGTTCAGCTGATTACAGACAGCAACATCCATGCCGAATTGTCCTGTTGAAACCATGTTCACCTGACGATTTCCCTCTGTTACGAACCAGATATTAAACTCTGCTTCTATGCCTTCAACCCAGTCTCAAAGCTGGTTCTACATTCCGTAAACTAGTACCTTGTACGCTAGGCGACGTTATTAGAGCTTTAGAAAACTTGCCATCAATTAGACCAGAAAGTGTAGATAACATTCCTTCAGACTTTTATGAAATCATTGAGGAAAGTAGTAAAGAAACCACTAATCATGTTTGTGTTGAGATTCTATGACCCTGGGAACATACCATCAGACTTTCCACAGAATATCGAAAATAACAAGGGTAGATAACTGCGACAATTATTGCACAATTACCTTAACGGCTGATGCATCCAAGTTGCTGACAAGAATGATATACAAAAGAATGGAAAAGAAAACTGAGGATCTGTTAGATGACTATTTGTCTGGCTTTCGGAAAGGTAAGGGCATCAGAGATGCAGTTCTGACGTTTCAATTGTTAGTGGAAGTATGAAGAATCAAGATACGTTCGTAAGATTTGTCGACCTGTAAAAAGCAATCTAAAATGGTGCGAAATTGTAAGAAAAATACGAGTATGTTATAGGGAAAGACTGATAATGTAGAAGAAGCAGGAGACAACAATAAGAATGGAAGACCAAGTAGTACTTGAATTAAAAAGGGTGTAAGAAGGAATGTAGTTTTTCGCTCCTATTGTCCAATTTATACATCGGAGAAGCAATGACGGAAATGAGAGACAGTTTCTAAATTGAGATTAACATTGAAGATGAAGATGATTCGCCGATGGCATTGCTATACTCCGTGAAAGTCAATTAGATTTACAGGGGGTGAGGAATGGAAAGAACTCTTGTTAGTACAGATTATGAATTCAGATTAAACCAAAGAAATAAGAAAATAATGAATAAATCAGAAATGAGATAAGTGATAAACTTAACATTAAAACTGGGAACCGCGAGGTAGACGAAGCTAAAAATTCTGCTGCCTTGGAAGAAAAATACATGACACATGAAGGAAGGAGAAGTTAAAATGCAGATTAGCTCAGGCGAAGACAGCATTCCTGGCGAAGGGAAATACGCTATTATCAAACATAAGCCTCAATATGAGGAACAAATTTCTTAGAATATGTGTTTGGAGAACAGCATTCTATGGTAGTGAATCATGAACTTTGGGGAAACAGAAAAAGAAGAGTATCGAACGTTTGAGATGTGGTGCTACAGAAGAATGTTGAAAAGTAGGTCATCTGATATAAGAAATGAGTTATCCTGAGAATCTGCGAAGAAGACACCGACAGGGACAAGGAAGAGAACAATAGGGCATGTGTCAGCACATCAGGAACTAACTTCCATGCTACTAGAGGGAGCTGTAGAGGGCAAAAACTATAGGATAGCACACAACACTGGGATACATCTGACAAATAATTGAGAAGCAACTCAGAGCAGCTGTGAGGTTAAGAGGTTAGCGCACGAGAGAAATTCGTGGCGGACAGCTTCAGTCCACTCAGAAGACCTATGATTCAAAATAGAAATGGGAAACGACATTCCGCAGCGAGACGTGGTGCTGTAACAGTCAAGTTACACGGTATCAGTCTGGGTGATTTTCTTTGCTGTCTTCTGGATCACATGGACAATCTGAAGGCGCTGAGTTATAAAGGACAATGGTATCCCGATCAGTGTTGAATCACACACAGGAAATATTGTGAGGAGAATCTTTAGTTCGATTTTCATCAGTACAACGAATCAGAGAAATTAAAGAGAAACTTACTGCTAGGGAGGGACCTGTGGGCCTTTCGACGGGCGACGTTGGCATCACTCCGCTGTCTGGGGCGTCTCCAGAAAGGTCTTTGGCCTGCAATATCGTTGATTGGAGTAGAATTGTCTTTAGTGATGAATCCTGCTTCGAACTGAGTCCCGACGACCAGCGAATACGTGTCTCGAAGCGCCCCGTACAGCCAGACTGTCACCCGACATTTGGCCCAACAACCTAGAGTTATGGTCTGGGTTTCTATTTTATTTCAGACCACAACCCCTTTAGTTATCGTCCGCGGGACCTTTCCAGCACAGCAGTACCTCGACAATGTTCTAGCCTCGTTTTGTTGCCCTTAAAGTCATGCCATCCTGAGTTTACATTAGAGCAAGGTTCAAATGGCTCCAAGCACTAGGGGACTTAACATCTGACGTCATCAGTCCCCTAGACTTAGAACAACTTAAACCTAACTAACCTAAGGACATCACACACATCCATGCCCGAGGTAGGTTTCGAACCTGCGACCGCAGCAGCAGCGCGGTTCCGTTACAGCAAGGTAACACCCTCCCGCGCACAACGATAGTTTCTGTGGCGTGGCTTTGTGTTTACCGAACCCTACCTTGGCCAACAGGGTCGCCACATCTCTCCCGAACTGACATTTGAGAATATTCGGAGCATTATGGGCAGGGCACAACTCAGGATTTTGACGATTTAATGCGCCAGCACGACAGAATTCGGCACACTATTCCTCAAGAGGGCATCCGACAAACTTTTCAATCAGTGAAACAATTTGAGAAGCAGGATTTCAGTATTTCGGGTCATCAGTGTCATTCTGTGATACAATAGCAATAATAATAATAATAATAATTGTTCTTCTTCAATATTATTTCCTAGTATCAACATTTGTACTAACCATCGTTATTTAGGTAACCAGCTACTTCCTCCATTATGTGTTTCCTCAGAAATATGTTCCGCGACACGTTTCTTGGAAAAGAATGGCGGTGTGTAAGCTTTTTTGTGTGCCGGACATTTGGAGAGAAAATATTCATTTCAGTTTCACATCGCATGCTCAAAACATGAAGACAGTACCGAGTATTTCGTTTAAAACATTGTACGGTTTAACGGCAGGTTTAAAAAGTAAAATTAACAGTTGCATCGAGTCTAAAGATCTCTTCTACGTCAAAAAGACTGCGTTCACTTTTTAATACAATTTCGTATCATTACAGAAAAGTGCCCACAGAGGATGAAACATCGGCGTCGAAATATGTTCAGGGAATCAATTCATTTTGCAGAGGCAGGCTTCTATTAGAATATAAAAATTAGTAATGTTTTAATTGTATTTAGTATAACTATAGGATACATTTTTATTCAGTGATGTAATGGCATGTCTCATTTTTGCAGGACCCTGAAGACTTCGTGGCTGGATGAAAGAGACTGCATCTTGGAAGTAATACTGTCAACTACGTTAATAATCGATGCGTGCAGCATCGCAGTTGGGTGAAGGGTCTTAGTACAGGGTTCCTATTTGAGCTAAGAATTTGGAGTGAAAAGTTTTTGCGTTAGCCCGTAAAAGCGGCCATTTGTAGAGCTGTTCGAACATCTGTCTTACTATAGCTATGTTACAGTATATTAAGCAAAGTTTGAACGACGAACCGAAGGTAACTCAGGTAAATAGTGCGAATCGATTAATTCCATTTGCAAAAGATTTTAATTTGGGTGAAATTAATTCGCAGCTAATGGCACCATGTGAATGCGCACCATTCAAATTTTTCTTACAAAACCAGTCACCCTCGATCCTATTTTACGTGAAAAAACATGCACCCTTAAATAACTCTGGACTGGAGCCAGACTGGTGGTTCAAATTTGATCCACCGCTGTATCGAACCTTCGTCTAAGATAAATTTTAATCGTGTACAAACATCTTGATTTGTTTGGATTTTAAGTGCAAAAACCACTATTTTCTGGGAGGTTTTTGGAGCTCACTACTTCCATATTTTAAATTTCTACGATCGGTTCAAACTTTGCACGAAGGTAAATAAAGGGATGAGGTAGAAACGGTTTTTTTGTCCAATGAGCTGATCCGTTGTCGAGATGCAATGGTTTAAAGCAGAGCTAAATATAGCACGTAAAATTTGTTCTTACTTTAATTGAATGCGCGGAAAGGTTTAAAGCTAATCAAATAAATAAAAAAATGCATTCATATGATAAAACTGAAAAGTCACTTTCAGAAATTTAGCTCCATTCGTATTTTATGTGCAAGTTCTGAGCGCGCCACATCTATTCTTCAAACTTGTGCGAATCTGTACAAATATTATAAGACGGTAGACAAACACATGTAATTAATGGTCGCTCTGTTGTTTTGTCAATGCTTTATCCGCTGCCACGGCATAAGCAACATGGTTCGGAAGACAATAAAAAAAACCTATAACCGATCTGTCGTCGCCAGATTCAACAAAAATCTACATCGGGTATCAAGCTATGGTGGTAAAAATAATGATACGGTAAAAGTTGGTAATCAGAGCGAAAGATGGTCCTATCGTACCACAGAAAGAGTCGAATATGTCCTGAGATACGTCGATTCAAATGTATTTGCAGCCGTCAGACAAGTCTAAAAGCAAGTTCCCTTGTTCCACAGCCATAACTCTGCCAACGATATATTCGCCTTCTTTCTGTGCTACGATAGGAGCATTTTTCATTCTGGTTATAACAAATTAATAAAAATGACAGTTCAGGTTTTGAACGAGAGACTACTCATCTGCCTGAAGTTTCAATTCATCTAGAAAACAGCTGTAAATGGGGGACAAAATTTTTTATCAGACGCAACGTTACCGCTCTCTGTCTTAGCAAATATGCTTACCGAGAAGTCAACATATTTTTTCTACAGTAAAAGAATGTCCGCTACGGAATGGTACGTGCTTCTCGGTAGATGGATGTGGAGGAGGACGAACAATACTCTGCGTGCTCCACTGCAGGTGCAGTGCTTGCACACGGAGCCTACACAATGGCGCTCTCCGTGTCTCTGATAATGCCTGCCGATGCAGCGACTGCGTCAGCTCTGGCCGACTGGACAGAGTACAGAGTGAAGCTGCGACAACCCACCACGCAAGGCCGTCTCAAGAATACGTCTGGTACTGTACCTGCTGCGGTATTTCTGGCGCAAGAGGTCATGACCTTCCGTATCTGTAATATGGTGCTTTCTGCTAAAGGTTACAAAAAGATTTCTTTAGATAAACGCCTGTAAGTCTTCCTACGTGGTTAAGTGCTAGTGTTTGGATAGATCGGTGGAAGTAGGTCAGATTTCAGCTCGAGAGATTTAGAGTTCTACCTCTGATAACACAATACGTGGAAGGCAGTTGGCCCTGATATGATACCTTTACGATTCTGCGTAAATTACGCGAAAGAACTTGCTACCGTTGCAAAAGCATTTTATTTCGCTTGAAGAAAAGCATTCTTAAGAAAATAATGGGACAAGTGCGCGTAACTATAGACAATGTACTTGACTTCAACCGGTAGTAGAATTATCGAACGCGTTTTACGCTGCCGTATTATGACATTTTTTGTGCCTCGAACATCTGAACTGAAAATTTTCATTGCTGTTGAGGATTACACGCACAAAATATGAATGCAATCACAACTAATGCGTCAGTAACATTATAAACTTTAATGCCAGGTTTGAAATGTAAAATAAAAATAGTTGTATTTAGACTTAGTCCATAATACATCTCTCCTTCGTCGCTCAACTTATGTTCAGTTTTGAACACAATTTCGTACCGTTTTGTACAGGGTATCCCAGGAGGAGTGTTCAGTATTCAGTGACATAACAGCAACGGTCATTCGAAGCAAAAAAATGTATATCTTAAAATGTGTATCTTAAGTTCTATGAACGCTTCATCTTCGATACTGTGATTCAGATTTCTACTACTGCAAACTCTTTGCTTTCCATATTTCGGGAGGACGTAGTATGGGCCAAAACAAGAAAAAAAATATCCAATGAACATTGAGTCTATCTGAAGAGCTGCGAATACTTTTTCATCTCTGTTACAGTGAAACACATCTCTTCTACTGAACAATTGATCATAGCTCTTAAGGTACATTCCAGAGCCCATGTTTACTACACATCTTTTTTTTTACTTGTTTTGGTCCATATTATCTTCTCCGAATGGAGAAAGGGATTTGTTTCATAGTATCAAAGGTGCAGAAGTGCTCTTAGTTTGTAAGGTATGCATTTTAGGGCCCATGTTTACCATGTTTTTTTTTTCGAATGGTCGTTCCTCTCATATTCCTGTATACTGAGTATTCCTCCTGGGACAAAATGCATGTAAATAATTAAACAAGATACATGCTGTAAATGAAATACGTTCACGAAATTTCGGAGTATCTTGAGGAGATGATCACTTTTTCGTGTGACAAAACCACCGCTAGGAGCACATGAAGGTTTTGACTCTAGTGATGTTCAGAGACAGCGTTCAAACTGGCATGTGATGAACACTGTTTTACAAATGTAACTGGAAATGTCGTCATTTTACATTAAGCAGCAGCCATTATTCGTAAAACACGAGGTTACTTTGAGCGTGTCACTCGATTATTACGACGCAGATGCCAGTTGCACATTAATGAAATGGAATGATCTTGTGGCATTATAGGACGGGAGGACCCGTATCATTATTTTGTTTCAGTAACGCACAACTAACGCCTGCTCGGTAATGCTTGGCTAACACGCTCAAAACAACCATGTGTTTCACGAATAATGGCAGCAGCTTCAGCAAAACGTGCAGCCGGCTCTTCTGGAGTGTACATCAGTGTCTGGCACACCAAACGCTTCATCTCACCCTGTAGTTGTCGTGGTCTTCAGTCCGAAGACTGGTTTTATGCAGCTCTCCACACCACTCTATCCTGTGCAAGCCTCTTCACCTCTGAATAAATACTCCAATCCACATCTTTCTGAATCTGCTTACTGTATTCAGCCCTTGGTCTCAAAAATTATGCAAATGGCTCTAAGCACTATGCGACTTAGCATCTGAGGTCATCAGTCCTCTAAACTACTTAAACCTAACTAAGCCAATGACATCACACACATCCATGCCCGAGGCAGGATTCGAACCTGCGATCGTAGCAGCAACGCGGTTCCGGACTGAAGCGCCTAGAACCCCTCGGCCACAGCGGCCGGCCCTTGGTCTCCCTATAAATTTTTACCCCCACTCTTCCCTCATAAACTAAATTGGTGATTTCTAATTGTTTCAGAATCTGCCTTATCAACCGATCGCTTCTTACAGTTAGTTGTGCCACATTTCTTTCCTCACCATTTCTATTTAGTGCCTCTTCATTATTTACGTGATCTACCCAACTAATCTCCTGTATTCTTATGTAGCACCACATTTCAACGTCTTCTATTCTTTTCTTGTCTAAACTATTTATCGTCCATGTTTTACATCCATACATGGCTACACTCAATACAAACACTTTCAGAAGATACTTCCTTACACATAAATCGATATTCGATGTCAACAAATTCCTCTTCTCCAGAAACGCTTTTCTTGCTATATTAGGTCTACATTTTATATCCTCTCTAATTCAGCCATCATTAGTTGTTTTGCTGCTGAAATAGTAAAACACATCAACTATTTTAAGTGCCTTATTTCCTAATCTGATTTCCTCAGCATCAAGTGATTTAATTCGACTACATTCCCTGACCCTTGTTTTGCTTTTATTGATGTTCATAGTACATCCTCCCTGCAAGGTGTTGTCCATTCCGCTCATCCATTCTTCCAAGTCCTTTGCTATCTGCGACAAAATTAAAGTGTCATCAGCTAATCTAAAAAATTTTTGTTTCTTCTCCTGGGACTTTAACTTCCACTCCAAATTTCTCGTTGGTTTCCTGTATTGCTCGCTCAATACACAGATTGATTAACATTGGGCGTAGGCTACAACTCTGTCTCACTTCGTTCTGAACCGTTGCCACCCTTTCAAGCCCCTACTCTCTTGTAACTGCCGTCTGTTACTATACAAATTGTAAATAGCCTTCTCTCCCCGTATTTCTCCCTACAAAAAGAAATGCATAGAAAGTCAGCAACATCTTTGAAACAATACACATCATAATGCAGTTTGAACACCATCTCTGAACATAATTATAGTCGAATATTTTCTGTGAAAATATCTTTGCGACAACGAAAAAGACTGTAACATGCTGTCACAAAAGCGTACAACACACGATACAGAATAATACAACAACCCTCAAATGCTGAAGTAGTGTGATGTATTTGCTATTGCTGAGGCAACGGTTCAGCATTGCGTCATTGTTCCGGTCTTCCACTGTGTTCGGAGCCACACATGTAGAGTACATCGGCAACTCTTCATCAGTAAACCTATTCACACTATTGTGTTTCACAGTTAACGTACAGTTAACACTGCCACAAAAGCAAACCCGCAATATAACCCAGCAATAATGAATACATTCTAAGGTGGAAGAATGAAGTGGCCTTCAGTATTGTCAACAGCAAGTACTGTGAATGAATGGAACACATTTGCTTCCAAAAAGTTCTTAAGAGCATACTATCCGTGGTTAATCTGTAGCGCAGATATCTTCAATGCAATAAAAGTAAAAGATAACTGGGGTAAGAAATGAAACGAAGTTGAAAAAATAAAAAATAAAAAAAAGTTCTGGTGGAATACCGTGGAAGTTTCACACAGCTGCACAATAAAGTAATAGAAGTAAGAATAATTTACAGTAGGATTTGGAACATATACCGTGTTGGAATACCATCAAATACCTCGAAGAAAAGAATCTATTTCAACATAGCACGGATTCAGAAAATGTCGTTCCTGTGAAACGCAATTTGTTATTCACACGAAGTGACGAATACGATTAACCAGGGATCTAAAGTTGACTCTGTATTTCTAGATTTCGAGAAGGCTTTTGCTACCGTTCCTCACTAGCGACTTCTAATTAAACTGCGTGCGAATGTAGTACCGCCCCATGGTGGGCATGGATTCACAGTTTCAAGTTCACAGTTCGTAGTAATTGACGGAAAGTACTCGCGTGAAATAGAAGTGATATCTGGCGTTCCCCAAGGAAGTGTTACATGCCCTCTGATATTCGTAATGTATATGAATGATTTTGGAAACAATCTGAGCAGCCCGCTTAAAATGTTTGGAAATGATACTGTCGTTTACCGTGTAGTAAAGTCGTCTGCAGATCAATACCAATAAGAAAGTGATTTAGACAAGATATGTGTGTGGTGCGAAATATAACATATATAAATATAACATATATAACAATAAAAAGCGCGAGTTCCTCAGTATAAGTACAAGGAGTAGCCGTTAAATTTCGATTACACAATAAATAAGACAAATTTTAACGTTATCGATTCAATTAAATACTTAGGAACTAGGAATGCGAATAACTTAGGTTGGAACGACCGCACAGAAAATTTTGCTGGGAAGGCGAATCGCCGGCCGTGCTGGCCGAGCGGTTCTGGGCGTTTCAGTCCGGAACCGCACGACCGCTACGGTAGCAGGATCGAATCCTGCCTCGAGTATGGATGTGTGTGATGTCCTTAGGTTAGTTAGGTTCAAGTAGTTCTAAGTTCTAGGGGACTGATGACCTCAGATGTTGAGTCCCATAGTGCTCAGAGCCATTTGAAGGTGAATCAAAGAATGCCGTATTATTGGAAGAACGCTTAGAAAATGCAACAGGTCTACTAACGAGACAACAACGCTTATCAGACCTCTTCAGGAGTACTATTTCGCGATATGGGAACTTTACCAGGTAGGACTGACGGAGCACATCGGTAATGGTGAAAAAAGGTCAGCTCATTTTGTATTATCGCGAAATAGAGGAAAGGATGTCAGCAATATTAGACGTGAGTTGGGGTGGCCGTCATTAAAACAAAGGCATCTTTCAATGTGGCGAGAAGTTTTCACTAAATTTCAATGACAAAATTTCTCATCCGAATGTGAAACATTTTATGGACTCCTGACTATGACCTCTGCACTACAACAAGAGAAATCAGAGCTCGCACGGAATGACTTAGGTTTTCGTTTTTGCCACGAGCTATTCCAGAGAGAACGTTAGAGAAATAGTCAGTAAGTATTTGTACGCTTCCTCCGGCAAGCACTTAAGTGTGATTTGCAGAGTAGTAGTGTAGATATAGATGTAGACGTATTATCGGCCGATTTGCATGAAAGAAATAGAAACAAACAGCAGAAGGACCAGAGGATCGATACTTCACGTAGAGGTTTGGCGGTTGCTCCAGACATAACAGTCACTTTGTCATCTGATGAAGTTCGAATAGATGTAAATTGGTTTGTGACTTATTAAAGACACATAAAATAATAGCGTGTATTGCACGTAACTAGAGGGAGAGATATATTACTGTTCGGTCACGCTACTAGTGACAAATCACCAGAAACTGTAACGGAAGTTAAATATCTAGCATTATGCGTCCGAAGAGACCTGAACTGGACCTCTTAGATAGATCTAGTAGGAGGAAAAACATATTCCAGAGTAAAGTTCATTGGGAGCGTCCTAACAAATGTTATTTACCCATCAAAGAGTTAAGTTACCGAATTTTCGATTTCTTTGAACAGATCATGAGTCTGGCATTCACATCAGGTGGAATTAACGGACAAGACACAGGATACGTAAGCACAGGCAGCGTGCTGCGTCGCAGGACCACTCACAAAGGAAACTCCCCGTCGCACCCCTTGAGATTTAATTGTAAGATGGTCTAGTAATTAGCCCGTCAAAAAATGAACACAGAGGAAGCATGAAGCCAGGTAGAAGGTGTACAGAACTGTGAAAAAAGGAACAAAATAGAAAAAGAAACAGTGAGTGACCCTAGCTCAAGATGTGCTGCATCGAGAGAACGGGAAGGAACCACGGCGTCATGGTTATGTGGTCACGGTACGTATTCAACTCTCCTTCATGCCCCATCTTCTTTCTTTTCTTTTGTTTTTACAAAATTTTGAACTTTCCGTCCGGTCATTGATAAGTCTGTTCATTTTCTGTAGTCTTGGCAATTGTCATACTACACTTTGGTTATAGAACAAATGTGATAAGAGTATATTACTGTCGCAAGTAAACGTGATGAATAGCGAGAGCAGGTGAGAGGCCGCGTAGACGTTTCACAAAAGTGAGAAAACGAATAAACAGGTGTGAGCTACTTTACCACAAAAGAATTAAAGTGTCAAAATTCCAAAACGTAACATGTGGTACTTGTATGGAAGAAATAGGAGGTACGTATGTCTGAAGCCCCATCGTCCTGGAATAGCGGTATCTCAGTGTCGAGGACAGGTGAAAACACACAAGATCTCGCCTGATAAACAAAGTAAGAGCCTACGGAATATCAGACCAGTTGTATGGCTGTGTTGAAGAGTTTTTAGCAAACAGAACACAGAATGTTGTTCTCAGTGGAGAGACGTCTACAGACAAAGTAACCTCTGGCGTGCCACAGGGGAGTGTTACGGGACCATTGCTTTTCACAATATATATAAATGACCTAGTAGATAGTGTCGGAAGTTCCATGCGGCTTTTCGCGGATGATGCTGTAGTATAGAGAGAAGTTGCAGCATTAGAAAATTGCAGCGAAATGCAGGAAGATCTGCAGCGGATAGGCACTTGGTGCAGGGAGTAGCAACAGACCACTAACACAGACAAATGTAATGTATTGCGAATATGTAGAAGGAGGGACCCTTTATTATATGATTATATGATAGCGGAAAAAACACTGGTAGCAGTTACTTCTGTAAAATATGTGGGGGTATGCGTACGGAACGATTTGAAGTGGAATGATCATATAAAATTAATTGTTGGTAAGGCGGGTACCAGGTTGAGATTCATTGGGAGAGTCCTTAGAAAATGTAGACCATCAACAAAGGAGGTGGCTTACAAAACACTCGTTCGACCTATACTTGAGTATTGCTCATCAGTTTGGGATCCGTACCAGATCGGGTTGACAGAGGAGAGAGAGAAGATCCAAAGAAGAGTGGCGCGTTTCGTCACAGGATAATTTGGTAAGCGTGATAGCGTTACGGATATGTTTAGGACTCTGCAAGAGAGGTGCGCTGCATCGCGGTGGAGCTTGCTGTCCAGGTTTCGGGAGGGTGCGTTTCTGGATGAGGTATCGAATATATTGCTTCCCCTACTTATACCTCCCGAGGAGATCACGAATGTAAAATTAGAGAGATTCGAGCGTGCACGGAGGCTTTCCGGCAGTCGTTCTTCCCGCGAACCATACGCGACTGGAACAGAAAAGGGAGGTAATGACAGTGGCACGTAAAGCGCCCTCCGCCACACACCGTTGGGTGGCTTGCGGAGTACAAATGTAGATGTAGATGTAGATGAATGAACTTTCAATATAGATCTCTTCCTTACACCCCGCTGTTGCAAATAAACGTTACACCGCGACACAGACACACATTTGAATGCAACGCACAGAAACGTCAATGACCACACGAACAGTTCATAATTTTGTGAAAAAAATTGGACGGAAGGGAAATCTGAACGCGGATCTCCAGCTTTTCAGCAACGCCACGACTACTTAATCACTACGCCGTTGCTATTCCAAATTCGCTAGATTTTGCACATCTCGAGCTTGCACCGTTCACTGTTTCTACTTTCCTTCTTTCATCACAGTTCAGTACACCTTCTTCCTGTTTTCTTGCTTCATCTGTGTTCAGTTTCGACGGGCTATCCACTGGGCTATCTTACCATTGATCTGAGGGAGGAAGAGCGATGAGGAGTTTCCATTCTCAGTAGGCGTAACAGAGGCTCATAACTTATTACAAGTGCACACTGATAAGTTTGCTGTTAAAATTCCGAGTGTCTACGTTCCACTTGTATCGCCTCGAAATGAGCATGGCCATAAAATCAGAAAAAACTCGAACTCATTAGTAAGATTATCGATAGCGGATCTTTCCCTTCACAATTCGGGAATGGAACAGTAAAGGCGGGAAATAACAGTGCTAAAAAAAGCAACCTCCGACATATGATGTCAGGCAGTTTATGGAGCGTAGATGTAAATGTAGGATTATTTTGCCTTCGTTTTTCATTCAATTCTCGGCAGTCCATGGTACCAACCACAAACCAAATACACTTTTCTGTGATTTTTCAAAGGAACACACCGCCATTTGACTCTATTGTTTTTTATTTAATAACGACCCAGGTTTTTGCCTTTTACATCTAGCATTTCGTGGGGAGCGAACATTTTTCTCAAAATTATGGCCACTTTTGAGCTTGATGTCCTGCAATATATGTTAATGACATAAACTCAATAACTAGAAAATGGCATAAAAGGCCAAAACCTGGGTCGTAATTAAATAAACAACAATATAGTCAAATAGCGGTGTGTTTATTAAAAAAATTATTGTACGCCTGTTGCTCAGCAACATCAAAAACTGTTTACTTTTCTGTGAGTTCTGAAACAAACTAAGCACTATGGAGCTTAACATCCGAGGTCATCAGTCCCCTAGACTTAGAATTATTTAAACCTAACTAACCTAAGGACATCACACACATCCATGCCCAAGGCAGGATTGGAACCTGCGACCGTAGCAGCAGCGCGGCCCCAGACTGAAGCTCCTAGAATCGCTCGGTCACAGCGGCCGGCAGAAGGTAGTTCAATGAAACCTCTGCCATGTACTTAAGGGTGAACTACAGAGTACTCAGGTAGACGTAGATGTAGATGAAAGAATTTCGAGATATCCAGAAGATGGTTCAGCTTTCGCTGAAAATCTTCTCAGGGTATACAGTGTGACGACCTCCATACGGTTAAGAAAGCTGGAGAGATATAAATAAATACACATCTGGCTCGTTGTCTTACTTTACAAGTAAATCTTGGTGTCAGGGTAAAGCATCTGGTTACAAAACTAAAGTAAAAATAATTTCCGTATCACAAGTTGCCGACAGCTCATAGTTTGCGGTTGTCGCTGGAAGAAAAAACCCTTTTTTAAACTCGATATCTATCATCTTCATTTTTTCATCGGTAACGCTTATTACTTCAACTTTTCTTTAACAATCACTCTCATTTTTATCAGTAACACTGACTACTTTAACTTTTCTATTTCGTATTTTATATTTTATTTTCCGTCTTACTATTTTGCAATCACTTCTGCATGCTACATCGTATTTCTTTTGCCACTGATACCAACTTGTTCCCACGGATCCACATCAGATATACAGTGAGGTCACGAGACTCATGAGATACCACCTAATATCGTGTCGCACCCAATGCTGCCCGGCGCAGTGTATCAACTCGTGCCATGGACTCAACTAGTCGTTAGAAGCCCCATGCACAAATATTGAGCCATGCAGCATCTATAACCCTCCATACTAGTGAAAGTGCTGCTGGTGCAGTATTTTGTGCACGAACTGACCTCCCGATTATTTCTCATAAACGTTCGATGGCATTCATGTCAGGAGATCTGGGTGGCCAAATCATGCGCTCGAATCGTCCAGAATGTTCTTCAAATCAATCATGAACAACCGTGGCCTTGCGACATGGGCACATTGTCATCCATAAAAATTCCGTCCTCTATTGGAACGGAAAGTCGATTAACGGTGGCAAATGGTCTCCAGGTAGCGAACATGACCATCTCCAATGAATGTTCGATTCAGTTGGAGCAGAAAACCCAGGACATTCCACGTAAACACATCCCACACCATCATGGAGCCACCGTCAGCTTACAGAATGCCTTGTTGACAACTTGGGTCCATGGCTTCATGGACTCTGAGCCACACTCGAACTTAAAAGTCAGCTCTTACCAACTGAAATTGGGACTCACGTGACCAGGCCACGGTTTTCTAATCGTGTGGGGTCTAGCAGATATGGTCACGAGCCTATGAGAAACCCTGCAGGCGATGTCGTGCTGTTAATACAGGGACTTACATCGGTCGTCTGCTGCCGTTGTCCATTAACGCCAAACCTCGCCGAATTGTCGTACGGATTCGTTCGGCGTTAGTCCCACATTGGCTGATTGATTTCTCTGGTTATTTCATGCAGTGTTGCTTGTCTGCTACCACTCACAACACTACGGAAATGCCACTGCTCTCGGTCATTACGTGAAGACCGACGGCCAGTGTGCTGTCTGTAGTGAGAGGTCATGCCTGAAAAGTGGTATTATCGGCACACTCTTGACACTGTTGGTCTCTAAATATTGAATTCGCTAACGAATTCTGAAATGAAATACCCCATGCGTCTAGCCCCAACTGCCCGTCCGCATTCAGTCTGTTAGTTCCTGTTGTGCGGACATTATAATTTCGCAATCCTTTTCAAATGAATCACATGAATACAAAAGACATCTCATTCAATGCACTGCTCTTTTATATCTTGTATACACGATAGTACCTCCATCTGCACATGCATATCGCTATCCCATGACTTTGGTCACCTCAGTATAAATCTCATCAGGCCACTTCTGCTTATCTCTGGTCTACTTCGTTTATTGGACATAAAGCACGAAGTCTGTTGTGAGATTTGACGTAGTCAGGTAAGGGAGTCACTGTCTTCCTTCTTCTTTTCCTACGGGTCGACATTGTTATGTACCGGTTTTGGCAGTGGCATTTGGTGGCTTGGTGGTACCCTTCTTGAAGCCGCCACCTGACTGGGAAGGAATTTGTCTACCCCATCCATCTACAACTGGTGTAGATTCATAGTCATGTGTGATAACGTTTTATAAGTGTTAGCATAGTGCGTACGTATGGTGTGGTGCAGGTACTAGTCCAGTATTTACCTAACTGGATGCGTGAAATCACCTAAAATCCCACATCCAGTCCTCGTCGTTAAACCGTAAGGCGGATACCATTCACGGCTGACTCGCCTCCCCATGTCCCAGAAGTAGGTGCATTGGTATTCTAAGATATCTGGGCCGGTAGGGCAAACACAGCGTTCTGAATTAATAATAATGAATTTTAACGTTCTTAATTGCAACATAAAATAATGTGATAACCGGTTTCGGTTGACTAGTAACCATCCTCAGAACCATGGAAACAAAAAGAAAAAATTATTTCAGTTAAAGTCAAAACCTGCAACCAGTATTTAAAAAAATACATTTTATGTAAAAGTATTAAACGTATTTTTAGTGTTTTAATACCCTTATAAAATGTTTATGGTTTTTAAATATTGGTAGGAGGTTTCCACGTAAGTCTGCTTCCGTATCCGAATGGTCATTGTGGATGTCTTCCACGCAGGTGACACGGGTTCAAATCCTGGTAGTGCCAGGGATTTTCCCTTGGTGGGAGGACTCGAACTCGGTTCACTCAGCCTGGTGACGCCAATTGGGGAGCTACTTGACCGAACACTGGCGGCTCCAAGTCTACTGACCGACAACGGTCTGGAAGAGCAGTGTGCTGAACTCACTCCCCCCTCCCCCCCCCCCAATAACGCATCCAAATGACGCCATAGTCTTAGGGATGACACGACGGGCGGCCGAACTCTATTGACCTGTCTGTGGCCAGAACGTCGAAGCTTTCACTTTCACATTAACTGAAAGGCTGTTCTTCAGCTTATTTCCATAGATGTCTGTAAGTCATCCGAAATAAATTGTCATCTAGTTGCCATAAAGATCATTAAAATGTATAACATAAAAGTCAGTATCTGTAGGTTCCTGTTGTCGTCGCTATATAAGGCATGTGTTGTTGTGATTTGTTTCTTCTTATGTTGTCTACACGGACAAAAAAATGGTTCTAATGGCTCTGAGCACTATGGGACTCAACTGCTGTAGTCATCAGTCCCCTAGAGCTTAGAACTACTTAAACCTAACTAACCTAAGGACATCACACACACCCATGCCCGAGGCAGGATTCGAACCTGCGACCGTAGCAGCAGCGCGGTTCCGGACTGGAGCGCCTAGAACCGCACGGCCACCGCGGCCGGCCTACACGGACAGGACTGTTGTTTTCAAACGTCTTACTTTCCTGTCAATCCTGTGATAGTCGTTAATACGCCTGCAACGTTTTATAGTGAAAGGGTCTGCTCCCTTTAATGTGTCACAAGAGCCAGAATGAACACGTGCCACAATACGGTAGCCGGCCGGTGTGGCCGAGCGGTTCTAGGCGCTTCAGTCTGGAACCGCGCGACTGCTACGGTCGCAGGTTCGAATCTTGCCTCGGGCATGGATGTGTGTGATGTCCTTAGGTTAGTTAGGTTTAAGTAGTTCTAAGTTCTAGGGGACTGATGACCTCAGATGCTAAGTCCCATAGTGTTTAGAACCATTTGAACCATATGAACCACAATACGGTATTCGCAAACGACACGAATCATGCGTCAGAGGCAGACGCTGCTTGGTTACATTTCGGAGCGTGCATATTTCGAAATACCGACCGTTGTCATAGATATTTCCCGCCTCCTTCCCTTAAGCTATTTGAACATTTTTCACACTGGGAGAAACTCAAGCTTGAAATCAGCTCTCCCTATAGACAAATGGCGAGAGTGGAGCAATGTTTAAGGTACTAGACACATATCCGGGAGGCGCAGGCCTCAAATCTTTGTCGAGTCATGTAGTGTTAAATGGGCCATGGAATCCCCGGAACAGTCGACTGATGCTATCAGAAGAGGCAGTGGCCGATTTCCCACCTCATCCTTCTACGTCTCGGTTTGGCCCACTTGAGGTCGATCAGACGTCAAACGTACCGTAACCTTCTTCCCTCCTCCTCTCTTGTCGTCTTGGCTTCTCCACAACCACAATTACAGGGTTATTACAAATGACTGAAGCGATTTCACAGCTCTACAATAACTTTATTATTTGAGATATTTTCACAATGCTTTGCACACACATACAAAAACGCAAAAAGTTTTTTTAGGCATTCACAAATGTTCAATATGTGCCCCTTTAGTGATTCGGCAGACGTCAAGCCGATAATCAAGTTCCTCCCACACTCGGAACAGCATGTCCCCATCAATGAGTTCGAAAGCACTGTTGATGCGAGCTCGCAGTTCTGGCACGTTTCTTGGTAGAGGAGGTTTAAACACTGAATCTTTCACATCACTATGCGTGAAACTTGCCCTCACGCGTTCAATCGTTTCTTCACTCACTGCAAGCCGACCCGTTGATTTCCCCTTACAGAGGCATCCAGAAGCTTTAAACTGCGCATAATATCGCCGAATGGAGTTGGCAGTTGGTGGATCTTTGTTGAACTTCGTCCTGAAGTGTCGTTGCACTGTTATGACTGACTGATGTGAGTGCATTTCAAGCACGACATACGTTTTCTCGGCTCCTGTCGCCATTTTGTCTCACTGCGCTCTCGTTCGCTCTGGCGGCAGAAACCTGAAGTGCGGCTTCAGCCGAACAAAACTTTATGAGTTTTTCTACGTATCTGTAGTGTGTCGTGACCATATGTCAATGAATAGAGCTACAGTGAATTTATGAAATCGCTTCAATCATTTGTAATAGCCCTGTACATATATCTAACATGAAATAACATTAACATGCCTAGACCAAGACCTGTACGTTTTTACGTACAAAATTGTTGTTCGTAATGATTCTTACTCGCAGCTGGACTGATAAGGAGCGTGGAGGTTCTCCGCAGAATCGGAGAAGAAAGGAACATATGGAAAAGAATGGCAAGAAGAAGGAACAGAACGATAGGACGTGTGTTAAGACGTTAGGGAGTAATATCCCTGGCACTAGAGGGAGCTGTAGATGGGAAAAACTGTAGAGGAAGACAGAGGCTAAAATATATCCAACAAATAACTGAGGAAGTACGCTGCAAGTGCAACTCTGGGGTGCTGAGATTAGTCATTCGTGGGGTCCGCATCAAATCTGTCAAAATATTAAAGGAAAAATAAACGCCCCTGTCCTGTAATATTCGTGGTCGTGTTAGAAAATCACCACATTAAAGTGTTTTCTTTCCTGACTTTGTTAATACTCCTCATTCATTACGTATTTCTCCATTTTTGCAAGTAAATATCAGCTATCGAACAGTTCTGAATTGAAAGGTTCATACGTTATGGATATACAGGGTTTCCCCTCTGAAACCTCCCTGATTTCATGGGCCCAGGAGAGGAAAACCACAGTAGATATGACAATGAAAAATTCATTAAAATGTAGAGCACCTCAAAGAATTTATATTCCCCCATCATAAGTGCCAAGTATCGTCGCCAGAGTGCAGCATGAACTGAAAATGGTGACTCCACAACAACGCGTGCAAGCAGTAGTGTGGTTTGCAGAAACAAAATCGCCGATTACTGTGCAAAGAAATTATCGCCGTGAGTATGACCGTGATCTACCTGATGTGAAAACAATTAAGGAATGGTATAAAAAGTTTCAGGCAACAGGAAGTGTTCTGAAATATTCTGGCGGTGCACGTTACGGAATTTCATACGAACAGTGGAAGACATCAGACAAACGTTTCTCAGAAGCCCACTTAAGTCAATTCGTCAAGCATCTGGACAAGGTGATGTACCTCCATCAACATTGCATCGTGTAGTTGACCAGCGTCTTCGTATGTGTGATTACAAAGTGCAAATTCTGCAACATCTGATGCCGAACGACAAACCACAAGATAACAATTTGCTGAGGATATGCTGCAGCGTATTGATATGGATGTCAGCTTCCTGGAAAGATGTTTATTGTCAGATGAGGCAACCTTTCATCTATCAGGAAAGGTTAATAGGCATAATATTCGGATTTTGGGTTCGTAAAATCCGCAGGTTATCATTTAACGTGTTCGTGACGTCTGGTGCGGGCTAATGCAGGACAGGATTGTTGTAGCGTTCTTCTTTGCGGAACAAACAGTGAATGGATCAGCATATCTGGACGTGTTGGAGCAGTTTCTGTACTCTCACAATTTTTCAACAATATGGAGCTTCGCCGCGTTGTTCAACGGCTGTTCGCAAGTTCCTGGTTAGGAAATTTCCCAGTCGTTGGATCGGACGCGGAGGACCCATTGCCTGGCCACCACGTTCACCCGACATAACGCCGCTTGATTTCTTCGTGTAGGGATTCGTAACGACCGCGTGTATGCGACCAAAGTGGACGATATTCCTACGTTGCGACATCTAATCACTAATGTTATTGCAACAATAACAGAGGAAATGTTGCAAAGAACTTGGTAAGAAATTGAATATAGACTCGATATTCTTCGTGCTACAAATGGTTCACCTGTAGAAGTGTACTGATGATAAATACATAAATTCTTTGAGATGCTCTACAATGTGGTGCATTTTTCATTGTCGTATCTACTGTCGTTTTTTTCCTGGGACTTTGAAGTCAGGGAGGTTTGAGTGGGACTCCCTGTATTTATTAATAATATTTCGTCTTCATTTACAACATTTATATTTTTAATTTCTGTGCAACCCGTTTCGGAGATACAAATTCATTTTCAAGGGTAGAATAGACGTAATGAACGTTACATCTGCTTTAAGTTTTCATCTAACAGTAACAGAAAGACAAAGTTGTTAGATTTTCTGAGGAAACTGTCTCAGGCAGGATGAATTAGAGAAATTAGAGAAATGAAGTACTGTAGCCTATTACCTGTTTTTGACCACACAACTCAATTCTTATGTATTGGCTAAAATATTCCACCATTACACTTACATTTTGAAATACTTAACGCGTTAATGACAATTCTACAAGACGCAAATGGCCTATACGTAACATATGTTATGGTGATTTGATGGAGAATTGAATTTTTTATTATTTCCATTTATATTGATTGATGAAATAAAATAACTAAGACGAATGACAGATAAGAATTTTAGTTTACGTTCTTACGTATGCAGCATAAGATTTGGCACGTTTAATAACATAGAGAGTGACTCGTTACAATTTAGTGATTCCATTGCTACTTGTGTGATTTACATAATAGTGCTAACATCATGTTATTTTAGTTATGTATACAGATGAACTGAAAAACATTAAAGTGACAGTGAGTAAGATGTGGAGGAGGTTAAGGAGGAGGGGGGGGGGGCAAGGCCGGCAGAGGGGGAAGGGAGGGAGAATAAAGAAGCAGAGAGAGAACGAGACACACAGAGAGAGAGAGAGAGAGAGAGATAGACCAGGTTAGGTGAAATGAGATGGTGACGATAGGTTGTGTTTATGTTTGAGACAGAGTTAAAGGAAATTATGTTCATTGTTTCTTGTAAGACTTGTTCGAACAGACAGTCATTACTGAATACAGAACGTAATTTTTTGTATTCACTATCTGCATGTTCATTCAACATGTAAGTGGGTTGGAAAATCTGTTATCTTTGTATATTTGTAGTGCTTCTAGTATATTGAGTTTTGTACCACAAGGTTGTCTATGGCAGACTGTGAGACCTTTATTGATATCGATAAGACTGGTCTGCTGTCATAGAAGTGAGTGCCATTGCAGATTTATGATGTACATTTAAACCTAGAGCTGACAAGAACATTTCAAAGAGTAAGGTCGAAGAACTTTAACGTTTTTTCTATTATATGCCCAGTGTCAAATTTGATGTTGGACTATATTGAAAACATGTCAGCTCTACGTTTGAAAGTACGTCATTAATCTGCAATGGCACTCACCTTTATGACAGAAAACACAGCCTTATCAACATCAATAAAGATCTCTGCCACAAACAACCCTGAAACACAAAACTCAATATACAAGAGGCACTAGAAATGCAAATGGACAACGGATTTTCCAACCCACTGACATTCTGAATGAACATGCAGATGGAGAATACAACAGATTACTTTCTATAATCGGTAATGACTATGTCTTGATGAAACAGTCTCGCAAGAACCAATGGACACAATTTCCTTATCCCTCTCTCAAAGATAAATACGCCCTATCATCTCCATTTCGTTCCATCTACCCTGATCTCCGTCTCTCTCTCTCTCTCTCTCTCTCTCCCTCCGGAGTGTGTGTGTGTGTGTGTGTGTTTTCATCCTCTCTCCCTCCTCTCACTAAACTCCCGACATCGTACTCACTGTCGCTTTCAGGTGTTTTCATTTCATTTCTGTGCATAACTAAACTAATATCAAGTTATTACTGTGTTACAATCTCAACAAGTGTTAATTACATAATTGGTAATAGTAGCAGTAAATTTTAACGAGTATTTTGAGTTACCCAGTGTGTATGCCAAGTCTCGTGTTGAATATAAAACTAAAACTGTTAAATGTCACGTCTATAAGTAATTTCTATCTCTTGTTTGTTCCGACAATGTATGTAACTGGAAAGAATACGAAATTCAGTAGTCAATCACATCATTGTAACATAGGTTAATTAACGTGATTTGAGTATGTGGTACAGCCATCAATATGTTAAATCGTTTAGAAGTGAAAAATGTGGAAATTTTTCGCCGATGCAGAAGAGTTTCGTTATGTGGTCAAAAGCAGGCAATATGTTGCAATGCTTTATTTCTTTCATTTCTATAATATTTCTCTCATTCATCCGGCATGAGACAGTTTCCTCGTTAAATACAACATCTGTTTCGTTCTTTTTCCGTTAAGTGAAATACTCAAGTAGATGTAACGTCCATCAAGTCAATAAACTCCTTGAAATGGGTTTTTAGCTCCGAAACGCGTTGGGCAGTAACAAGAAAATATGAATAGTGTGACTGAAGGTGGAATATTATTAATAAATACATCCCTAACCTAGAGGTTCCATTCATGGGCAGCCCACGACTTAATGTCAATAAATAAAGTAAAATTTTTGTGTTTCATTATCGTCAGCCAGAAATAATAACACACACTGACGCAACCACAATTGAACCGCAAAAAAAAATATAGAATCATTGATTACTCCATGGGGATGAACGACTGTAGCAAAGAAAAGTTCTATCTACGGCACGTCACTTGCAATACTGTCAAGAAAACCACAATGCGGATTAGATCAGCATCTACTGGACATGATGGCATCACTATCCAGATGGTAAAACTTATTATTGATCAACTACTGCCCTCTATAATAGACATTTTCAACGGTTCATTAATCACAAGTGTTTGCCCTGAGGCCTGGAAACTGGGAAAAATTAAGCCTCCGCCTAAAAGGACATCGCCACAGCACCCTCTGACTACCGCCCCATCTGCTTTCTCCCTGCACTATCAAAAGCCTTAGAATATATAGTCCATGACCAGCTCACCAACTACCTAACTACTAACAACCTACTAGACGAATACCAATCAGGTTTCCGTAAACATCGAAGCACAACATCCGCGTTGATAAAGGTGACAGATGACCTGAAACTTGCCATGGACAGACAAGAAGCGACTATCATTTGCTTCTTAGATGTCAGCAAAGCATTTGATACTGTCAACTTCGACATCTTACTAGCCAAACTTAGCGGTCTAAATTTCTCACCAAGTGCAGTGCAATGGTTTCGCTCATACATGACGTCTCCTCAGCAACGCGTCCTGTCCGGGAATATAAAATCACAATGGCGGCAGGTAGTGTCAGGCGTTCCCCAAGGCTCAGTATTAGGTCCCATACTCTTCCCTCTGTATGTCAATGATGTGTCATCGTTTCTGACTTATTACAAATATCATATGTATGCTGATGACCTTCAGTTGTATCTAAGTGCGAAACCAAGCAATCTTAAGAAAGCTATTGAAAATTTCAATACTGATCTCGATGCACTATCAAAATGGGAACAGGACATAGGACTAAAACTAAACCCATCTAAAACCCAAGCGGTACTTGTTGGTCACTCTAAGCTCATTAGCCCAAAACATCGGGAATCCGTATCACCTCTCATCCTAAATGGAACAAATATTAACTTCTCTCCCTCAGCAAAGAGTTTAGGAGTAATAATAGATGAAAATCTAAATTGTACAGAGCACGTAACTGCAGTGTGCAAAAAAGCTTCAGCATCCCTTCATGTCCTACAAAAATATAAAAAACTCTTCCCTTTCGAACTGAAAAAGAAATTAGTACAAACGCTTATACTCCCAATCATTGACTACAGCGATATGGCGATATTAACCTACAAGGCGTCTCTCAGGAAAACTCGCGACGTCTGGAACTGGTCATGAATGCCTGCGTCCGATATATCTGTGACGTTCGAGTTTTTGATCACATTTCACCAGCATATGCAAAATTGTCCTGGCTGCGTGCAGAAAAACGCAGAGATTTCCATTCACTCTGTCTCATTTACCGCCTTATAAATGTACACTGTCCCTCATATCTCTCCTCGTCCTTAACGCTTATGTCGGAACAACATGACAGAAACACACGTTCCACTGCATCGCTCGGTCGCCTTCTCCAAGTCCTTTACGGTAGCGGGAAGCCGACTCTGGAATAGCCTCCCTCGTTACGTTAGAGATCTTAAAAACATGTCTGGCTTCAAAAAACAGTTAATGACGTATCTACTTAAGCAACAGTAATGCCTTCCTCTGTACATGAATGCACTTCACTTCATTACTTCCCTCTTCCCCCTTCCTTAAATCTCCCTTCCCCAAAACTCGCTATACTAGTAAACATCTACTTTACACACCAAGATATTAATGTACATCTACACAAATCTTCATTACTATTGCCAATTTTTCTCATGTTTATCATTATTATTTGATTTTTTTACTGTTACTATTATTGATTTATCATAATTTGTATGTATAGCACCTGTTGTAAAAATACTGCCAGTACTTACTTCATTAGGTCTTAGTCATTACTCTTTATGCATATTGTGACTAGAGTAATCTAATTTTCTTATTTAAACTATTGTCATGATGTAACTCTGATGTGTGAAATGCTGCATGTTTGAAACACTGGTCCAATGTAAGAGAGGGCCTGATGGCCCTAATGTGATCAGGTTAAATAAATAAATAAATAAAACTTTCCCTGTTACTGATACCGGAAACACGGTTTTAAATATCTTATTAGATTACCAAATATTCAGGGTACAAATATGAAAAAACATAAAACAACAAAATTCCGAAAACAGTATTTTGTGGCATTAAATTTAGTTACTAGTAGACATGTAACACAAGTACTTGAAGATAGTAGGATTTCATGTGCCCTCAAGAACTTTAAGTTACGAAAGAACACCGATAATGCAAGCCTAAAAATGTCGAGTAAAATGTAAGGAAAACAGTGTATTACATGTCCGCCATCTGTTAGGTTTCAGTACTTATCTAGCTCTCAGTCAATGAGATCAAGTCACAGATTATGTTAGGCTAGCGCGAACGCCATAAAATGGCGGACAGAACTTTCATTACTTAAAATTTAGAAACTCTTATTACACGTGAAATTATAACCAAACGTTTTTTGATTGCATTGTATGGTTTTTACTGTGTATAAGTATTGTTGTGAAAAACATAAGTAAAGTTGTAATAAATGAATAAGAAAATACATTAACTTTGTGCGAAACATTAATGATGTTAGTGTCAATCTGTGTAATTTAGCACTAACAGGTTAGCAACTATTTGCGAAACACAATCATTTTACAATTATGCTTTGACATAGGCTGACAGTAATTACATGCTATTGGTTATTTGTATTGTTTATGGTTACACATTCATACACTCACAAAATCAATGTTATAGTAATCAGTTTCAGATAATAAAGAGGCATAATTTTTTAGCCAATCTGAAACTACAAAATACTGTCCAGCGCGACAGAATGATGAATTAGGTAAGTTTCAGTAGCCGTCATTAATTAACAATGATAATATGAACAAAAAGCGGATTTTGTTTATTACAAGATGAAACAATATTTACACACATTTCTTTGATTTATTCCAAAGAACACCGCGCGGAGTGGCCATACGGTTAGAGGCGCCATGTCACGAACTTCGTGACCCCTGTCGCCGTAGGTTTGAGTCCTCCCTCGGGCATGGGTGTGTGTTTCGTTCTTAGCGTAATATAGTTTAAGTTGGTTTAAATAGTGTGTAGGTCTAGGGACCGATGACCTCAGCAGTTGGTCCCTTAGGAACTCACACACATCGTATTCCAAAGAAAAATTTTCCACTTTTAAGTAGAGATCAATTAATATATACTTTGCTTCCTTTAGACAACAGTATGTCACCAAGGTCTTTGGGTTGGTTGTGTTTCACCTCTTGGTTAGACTCTAATGTTCTGTGACGGCAATGGCTAGCAATGCTGACATTCTGTGGTCTTGGATTCGTAGATGATTATCCGAGTCTTTATCTCCGTGGTTCACGTAATGTTGCAGCTGCTGTTCTCTTGGTTTTATCGTCGAACTTTTAATATTGTTGGCTTCTTGTTCCAAGACTGCATAACGTGACCGCACACGGCACGGTTAATTACAGAGCCTAATTGCATGGACACAAGCCCACTCAGTAGCACTTATGAATACGTCCCTACTTATTTAGCTAACACAGTTCACAAATTATACAGAGTTCTGGCACCGTTTACACATTGTTTCATTGTTTCAGGTATACGGCCATAGTCAATAGTTCTCACCAATCCGTCTTCATGCATTCTACAGGACGTTACTGTTCACCAGTTATTTATGGAAAGTCACTGTCCTGCTGCTCTTATTTCGTACATGGAATACAATGTACAGCCTTTTCAACATTTCAGCAGATTCGCAACGCGCGAAAAACCACGACCAGCCACGCGTTACGATCACGAACGTAAGCCAGCTTGCCCACTTGCGATAGTTCACGCTACAACCACTCATCAACAACTACGAACTCAACGAAACACTATGGTGTAACTGATTCATTTTAAATTATTAAGAACACGTGGACAATTTACCAAGCATCATAAACTAAAATAAAAGACGAAGAAAACGTAAAAATATTGTTTCTATGTTCTGTCTATAGTTATACCGCTTCAAATCCTTTCCTTAACACATAGTAAACATCTAAATTCAAAGGTATGGTTGCAGTTATCTCAAAAACGTTTCTGTTAGTCGTTAAGGTTATGCCATCTAAACACCCTAACTAGAAAACTGAAGCACCCAGAAGGGGAGAAGTATAGAAAATAAAACATCTCGGGTCGAAAGAATGTGTGATATTACTTCACTGATTGCAAAATCCATTCAAGTACGAAGAACTTTGCAGTATGAGCCCACTGATCACTTTGACTTTGCACAGCCTCTTGCCTGGACACGTGCACTGAATCGGTAGGGAAAGCTGTCATAAAGACGTTTCTGCGCAAGTTAGCCATACAACTGTCGTAACTACACTCATGCTCATAAATTAAGGATAATGCTAATACATGGTGAAAGAACACTCTGGTGGACGGTTTGTGGGTTTAAATCACCTCGGGGTATGACCATGCGGTACATTTGACCTGCGGTCGTCGCACCGTGGCGCTGCAACAGTCCACATACGCAGAGGTGTGTTGGTGCATGTCAGAGTACGGTGCAGCGAGTAACAGTGCAGATATTTTCAGAAGTGCTAATGGTGACTGTGTGTTGAAAATAGCTCAAAGAACACATACTTGTTCGCCCACTGCTTGAATACTGCTCAGCAATGTAGGATCCGTACCAGATAGGGTTGACAGAAGAGACAGAGAATATCCAACGGAGAGCAGCGCGCTTCGTTACAGGATCATTTAGTAATCGCGAAAGCGTTACGGAGATGATAGATAAACTCCAGTGGAAGACTCTGCAGGAGAGACGCTCAGTAGCTCGGTACGCCCTTTTGTTAAAGTTTCGAGAACATACCTTCACCGAGGAGTCAAGCAGTATATTGCTCCCTCCTACGTATATCTCGCGAAGAGACCATGAGGATAAAATCAGAGAGATTAGAGCCCACACAGAAGCATACCGACAATCCTTCTTTCCACGAACAATACGAGACAATAGAAGGGAGAACCGATAGAGGTACTCAGGGTACCCTCCGCCACACACCGTCAGGTGGCTTGCAGAGTATAGATGTAGATGTAGATGTAGATACTGATGACGTTATGAGGGGTGGAATACTAGGGCGACTGGAGGCTAGTCTAACACAGCAGGTCGTAGCACGGGCCTACCGTGTACCACAATCTGTGATCTCAAGATTATGGCAACGATTCCAGTAGACAGGAAACGTGTCCAAGCGCTACAGTACGGGACGTCCACAGTGTACAACACCACAAGAAGACCGATATCTCACCATCAGTGCCCGCAGACGGCCACGGAGTGCCGGCCGGTGTGGCCGAGCGGTTCTAGGCGCTACAGTCCGGAAACGCGCGACCGCTACGGTCGCCGGCTCGAATCCTGCCACGGGCATGGATGTGTGTGATGTCCTTAGGTTAGTTAGGTTTAAGTAGTTCTAAGTTCTAGGGGACTGATGACCTCAGTAGTTAAGTCCCATAGTGCTCAGAGACATTTGAACCACGGAGTACTGCGGGTAGCCTTCCTTGGGAGCTTGCCGCAGCCACTGGAACAGTGGTCTCCAGACACGCAGTCTACAGACGACTGAACAGACATGGTTTATTCGCCTGGGAGACCTACAAGGTCCAGTCCACTGACTGCTGGTCACAGGAGAGCCCGTAAAGCCTGGTGTCAAGAACACAGTACATGGTCATTGGAACAGTAGTCCCAGGTTATGTTCACGGACGAGTCCATCTATTGTCTGAACAGTGATTCTCGCCGGGTTTTCATGTGGCGTGAACCAGGAACCAGATACCAAGCCCTTAATGTCCTTGAAAAGGACCTGTATGGAGGTCGTGGTTTGATGGTGGCGTTTGGGATTATAATGGGTGCATGTACACCTCTGTATGTCTTTGACAGAGGAACTGTAACAGGTCATTTTGCACCAGTATATCCGCATTTTCAGGGGTGCAGTGAGTCCCACCTGGCTCCTGACGGATGATAACTTATGGCCCAACCGAGCTGCCATCGTGGAGGAGTATTTGAAACAGAAGATATCAGGTGAATGGAGTGGCCTGCCTGTTCTCCAGACCTAAACCACATCAAGCACGTCTGGGATACTCTCGGTCGACGTATCGCTGCACGTCTTCAAACCCCTACGACACTTCAGGAGCTCCGACTGGCACTGGTGCAAGAATGGGAGCAGCTGCTCGACCACCTGATCCAAAATATACCAACGGCTTGTGTACTTGTGCGTGGTGAACACATACCATATTGATGTCGGGATACATGCGTAGGAAACGGTGGCGTTTTGTAGCACATGTGTTTCGGACGGTTTTCTCAACTTAGCACCAATACCGTGGACTTACAGGTCCGTGTCGTTTGTGTTCCCTGTGCGCCAGTTCTGTGTAGTGCCACGTTGTGTGGCTCCACATTCTGCAATTACCCTTAGTTTCTGAGCCTGAGTGTAGTTCTTGATACACTAGATATGGACACTGGGGGAGTGCAGGGGTACGAACTCGCTTAACACACGTCCCATCGAGACAGGTATGGGCATCTGCCACGGGAGTGCCTCAGCATCAAGCAGACGGTACAGAAAGACACGTAACATTTCTTGACAAGCGTTGTCCTGTTGAAAAACGCACCACAATGCTGTCGCTTAACAAATGACGGACTATGTTAGTGACGTAACCTTGCGTCGTCAGAGTTCCCTCAATCACTACTTGCCGGGACGTAGAGTCATACTCGTTGGCTCAAATGGTTCAAATGGCTCTGAGCACTATGGGACTTAACATCTATGGTCATCAGTCCCCTAGAACTTAGAACTACTTAAACCTAACTAACCTAAGGAAATCACACAACACCCAGTCATCACGAGGCAGATACTCGTTGGCTCCCCACGTCGTAAATCAGGGCCTCTCCAAAACATGGAAAGAAAGGGCCACTATACTCGCCGACAACGGTCATCCGAGGTAGCGCAGAACCATAGTTCATCACCGAGCACAATGCGAAGCCATCCATCAGTAGTCCATGCTGCCTGGCCAACGTGAGCGCACCAAACGCAGCCGTTTGTTTGGTGGTGTTAGCAGCAGCCCACGCACGTGACGGTGATTTCGTAGTCCGACCAATGACGCAGGATGACACAGAATGTTGCACAAACTCCATTACTTAGTCTCCGACGGTAGACGCAGATGTGGAGGGGTTACAGTCTGTTTGTTCACAATACAGCGGATTCTCTCTCGTGGTGATCAGATGTGGTAGACTGGAACCTTGGCGACGAGTACCCCTGCCCTTGTGTTCCCATACAGTCCTACATTGGACCCCTGTCACATCCGAACGCCCTAGAGATCTAAATATTGCACGGTTCTACCAAATGGCCAAGTGGAGAACCACAATGTGGCCCCTTTCAAATGAAACGTCCCCTTAGAACAATTATACATGACTGTGCTTAAACTGACACACAATATTTTTAGCGCAACGCAATCTGACTTTCAAAAATCCCTACAAAAGAGCGGCCCTGACTAACATTAACCTATGCGTTTCACAAATCGCTTACCTCACAAAAATCTTGGCTACTCGAACTACTGCAATACAGCGAGCGCCACTACTGCCAGCTAAATAAAAGATTCAAACTACGGAAGGCACTAACTACTGACAGGCATAGTTAGCAAACGAAAGATTTTGATAGAGAACAAACAATGTATTTACCTTAATAGTGTTGAAAAATCATAATATACATAGCAGTTCATAATATCCAGTATTACAAATTTCAAAACTCCGCCATCTCTCTCCCCACATCCACCACTGCTGGCGGCTCACCTCCAACTGCGCAACGCTACGCGCTGTTCACATCCAGCTGCCGCTGCCCAACACTACAATGGCAGACAACAATGCAAACTAGCCACAGACTGCACACAGCACAGCCAGTGATTTTCATACAGAGCGCTACGTAACGTTGCCAATAACAAAATATAAACAGCCTACTTACACAAACTTTGTGAGGTTCTGATAACGCTGTCTCCAACGAATACGTGGTAAGTCGGTGCAAGGTAACCATTCACTACCTGACACTGTTCAGGCCTTTCATATTCTACCAGCCCTCGTAACAACCTAAACATGACCAACACTAATGCGTTGTGGTCGTAGTTCTGTCACACAGAATCATTTGCATACTGCAATTATTTAGAAACGAGTCGAAAGGTGTGTAACTGTACTAAGTTACATTGACGTATGATCAAATATTCAGCATGCTTCACTTTTTTTGTCAGGCAATGTGTATTGGTACATCCACAATTGTTAATCATTTCAGGTCAAATGGTTCAAATGGCTCTGAGCACTATGGGACTCAACTGCTGTGGTCATCAGTCCCCTAGAACTTAGAACTACTTAAACCTAACTAACCTAAGGACATCACACACACCCATGCCCGAGGCAGGATTCGAACCTGCGACCGCAGCAGCAGCGCGGCTCCGGACTGGAGCGCCTAGAACCACACGGCCACCGCGGCCGGCAACTTTTCATTCATGGCACACAATGACAACGAGTCATCTCAGCCGGAAGGTACGACCATATGATGGCAGTTATAATTCCAAAACAAGTCGTTGGATAAAATTATACTGCAACTTCCAGCGACGTTATCTTCCTTTTCCAAATAATTCATGTTGTGGAAGTCATCTCCATACAACTTAACGCAAATGTAAGTAGACAGCGCTTAAATGATTTGGATCGCAAAAACTGTTAAAGTATCCTCACACTGAATAAAAAGATTCTTCCAAACTGCCCCTATCGCCACATATCTCCGAATATAGCCTGCGAAACACGTTTACAAAATATT
Organism: Schistocerca cancellata; assembly: GCF_023864275.1. Taxonomy (NCBI): domain Eukaryota; kingdom Metazoa; phylum Arthropoda; class Insecta; order Orthoptera; family Acrididae; genus Schistocerca; species Schistocerca cancellata. The sequence goes on along the minus strand of NC_064633.1, from coordinate 177,125,694 downwards.
CCTCACTTGGCCCATATTTTCCTCAATACATCATCAGTCACATCTCGTCAGTTATGAACAGTACTGGAAACATCACGTTTCACTATACCCCGAGTACCACCCCGAATCTGAAATCAGTCTCAGCACTTGTAAAAATACCCTCTGTAGCTCCCTCATGTCAAGGTGACTGCAATGAGAAATCTGCTCTAGAAGTAACTACGCTATGTTTTTCAAATTTTTGTCACCATTGGTACTTAATTTCTACCAAAACTGTATGGACAGCAGCTAATGTTAACCTTGTTGACGCCATCGCTCCATTTCACTCCCTATCCCAGAAGATACTGCCTCACGGGGGGCTAGGGACTAACACCGAAGCACTGACTGGTACAAAAATTCAATTGACGCCACATAACACCCACTGAAGGGTAACTTCATGCATCACGTATTGCAGACAGGTTGTCTTGCGGCAAGCTTCCTCAGTTAGGCAAGCATGTCAGACGCGTTTTCTCATGTGGGAGTGAATCTAGGGCCGTTTGCACGCAAGTGACAAGGAATTGTTTAGACTCGTGGGTGACCGTTTTCCATGTAGTTTTGCAACGACGTTCTGTATTGCAATAAAGAGACACGTTGTCGACTTTTTGCTAGACATTCGTTCTTTAAAAAAAAATCGACGTCAAAGTTGATGACGGGAAATCGTATTTGCAATATTGTACATCGGAAGATGGTCGAAAAACCAACATTTTTATTAATAAATTATGGGGTCCAAAGTTAATAATGTTCGAGTTAGTAACGTTTTCGTGTTTTTCGTGCTGTAGCTTGGGTGTCTGTCATTCGACGTGCCTAGCAGAAAGAGGTTGGCGATTGAGTGGTGAACGTTTTAGACTGCCTTATTCCTGGTCCGTGTTTGACTCTTGGTCGTGGCATTATTTTCTACATTTGATATTTTTGTTCGATGTTTGTGATAATAATCTGATTATGCGAACACCTTTCTTTCCTTTTTGAAGTAAAACATTGGGAGGTGTGACTGGTAATTAAATAAGTATACACAATATACTGACAGTTATTTTGATCGTGATACATGGCGCGCTACTTAGGATTTCCGCAGATGATGGTATTCGGCGGACCTGCACCGTGAAAGTGATACCCCTATAATATACCTCTCTTTTTCAACTGTAAGATGTTTACTTTTGTCGACAGGTAAGGTATTTCATCGCACGACTTCAGAATCATACGACATCAGAGCAGAGCAAGGAATTAAAAGATAGGGAGGATGCTATGAAAGTTCATGCGTTGATCGATAACCAGTTGTCCATGGCTTTCTTTCAAGACATACTTTTATATGCTTCCTGCGCATCCAAATTGTTATCTGATAGAGCTGTTTGTAGCAATGTAAGTCAGATATGTTTCCCACGAAAAATGTACTGGAAAACATGTCAATGCAACGACATTTCGTTTGCGTGTTGCGATAAAATTCGAGTGTCAGCCCATCTGGTCCAGCAGATTTACGCACCGCTGCCTTCTTGAGTGTTGTCCTTATGTCATCTTCAGTTAGGGGTTCCAATAACGTAGCTGCATTCGAAGCATCCACCTCCGAGTGCACTTACTGCAATATGTCTTCTCCCACCGGATAATCCGTCGGCGGACGGGCGGAAACGAGGCGATAACGCTCCAGAAACCCAGTAGCAGTGTCCTGTAGTGACTTGAAGGGCCGATCGTCCCCATCATGGAGCACTGTGATCTACGATACGTGCATGTCCCCTTGACACATGATGCATGAAAATACGTTCTTCTGCGACGTTGTCAAAGCACCTAACACGGATCGGAAGTCTCCCTAATTCACGTCTCGTTTCGATAAAACGCGTGACTGAATGCGATGGCCTTCCGGTTGACGCTCGGGCGATGGAGCCCTGGCGGACAGGTCAGTATATGGGAGCCATTCCTCTTTTTTTCTTGCCATAATTTATGAGAGCCCTTCACAACGTCTGTTTTTCACGTTGTAGCCACCTCGAAAGAACTGTACGGTGCACAGGGAGACGGCGAGTGCATGTTTCCCACGTCTGCAGGGGACATTCGGGATTCACCAATAAGGATGAATTCAGTTTCCAGTTTCGCCAGACCTGCTGTCGTGGGAGGGTTAACGTGTATAAATACGCAAGGTGATTCGTAAAAGCAGTGGGCGAACTTTCGGCAGCCAGCACGTGATCTCGTAGTCTTTCAGAAACATAAATCCGATCCAGTCTGCCCGCAGAGTGGATAGTAAAAAATGTGTAGCCCTCACGCTGCCCATAGATCTTTTCCCACGTGTCCATCAGCGCCATGTCTCTGTAGATCGAGAGCAATGCACAAATGGTGTTAAAATTCGGGGTTTGATCCTTCGGCGTGAGAACACAATTAAAGGTCCTTTCCTACCAAGATGTGTTCGTATCTCTGCCACGGAACGGGGGCACAATCTCCTCCGAGCAGAACTGCGCACGACTCCGTCGGTTGTCAGATCTGGAGGATGCATAGATGTTGACAAAACGAATGCCGTTCATGGTCATCACTAAACCTAAGGTCGAAAGAAGATAAAAGAGGTCGCACACCGGAAACCCCTCCCAGGTCCAGTTCGCTGTGCCGCGTTCTACGTCTGGAATGGCCCGAAGAGGGCGATATTGGAGGTTTCCTGTACCTGCATGACATCCACGTCTATGGCGTAGATCATGTCCCGAAACAGTTGCAGTTTCATAAGCGATCTTATGGCATTAATGTTCACTGTTTGCCGGCCGCGGTGGTCTCGCGGTTCTAGGCGCTCAGTCCGGAACAGCGAGACTGCTACGGTCGCAGGTTCGAATCCTGCCTCGGGCATGGATGTGTGTGATGTCCTTAGGTTAGTTAGGTTTAAGTAGTTCTAAGTTCTAGGGGACTGATGACCACAGATGTTAAGTCCCATAGTGCTCAGAGCCATTTGAACCATTTTTTTTTTGTTCACTGTTTCCCCCTTATATGCTTAGTTCGCTGCCCTCATCTTGCTCGTGGTATTTAATTATAAGCCCAAAGGCTATAGTCTACTACTCGTAGTTAGAGAGTTGCCCACTAACGGACTTCTCTCCATTGTTTCCGTCTTGTGGTGTGCTTCCTGTAAGTCAGCCGTCATCGTGTGGGATGCCAGCTTCGGTATCTCTTCGACTTGCACTGCTCAGTCACAACAGTCATCAGTTCCAGAAATGCCCTCTTCTGTATTTCGATGTGATTGCCGGGTCGCTGCCACTGACTCCTCCATCGGCGTTATCGGGTCAATCGTTGTCATTGAAGAGTCACCGCCTAAAAGGCAGGACATATGGTCATCATCCGAGGGAATCTTTTCGACGTCTTCTAAAGGCACGTGATCCATGTCAGGTTTCTCTTCGACTCGACGATCTCCCATGTCCCATAGGTTAGAGGAGGACGGTTCGCCCGAAGCATGACGGCACTTCTTGCATTGCTTCGGTGAGCATTGTTTCCGCGTCCTGCCTCTTCCGCCGTAGGCGACGCCTCACGTGTTCTTAGGGCGCTCGTTGATCCACTGCTGCACCACCCTCTCGATCTCAACTCCCATAGTGCGTGAGGCTGCGTAAGGTTACTCCCTCTTCTGCTGCGACGGGGGTGTAGGGGGTGTCCTCCGCATCACCTCCCTGCTCGCCGGTCTTGCACCAACATGTTTGCGTCACGCTCCGAACTCGGCAACGCCTCCCGGCGGGCCACCGACATGTATGTCATCGGCAGCAAGCCGGCCGCGGTGGAAGAGCGGTTCTAGGCGCTCAGTCCGGAACCGCGCGACTACTACGGTTGCAGGTTCGAATCCTGCCTCAGACATGGATGTGTGTGATGTCTTTAGGTTAGTTAGGTTGAAGTAGTTCTAAGTTCTAGGGGACTGATGACCACAGATGTTAAGTCCCATAGTGCTCAGAGCTATTTGAACCATTTTTTCATCGGCAGTGAGAACTCACTGTGGCGCTTTTCTACGTAGCAGTTGCATGATACGGCGTTGTGTGCACTCTGAGCGGATATTTCCTTCTCCACCCCAGCCAGGACATGTCCGCAGCTGGCTATCGTAAATCACATTAGCTCGACATCCTCCAGTGCGTAAGAATGAGTTAACCTATCGGACGCCGTTTAGCACGGGGTAGGTGCTACAATTCGCCCGGCGTCCGGATATATGGCTGAGTACTGTCCCATATTGTCGCACCGATTCGATGACTATCGATTCTGGTATCTCAAGCGGCAGTTCAGAGATCCGAATGACCCTCACTCCCAAGCCTGAAGGAGCCGGCATTACAGCGTTTATATCGCCATCAGTGTGTCGAAATTTAAATCCTCTTTGTGTAGCGGCGAAAACGCTTTCACGTGTAGCTTCATTGGTCATCATGACGTACATTGTGCTGCTTACAATGGATAGGTGTATCCCAATGAGATATGTTGCAGTTAAGCAACATATCTTCATCCTATTTCAGAAGCCGTGGGTCTGGCATATGCGTTGTCAAATATAAAAGTTACGTACCACGTCCATCTATTCAGACAAAATATTTCGCGAGTATCAGCTGCGTAAACATTTCCTGTTTCATGGCCGGGAACAGGTCCGAACGGCGCCACTGCTGTGCAGACTGACCACCCGCCCGCCGCCGTCTCTCAACTTGACACGTCTAAGCTACCGTATGAAAACACGAAACCGTTAATAAAGCGAATATTATTAACTATGGGCGACATATTATATTAATAAAAATGTTTGGTTTTAGACCATGTTTCTCTGTATAGCATTGAAAATACGATCTTGCGTCATCAACTTTGACCTCGATTTTTTTTTCAGAAACAAGGGAGTGTCTAGCAAAAAGCTAAACACGTCACTCTGCTATTTTCAGTGTAGAACTTCAGTGCAAAATTTGATCAAAATCGGTGACCCATATGTCACACCCTCCCCTTGTGAGTCATTCCACATGGAAACTGTTGTGGCGTAGCAAGACAGCCACACCACTCGGAGGTAGCCGAAAGGCACGCTAACTAATGCAGACGGGCGTGAAGTCTGAAACAGGATAACTATTGAATGGTAGCAAGAAAAGTACGTAGTTGCTTTATACTTAACTTTTATTCTCTGATGAATACAGCGTTCTTCTTGAGACATTTATACTATAACTCTCAAAGTAGGTAAGGCTAATGGCGCCTTGCTAGGTCGTAGTCATGTGCTTAGCTGAAGGCTATTCTAACTGTCTCTCGGCAAATGAGAGGAAGGCCTCGTACGTCTAGTCGCTAGCAATGTCGTCCGTACAACTGGGGCGAGTGCTAGTCCGCCTCTCTAGACCTGCCATGTGGTGGCGCTAGGTCTGCAAGTACTGACAGTGGCGACATGCGGGTCCGACATGTACTAATGGACCGCGGCCGATTTAAGCTACCACCTAGCAAGTGTGGTGTCTGGCGGTGACACCACATTCCTCCCCCGCAAATCGGCGAACGGTTGTGTTATAAGGCTTCCGCCCGCCGTGGGGAGGGCCCCATGTTGACGTATACGATGAGGTGGGGAGCCTAACAACAGGCGAGGCTGTGCCACCCGCACCCGGCCATTCGGTCCGAGGGGAGCTAGGAAACGCCTGGAAACCTACTCCAGGGTGCACGTCAACATGCGGCGTATGCGCCCGTAATGAGACATGAGTGGCCGAAGGATCGACCTCCATTGCGTCGGGGTATCCGACGCGCGATGACGCCATGTGGTCCGGAGCGGGCAAGAGTTCCATGGCGGAGGACAGCTGGTCACGGGAAGCGATCGGCGGCGCGTGACCCAGGGAGGCGGATGGCGGCTGCAGCGAAGCGTCCTCTGCGGGCTGCGCCGGCGGCGGCTGCGGCTGCGGCGGCGGCGGCGGCGGCGGCTGCGGCTGCGGCTGCGCGACGCCATGAGGCAAAATAGAAGGCATCGTCGGTAACACCTGGGGATGAGGCGAGCCAGTAGATGGGTCCCCAGGGCGCTGACCGGACGGCTCCGTCGCTGAAAGCAGACGGGGAGCGGCAGAACCCAGGCGACGACAGAGGCGCAGCTGATTGAGATGCCGACGCACCTCACCAGAGGCCCCCATAACCAAATACATCGCGCGGCCGAGGCAGCGAAGAATGCGCCCTGCGAGCCAACGCCTTGAACCGCGATAGTTGCGATATAATACAGCGTCGCCAGGAGCAAAAGCAGGAGTCTGCCGCTGCACAGGAACCTGATGCGGCGGATGCAGCAAAGACATCAAGGTTCGATGAGGACGACCGTGAAGCAACTCAGCCGGCGAGCGACCATCGCGGGGCTGAGAGCGATACGAAGACAAAAAGAGCAACAACGCGTCCTCCCGAGAATGCGACTCTTTCAACTTCAACATCTGTGACTTGAAAGTCCGGACCAAACGTTCAGCGGCACCGTTTGACTGAGGCGAAAACGGCGCGGATGTCAGATGTTGAATACCATTGGCCTTGCAGAATGACTGAAATTCTGCGGACATGAATTGTGGACCATTGTCAGAAACAATAGTCTGCGGAAGACCTTCAATGCAAAAGATAGCAGACAACGCTTGGATGGTGGCAGAGGACGTCGTGGAAGACATCCGGACAACAAAAGGAAAATTACTGAAGGAATCGACAACAACCAACCATCGAGCATTCCAGAATGGACCAGCAAAATCTATGTGTAAGCGTTGCCAAGGGGAAGCGGCTTTTGGCCAAGCAAAGAATTTCCGCGGCGGTGCGGATTGTTGTTCGGCACACGCCATGCAAGAAGAGCACATATTCGTAATCGCAGCATCGATTCCGAACCAAGTACAGTGCTGACGAGCAAGTTGTTTCGTACGCACTATACCCCAATGTCCTTGGTGGAGAAGCTTTAAGACAGATGACTGTAACGAACGTGGGACCACGACCCTAGACTGATCATTATCAGAACGCAACAACAAAACACCACGTCGTACAAAAAGTCTCTCCTTGTGAGCAAAAAATCGGCGAACCATCGGATCCTCGATCCGTGACTTCGACAAGGGCCATTGCGTAGTAACAAAACGCAAAACGGTAGCAAGGACAGGGTCTGCAGCTGTGGCTGTAGCTACACGACGAAAATCAATCGGAAACGATTCAACCACGTCATCAGTGTCCGCATCAATGAACATGCAAGCAAGTTCGGAAGAATCGAATGCTTTATCCTCGGCAACAGGCAAACGGGACAACGCATCTGCGTTTCCGTGCTTAGCAGTGGACCGGTACAAGATGTCGTAGCGGTACTGCGAGAGGAAAAGAGACCAGCGAATGAATTTCTGCGCTGTACGTGGAGGTACAGGCTTGTTCGGATGAAAAAGCGATGTCAAAGGTTTGTGGTCTGTAATGATGGTAAAGTGACGACCATACAAGAAATCGTGAAACTTCGTAACACCAAACACGAGAGCCAAAGCTTCTTTCTCTATCTGGGAATAATTTCTTTGCGCTGACGAGAGCAATTTGGACGCAAAGGCAATAGGGCGATCATGCGAACCATCTTTGTGCGCAAGCACAGCACCGATCCCGAAATCCGATGCATCTACCATCAACAAAAGGGGTTTCTGGGGATCGAATGGCGTAAGGCAAGTATTTGAAAGCAACGCCGATTTCAATTGGCGAAAGGCGCGTTCGCATTCCGTCGACCAGACGAACGGAACACCTTTACGGCGTAAGCGATGAAGCGGAGCTGAAATGGAAGAGGCATTGCGCAGAAAGCGATGATAATAATTAATTTTTCCCAACACACTCTGTAGCTGCTTCAAAGTTTGTGGTGCAGGCAAGTCCTGTATGGCACTGAGGTGCTCTGGACTCGGATGGATGCCTTGGGCATTTATGACATGTCCCAGATACGGCAAGTCACGAGCAAAAAACACACATTTGTCCTTCCGCAAGCGAAGACCATTCTGTCGCAAGACCTGAAATAGTGTTCTGAGATTTTGTAAATGTTCTGCTTCTGTCTTTCCTGAGATCACTATATCGTCCAGATAGTTAGCTGCAGTAGGGACCGACGCACAAATAGTTTGTAAATATTGCTGAAACAATGCTGGGGCGGATGCACACCCGAATGGCAGTCTTTTGAATCTGTATAGTCCAAGATGCGTGTTAACCACCAATACGCGCTGGGATTCTTCGTCCACCGGTATTTGCAAGTACGCATCTGCTAGGTCCAACTTCGAAAAATATTTTCCCGGGCACAGTTTGTCAAAAAGATCTTCCGGGCGGGGCAAAGGAAAAGTAGCAGTCACTAGTTGTGGATTCACTGTTGCTTTGAAGTCCACGCAAAGTCTCAATTTGCCGGAAGGTTTTTGCAAAATCACTAAGGGTGAGGCCCAGAGAGAAGCCTGCACACGTTCAATGACACCTTGGGATTCTAAATCTTTTAATGTTCTTGCGACCTCATCACGCAATGCGTGGGGAACATTGCGCGCTCTGAAAAATTTCGGTTGCGCGTCGACTTTGAGTTCCAAATGTGCTTCATAGTTCTTAGCGCAACCAAGGCCCGGTGCAAAAATGTCTGCAAATTCCTCACATAGACTAGAAACACTGGCTGAAGGCACAGTCTGGTTCACTGAGAGAACCTGATTCACAATAGACAAGTTAAACAATTGAAATAAATCTAAACCAAACAAGTTCACTGCAGCGGAAGAACGAAGAACGTAAAACGACACAAGTTTTGTTTGTCCCTTGTATGTTGCAAGAAGGCTGCACTGTCCTAACACAGGGATATGCTGTCCTGAATAACTAGTGAGCTGAACTTTTGCGGCACGCACCGGCGGTGCGCCCAGTTGTTTGTACGTGGCGTGATTGAGCAATGAAACTGCAGCTCCGGTATCGAGCTGGAATGGTATCACTTGTCCGGCAAAGTCCAAATCTACAAAAAGTTTATTGTCCTGCTGACGACAAGAGCGACTGTTTTGTGCAACGTGAACAGACACTGGTACAGAATCACTTGCGACGTGACGGGATTGCCGTCGACGTCGACGCACACTTTTTGTGGGACGAACACAGTCACTGTTAGAAAGAGTAACACTGGGCGGAGTGGCATTAACTACGTGAATGTCCATGGGCGAAGGTTCCCGAGCCTGAGTGTCCGTGGTTCGATTCCGGCGCGAAGCAAAGGGCCTGGAACGGTTGTGATTGTCTGATCTGAGCTTTTTCTGGCAAACACTTTGAACATGTCCTTTCTTGTGACAGTAAAAGCAAATAGCTTGGCGTGATGGGCAATTTTCACGCGAATGTCTAGTAGCACACCGCGGGCATGATTTCACTGCATTTGCGGGCAGGCGAGGCACACCTGGTTTAGAGCGCGGCGGCAGCTGCGTCGAAGTGCGCGAGGGCCGGTTACCGGGCCGCGCAGCGCGTCCAGCGGGCCGGTTAATGTTACACACTGCTGGCGAAGCTTCAAAAGATTCCTGAGCACAGTCAAGTGTGTCTTGCCTATCCAATATGTCTATCACTTGTTGAAGGGAGGGATTAACTAGTTTCAAAATCTGTTCCCTTATGCGAACATTAGAAACGTTCTGTGCTATTGCATCACGCACCATTGTATCTGAATAAGGAAGGCCACAGTCACACTGAAATTCACAATCCCTAGTAAGGCCTTGCAAAGTTGCAACCCACTCCCTATTAGTTTGACCGGCCGTACGTTTCGTACGAAAGAACGTATACCGTTTTGCAACCACATTAACTGTTTCTTTGAAATAGGCATCTAAAGCCGACACAATTTCTTCGTAGGACAGAGTAGCTACGTCGCGTCAGGGAAACAATTTCACTATCACACGGTACGTTTGCACGCCGACACAAGACAATAAGTGAGGCTGCCGCTCGTTACCTTGAATTCTGTAGGCTGCCAGATGAAAATCCAGCTGTCGGGAATATTCCGCCCAAGATTCTTGAGTGGAATCGAACTGGCGAAACGGCGGTGCAACTGCATGTTGTGGCTGCGGTAGCTGTGAGGAAGCGGCGGCGGCCGCATCGTTTTGCAGCGCACGTTGACCCTGGACGAGCTGTCCCAGGGCATCCAATAACGCCTGCGTCTGCTGATTCTGCAAGCGATAAAATTCGGACAGTACATCTGGAGATTGTGGCGAAGCCATGACACAAGCAAATCAAATCAGAGCAAAACAAGTAGGAAGAACACGTTGACTCGTCGCCAAACTGTTGTGGCGTAGCAAGACAGCCACACCACTCGGAGGTAGCCGAAAGGCACGCTAACTAATGCAGACGGGCGTGAAGTCTGAAACAGGATAACTATTGAATGGTAGCAAGAAAAGTACGTAGTTGCTTTATACTTAACTTTTATTCTCTGATGAATACAGCGTTCTTCTTGAGACATTTATACTATAACTCTCAAAGTAGGTAAGGCTAATGGCGCCTTGCTAGGTCGTAGTCATGTGCTTAGCTGAAGGCTATTCTAACTGTCTCTCGGCAAATGAGAGGAAGGCCTCGTACGTCTAGTCGCTAGCAATGTCGTCCGTACAACTGGGGCGAGTGCTAGTCCGCCTCTCTAGACCTGCCATGTGGTGGCGCTAGGTCTGCAAGTACTGACAGTGGCGACATGCGGGTCCGACATGTACTAATGGACCGCGGCCGATTTAAGCTACCACCTAGCAAGTGTGGTGTCTGGCGGTGACACCACAGAAACCCCGCGCCTTTTCATGATCTCACCCTGGAGCCATGGCCTAAAATTATCAGCATTGTTCTCATGTGCAAGAAATTTGTATTTTTTTCTGCCTATCAGTATGGGCCTGCAAATAATCGTAATAGTTGGTGTTCCACATTGCCTTACAATTTTTCTTATTCTGTGAATAGTCACGTATCACAATAAAATAAGTGACCTTTTGCCATTATACTTCGATCAGCTGCGCACTTGAACTGTAGCGCTATTGACCACAGATTACATTTAGTCCGACTCGGAGTCTCTACGCCGCTGTCTTCTTCATTCCAGTAATAAGATTAATTGGTAACAGAAAATGTTCAAATGTGTGTGAAATCTTATGGGACTTAACTGCTAAGGTCATCAGTCCTTAAGCTTACACACTACTTAACGTAAATTTTCCTAAGGACAAACACACACCCATGCCCAAGGGAGGACTCGAATCTCCTCCGGGACCAGCCGCACAGTCCAAGACTGCAGCGCCTAAGACTGCTCGGCTAATCCCGCGCGGCAATTGGTAACAGTCAGATACGAAGAGGCGATTTCCCATTTGTCCCAAGCAATCAAGTCGCTTTGGTGCCTCTGCCACCGCTCGATTACAGACGTACCATTGGGAAGGGGTGGTTACATTCAGTTACATTAAAGGACAGGTGCATTGATTCATCTACGCAACTACAGTCGCCGTACTGGAATACAAGTCGGCAGACTGAAAGTCTGTCCATACTACGTTTGTTTCATGTCAGTCACTACTGTCTGCCACCAAAAACTTGTATTGACACAACGAACATGCTTCTTAGAGAACAAACACTGTGAGCGTGTGGGTGCTATTCTGTCGTTCTGCGCAACGGATTAATCTGAGATGTACCCTTTACCCTGTGGCTCCTGCAAGGTGCAATTGCCACCCCCACATTACTACAGAAGTCAGACAGACGCTCCTAACGTTCTAAAGAGAAACACCTAAAAAACTTTCAGCAATCAATATCTTCTGGAGACGTCCGCTGTAAGGAAGTGACTCAAAAATTCACAAAATTTCTTACGTAACTAGTGGGATACTTGGGTACTGGAGTAGTGCTAGTTAGTGTAAGAAAAACATGAAACTAACGAAAATTATTATTTATTTTGCAAAACTTCAGAGAAATCACAGTGGCACTTTTAGTTATGAACTGAACAATTTATTTCCGGACTCTTTTCGGAATGTGAAGTTAGCTCTTAAGGATAGGATTCACTAATGAAATTTCTATACAGAGTAAGACTGTTATTGATTTGGCAGAATGACTGAGAGCCGAATATTGAATAATTATCCGTTAGAATGTTGCTAGGTATGGTCGAGGCTGTTGCGTGTGAAATGCACTGAAGTGTACTGTTGTGGAGGAAATATTGGGCTCGCAAGAGCTGAAGCGCACAATACCGTTAGCTGCGATGACTGCTGTCTGCGCCGCTCGCTGCTGACAAATAAGATAACTCTCGTTCTATCTGAAATGACTTTCACCAATCAAACTCTCCCTACGCCTTGATGAAGTCATGGACTCCTATTCGCCACTAGTCAAACTATTGGCGGAGTACACCTGTCAGATAACCAGTCTACTGTGATGTCACTCAAAATTCGCTCGCAGTCGTTAACTATAACTCTGTCCCTTCACTTCGCACAATAAGTGTGGCAGTGAACAACGCTTAATCGCAAGGACCCAATATAGAGTCGCAGTCTGATTCGCTCTTGACAGAGGTGCTCTCCCAGTGAAGTACTGAGGAGAGACTTGTTCCTCGCTCTTTGAGTATATGTACAAGTACACATGCTCTCGTTACATGTTCTCGCTCCAAGAGCGACAACGGAACGGCCCCTCTCCACGCCAAACATGAAGGGGCATATCTTCCGGTCTCTTCCATTACTCCTTCAGCTCCAGGCATCAGGAATATCGTCTGCCAATCAGCATTGCTCTTCTAAAATGGGAGAATGACGTTTCGTTTAAGGCGACCAATCCGGAAATCTATAGCATCGGCGTTTGGCGTTTGCTGTCTCCCTGTGAAAACCTCTGAAACTGCGTGCTATGTTTGTAAAGAATGCGTAGGCTGGGCGCTCCCACACAATGTAGCGGAATTTGCTTTTAAGCCAAACATGGGGTCATTCTGCTTTTCACTCGGGCAAGTGCTGTCTGTTCTACAGTCAGTCGCCGGCCGACATAGATAGGTTGACTTGTCCTCTCTGAAGGGACCGGCCCACCGGCGCGTGGTTTGCCTCTGCCAAATTAAAAGCCCCTGCAACCGTCGTGTCTTGAATGAGTGTGTGTACGCCAGCCTGGAGTATTTCAATCTCAGTGCGCACTTACGATTTAATGGTTATTTGCATATCGTTTACATGAATTCATATAACACTGACTTTATCTTATCGAGTTTGGGTTCGAATGAAGCGTCTTGATGTGCAGATTATGACTGTGATGGCGGAATATGTAAGCAAAGAAGGTCAGGAGACTACGACGTCTTACAACACTTATATTATTGATAATAATTGTGGTATTTCGTGGCGTGGTATAGCCAAGATATAATAAGAAGTTGTGATGAAACTTAGTTATCGGTCGATGTGGTCATGTGTGTATCGCAGAGAGGTCGTACTGGGCTATAGCTGTTTTTAATGACGGGCAGTGAATGGGAAATCTGTTAATTACGTGTCACACCTAATTAGGGAATGGTGCAGTTCAACATGTCGAAACCAACCCTGAAATTTTGTACGCAGAAAGAATACAAATTAAAATTTTAGCAACTAAGGTGCACTGCAAGTATTTTTTAGAAGCTGTTCAAGTTCCTCTTTTTGTCGGATGAAGAAGCGCTTATACAGGCCCGCGATCGGCCGTAACAAGAGAGCATAATGGTAATATTCGGATGACACACGCGAATCTGAAACTCCTAATCCATACAAAAAAATGTCATGTGTCATTAATGTTTTGAATAAGAGGCAGTTCTTATCGACAGCCAAACTGTTGCATATCCAATTTTCATAGTGGTGACGCAGAGAAAAGTGAATCAAGGCAATGTTTGATGTTACATTACAAGCGACTTCCATCAGTCGTGACTTAAATTTATTGAAATCATATGTTTCTTACACGTACATCAATTTATAACACTTCTTGTAGAATAGTTCTTATGATACTTTTTGATAATGTATATTTTAGTAACAATGAAACAGATACCTGTACATTTCCAACAGTCATCACAGTAAGTCGAAGTAATGACATCAGACATGCCTGACGAAAGAAAAATTAATGCTTTGAGGCACATCGCAGTAATTATCAGTTTTATTTAGACAGAATTGCGGATGAGTAAGAAAGGCTCCAGGCCATTGCTCTGCTTATTGGCCGGCCGTTGTGGCCTAGCGGTTCTAGGCGCTTCAGTCCGGAACCGCGCTGCTGCTACGGTCGCAGGTTCGAATGCTGTCTCGGGCATGGATGTGTGTGATGTCCTTAGTTTAGGTAGGTTTAAGTAGTTCTAAGTTCTAAGGGACTGATGACCTCAGATGTTGAGTCCCATAGTGTTTTAGAGCCATTTGAACCATTTTCTGCTTATTGTACTGCATAGTCAGTATACTTAAAGCAATTCGTAAAATGTGTCAATGCTTCAATGCTAATTGACAACCCACACGTGACTAAAATTTAAGAATACTGTTCTCCTGACAAATCTCAAATGAGTTGGTGCTATCGGAGATTATATTGTCCGACACTTTCCTTAAAAACACTTCCCATAATCGAAAAAATTCTTAATCGAGAGTCAAACTGGTTATTCTAGGTGAAAACTAAATTACATGAACGGTCTTTTCAATGTCAACCTAAAGACAGAGGTATCGATATGTCCAGACCAAGAGTGCAGTAAAGCCAACGAATTAATTTCTACAGTTGGTTAAAAACCGTTTCGAATGAAATGTTAAAAATTATTCTTTCCTATTTTTCCAGATATTTAAACGTGGATTGTAACATTTTTTACACTAAACAGTTCCTTTTCTTTTTTTTATCCTAATATCCCTTGATGTCCCTGAAGACAGATATAAATTGCGGAAACAGTAATCCATTAATATTTATCAGTGTCATTGTTATGTATGAATGTAACCGCTTGTCCAACAGACTCTGTCTTTTTTCACCTCAGTTTCAAGAAACCTGACTAATCAGCGTTAGACACAGCAGTGTGAGGATAACAGCAATCTTTGTCTTCACGTCGGCTACGGATCTCCCCCATACTTTTACTTGAAGTAAACTTCGTTGTTCTGCGACTTCCTATACCGTATGATTCCTTGAACCCGCTTAAACAGATCGAAGAAAACCTGAAGGCAGCAGTGTTCATCTTAGTTGCGATTCGGAGGTCCCAGTCTCCTAGATCTTCATTGTTAATGGTGCATTGCCTCCCACAAGCAGCGCTAAAATGGTTCATATCCAAAGAAAACTCCTCTAAAGAAGTGTCATTAATGTTATTTATACACGTTTGGGAGTTTATGTTGGTTAGTAATGGGAGTAACGGACTTTGTGGCCAACCTGTACGATAAACCTTTCCGATAGTTTTCCTTTCACAATATTGCGAGTTTCATTTTGACATGTATTTGCTGCTTCGGCTAAGTCTTGCTTTGATTTATAAATTTAAATGTCAAATTGTCCGAAGGAAAACGGGTTTGAACGCTGCTTAATATTAAGGAATAAACACAGTGAATATTAATTCAGTTTTATCTCCATTGTTAACACTTACTCAACGCAAAAGCAACTGGGGACTATTACAGATATTTAGTGAGTTGCAAATTTGAGTGAACAATAATTGTAGGCAATTGTTTTAGAAAAACTATCAGCGAAAACTGAAATTCGCTTTACACATTATTATCGCACCATGTCGTGTTGCCGTGATTTAACGATCGAGAGCAGAGGCGTTCGCGTAGAGTTGTCAGTGCTAACAGATTAGCAGCAATGCGCTAAATAACCGCAGAAATCAATGTGAGGCGTACAACGAACATATCCGTTAGGACAGTGGAGCGAAATTTGGCGCAGCAGACGACCGACGTGAGGCCCTTTGTTAAAAGCACGACACCGCCCGGAGCGCCTCTCCTGGGTTGGTGATCATACCGGTTGGACACTAGACTACTGGTAAACCGTAGCAAGGTCTGCGAATTCCGTTTGTAAGAGCTGATGATAGGACTCGAGAGTGGCGCAGACCCCACGAAGCCGTGGATCCAAATTGTCAACAAGACACTGTGCAAACTGGTGGTGGCACCATAATTGTACTGGCTGTGTTTACATTGAATGGATTTGGTCCTCTTGTCAAACTCAACCGATCATTGACTGGGAATGGTTATGTTCCACTACTTGAAGACCATCTTTGGAATTTTTATGGATGACAATGCGACACGTCACCGGGCCAAGATTGTTCTAAAATGGTTGGAAGAACATTCTGGACACATCGAGCGAATGGTTTGGCCACCCAGATCACACGACATGAATACCATCCATCGAACGTTTACGGAAGTTAAGGGAGTGATCAGTTCACGCACAAACTCCTGCGCCGGCAACACTTTCACAATTATGGACGGCTATAGAGGGGACTTCCAACCACTTGTTGAGTCCATGCCAACTCGAGTTGCTGCACTACGCCGTGCAGAACAAAGTCCGATACGATATTAGGAGGTATCCCATGACTTTTGTCACCTCAGTGTATCACTACTTCCCGTTCCAGTATCTCAACTGTAAACCTGCCAGATTTTGTCAAATTCACTGCTTACTATGAAAGGCCACGTGTTTGTTCTGTGAGACGCGAGGAACTTGACTGAAATAGATTGTGGAAGTTTACTGGTGCATGTGTAGCAGATTACATAGTTGCTACATCCCCTGTCAAAAATATTTATTTATTTTATTTATTTATTTATTTATCCTTTGACAAAATACATTGTATGCATTGAGATATATTTTCATTTCATGCTTCGACAGGTATATAGTATTTACTGTCTATTGTTTAACAAAAATGTAATTGATTACAAAACTATTCTAGGGCTTTTAAATATTAAATTAGGTTTTTGCGCAATTTTTCTTTTGATGCAATAATGGTATTGCAATTGTTTTGAACTGTAGTGCAGATAAATTCATTTATACTGTCATAACAGTTTTCTATTAATAATTACTGAGTCATTTTTAAAAATATTCATATTGTTTATTTATCTCGAGAATGAAGGGAGCTTTTCAAGGACTTCTGGTCCAGCGTATGATGGCTTTTTTTATTTTGTGGTGTCGTGTGTAGGCTCATGGAAGAGGTTCCGTTTTCTTGTGTCATGGTTATGTAGTGTGTTGTCATCTCTAGTATCGGGAGAATATTTGAATTTTGCCCAAAGGAGGAGTTCGTATGGTTATATACTGGGTAAAATTTACGTACGTTTCCAGGATCCAGATTTGCAAAAGCCAAGTATAAGGAATCATATGGCTGCTCGATGCAAACTGTAATTTGACAATGGTTACAAGTCAGGTGGATCGTTCTAAGAGCTAGTGGCAAATGTTGGGATGTCTGGCGGCTGTACTCCGATTTGGCACTAGGCAGGCAGCTGGCTGAACTGTTGTCGACATCGCCGTGTTCCCACTACCGCTACGAAAATCATTTTGTCTGCCAAATACTCGTATTAAGCGTACTTTCAGGTTCCTTACTATGTGCAATAGAAAAAGAGCCAAACGAGGAGGCATAGGGAAGGCGCACTAAAGATTTGTACCCTAGTCGAATTTCGTAACTTTTAGTTGTTTTTTGTATTATATGGAATCGTAAGGCATGGCACTTGTTACGAATTAAAAATTGAGGAAACTGCAAAAAAAAATATCTTCCGAAGGCTTAATCATAACAAATGTCCGCCCCTGGTAGCTGAGTGGTCAGCGCGACGGAATGTCATACCTCCCGGCCCGGTTTCGATTCCCGGCTGGGTCGGAGATTTTACCGCTCAGGGACTCGGGGTTGCGTTGTCCTTATCGTCATCATTTCATCCCCATCGACACGCAAGTCGCCGACGTGGCGTCAAATCGAAAGACTTGCACCAGTCGTCCGGTCTACCCGACGGGAGGCCCTAGCCGCACAACATTTCCATTTTCATCGTATCAAATTCAATGCGATGCGTGTCTTAGCTAAGATCCGTTGCCGAGCGAGGTAGTTAAGTTATGAGCTAAAAAAAAGTATTTGACATGATAAATTTGAAGCTGTTTCGCGCACGGGAAAATTACAGCCGTCTCAAAAAAATTAATGTAATGGAATACAATATTAATGGTTTACATCATTTATCTTACATTTCGATGTAAACAACTTTGGGCACACAGACACAGTAGTATTACCAGTGAATTCCCAGCCTCCTGCTACAATTCCCTTCATGGTTCATCAATTACTATCTACATCACAGACCAAATCAGAGTTTGAAGATGAATGAAAATAAATCAGAGGAATTGGATGCAGCAATTGACAAAATACTTCGTAGAATGAAGAGACAGAGGATAACAGCATTTCTGTAGCCTCCTCAGAGGGCACTAAATCGCACTGACAGCAAATGGTCTCTTGTGTTATACGTAGGTAGAACGTCACAGGTACTTTCCAGCAATCTAGCATCCAGGAAAAGTACACCAGCTTTCTACGCTAGGAATACTGTTCCACAGATTCTGTTCCACAGTAAAGTTGAGATTCCACCACTAGAACAGAGTGGAATTTACAGGATTCCTAGCAATTTTTGTGAGACATTATATGTACGTCAATCAGGTAGGGCTATAATCTCTTCTATTGATTGAACATCAATCAGGTAGGGCTGTACACTCCTGTACTGACCGAACATCAAAAGAAATAGGGAATAAGAAAGAAAGATTCCACATTTGCTGGGCATGCTCTGAAATAATTTCGTACTTGTGATCTCAAATGTAATGTTCTCGACAGAGAAAAAAAATTGAATAATAGTATTGATTTAGATTCTGGTTATTGACAGACACCAGTCATAGAATCGTGACTTAATCCTTAATCTTTAGTGTTCTAATAATCAACCTTGCTAAAGCAGCAGAAGTCAGTTAACAATTTTTTCTCACCGTGAGATCATGTACCTCAAATAAATAGTGTGGCTGTTTCCCTTTTCCAAACCTCACTGACTCTTTCTTCCCTTCTGACACTCCTCATTTTGTCTATTCATAGCTTTCACCAGTAACGTTGTCCATGTGACATAGTATCTGTGTCAGTACTTACTTAGTGTATTGTTTTATCCTTATATTCTTACTCTTTAAATTTTGAATATAATATAAGACTTATTTATTCTTAACTTCTTTGTGTCTGTTCAATACTAATATGCTTAATGACAGTTTATCTGTTTGTGTATCGTTAAGATAACATAAACAATATGTGTATTAATTGTTTAGCACAATACATATACGCCATTGGGTTTAAGGATTTGAACATTAAGGATAAAACATTCAATACATCATGACAGAATATTTCTCGTTTTGAATCCAAATAAAACTGAAGCTTTGGAATTGGTGTTTCCCGTACATATAGTTGTGAAACTGCCTCATCTCTTTCGAAAAAAAAAAATACTCTTTGTACAGACAGAAGTTGTTTCTGATGTTGTGTGGACAGTCTGTTTAGTCATAAGTTCTCTCTGATGATGAACTAGAAAACAGAACGCCGGTTTACAATGAAATATAAAATAAATATTTTAACTGTCAACTGACAAAACAAATTGAAATAAAAAGGGGTGTTACCCAAGGAAGCCCCTTATCCATGCTCCTGTTCGTTATATCGCTGGAACCTTTCCCGAGATAGCTACAGCACAGGCTGACAGGCATTACCATTCAAGGAACAAAGACCAAGGAACAGAGACCAAGCACATGCAACACAACTAGAGATGGTAATTGCAAAGTATTGTTCCGCATCAGGTGTGAGGGTAAATGAAAACAAAAGCCAATTTCTAAATATAAAGCGGCTTGCTAATTTGCGTATTGTGTGGGCGAACAATGTTAATGAATACAAGGCCCTTAGAATAGCACTGACAACTTCCCTTTTAAGAATGATAGCAATAAATTGGCGGGAGATGGCAAGGAAAATCCAGGGAGCTTTGATTGAAAACTGTCAACGTAGCATAGACCAGTTCCAGAGAATACTGTTTATCAACAGGTATATTTTATCCAAGGTCTACTACATAGCACAGGTTCTCCCTATTCCACCATTGGTGGCGAAGGCGATCAGTCCACCTTAGCAAAGTTTTTGTGGAAAGAGGAGATGTTTCGAGTACCGGTGAAGACAGCAGTGTTGGATCCAACCAATGAAGGTGTTGTGGCTTGGCAAGACAGCCAAGTCACTACGCGAGGATGCCGAAAGGCACGCGTTTAAGCTCACGCAGGCTGACGTGAGGTCTGGAACAGTTATAGAGTTGAGTCTAGTAAAAAAAGGAGGTAACTGGTAGAATACCTAACTTTAATCCACAATTGGTGAACATCTCTCTTGACTGTACATGCTTCACAAGATATATATCAATTGAATACGGCGCCTTGCTAGGTCGTAGCAAATGACGTAGCTGAAGGCTATGCTAACTATCGTCTCGGCAAATGAGAGTGTAATTTGTCAGTGAACCATTGCTATTAATGTCGGCTGTACAACTGGGGCGAGTGCTAGGTCTCTCTAGACCTGCCGTGTGGCGGCGCTCGGTCTGCAATCACTGACAGTGGCGACACGCGGGTCCGTCGTATACTAGCGGACCGCGGCCGATTTAAAGGCTACCACCTAGCAAGTGTGGTGTCTGCCGGTGACACCACAGAAGGAATGGGACTAATCGACATAAAGTCTAAAGCGATGGTATTGTATGTCAAACGAACATGGAGCATAATATGTAACGATCCGGGGTGCATTACAGCAAAACTATACGACATCGTCAGGCCAGAAAGTGTAGAGCAGCCGATAAATAAACATATTAGGGAGTTTTATCTTGAACTAAGCTATCTCAGCAAAAAGATTTTAAACTCCAAAAACGTTACAGCAAAGGCGATTTTAGCAGAAAGTCGAAAACATGAAAGGAGCAATAACATAGAAACTAAATATGCTGGAATAGCATGGATGTGGTCTGGAAAAACATCAGTAGTGAAGTTCTTTCGGCTAACGAGAGAACAGCGTGGTACAAAGTAGTTAACAACATCATCAGCACTAATGAGCGTCTCTTTGCCATCGGTTTAAGTGAGACTAACGTCTGCAGCAAACGCAACCTCGTTGATAGTGAGGCTCATCAGTACACATGTGGGGATCGGATTATCAGTTGGAGGTGGACCAGGGAGAAAATTGCTCAACTAACAAGAACTTCAGCAAACAATGTACCGCCTAACATTTTTTTCAGACCAGGAGAATTTGCTACCCTCAGGCAAAAATAACGCAGTGATTTGGTTAGTGGGCAGATATACAAGTTACATTTTTAACAATATTGGGAGAGATGAACATATTGAATACAAGATTTTTATGAAAAATGAATTCGAGAAAACGCTTATGTATCAGAATCACAATAAGAAATATGGTAACACGCTCCGAATAGTCTTCAACAGAATGGGTATAGGTTAGGAACACGTAGATTCCTCGGGGAGATGTGATGAATTGAGTAGCGTTCCCGACCCTAACTTCACCTGCAAGTCACACTTGAAATATAAATCAATAGAACAGCAGATACAAGAATATGACGACAAACATCTGGCGTCTGTTATAAAGGAAGATCTTGAACTCCCTAAGGATTCGTATAGAAGGCTGAAACTGACAAAAAAATAACAAGGCACTGAAGGACTTTGCGACGTCGCTGTTCGGGACTGCTCTTTTGTCCACGTAATTTACCTGGAAGGAACACACTTCATGGATATACTGAATGATTAATTTGGGTCTAGGAAACGATCATGAGGAACCTCAGGCTACAGAAGAAGAAAATGGGCATGCCGAACGGCCACCAGTTGAAGGCGACAGTGAGGATGTTACATGTGTGCTGCTGCTAAAGACTGAATTCATTCCTCATTCTATGAATGCTGTAATTTATGACTGCAATTATCTGTCACCTTATTATGTCATTTCATTGAAAGCTAGCCATTTTGTTACTGTTTTTGTGGAATAAAAAAAATTAGAGAAGGACGTGGAAGGAAATCCTTTTCACAGGAATCGCGCCCTCGAGCGATTTGGGGAAATCACTGGAAACCTAAATCTGAATAACCAAACGGGGATTTGATCGGCTCCATTCCCGAATTCGAATACATTGTCTCTTCGCTCTGGCATCTCGTTCGATAAGTGTGTACGTGTATGAGCGTGGATGGAGGGGCAGGGTAAAACTTGTACAAGAAGACGAAGGTTCAAACTGACGTAGGGTGCAGTAGCTGTGAAGATATGAAGTGGCTTGCACAGGAGAAACTATCGTGGATAGGTGCCTCACAGTAGTCTTTGGTCTGAGGAGTACCACGAAGGACTTAACAACAACTCAGGAATGTTATTAATATGACGGATGCTTACTTTTTAGCGGAGCATTCACAGCGTTCAAAATCTGTAGCAAGTTAAATCTTTTGTGGCTGGTTGGAAGGTATGGAGAGGGACCAGTATTAAAGATTTGGGTCACTCTGGGAGGTATAGTTGGATAGCTCTCTGTTGGCAGCACGAAGGGAGTCGGTTTCGGCTCCCAGATGTGCAAAAGTCTTCAAGTAGTTTTACATATGTTTATCCACGTTAAAGATGATTGATATTCTTGGCTGTGAACTGATTTACTTGAAGAAATACGGAAACCAGCCGCATTTATAATAGTTTTACTAATGCCAAACACTTTTTTGGGCTTTCACTCATCTTCGAATGGCATAATTATTTATACCTTCGTCAGTATAGCGTTTTTATCAACTGTATTTTAACGCTATAGCTGCGCTTTTTCTGTAGTATGTGGCTCACTCTTCGGCCTCGATAGGCACACCACAAATACTTTTTGTTTAAACACTTTCTTGAAGTCTAAGCGGCAGCTCCTAATTATTTTATGAAATATGTGACACACAGCTCTCTATATGCCGCTTGTTATCACTACCGTTTGTGTTACGAACCATCATCACTGAATAATGGTCATATTGGACTTCACCCCTGAAACACCACCTCGAGGATAGTTTGTTCTTCTGATGCAACTGTAGAAATAAAACTGCCATTCTGATGTACATCTACATCCCCACTCTACAGGCCACCTTATGGTGTGCGGCAGGGGGTACATAGTGCATCACCGTCTGTTCCTCCTTTTCCGTTTCCGGTGGAGAATGGTTCGCGTGAAGAAAGACTGTTGCTGACCCTCGGTGAGACCTCGAATCTCTCATTTTACATTCACGGTCTTTCAGGGAGATATACGTAGGAGGAAACTACACTCTCTGTACTTTAACAATATACCACATATTGGTGCTGAATGCCTCTCTTCAGGGTATTGTTTGCTAGAAACTCTTCGGTCCAATTACGCAGTTGGACTGGTATTCCGTGCACTCGTATTTTGTTCATGAGGAGGCAGTGGGAAATTGTGCCAAATGCCTTCCGGAAGTCAAGGGACATGGCATCAACCTTGGCACCTGCGTCTACTGCTTTCTTTGTCTCGTGGATGGACAGAGCGAGCTGAGTTCGACACGTTCGTGTTTTCGCTATCGAAGTTGTTTCCTACAGAGGAGATTTTCGGTCTTCCGAAATGTCATAATAAGCGAGCATAAAACATGTTCCAGAAATCTACAAGATAATATAACATTACATAATACATAATTATATTTGAACTTTTATACCGGCCGCTGTGGCTGAGTGGTTCTAGGAGCTTCAGTCCGGAACCGCGATGCTGCTAAGGTCGCAGATTCGAATCCTGCCTCGGGCATGGATGTGTGTGATGTCCTTAGGTTAGTTAGGTTTAAGTAGTTCTAAGTCTAGAGAACTGATGACCTCAGATGTTAAGTCCTATAGTGCTTAGAGCCATTTGAACCATTTGAATTCATATACTGCGGAGATGGCTGTTAGCCGAAACCGGTAGTGACATTATAGAATGCACAGTCGTACGTTTCATTAAATACTTAACAGTTGTTGGTAATCGCCGTCAAAAATGTTTAAACACATCAAAATATTCAACTGTTAGTTTCATCTAAAGGGAAATGCAAACAGCAGAACGAAATGCTACACGGGGCTCATAATACAGATGATAATAATGTTTCATTGATTAATACATGAGATACGTATTACGGGAAATGAAGCTGGGTAATAGCCTGAATACGCCTTGGCGTAAATAAAGCTATAGAACCGGCGGGTTTTCTGCATTTCTTCAAATAATGTTTTACATAGCTTTTTGAAGCTTTCTGAATGTGGTGCTACAGAAGAATTCTGAAGATTGTTTGGGTAGATCGCGTTACGAGAGAGGAGGTATCGAACCGAATTTTGGCGATAGAAATTTGTGGCACGAGTTAACTAAAGGAAGGGATCGGTTGTTATGGGAAATTCTGATGTATGTAGGCATTGTCACTTTGGTAATGATGGAGAGCGTGGGGGCTGAAATTGTAGAGAGAAGCCAGGTGAGGAATACAGTAAGCACTTTCAAATGGGTGTAAGTGGAATAGTTATTCAGAGATGAAGAGGTTTGCACAGGGTAGAATAGCGTAGACAGCTGCTTCAAACCAGTCTTCGGATGAAGATCACAACAATAGAGTTTTACATATTGTAACGTTTCTCTGCAGCTTCTACCCCATCTCTCACTTTCCCGGAAGGTGTTTGTTGCTCCAAGTTAATTAATCCTGAATATGGCACAATTGTAACTAAATTGTTCCTTCCTTTGCCAGACGTTTTCTGCAGATCTTTGTACTTGTTTGCACTTTCTACGAAAGATATTCAACAATTAAAGAGCCAATCTGATGTAGAAAAAATCTGTTATTTTCGAAATGAGACTTTTACTGCTTCTCAACATAATCCCCACCAATATTAATACACTTGTCCCAACGATGACCTAGCTTTTTTATACCTGCTGGCAAAGAAGCCTCTGTTTCCTTGTTTGAGCCACTTTCCCACAAATTTGGACGACTTCGTTTTGTTGAACTTTTTTCCACTCAGGGCCTCCTTTTGTGGACGAAACAAATGTAAATGCGAGGGAGCCACGACTGTAGGGAAGATGACGTAGTACGTCCCAGCCCATTGTTTCAGTGGTTTCTTGGATCTGCTGGGCGGTATGAGGTCGAGCGTTGTCGAGATCCGCGATGTTTATCTATCATTACTGGCTTCACTTTGTCCAGTTGCATGTTTGAGTAGCAGTCACTTTTTAGCATACGCTAGTGTCGCAAAAGAACTACAAAAAACCACTCCTTAGGCATCCCGAAAGACAGTCAACGTGGGTTCTCCCACTGTTGCTTACGTTCTGAATTTCTTTAGGGCAGGTAAGCTGGAGTACACAGGCTTTGTCTTTTGCACTCTGATTTAAAACGGTGCATTCAAGTTTCATGAAGAGTTCGTTTCTTTGTGTTATTGCGTTAACTCTTCCGGGACCCACCTTGCAATTGGTTTGCTGTATTTGAACTTGCTACTGATAATGTTACGAATTGTCCTAGTATTTACTATAGCAGGTTTTGCTATTTGTACAATTGTCACACATCGGTCTTCAGGAATAATGTCGTCAAGCGAAGGAGTTGATGCTGCAGCTGGCCGGCCAGTATTTTCATACAGTTTCCACCACACTGTAAAGTCATTCGAGAAAAGACTGTAGTCGGTTTTTTCACCTTCAGAAAGCAAAAACCGGATCATTAAACGTTGTTCTACTGATGTGCGAACTTCAAGTGGACACGATATCGTTAAATCCAATACTGAGGTTACAAACAAAACATTTTTATACGTCAGCTATTCTCAGTTTATCCCAGTGATGCCGACCGAAAGTAATGGAAGTACGAAACTCCTCCAACAAACTGTTTCATTTCTACGTCAGTTTGACTCTTTAGTTACTGAATGTTCCTCGTACATTTCGCACATGTCCTGGCAGTTACGTTTAAGCGATTAACTAGCTCATACTTTTTGAATAAATCGAATGTAATATTACTTATATTCCGTGTTTATTCGTCAGTTCCTTGGCGTAGTATTTTAAGGGGAGAGAGGTGTTTCTAGTGCAGAATAAGTAAAGAATATTGTCGTCTGGTTCAGTTTAGTTTATCTATAAAATATGTGGCAGTACTGTAATGACGTATCAGCTCCAAAAGAAACTGACATTTTTGTTCTAGGCGTTCTTTGATGACGAGGACAAAGTGAGCTCTAATTGTAGAAGAGCGACGTTGAAAATGGAAAGACACGAACTAAGCTGATTATCTAGATGAACGGTGTACGGAAACAGCACAGCAGGAGACAAATGCAGACGGTGATGGGCCAGACAGCTTTTCGTGCCACGCTGCACGTGGTTGTTAGGGTAGGCGCTGATGGCAGCGGATCAAAGGTCTCGCATTTGCCGCAGCAAGCGTCGGTGCTGACGACTGCGCGGCCCTGAAGAGGTACTGCCTACGTCACCGCTGCCAGGCGCCGGCCGGCCTCGGCCAGAGTCCCCTGCGGACAGCGCTCTGGGGGCACTCTCAGTGCGCTAATGAAAATAACGAATATGGCTGCAACAGCAATCGCTACAAAGCCCCTCAGGAATATGGTCGACAATTCAGGATTTGCTTCGTCTAGGGCGTCAAGCTACTAGTTGTAAAAGAGCGGCAGGTATGGAACGGAAATACGACAGTATCAGCTGCAGTGCCCAGCGTGTTCAATATCCGTCACATAAAGTGAGTGGCCCCGTGTCTTGTTGATACTCGTAGCTAATGCAAGTCGCATGGTATTTCTTTTCCTTTATTGAATTTCGATTCCCCCCGAAGGGGTTGGGCTGTCAGCAGCTTAGCAAGCTGCTCTTCAGTCTACAGAATTTTTAAAATATAAGAAGATAGGAAACAATAAAAGCAGGCGATAAAACGGTGACAGAAATTTTAAAACGTCGGAAAATTGTGGAAAGTTAAAACATAAACAAAAGGGGGCGATGCTAATAAAATACACAGGAAACGGATAGGTAAAATAGTAGACAGACAATGAAAAAACACGGCGACAGTCTGGTTTCTGTTCGCAACAGATATAAAAATCAGACCCAGCGACAGTGTGATGTCCGTTCGCAACACTTCGGAAAAGAAGCACAACACTTAACAATCACTGGAAACACTGCAGTAAGGAATGGATACTTTCTCATCTGTGGGATACCTCGTGGCAATGGTAGCCTCTGTTACTTTCTTCAAGAGATTCTTGACGGCCAACCTTTCTCCATTGCATATCTAACAACGACAACTAATCAATAAATAAGAGTTTGTAATCATGTTTCTGTCAAACGCTCGAGCTTCCGCTCGTACCGCGATCTAGTAACACTTGATGGTACTATTATATTGCCGCTATAATTTACTCTCACAACAGTAACTACAGTCAGGTCACACGACGTATTCCTGCTGGTAGTAATTTAATTTGTCACCAATTTTCTTCAGTATTTCATCTGAAATAAGTCGACCAAAAACTTTGAAGTAAAGCGGTCAATTACTTTTAGAGTTGTTTGGTAACAACGTTTGGTAACAACGTTTCTCCTATATATTGTGTAAATTAAAAAAAAAGTATATGTGGTGTATAGCCGTCCAAATGTTCGTTAGGGGGTCGTGTAGAAATTTGAAGCATATCAGTCAAGAACTTTAAGGAATTTCCTACCGACATTTCCCCTTTATATACAGGGTGTTACAAAAAGGTACGGCCAAACGTCCAGGAAACATTTCTCACACACAAAGAAAGAAAATATGTTATGTGGAGATGTGCCCGGAATCGCTTACTTTCCATGTTAGAGCTCATTTTATTACTTCTCTTCAAATCACATTAATCATGGAATGGAAACATACAGCTACAGAACGTACCAGCGTGACTTCAAACAATCAGTAAGGAAGTCGCTGAACATTGTCCGTTCATTATGTACTAGCTTACATCGGCATCTTGCACACAGCATTCGAATCAACACTCCTAGAGGAATGTTCTGTGCGATACAGCGTGAGTTTTTGTGTATATCCACGTATGCCACTACGGCAGTAGTCTTATTTCAAGCGTTGACGACTACGGAAGGTTGTTCTTGCTCATACATTCATATGTATACAGTTATAACGAGTAGCGATGTAAATTTACTAGTGCAAGACTACGCACTTCAAAATGACAAACAGCTGATGATTGCGGTGTAAAGGACAGGAATTATATAACACCAACAGTGCAATATGGAACAGTCTTTCAAAACTTGTGGTTGTGGCAACTGAAATGAAAAAAAGTATTATGTAGGCTAGTTATCTATTTCCCTTCTTACTATTTATATATTAAAATTGTAAATTTTCTAATGCAGTGACTAAATTGCTGCAATATGACTGCTACCAGCCTGTCCCCCTTACAGAAAATGTAACAAAAAAAAAACCTAAATAGAAAGACGAAAGAGACGAGCAATGAGACATTTGTCATTGCAGGTTTGAAGATCATACCGTTAACAAATATATCTATAAATTATTGTACCTGGTATAATCCGTCCTGACGACAGTGTCCTCTTTTTAGTAGCTATTATATAACTCACTGAGCAATATACTGAATAACTTATACTGTTTTTATAAACGATTATTTCAAAGGGAGCTTAGAAGTAGCCTAAGGAAGAAACAAATTAAAAGACAATGTAAGAAAATTTACATTTAATTTTCATTTTTTTTATTTTCTCACTGTTGTGGCACGCTTAAACGTCATAACACAGGCCCACATATTTATACTTTGCAATTTTTTTCTTAATAATTTTAGGTGAGTCTAATGTTTCTTGATTTGCTAAGTTCAGAAAAGCAGAGAGTTCCCCTATCTCATATATAATTTTCTCACACAGGAATGATGAAGACCCCGAAAATTCTTACAAAACAAATACATTCAAAAAAGTCATTAAACAACTTAATAAAATAAGGCACTCCTACTATTATAATGAAGTATTATGTTCTTCAGTGCTAATACCATGGCTGTTTTCTTTTACTTCAAATTCCATTGCGTTTTTTTTTCTGTGCACTGACTGAGGACACTCCCTGTGGTAATCGGCAAGTATCCCATCGGTCCTGGCACCCCTGTTACATTTGTTTAATGTTTTGATGGAATCTTTCTTCCTATTCCTCACTCACAGCACCGAGATTTTCTAGAGAATATCTAACACGAGAGTCCAGAAAGGGCAGCTTCAAGTAGTACGTTGAAGTTATCCAGTATGTTTCTCAATAATTCTCGTAATCAAGGTCTTTGCAGTCACCAAGAAACTTATTGACAACTTGTTTGAATGAAATCCAAGATGATCTTTAAATTTCGTTCATTTTGTCTTCAAACGTTTTGTCTTTCATTAGTTTCAAAACCTGTTCAAGCCATGGACTTCACAGAAGCAGACACCAGCGGCTTGTCACCCGTTGCTGAAGATTGCGTGAAAAACGATATGTAAAACAAACATGCAGGTGACAACATTACTGTATAAGAGAAATATATGGGTAGTTGTGTTACAGACTTCAAAATTAAACATCTTTTTATAGCAGGTTACATTGCTAACCCTCACAAAACAATACTGTATTTATTATAACGATTAAACAGGTACTCACAGAAATCCTAAATCTGAGTCAAAACTGCATGTGATTGAACATTCTAAGTTCTCTACCTGAAATCAGCAACCAAAAATACAACAGAAAAACCCCTCAGCTTTAAGAAAAAATTTTCATGGCCAGTCAGTGTAATCGCCCTTACTGTCAACATTTGACCATGTGAAAGTTCAGAATGAAAACTGTGTGTGTTCTACTCATGTGAAATCGTTTTATACTCTCGACTCGGTTATTCCGTTTATACCACTAATTTACTAGTCCTGATAGGAAATGAGGAAATTGGTAGTTAAATTTACAACAGTTTTTCGTGTAGTTACTTATTGTGGGCTTCAATGGAGTTGTTAGGTGCTTTTCCCATACCCCAAATAAATTTGTTGTGCTTGTAAAGAAATTTTAACTTCTATCGTAGAACGCACGATCTAAAATTTAAAAGAAAAATGAACTGTAAGCACACTAAATTATATTTAACACTTAGTTTCTCTAAGGAATACTGAAATGATTGCCTAAAATAGTGACATACGGAAAGTTTTTGCTGTTGCAGCAAGTCATTTCGAATTTTCATTTTCGATGTAGCCTACTTTAAATTATACTTGAGTTCTTAGGGTAATACTTCACGAAACGGTATAGATATTACTACAACGCAACAGATTTTTCTAAATTTGACACTCACAGATTTATTTCAAAGTCCAACTTAATATTTTACAGTGCAAGTTGAATAGTTTCACAAGTAAGATTACGTCAGTTACAAAATACTTATCAATGGAACTGAGTAACGTGATAAATTTGGAATTTTCATGCCCCCTAGGATACAGTAAGCCTGTGAATATAGCGAACTGGCGACTTTTGGTGTAAATGTCTTACTTAACGTCCTTATAGCTCCCTGGACAGTAGGGAGCTGCGATGGTAAGGTAGTGTGACAGTTGCCGTCCGTGTTCGATACAAACTATTTTGCCCTCAATTTTTTTTCCGCTGATAGAAGAGAGCGATGAAAAGACAAGTTGAATCTACGCTGCTGCTGACTTCTACTGGAACTGCAGGACACAGGAGACTTAGTACACAAGCACCTGCTTATTTACGCGTAGGTTAATAGCAAAATGTATTTATAGACTGCTAATAACCAAAATGACACTTATTCGCATAACAAATCCTTTTGCTTCATCGCATTACGAAACGCACGAAATTTCGGCGATGTCATCTTTTTACTAGACCATTTCCTCAGGACCCAAGACAAAATTATAAAGCAACAATAGATAATTTTGGTTTCACTTTAAATTCAACCTAAATAAAATTGAACGACACACTTTAGAGTTGATCGTTGCACCATGAGGGAGGACATCAAACAGAATCATCCCTTCAGAGCACCAGAAGACCGTCGCCATGACTCTAACGGTTGAGGGTGCGGCTTGGAACTTTTTCTTTGGAGGAGAGACGCTATGGCCCAACTCCATTGACTGCAGTTTTGTTACCGGTTCGAAGCGATGAACCTGTGTATCATGGCCTGTGACGATGTTCGACAAAAAATTGGCACAACCAGCCTCGTACCCCGCAAGCAGTTCGGCACAGATTGTCCTTTGTTGGTGTCCAACACATTACAACATTGCTGTAGTCACAGCTGTGTGCGGCCTGCCGGCAAGCGGGAAATCGGATAGGTTTCCGCGACCTCGTCGCGATGATGACAGACGCTGCGCTTAACGAGTCACCGTGCTTTTGCTCACTACCACGTCTCCGAAGACATTCTGAAAGCGCCTATGAATATCTGCGATGCTCTTGTTTTCTGCCAAAAGAAACTCAATGACAGCTCTTTGCCTGGAACGCAACTCTGTTACAAACGCTATTCTGATGTCTGTGTATAGTGCCGTAAGGGCTGATGTGGGAATACTCCACGATGTTCCACAACACATTCCGCATTTTTTTCAATCGAAAGTGGCCGAGAAAAAAATGTGTTGCATTACTTATTGAACGCCCATCAAATTTAGAATTAATACTAAGAAGCGAAGTACAGGGGGACGAACACAAAGTCAGTCTTCTGCGCGTTAATGTGGTCTTGTACGAGGTCCGCTGTAATCAATATTAGCGAGGTTTATTTTATTCAGCTTTGCCATCAGAAGCCCTTCTTGCCGCCACATTCGTCACCTGCCTGGAGGACGGAAGTCGTGTGCACCAACTATATGTAAATTGAGTAAAGTTTATTCTATATCTACATCTACATTTATACTCCGCAAGCCACCCAACAGTGTGTGGCGGAGGGCACTTTATGTGCCTCTGTCATTACCTCCCTTTCCTGTTCCAGTCGCGTATGGTTCGCGGGAGGAACGACTGTCGGAAAGCCTCCGTGCGCGCTCGAATCTCTCTAATTTTACACACGCGATCTCCTCGGGAGGTATAAGTAGGTGGAAGCAATATATTCGATACCTCATCCAGAAACGCAACCTCTCGAATCCTGGACAGCAAGCTACACCGCGATGCAGAGCGCCTCTCTTGCAGAGTCTGCCACTTGAGTTTGCTAAACATCTCCGTAACGCTATCACGCTTACCAAATAACCCTATTACGAAACGCGCCGCTCTTCTTTGGATCTTCTCTATCTCCTCTGTCAACCCGACCTGGTACGGATCCCACACTGATGAACAATACTCAAGTATAGGTCGAACGAGTGTTTTGTAATCCACCTCCTTTGTTGATGGACTACATTTTCTAAGGACTCTCCCAATGAATCTCAACCTGGCACCCGCCTTACCAACAATTAATGTTGTATGATCATCCCACTTCAAATCGTTCCGTACGCATACTCCCAGATATTTTTCAGAAGTAACTGCTACCAGTGTCTGTTCCGCTATCATATACAATAAAGGATCATTCTGTCTATGTATTCGCAATACATTACATTTATCTATGTTAAGTGTCAGTTGCCACTCCCTGCACCAAGTGCCTATCCGCTGCAGATCTTCCTGCATTTCGCTGTAATTTTATAATGCTGCAACTTCTCTGTATACTACAGCATCATCCGCGATAAAGCCGCATGAAACTTCCGATACTATCACTTGTGATCGTTTTATAGCTATCCGTATATCGTATTTTCTGAGGAGGAAACTGGGGACCTTTGCAGCATTTGCCTAAACCAGCGTGGAACCCACTTAGAAAACACTCAGACCGAGTGGTGCACCAGCCACGGTCGTTAATCCACTACTTGAATTCGATACGAATCTGTCTCAACTTCCCGTTTAGGAAGTTGGGCGCTGCGCGTTCGCTATACGAGCAGTTTCATGGAAGGCGAAATGGACATTTAGGTGTTCTGGAAAAAGTGCTGTGTGACTGTAAAGGACATCGACTGCAAGACCCTTGTGCGACCAACTGTGGAGTGTATACGATATTGTAGTGCTGACGTTATTCTGATGACGATGCATTGCGGCGACCACAACCGTTACTAGACACATCAGGTGAATTTATCATCAGCTGTGTAATAGAATGACCACCCATTCCAAAACAAAACGATGAACTGGTGGAAAATTCTTTTCTAGTGTCTACTTTGAAGGTTTTATTTTGTATAAGGATATCAGCGAACAAATCGTATCTCTATTGGAATTTACAAATAAACGTTAGCATGGATTTTGTAGCTGCAATAGGACACACACGATCACTACTAGCTTGGATAGAAGATTTGGTCGCCATATTTCAGAAAACGCCACATGTTACTGGAAAGTTAACGCTGACAAAGGAAAGGGTCCGCCACGCGGGTAAGGAAGGAAAGCATATAGTGGTACAAAGACCGTAATGCTGGACTTCGTATACCACAATGTTTTCGAGTCCACCGTTTGTAACTAAATTATTTATGAATTACATGTAATCGTTTTTTGTGGTAAAATAAGAAATAAATAAGCACTTGTGATGTCGCTTTTTGTTTCTATTCTGACTTCAAGTGTTTTCCCGGGGCGGGGGGTTCATGTTTTTGGTAGCGCTAATACACTTGTACCTATGCGATCATCATTATATATAAGCGAGCACATTTCTTAGTCTATGAACTATGTGGGCTTAAAATGACCCCTGATTTGTGTCTCTAAGATGGTTGACTATTATATAATTATTCTTTAAATTTGCTAGAGAAACCCTAGGTCACCCACGCTAGAGATAACTGTGCTGAATGTGTTAAATCTGGGCAACAAGGAGTCCACATGTTGTCAGTGAAAACTGTCTTGAAAAACGTCGTGAATTACCTGCAATGAGAGGTTGTTGTATTTGCCGTCGCAGAGTCCTGCTGAAAGATCGCGGAAGCACTTTCTCTCTTAGTTAAATCGCCAGAAATGTTTTCCACACGTCTCTCTCTCTTGTTTCCTGGGAAAAATACGGTCTATTATTTTCTCTCAGATAATGGCGTATCACACTCCCTATTGTTTGATCACATAGGGGTGCCTCATGTTTTATGTTAGGCTTTTCGGAACTCCAGTAACGATCATTTGGTGAATTAACATATCCATTTAGGCGGAACCACGATTCGTCCAAAAAGAAAGTTAGGTGACGGTCAGTTACTCCGCCGTGCACTCTATTCAAAATCCATTCACAAAACTGCAGCCTTTTTGCAGGGTCACCCAGTTTAAGTTATTACACTGCAGTTGTTTTATAGGGATGTAACTTCAACAATTTGGTAGCCGTTTGAGCACAGCCATAGAAAAATCTCATTTGCTGAGAAAGGCGTCAAACTTATTTTCTAGACACGTTTCCAGAGCATATCTAGTGTCATCAAGAATTACTTCTGTGAGTACTGTACCGGATTGTCTATTTTCCAGTCAAGAACACTTCCAGTTTCAGGAAATTTATTTATCAATCGATGAACCTTACTCCGATTAGAAACCTGAACATCAGGAAATTCCTCTTAAAATAATGTTATTCTGGCACATGCTGATTCTGTGTGCATGCGCTAATCATACATAAATACACATATGCGAATACCATACCTGTATTTCGCCATTTCATTTGAATCACTTTCAATCAGTTCACTATATTCCGTCGCTTAAGAGCACATACTACCTGTGCAGCAATTCTACACAAACAAAAGTCTCGCAGCAGAGGGTAATGTACGGGCATCACCGCCGCCAGTTGGCTGCCGGCTGGGCTATAGAATGTCCCCCAGGCGATTGCATTAAGGGTTGAGAAGTGATAGTACTCATCGAAACAAGAACAATAAGTCAAATTAAGAGCATCAGAAATACATACTTTTTTGCGATAAACACGTATCTATAGAAGGTGTCAAAATGGTTCAAATGGCTCTGAGCACTATGGGACTCAACGTCTTAGGTCATTAGTCCCCTAGAACTTAGAACTACTTAAACCTAATTAACCTAAGGACATCACACACATCCATGCCCGAGGCAGGATTCGAACCTGCGACCGTAGCAGTCCCGCGGTTCCGGACTGCAGCGCCAGAACCGCTAGACCACCGCGGCCGTCTAGAAGGTGTCCATTCATGACAATACACCCCTCTGCCTTCTGGCGTAAGGAATGACACAACCTTTGAAGTAAGTTTTTGTTGTCCCTGCTGGCACGCACTGAAGATGCGACCCTGTAATGTCCGCACATCGTTGATTGACATGGAGTAGACCAATTCCTTCAACTGTCTAGGGACCAGGAGAGCTGCCACACTTGAATCACCATCGTCAGAACACCGGCACCTATTTACATGCGGCTGTGCGCCTCTGTTTTGCTAACGCACCGCTCCGAGTTACATACTCGTAACACCTCTTTTCAGCAGTTCGACGGTCCTGTGGCCTCCATTCTACTTCGCAACCGCTGGTCAGCGTAACTTAGTGTCAACAGGCCTGAGCCTGGCTGTAACTTGTGCGCTCAGAAATTTTGCACCAGATCTAGCTTTCCTATCTTAAACGGTGGTGCCGCTACAGACTGCATGAGATGTTCGTGCATATTGTGACGACAGTATGCTGGTGCGCCATCATGCATGGACCACATTTGTACTCGTTGCTGCAATGGCACAGCCTCCAGCAAGGCAGGCAACACATTAATGAAAAAGTGCAGATAATGCGGCCTGGTTATCCTTCATGGTCGCACATATGGGCCTATTAATCTATATCCAAGTATGCCTGTCCATACGTTGTTGCCGGCCGTGGTGGCCAAGCGGTTAAAGGCGCTACAGTCTGGAACCGCGCGACCGCTACGGTCGCAGGTTTGAATCCTGCCTCGGGCATGGATGTGTGTGATGTCCTTAGGTTAGTTAGGTTTAAGTAGTTCTAAGTTCTAGGGGACTGATGACCTTAGCAATTAAGTCCCATAGTACTCAGAGCCATTTGAACCATTGTCCATACGTTGATTGAGAATCAGTGTTGATGCCCTCTTTCGTGAATTTAATTAGGATTTATATCTGACCATACATGCTGGTTGCGTAAATTCACAACTCCATCTCCTGTGAACCCTTCGTCATCTAGGATGTGAACAGTGGATCTGCCGCACATTGTGCAACAGTCATTGGCAGAACCGCCGTCTTCCTTAGAGATCCTATGACCTTAGGCCCAGAGTGCGCTGTAGGTGATATGGGTACAGCAATTGTCCATGAAGTACCCACCTCCCCCAAATACAAGAATGAGGCAGGCCTTCTGCTGCTGCTAATAATCGCACACTGATCCCAGGGGTTTCTTCCATCGAACATAGTACAACCTTATGCATGTCAGGCATGCTGACAGGCAGTCTTCTGTGGTGCAGGGGTATCTGTGTCCCTCAGGCGCTGAAAAACTCTACCAGACAGCTCGTCAGAGGGAACTCTGCCCTGTAGATATTTTTCAGCGTTTAGGCTATGGCTTGCAACCTATGTCCATTTACTAAATCATGGCAGAATATCATATCCGCCATTTCACTTGTCGAGTAGTAGGCTTCCATTGCTAAGCACTGGTGGAAGAGATAAAATAGAAATGTACTACCCCATTTGTATGTACAAACAGCGCAATAACAGTAAACACGTAAGTGAAACTACTTTTCGAAGAAAATAAAACACCGTGATACGTATCTAGGGATGCCAGTGTTGTACAATAAGGTAGACTACAACACGACTAGAACCGCACAACCAACTGCAGACCACCCAATGGAATGTAGAGTACTGTGAGCAAGACATAATACCCTGCCAACACATTTGACGGAGCGCCAATGCAACAACTGTGCTAATATCCGCAACCACACGTCTCGCAGCCCTTCCTATAAACCAATGCTTATCTCGGAAAGCACGTGTTTCCTGACCTAGGTTTATTGGACTTATTTTTCTTGTTTCTATGAGTGCTACCACCTCTCAAAATATTCGAGACGTTTCGTGGATCACCATTCCCATTTAGGGTTTCTGTCGTTTCCACAAGGGTCCTTTGATAAGGAGATGACTGCATGCCCCTTTCATCCTTCCCAAATCAAAACTTGTGCTTCATTTCTAATAACTTCGTTGACTACGGTATGTGTCTCAAACTTTTTGGGTCGAATTGAAACAGTTGATAGTGTGTCCACAACCGCTTATATTGACACAGGGAACCAGTGGTCGCAAATGCGTACTTGTTGAGTTACGGACTTACACAGCACACACTGCATAAAAACAGTGCTGCTCATAGTAATAAATTGCTCAAAGCGACGGACGCCAATTCAGTACATGTACTGCAACAGCGCATGCAAATCTGCAGCATTCTCGAAAAGACCCCCGTGTCTTTTACACAATGTAACATGCAGTGCGTGATAAACAGCGTACACCACTTTTTACCAAAAAGACATACTGTACACAGTTTAGCTCACTGGAACATGCAGTGCGTGATAAACAGCGTACACCACTTTCCACCAAAAGACACACTGTACACAGCTTAGCTCACTGGAACATGCAGAGCGTTATAAACAGCGTACACCACATTCCACCAAAAAGACACACTGTACACAGCTTAGCTCACTGGAACATGCTGTGCGTTATAAACAGCGTACACCACTTTCCACCAAAAAGACATACTGTACAGAGCTTAGTTCACTTCACGTGTGTCATGTGAAGACCACATACATTTCAGAGGCGCCACTATCTCCAGTGTCAGTTGTCCACTCAGCAGACAGCTGTTACTGTGCATAGTGCATGACACCTAGTTACAGATGGAACGTCACTCGCCACGGGAGTTGGGAGATAAGCATTTAATATACGAAGTGGCAGGATATAGTACACGTAAAGCAGCACGAATTTACAAATAACGCTTTCCCAATAGGCGTCACCCTTACCTGGAAGAAGTTTATCTCTGTTGATAGCAACTTATGAGAGACCGAGTCGTTCACGCCACAGAGAGCCGGCCGAAGTTCCCGCCAAAGATATGTCCGAACACTAGACTTTGAGCAACATATGTTGGAACATGGAGGCGACCAGTCAGCGAGTATCGGTAAAGCAGATATTACATCCTGTCATAAAGAACGTCTCTACGTACTGGGATTAACTGATATTGAGCCCCACGTTCGCTTATGTCAATAGAGTACCCAGCTCATTGCTGTAGTGCGGAATTCATATACACACATCAAAAAAAAGTTTTGCATAACCCCAGTTCCCAGAACTTCTGATGACAGACGTTGACTGTGGATGTTGTACCACAGACACAGTCCCTTTGACTGTTCAGAGATGTCACTAAATACGCCCAATGATGTTAACAAAAAATGTTCAAAATACACTCCTGGAAATGGAAAAAAGAACACACTGACACCGGTGTGTCAGACCCACCATACTTGCTCCGGACACTGCGAGAGGGCTGTACAAGCAATGATCACACGCACGGCACAGCGGACACACCAGGAACCGCGGTGTTGGCCGTCGAATGGCGCTAGCTGCGCAGCATTTGTGCACCGCCGCCGTCAGTGTCAGCCAGTTTGCCGTGGCATACGGAGCTCCATCGCAGTCTTTAACACTGGTAGCATGCCGCGACAGCGTGGACGTGAACCGTATGTGCAGTTGACGGACTTTGAGCGAGGGCGTATAGTGGGCATGCGGGAGGCCGGGTGGACGTACCGCCGAATTGCTCAACACGTGGGGCGTGAGGTCTCCACAGTACATCGATGTTGTCGCCAGTGGTCGGCGGAAGGTGCACGTGCCCGTCGACCTGGGACCGGACAGCAGCGACGCACGGATGCACGCCAAGACCGTAGGATCCTACACAGTGCCGTAGGGGACCGCACCGCCACTTCCCAGCAAATTAGGGACACTGTTGCTCCTGGGGTATCGGCGAGGACCATTCGCAACCGTCTCCATGAAGCTGGGCTACGGTCCCGCACACCGTTAGGCCGTCTTCCGCTCACGCCCCAACATCGTGCAGCCCGCCTCCAGTGGTGTCGCGACAGGCGTGAATGGAGGGACGAATGGAGACGTGTCGTCTTCAGCAATGAGAGTCGCTTCTGCCTTGGTGCCAATGATGGTCGTATGCGTGTTTGGCGCCGTGCAGGTGAGCGCCACAATCAGGACTGCATACGACCGAGGCACACAGGGCCAACACCCGGCATCATGGTGTGGGGAGCGATCTCCTACACTGGCCGCACACCACTGGTGATCGTCGAGGGGACACTGAATAGTGCACGGTACATCCAAACCGTCATCGAACCCATCGTTCTACCATTCCTAGACCGGCAAGGGAACTTGCTGTTTCAACAGGACAATGCACGTCCGCATGTATCCCGTGCCACCCAACGTGCTCTAGAAGGTGTAAGTCAACTACCCTGGCGAGCAAGATCTCCGGATCTGTCCCCCATTGAGCATGTTTGGGACTGGATGAAGCGTCGTCTCACGCGGTCTGCACGTCCAGCACGAACGCTGGTCCAACTGAGGCGCCAGGTGGAAATGGCATGGCAAGCCGTTCCACAGGACTACATCCAGCATCTCTACGATCGTCTCCATGGGAGAATAGCAGCCTGCATTGCTGCGAAAGGTGGATATACACTGTACTAGTGCCGACATTGTGCATGCTCTGTTGCCTGTGTCTATGTGCCTGTGGTTCTGTCAGTGTGATCATGTGATGTATCTGACCCCAGGAGTGTGTCAATAAAGTTTCCCCTTCCTGGGACAATGAATTCACGGTGTTCTTATTTCAATTTCCAGGAGTGTATTTGTGAAATCTTATGGGACTTAACTGTTAAGGTCATCAGTCCCTAAGCTTACACACTACGTAACCTAAATTATCCTAAGGACAAACACCCACACCCATGCCCGAGGGAGGACTCGAACCTCCG
Organism: Schistocerca cancellata; assembly: GCF_023864275.1. Lineage (NCBI taxonomy): Eukaryota > Metazoa > Arthropoda > Insecta > Orthoptera > Acrididae > Schistocerca > Schistocerca cancellata. Next base: position 177,086,219 of record NC_064633.1, on the reverse strand, counting down.
CCGGAACCAGAAGCACAGTCCATGACTGCAGCGCCTCAGACCGCTCGGCTAATCCCGCGCGGCTTATGTTAACAACCATGCATGAGCAGCACATATTAGACTGAGGGTCGTCTGACAGCTGATCAGTTCCAGTCATTCCACCAGGAAAGAGCTACACGGCTCGTGTTGTCTGTTGATCGATCATGCCTAGACGGTCAATACCGCCATCCGATCGTGTCCGCATTGTTGCTTTGTGCCAGGAAGGGCTCTCAACAAGGGAAGCGTCCAGACGCCTCGAAGTGAAGCAAAGCGATGTTGTTTGGACATGGAGGAGATACAGAGAGACAGGAACTGTCGATGACATGCCTCGCTGTGGCCACCCAAGGGCTGCTACTGCAGTGGACGGATTATAGTTCGGAGGAACCAAAAATGGTTCAAATGGCTCTGAGCACTATGGGACTTAACTTCTGAGGTCATCAGTCCCCTAGAACTTAGAACTACTTAAACCTAACTAACCTAAGGACATCACACACATCCATGCCCGAGGCAGGATTCGAACCTGCGATCGTAGCGATCGCGCAGCTCCAGACTGAAGCGCCTAGAACCGCTCGGCCACTCAGGTCGGCTCGGAGGAACCCTGACAGGAACGCCACCATATTGAATAATGCTTTTCATGCAGTCAAAGGACGTCGTGTTATGACTCAAACTGTGCGCAATTGGCTGCATGATGCGCAACTTCACTCTCGACGTCCACGGCGGGGTCCATCTTTGCAACCACGACATCAAGCAGTGCGGTACAGATGGGTCCAACAAAATGCCGAATGGACCGCTCAGGACTGGCATAACTTTCTCTTCACCGATGAGTGTCGCTTATGCCTTCAACGAGACAATCGTTGGAGATGTGTTTGGAGACAACCCAGTCAGGCTGAACGCCTTAGACACACTGTCCGGCGAGTGCAGCAAGGTAGAGGTTCCCTGCTATTCTGGGCTGGCATTTGAGGGGCCGCCGTACGCCGCTGGTGGTCATGGAAGGCGCCGTAACGGCTGTACGAGACGTGAATGCCATAACCCGACCAATAGTGCAACCATATCTGCAGCATATTGGCGAGACATTCGTTTTCATGGACGACAATTCACGTCCCCATCGTGCACAGCTTGTGAATGACTTCCTTCAGGATAACGACATCGCTCGACTACAGTGGCCAGCATGTTCTACAGACATGGACCCTATCAGAAATGGCTGGGATGCGTTGAAAAGAGCTTTTTTTGGACGACGTGACCCACCAGCCATTCTGAGGAATCTACGCCGAACCTCCGTTAAGGAGTGGGACCAACAGTGCCGTACTGAACTTGTGGATAGCATGCCACGACGAATACAGGCATGCATCAATGCAAGAGGACGTGCTACTGGGTATTAGAGGTACCGGCGTGTACAGCAATCTGGACCACCAGCTCTGAAGGTCTCACTTATGGTGCTACAACATGCAATGTGTGGTATTCATGAACAACAAAAAGGGTGTAAATCATATATTGATCTCTATTCCAATTTTCTATACAGGTTCTGGAACTCTCGGATCCGAGGTGATGCAAAACTTGTTCCCGGATGAGGTCTCACTCACCCGTGATGGTGTCTCAGCAGCCATGTCTGGAATGAGGACTATCGCCATGCCACCACGTCGGTGGCCACCAGCAATGATTCTCCGCCAATGTATGGGAGGGCATTGTTGAAGATCGCCTGGTAGGACCTTATTTTCAGCCTTCTCGTTTGACTGGTCCACGTTACCTGGTGTCCCTGTGAGATGTGCAATCACAGTTGGTGGGGACTGTACCCCTTGTTGTCCGCGAAAGGATGTGGTTTCAACGCTACAGTGTACCAGTCCTCTTTGATGTTAATGTCCATGAGCACCTGAACAACATGGATCCTCATGGTAGGTCTGGAAGGGAAGGTCTCGTCCCATGACCAGTGCAATCGTCTGATCTCACACCTCTGGCCGTTTTCCACCAGGGTCACGTCAAGACCTTGGTGTACAAAACACCCTTAGAAGAAGACACACTTGCTAGGGTCCAAGCAGCCAGTCTTCTGGTACAACAAGCACCAGGAATCTTTGAGACATTGGGCAGAAATTCATGCACCATTGCCACGCATCCACTGAGATTAGAGGTCATCACTTTGAACAATTGCCATGAGTTACGTGTTTTTATGCACTGTTTGCTGTGTACGTCCACATCTCAATAAACTTGTATCTCCGAATATCGGCTTCCTATCCCAATATCCCGTTGGTTGTGGACCCACTATCTCCTGTTTCAGTTTGACCCCAAAGGTCTCAGAGACCCAATATACGGAGTGTATCTTGGACTACTAGCGGAAACCAACACGTTTACTTTACACGTGGGTCGACAGACGAACCACTTCCGAGATACTTGCGAATGTGTGACAACCAACTGCCCCTGACTTCAGTCTGCACGACACGATCTTCAGTACTGGAAAATCTTAACTACTAGTTTAAGCTGAAGTTTTAACATTTTGTGTTCAACCTTCCATCTTCTTCCCTGATTTTGTCTTGCCCTTGTGGGTATGTATGGCAGCCATAAACTGTAAGACTGACTTCAGTGTGATACACTGTCGTAGTTAGTACAAATGTGTTTCAGATGTAAACTTTTCTGTTAACTCCAAACCAACAGGGCTCAATTTTGGCGCATGGCCTACCTGAACAAGGCATACAGTACTGCATCATCACGTTACGTGTTACGACTTACTGTACACACACACCTGTCAAACGAGATGCTCCCAGTGTCGTCCTTGCATTCGGATGCAATACTGCACACGTCTCTGTAGTGAGTAAGAAATTCCTTCGAACACACTCGAATTATCTCATAAATCCTGAGAATGATGTACCATTCCCCACTCCAGTTCTTCATCCACAATCCAGAGGACTGAGGCCACGTACTCTCTGAGGCTAATGTATCTTAAAGGAGCTTCAACAAATAGTGCGACGCCTTTTCTTCTGAAAGCAATTTGGTTTTATTAAGGATTTCACTAAACCATAATATTTCCCATTGTTTTGGCTTCAAAACTCTATTTTTGAACATATACCGAGTCCAGTATCCGAAAATTACCTCTAGCAATTAAACAGAGAACCGACTCGTGGAAATAACATCTTGGTCCTACTGACAACAAAGAGACCCAAACTTTTCGACTCTGTAAGCGCAGAATCAGTGATCATAAGGCCTTTGCAGCATCCCTGAATTTGGAAGTAAATAGGAATATTAAAAAAGGGAGGAAGGTTTATCTTTAGCAGGAGTAATAGGAGGCAGATTTCAGACTACCTAACGGATCAAAACGAAAATTTCTGTTCCGACACTGAGAATGTTGAGTGTTTATGGAAAAAGTTCAAAGCAATCGTAAAATGCGTTTTAGACAGGTACGTGCCGAGTAAAACTGTTAGGGACGGGAAAAACCCACCGTGGTTCAACAACAAAGTTAGAAAACTACTGCGAAAGCGAAGAGAGCTTCACTGCAAATTTAAACGCAGCCAAAACCTCTCAGACAAACAGAAGCTAAACGATATCAAAGTTAGCGTAAGGAGGGCTATGCGTGAAGCGTTCAGTGCATTCGAAAGTAAAATTCTATGTACCGACTTGAAAGAAAAACCTAGGAAGTTCTGGTCTTACGTTAAATCAGCAAGTGGATCGAAACAGCATATCCAGACACTCTGGGATGATAATGGCATTGAAGCAGAGGATGACACGTGTAAAGCTGAAATACTAAACACTTTTTTCCAAAGCTGTTTCACAGAGGAAGACCGCACTGCATTTCCTTCTCTAAATCCTCGCACGAACGGAAAAAATGGCTGACATCGAAATAAGTGTCAAAGGAATAGAAAAGCACCTGAAATCACTCAACAGAGGAAAGTCCACTGGACCTGACGGGATACCAATTCGATTCTACAAAGAGTACGCGAAATAACTTGCCCCCCTTCTAACAGCCGTGTACCGTAAATCGCTAGAGGAACGGAAGGTTCCAAATGATTGGAAAAGAAAACAGGTAGTTCCAGTTTTCAAGAAGGGTCGTCGAGCAGATGCGCTAAACTATAGGCCTATATCTCTGACATCGAACTGTTGTAGAATTTTAGAATAAGTTTTTTGCTCGCGTATCATGTCATTTCTGGAAACCCAGAATCTACTCTGCAGGAATCAGTATGGATTCCGGAAACAGCGATCGTGTGAGACCCAACTCGCTTTATTTGTTCTTGAGACCCAGAAAATATTAGATACAGGCTCCCAGATAGATGTCATTTTGCTTGATTTCCGGAAGGCGTTCGATACAGTTCCACACTGTCGCCTGATAAACAAAGTAAGAGCTTACGGAACATCAGACCAGCTATGTGGCTGGATTGAGACGTTTTTAGCAAACAGAACACAGCATGTTGTTCTCAATGGAGAGACGTCTATAGACGTTAAAATAGCCTCTGGCGTGCCCCAGGGGACTGTTATCGGACCATTGCTTTTCACAAAATATACACTACTGGCCATTAAAATTGCTACACCAAGAAGAACTGCAGTTGATAAACGAGTATTCAAGGGACAAATATACAAGAATTGACATGTGATTATATTTTCACGCAATTTCGGTGCATAGATCCTGAGAAATCAGTACCCAGAACAACCACCTTTCGCCGTGATAACAGCCTTGATACGCCTGGGCACTGAGTCAAACAGAACTTGGATGGCGTGTACAGGTACAGCTGCCCATGCACCTTCAACACGATACCACAGTTCATCAAGAGTAGTAACTGGCGTATTGCGACGAGCCAGTTGCTCGGCCACCATTGACCAGACGTTTTCAATTGGTGAGAGATCTGGAGAATGTGCTGGCCAGAGCAGCAGTCGAACATTTTCTGTCTCCAGAAAGGGCCCTACAGGACCTGCAACATGCGGTCGTGCATTTTCCTGCTGAAATGTAGGATTTCGCAGGGATCGAATCAAGGGTAGAGCCACGGGTTGTAACACATCTGAAATGTAACGTCCACTCTTCAAAGTGCCGTCAAAGCGAACAAGAGGTGACCGAGACGTGTAACTAATGACACCCCATATCGTCACGCCGGATGATACGCCACTATGGCGATGACGAATACACGCTTCCAATGTGCGTTCACAGCGATATCGCCAAACACGGATGCGACCATCATGATGCTGTAAACAGAGCATGAATTCATCAGAAAAATGACGTTTTGCCATTCGTGCACCCATGTTCGTCGTTGAGTACACCATCGCAGGCGCTCCTGTCTGTGATGCAGCGTCAAGGATAGCCATAGCCATTATCTCCGAGCTGATAGTCCATGCTGCTGCAAACGTCGTCGAACTGTTCGTGTAGATGGTTGTTGTCTTGCAAATGTCCCCATCTGTTGACGTAGGGATCGAGACGTTGCTGCACGATCCGTTACAGCCATGCGGATAAGATGCCTATCATCACGACAGCTAGTGCTACGAGGCCGTTGGAATCCAGCGCGGCGTTCCGTATTACCCTGCTGAACCCACCGATTCCATATTCTGCTAACAGTCATTGGGTCTCGACCAACGCGAGCAGTAATGTCGCGATACGATAAACCGCAATCGCGATAGGCTACAATCCGACCTTTATCAAAGTCGGAAACGTGATGGTACGCATTTCTCCTCCTTACACGAGGCATCACAACAACGTTTCACCAGGCAACGCCGATCAATTGCTGTTTGTGTATGAGAAATCGGTTGGAAACTTTCCCCATGTCAGCACGTTGTAGGTGTCGCCACCGGCGCCAACCTTGTGTAAATGCTCTGAAAAGCTAATCATTTGCATATCACAGCATCTTCTTACTGTCAGTTAAATTTCACGTCTGTAGCACGTCATCTTCGTAGTGTAGCAGTTTTAATGGCTAGTAGTGTATAAATGACCTAGTAGATAGTGTCGGAAGTTCCATGCGGCTTTTCGCGGATGATGCTGTAGTATTCAGAGAAATTGCAGCATTAGAAAATTGCAGCGAAATGCAGGAAGATCTGCAGCGGATAAGCACTTGCTGCAGGGATTGGCAACTGACCCTTAACATAGACAAATGTAATGTATTGCGAATACATAGAAAGAAGGATTCTTTATTGTATGATTATATGATAGCGAAACAAACACTGTTAGCAGTTCCACCTGTAAAATATCTGGTAGTGTGCGTACGGAACGATTTGAAGTGGAATAATCATATAAAATTAATTGTTGGTAAGGTGGGTGCCCGGTTGAGATTCATTGGGAGAGTCCTTAGAAAATGTGGTTCACCAACAAAGGAAGTGGCTTACAAAACACTCGTTTCACCTAAACTTGAGTATTGCTCATCAATGTGGGATGCGTACCAGGTCGTGTTGACAGAGGAGATAGAGAAGATCCATAGAAGAGAGCTCTGCAAGAGAGGCGTTCTGCATCGCGGTGTAGCTTGCTGTCCAGGTTTCGAGAGGGTGCGATTCTGGGTGAGGTATCGAATATATTGCTTCCCCCTACTTATACCTCCCGAGGAGAACACGAATGTAAAATTAGAGAAATTCGAGTGCGCAAGGAGGCTTTCTGGCAGTCGTTCTTCCCGCGAACCATACGCGACTGGAATAGAAAAGGGAGGAAATGACAGTGACACGTAAAATGCCCTCCGCCACACACCGTTGGGTGGCTTGCGGAGTACAAATGTAGATGTAGATGTAGAATCTCCGTCCAACGCGACGTCCTCATGCCAGCTTGCTGAGAGAGCTACCCTACAGGTCGTCGTTGGATCTAACGTCTTACTGCATCAATAACCTCTCCATCATCCACGTATTGCTTACCGCTCGTGCGATAACCGAGCTATAGGTCGGATGAGGAAGAAAAGTACAGAGAAGTCTTGTGAGCTCCTCTCCAGTGTACCGACTTCCGTGAAGCCTTGCAGCGAATTGTTTGATTTTGATCAGTCGATCACCTCGAATGAAGGTGTGCACACGTTCCAACATTGCGGGAGTCGCAGCTGTTTACGGGCGGCCAGCACGGCGGAGATCGGACAGGTTTGCCCGACCTTGTTGCGAAAATGACAGATGCCTCGCCCAACGACTCACCGTGTTTTTGTGCACTACCAAGTCTGCGTAGGTATTCAACAAATACCTTTAATTTTCTGCGAAGCTCTTGTTTTTCGCAAAAGAAACTCAAAGGTAGCACTCTGCTTCGAACGCACTCTGCTTCGAACGCATCACCGTTACAGACGCCATTTGAAGGTCACGTACAGCACCGCCAGGTATCAGAACTTCATGAAACTATTGGGCTGAAGTGGGTACATTTCACGATGCCACACCACAAATTCCGCAATTTTCCAACCGAAATTAGCCGACAAAGAAGTGTTGGGTTACTTAATGAACTTCCCTCGTATCAGCAGCAAAACGTACTGGTGCCCCTCCCCTTCCATACACCAGTCACATTTCCTAACCAGCAATGGGTGAAATTTGAGTCCAACGGAATCAATACTTCATTGAGAACTTTACAATATATTGTCGGCATTCGCAGTTACCTTGCAAACGGCTTATTTGTTGATCCATGTTCGCTCTGACGTTTCTGTTATTGTAAACTAATACCTGCAGTAACCTTTAGTTAAAGACATTATTGTTTTAGTATCCATTAGAGATTATTCGAATCCGATTTTGGACTCTTAGTGAAATACCTGTACAACTGATTCCGTCATTAAGTTACAAACTTTCAGGGACGATGGAGAAGTGTTAACATATCAATTTGAGGCAAAGAAACCTTGTCAGGAAGCGACCGAGTCGAAAGTCATAAGCGAAAATCGTCCTGCAACCTCTGACAGTGGACCAGTTCTACTGCAAGCTCTTCGCTTTCCATATTTTCGGAGGAGGTCGTATGGATAAAAAGAAGAAAACATTGACTGGTAAACTTGAGTTACAAACTGCATTCTTTAAGAGTGTAAGCACTTATTCAGTAGAAGAGTTGTGTTTCAGAGCAGCAAAGATCAACAAGTGCTCATAGCTCTTAAGTCATGCAGTTTAGAGCCCATATCTACTGGACATTTTTTGTTGTTTTGGTCGATACTACCTTATCGCAAAATATAGTGAGCAACGAACTTGCAGTAGAAAATGTCAGTGTTAGGGATATCCGAACGACTTTCGCTAATATCTTCCGATTCGGTCGTTTTCGAACCAGGGTTCCTTGCCTCATATCGATACATTTACCCTTCTTCATCATCCCTGTAGGTTTGTAACATCAAGAAATCATCCTTTATACTGCACCTCAGTAGGTGTAGCTGGTTCAGACTGACATTTTACAGAAACGTCAGTGAAAACGGAGAGTGAGAATAAGAATAGCACTGGTCGCTTTAATCCATTTTGTACCAGCTATGTGTAGAATTTTAATTTTTTTTTTCCGCTGGTGTGCAGTTTTCAAGTGTTGAGATTAGAATTACCGAAAATCTTCGATTTGTGTGGGGTCCATACGATAAACGCCAGTGGTCAATATTAACCAACGATTGCTGACGCGCTGCGATGTTGAAGGTTCTTGTTTTCCTCAATTTCTGGTTCCTTGCAGGTTTTATTTTCTTAATTTATAGTTTTCTTGAAGGAAGTTTAATACAAAAGCTCACGCATACTTAATGGTTTGTAAACGCTAGCCGGCCGGAGTGGCCGAGCGGTTCTAGGCGCGTCAGTCTGGAACCGCGTGACCGCTACGGTCGCAGGTTCGAATCCTGCCTAGGGCATGGCCGCTACGGTCGCAGGTTCGAATCCTGCCTAGGGCATGGATGTGTCTGATGTCCTTAGGTTAGTTAGGTTTAAGTAGTTCTAAGTTCTAGGGGACTGATTACCTCAGAAGTTAAGTCCCATAGTGCTCAGAGCCATTTGAACTATTTTTTTTGTAAACGCTACGGTATTAGTCTGATGCCCAATTTTACATCTCATATTGTACCATGACGTAATATGCTTCCCTGAAAATTCTGCTTTGCGATAGAATAATGGAAACATTGTGAATAATGAATGAACGTATGAATTCGTGAATGCTCGTTATGGAATGATTACACAACCGAAAATACATCGTGTGTGTTTATTTGTATTGCCTCAAATACATTAGATGGTGTGCATGTCATATATCTGTTTTCATTATTTTATTTGAAACTTACGTTGGCTGTTAAGGTAATGGCCCGAGTTTATGGCGGGTCATGGCCCATCGAACATAGGCCGGTTTGAGGTGGAGGTTACACCATTAAGTTAAGTAGTGGTTTAGACTTTATACATATGTACTGTATGTGTTTTCCTTATTTTCATTTATAAATGTATAGCTATGGTGTTCTTTTAATCATTGACAAAGGTCTTCTTAGGCACTTGTGGGTTTTATTGTTCTGGAGAAGGTGTAGTTATCTACGCCGAAATCTAGGTTAACACTAGGTGCTATTTTCGTAATCGAGGCGGGTTTCGAGTTTTTTAATAAATTGAGGAAAAATCTACCTCTTCCATAGCTACACTAATCAACTGATATATCTCTTCTATTACTTTTTAATATTCACAAGACTACACTGATCGTTAAAAAGTAACTATTAACACAACTACTGCAAGAGCAACGGCGTACTTGCATTGAGCATTGTGACTTTCCTATACTCGTGAAAAGTGCCTACAATCTCTGAATCTAGGTAATCGCACAGAATTTAGAGATAGTCGAGAAGCAAAAGGTAAAAAATAACGAGTAACCAGTGCACAACGCAAAATGCATATTATGCTAACAGTCACTTCGTCCATCAATTCATTTTTACCATCTACTGCATTACGTTCACCCTTAAAATCAACTTTCATAGCCTTATGCTCAATAAGTTTACCTCTGCTCTTCAATACTTGCTCTTTCACAATTATGTGGTAAACTAACTGGAATTACTTCCAGCTTTTTAAGGCAAATAGCGTTTACCTTTCTCTTAAATACCGTCTAAATGGACACGAGCAACATTAGATAAATCCTGAAATAAGAAAGTGCACAGGAAATCGTTCTTTCCGCTATCCGTCTATGATTAGAAACTGAGTGCACGATTTATCGGTATCTTATGAAGTCTCTACTGCAAATCCTATGTTGCTTGAGAACTGCTAGTATATTACACTTTATAACAAAACTTGTTACGAAATCAAGTGACCAATTGTAATGACAATGAAATTATTCACAGGTGCCGGCGGCACGTGGTGTGGATGGCGCGGCCGAGCCGCGCGCCTCGTCCGGTGCTGACGTCTGCGTTCTCAGCGCTTCGCACATCAGCTGTTCTCCGCCGCTGGTGTTTATAAAGCCGATAGCTCCACCGGCTCCCTATACAGATTCAGAGGCCAGCAGCCGGGTGAGTGTCTGCTTATCCTGATATGGAACGTATCTTTATTTGGTTCTCATCTGCGCTATCTTGTACACAATTACCGTAGCATTATCTCCATGTTTTACTATGTTACCACTATTATTTTCGTTTATACCTAAAATGGAATATGTTCTTTGTTTTATTCGTTGTACCGAATTTTCTTCTACACCAATCATTAAGTAGCGAAATTTGGATATTCTACCCCAAGTTGTGTACTTTCCTCTGATGTGACTCTCAACCTGATCACTGATTAGATAATGTAGAAGTTTTTGTATATTCGTCGTCAAAGCTGCCTCCAGAGAAAAACGCCTCTTCAGGTGACCACCATGGTTAAAAGGATCCATAAAACATTAGTTACACCGTCTTCCGTACTGTTCTATGCTCTCTGTTTGAGGGTAGAATTGCTTATGGAGCTTACGTCTGTCCCTACGTATTTACTCACAAGTTTCCTCGGCATCATTCCATCGTTCAGTTCCAGCTTCCTGAGCAATGTAGGTCACGTTTAGGGATTGTGACGTATACAGTACTGAAGTTCTCACTAAGTTACCGCAGAGCTTACGATAATGGTTTTTACTCCTGCGTATACTCGCGGAGAGGTTACAGCTTGTTGAAACTAAAGAGTATCTACGTTTTTAACATAATGTCATTGTTGACGACCGTGGTTCTCCATTCTGCGATGTCTTATACAGCTTAACTACAGCCTAGATTATTTCACAATATATGTGTGACACTAACTACTTAAAAATTAGCAAACTTACGATTTATTTCGATACAGATTTAAGGATATCACCAACAGTGTCAAAAACTCTCAACCTTATTTCCCGCAGCAGGACAGTGACTATTTTTGGTGCGCAATTCCCTTTACGTTGTATGTTACATCATTACAAGACTGCTGTTTCTTAGTTTACTCTACTATCAAGCACTTGTAGTATCTCTTGTATACTGTCGTTAAGACTCTCAGCTTGTAATCTGAGAAAGTCGTTATGTTTACTTGACACCGTTTCAATATTTTACAGTCTACATATCGGCGCGTTGGATGCCAAACGGTGTAGGTCACAAAAACTGAAAAATGGACTGACACCACTTGTCGTTGCTTGAGGGGCAGATATTCGTAGCCGACAAGCAGCGTGGGTCCTAGTTCAAAGTTCGCGCATACTGTAGGGAACTGCTGAGCGCCTTGGTAGTCGAGCGGTGTCTTTCTGAAAAAGGCCTTCAAGAGCTTGCCACGAAGAGGAAAACAAAGTTGCATTAAATGCGTCACATAAAGTACGGTAAAGCGCAAGGAACATCGGTTTTTTTGTAAATAAGCTTTGCATGACAAGGTTTAATTCCAGGGGCTTCATTCCAGAACTAAAGCTTTCAGTGAGCTTTGCTCGGTGGCAGTTTAACTTCCCCTGACTGATAATTCGTGACAGAAGTAGAGAAAAAAATAGACGGGGCCATTGGATGTTACGCGTCCTTGCCAACAACATTTCTTTTTAGATCTAAGATGTGGTCGTGGTGACGTTTCAAAGAGTGACCAGCAATTTCATGAAACTGTGACAGTGTCTGATTTTTTATTTTGTGTTTTTTTTTCCTTCTTCTCTTATCTCTTGACAATCTCCTTAAGATAATGATTTTCAAAATTTTAATATTGAGGTAGTTAAAACCTTTCAACAACATTTTATACGCTGTGAGAAACAATTTACATTTACAAGCTACTGCGATGCCATAACGTACGCAAGAAATACATGATTATGAGCCGCAAATTTTAAATTTGCTCTCCTAAAAAGAGTTACATTTTGGATACATATCGGTATGCAGCCAAACCATCCACACCTCTGAGTACCGTGTAAAAATGCTGCATTTAGAGTGCAATAAGTAAGACTTTACCAAAATGAGTGATAAAATTTAGGAGGAACGGTTGTTCCCTAGCTGTAACATTAGTTTACATAAGTTATTCCACGCAGATACGTTTGAATACTTTCTCTCGTAAGCGATCAATTTCTTTCTGTCTCTTAGTGCATTTCAGACGACTAAGTTTATAGAGTTTCCTCCTGCGCTCGATTGTATCATCCCGATATCATACTTCAGCTAATCTTCAGTTATCTCACGGTCGTCCTGAGATAGCTGGTACAACGCTTAAAGCATGTCCGCCTAGCTATCCAGATTTTGTTTCACCGAGGCTTCGTTTAATTCGAAAAGTACTTGGATTACTTCCTCCCCATGCTTGTCGAGACTGATCATAATCTCTGTCCCTCATGACTTTATTGTCATCAGGACGTTAAACACAAAACTTCTTTCATTTCTTCTTCTGTCACACGCTGCTCTCTTTAGTTCCGCATGGTATCATAGGACGCCCACATTCAATTTTCTTAAACACGTATCATGGGCGCATCTTACACCTTCAACCATAGGGAATGTTTAGAGGTATCTAATTTTATTTTTACTTGAGAGGAATTCTATCGCTGGGCCAGATCACTGTCTATTTGTCGGAATAGATGTCTAACAGTGTATTCCTGTCTCTCTATAAATTTCGGATTTGCTCTCTTGCTCTCTACTTTACCTTTCACTCTAAATTTCGCATGATTTTTCGATAGGGTATCGATACAGTAATTTCTCAACCTGTTGTTTCGTTTCTGCAGAAATGCATGCCGGAGCGTACCTGCTTCTCGTTCTATGCGCCGCCGCCTGCATCCGGGCGGCAGACTGGCCTCTGGAAAGAGGTGGAGGTCAGGATGATGACGTCGACCTGGACACGGTAAGCGGAATATCTTCTTAAAAAGGACGGCAGTTCTGGAAAGTAATGAGTTACGAAATTTTCGACCTCCTACGTGGCTGAGCACTGTACTACATCTTAAGCTGAGATGGAGCATGTGTAAGAAAACAGAGTTCATGAAAATAAACTCCGATTCCTGCCATTGGTTCGAGACGGAGTAGAAAGCAGGACTGGAAAGGGATGAATAATTTCTCAGAATGCGGGATCTATCTCTCAAGAGGACTCTCTTGATCATCACCGGCGAAAGATCAGTGAACGAGAGATATGGCGCAACAATTAAGACAATCATTCGTCTCGGCAGCAATGAGCCTTTCATATTGATTTACATTATCCTTAAATCACTTCATTCGAGAGTCACATTGCGTCTACTTAAGCGTAGCTGTTGGAAATGGAAATGCCGTGTAGCTAGGGCCTCCCGGCGGGTAGACCGTTTGCCTGGTGCAAGTCTTTCGATTTGATGCCACTTCGGCGACTTGCGTGTCGATGGGGATGAAATGATGATGATAAGGACAACACAACACCCAGTCTATGAGCGGAGGAAATCTCAGACCCAGCCGGGAATCGAACCCGGGCCGTTAGGCATCACATTCCGTCGCGCTGACCACTCAGCAGAGGGGCGGACAGCGTAGCTGTTCATCCTTGTTTAATCCAAGGTCATACTCCGTCTAGAATGATATCGAAGTCTAGGAGCTACTAAATAGCAAAATTTCTTCAACTCCATATTTAGTTACGTCAATAACTTCTACAATTTCTTGCATCTACATACATTCTCTCCGAATCACTATAAACCGCGTGACGGAGCGTTCTTTTCATTCCATCATACACTGTAAGACAGAAACGACGCACCACGAAGGAATTATCGCTATGATACGAAAATTGGTAGATATAATTTACATGTACAGAAAAACAAATGATTACAATTTAAGAAAAATTGAATGATTTATTCAAGAGAAACAGCTTCACAAATTGAGCAAGTCAGTAAGGCGTTGGTCCAAAAATGGTTCAAATGGCTCTGAGCACTATGGGACTTAACATCTGAGGTCGTCAGTCCCATAGAACTTGGAACTACTTAAAGCTAACTAACCTAAGGACATCACACACATCCATGCCCGAGGCAGGATTCGAACCTGCGACCGCAGCGGTAGCGCGGTTACAGATTGGAGCGCCTAGAACCGTTCGGCCACACGGTCCGGCGCCGTTGGTCCACTTCTAGCTTTTACGCAAGTAGTTATGCGGCTTGGCATTGACTGATAGACTTTTTGGATGTCCACCTGAGGGATATCGTACCACATTCTGTCCAACTGCCGTTTTAGATCGTCAAAATCCCAAGCTTGTCGGGGTCCCTACCCATAATGCTTCGAACGTTCTCAATTGGGGAGATGTCAAGCGACCTTACAGGGTTTGGAAAGCCTGAAGACAAACAGTAGAAACTCTCATTGTGTGCAGGCAGGCATTATTTTGCTGAAATACAAGCCCAGCATGAAGTGACATCAAGGGCAACGAAACGAATATCGCCGACGTACCGCTGTGTTGCGGATTAGCTCTGGATGGTATCCCATCGCTGTCTTGGGCGTCCACAGACACGTCTTCGGCCTGAAAACTCATTAACTGGACTTGAATTGTCTTTAGTGATGAGTCTTGCTCAGAAATGAGCCCCGATGACCAGCGAAGACGTGGCTGGAGAAGCCACGAGCTGTGTAGGGATACCGACATGACTGTCGCCGACTACCAGAAGTGATGGTCTGGGGTTCGATTCCCTTTCGCAGCAGGACCACTTTAGCTGTCATCCGTGGTACCTTTACAGCACAGCGGAATGTCGACGATATTCTACGCTCCATTTTGTTGCCATTCATGGCTAACAATCCTTGGCTTACATTTCAGCAACATAATGCCCGCTCACACTGCTTGTGTTCGTGCTTCTCAAACACTCCGTTGGCCAGCAAGGTCACCGGATCTCTCGCCAGTTGCGAACGTTTGTAGCATTACGGGCAGGTTCCCCTAGCCAGCTCAGGATTTGACCATCTAAATCGTAAATTGAACAGAATTTGGCACGATAGCCCTCAGAAGAAAATCCAGCAACTCTAACAATGAATGCCACGCCCAGTAGCTTGTTGGATAATGACCAGACGTAGGCTAAAGCGTTATTGACTTGCTCAATTTCTGAAGCTCTTTCTCTTGAATAAATATTATAAGTTTTCTGAAACTGTAATCATTTGTTGTCAGTGCATCTATGTCACGTCTACCGATTTACGCCTTATGCGGACAATTTCTTTGTGGTGCGTCATCCTCTTTTTTGCGTCTTAGAGTGAATATTAAAATTACATCCTAGTTCAGTGCACATGACGAACGTGTGAAGAATTCAATCTACAGAGCGCTGAAGAGCTGTCGTCATTTCCAAGCTGAAATCAATATTCCTGGAGTTCTTGAAACAGATTTCCGTGATAAGTGCAGAGTCTTTCTATGAGATCCTATCAATTTATGAAATGATAATTAAATCAAGACCTTAAGCTGTCAAGATGCTTTGATATACATCCACGGGGACAGTTGAAAATGTGTACCCCGACTGAGACTCGAACCCGGGATCTTCTACTTACTTGGCCGACGCTCTATCCATTTGAGCCAACTAGGGCACAGATCATAGTGTGACTGCAGGGCCTTATCCCTTACACGCTCCCGTGAGACCCACATCACCAACTTAATATCCACACACTACAATCGTAGTGCCCCTTCCCATTACACTCATTACTCGCGGCAGACAATCTTACCGAGTCCCGTAAGAGTTCGGGCAATGCGTGTGCAGAAGAAAGAATGTCCGAAAGAATAGATATCATCTTCATAAACTTATCAATTTATACCTATTGCAGTCTGTTGCCAGTGACGCAAGCCTCTGACCATTCTTTCCGTTCTTGTTTGTATACGTTGTACACTATGTATCCTGTAAGTCTGACCTGATATAGGTATAACATATTTGAACAGCATTTCATTAAGAGAAATTCATGTCTTTTGAATGTTCCATAATTCCTAGGCCAACTGAAGTTTTTCTATTTTCTTCATCACCAACTGAATTCATGTGTGGTCATTTTAGTTCACAACAATACACAGTGTCACTTGTAGGTGTTTGTAGGACGTGACACACACTATTTAAGACTAATTAACCGTGTAGTTAAAGGCAACTACGTTTCTACGTATTGTGAATTTCGTTACTTGACAACAACTCATCTTACTGTGCTGATTCCTTAGAACCGAGTCGAACATACACACCTCTTCACTGCCGTGACTGACGTCAGCGTGGAGGGTCACGTGATAACGTGGTACTAGATCCACACCATCCACAGCGTCCCAAACCGAACAGCGTGTTCGTTTAAGGGCGCATAGGTTGATCGAACGTATAATACTTCGTTAAAGAGTATCAACAGCCATATTCATACAAAACTGTACTAATAAAATGGATTTTGTCATTAACTAAAAAATTCCAGCAAATATTGCTTCATGTTAATTTTCACGTCTGTGAATTACCTCAGCAAGCAAGGTTTCGCAAAGAAGGAAACTTTCGTAATTTTCTATTACAAACCGAATAGCGAACCTCATTGATGAATTCCGAAATTGGATCAACAAAGTAGTTGCAAAATCTACTTCCACATGGAGGTTTCATTATAGCCAGACAATCATTTTACTGTGCCTACTAATCTCAGATGTCAACAAACATATGTGTAACTATCCGTCCTCCACAAAACCAAGCTGGTATTTCTCTTCATTACAGCCAGAGTTGCTTAAGAAGTACGGCTACCCGTGTGAAGAACACGTCGTGGAGACTGAAGACGGCTACATTCTGCGGATGTTCAGGATCCCCTACGGCAAGGCCTCACCTCTCGTCCCAGGGGAACGCAAGCCCGCCGTGCTGGTGCAGCACGGCCTCATGAACAGCGCCGATGACTGGGTCATCATGGGGCCCAACGCCTCTCTGGGTGAGTGACTTTTTGGTTCTTTTCACGTCGCATTCATTTTCAGCAGCATCAGTCCGGAAATTCGATAATTTTACATTATTTTAGTCGAACTAAACATATAGTATGTACCTGATGTGGGCATACGTATTTTCACAGATTATTGAGTGATTCATCTGATTTAAGGTGTCCAGCCGAAATACCCAATTTCTTCTACTAATATTATGGTAGTATCCCTTACGAGTCAGCTGACAGACAGAAGCTGCAGCACTTGCACCGTTACTTTAAGGGGACTGGTCCGTGAATACCAAGGGAAACCTCGAAAAAATTGTCAGTTTTCTAAACAGTTCCACTCAAAGAAGATTTGTATGCCCATATAATGCTTACCGTCTTTAAAGACATCTTTTGGGAAAAGTTTTATGTATGAACCACAGATTTAGCTCTCAACACTTTTTAATTGTATTTTTTTGTTTCACGTGAAATAAACCATGCTAATTATTTCTGTACATCATAGGTACACATTACTCAAAATATAAACAAAGTATAAGGTTAATTTTTCCCCTGTAAGTTCTTTACACTATTATCTTTAGAGCAGACTACTGAAAAGATTGTGCTGTCATAAACTGTGGTACAAAAAAATTTAAAGTATGATTATCAAAAATTTTGGAAATTAATTCATGATTTTTTCAAAAAAGCATTATCTTTTCAAAGTTAAGTAACAAGAATAGTCTAGTTTTTAGTTCTGCATGTTTTAAGACAGTATACAAAATTTCTGCTCTCTATCTTTAATAATTTTTTAGCCAAAGTTTACCGGACAATGCAGTAATTTAACTTCTGGGAAATCCAAGTTAAAGTTAATACTTGCTTTTTCTATTAAACTTTCATGGCACTAATGCATGCCAGATCCATATTCATCTAGTTTCCTGTGTTGTTCTTCCTCTCTCCTCTTCTTCACACTTCTTCTTATACTTGCTTCTCTGGTGGCTTCCAACACTGATTTTTTGTGCTTCAGAGAGTCTCCTTTGGTCAGTGGCTATTAGAGCTCTATGCATATTTAGTCCACCAGGCACTCCCATCAGCTCCATAACAATAAGCCTTAACACTGTCACTGAAACACAGAACAGCAATTACCACACATATTTTCAGAGTATTTAGTCCTGATAGAAAGTTTTTGGTATCCGTTCTCATATACAATTGTTCAAACTTGCGTTTGGATTTTGAGTCCTACCATGTAAACATTTCTCTAACACTCTTGTGTCACTAATATCCGTATATATAGGTTTTATAACTTCCATTATAGCATATGGGGAAGAACGTTTATGGGTGTAGATCTCACCTTGAGTAACAGCCCTCTGGTAGCCATACCATGAATCACTGCCAGGTAGGCAGAGTGCTTGACATGGGTTGTAATCTGTGGAGGATCTATGAAAAAAAAGGTAGTCCATACTGCCTTTTTCATTCCCTGAAGGTCATAACAGTCCTTAATTTTGATGCACAACCTGTTCTAGCACGTATGTCCTCAACTACCTTCACACCACTATTGCCACATTCATTAAGTTGCAAAGCTTTATTTATTAGTTCAGACAGAGCAGGGAGTTCAACAATAATACAACTTGAATCAATACTTGGCTTCTCTATATTAACAGCATTAATACTTTCAAGCCCATTGTCCAAATATTTCAGTTTTAGCTTCGAAGCATTTGGACTAGTGAAGCTGATTAAAGAGTATCACGTTGCATTTCAGTATTGGCAGAGTTAATCCGTTTGGCTGACCAATTTCCATAAAATTTATGTTGTTTAACACCGAACTTCTTAATTCTTCTCATTGATTTCAAGTGAAATACGAAACTCAGGCACGCAATAAGGAACTCACATATTACTTCCATGTAAACAAAATATTCGCGTCAAAACAACAGCAAACAATGACTTAACTATCTGTTTAAACAGAAGATAAGCATCTGTAAAGCTTTCGCAGGTTAGCCAACTTAAGAGACTAAAAAGTCATAAAAAGGAAACAAGTGAGAGCAAAACTTTATTCCTAACAGAGATGACCGTGTGCCATGGGGACGAGGTGGTGCATGCAGCCACTTTTAAATTCCTCTACTTTTGGTACTTTCTGTGTTTCATTTTCCACGAACTAAACTTTTTCTTGTTCAGAAAACTGTTGAGAATTTTTTAAGAAAAAAATTAAAAAACGAGTTTTTGACAGTTATTCAAGTACAAGTTCCCTTAAACGCGAGAATCACGTCATCGGGTTAGTGCCACAGAATACACAAGTGTCAGAGATTTTGTTTGGTGACCAAGAGCTTTGTGTTAAACGAATCCATGGTCATGACGAAGTTCCGCTTCCTCGCGTAATGTTTACTCGACAGATGATCTCAAACGTCACTGGCAGTTTCGGCTTTTACTTTCAGTACTTCGTCCGGATATTTTTGAGAAAAGTTGCACTCCAGATAACTTAATAGAAGGCTATATTGTTAAACTCCTTATTTCAGGAACTATGGAATTCCGTTAAACAACCAATATCGTTGCTGTTAAAAACAGTGTCTCTGTATGTAAAGAAATTACGAGTATAACTCATAGACTAAAATATACTTTCTTAAGCTTCCACGGATAGTATAAATTTGAATAATATCCTTTTCGGCATTATGCCACGTGATTTTGGGATTCAAAACTACAATTAAAACGGACGTCTGTACTTCAGGCGACTGAAGAAAACTTTTGCAAAGGTTCTGATACTTGCTTTTAGTTTCATAATGACGCGACGCGCTGCGTAATGCTCAAAACTATTTTATTCACGTAGGATTTGACCTCTCCGCTCCCTTTCTTCGCCAGTCTCCTTTTATAGGATTATTGTATACCTGATGCTACTGAATAAACCGACAAAACCTGAGCACTGTAACTGGGGCATTCATTTTTGTTATTTTCCAGATATATAACTACGTTGACAATAAGACGTTGAAGTGGTTTTATTGTTCTTCGTGAACGTACAGAAACACCAATACATTTCAAGACTGCACGTACTGTCTTTTCGTTTCAGCATACATTCTGGCTGACAAAGGGTACGACGTGTGGCTCGGCAACATCCGTGGTAACTGGTACTCACAGAGGCATCGTACCCTTTCTCCAGAAGAGGACAAATATTGGCGTTTCAGGTACGGCTACAAATATACAGTAGGCTGTGAATCACACTTATTCACACATCATCCTTCACTGAAGGCAGAACCATCCTCAAGGACTCTATATGTCGAGCAATCTGTACATCACTAAATTCTCGAACGTTTTAGCTTACCATAGGGGAACCGTTTGTCCCAGCCGAAACCATTCGCCTACCATCCTTCTCACAGGAAAATACACTGATTGTAATTACCGTTTATCTGGTTAAAAATCATCTCTTCGATACAGTGACTAGAACTTGTACTCTGTATCTCTGTCAGTCACAATTTTTTCGGCGCTTTTCAAAATCTGAAAACTGAAATCAAACATGTTTCAAAGAATTGTCTTTCCATTTCTGCGGTCCCACTTGATTAAATAATAATTTCAAACCAGAAAACAATATGGTATAAACGGGGATGTTATGAATTGTACAACACTGTTAATATATTATGTCGATGCACCGAAAGCGCTCACAATAGTAAATAAACATGACTAAGACTGTTTTCACAATCAGTATATTACAATCGCTGGATTCGGCAAATATTATGTCTACATTCATTGCATAATTACGTTCTCATAATTTCTATAGTTCAGACAAAACTAATAATTTCTTAGGATCCTCGGCAGTACCAGGCACGTTAGCCCTCGAAAAAGTAGCAATCGAACGAGTTTATAGTATCAATATTTTAGTCCTCTAATTGTCACGCAGTAGAGAAATGAACAGTGGCTCCAAACTGGCGAATTTCGAGAATCTGTGTATGAAACAGGTAGAAGAATCCTTAGCAGAAGATTAGGAGTGAAAAGTTTCCCTTGAAAGCATTTATGCACCAACCATACAGTCCCGATCCTTCCGAGTGCGATTTGCATATTCTTGGACTCTTGAAGAACGATATTCGTGGACCTTGGTTTACTTCGGACCTAGAGGTGCTCGCCTGGGAACAATCACGGTTCCGTAAGAATCCGCAAACATTTTTCCATGAAGACATTGACCGTCTTGCCGCTCAGTGGGATAAGTTTGTAACTGTTATAGCGATTACTTTTGAAATAATAAACAGTTTACTTACTGTTTTCCATCTGTCTCGGTTTCACTTTACTGCCCCTTGTACAATACCGCAGTAATAAGTCATTTAGTTCTCTATGTATTTTATAACTATATTTATCATTTAGTATTTTGTGTTCTTGATCACCGTCTGATGACCATCGCAATGGTAGAGTCTACGCAATCCTTATTGCCTAAATTACAACATATCATTGACGTGTACATTATGCAGTTAGTAACATAAATTGTTCCGAATGGCGTTACTGAATTTCACGGACAATTATTACCCACTTATTCATTGATTTTGCTTTGAACGTTCCCTCAGGAGCAAAAGGAATGACATTTTTTCATCGTCGTAATAGTCCATTTATCTGTTTTTAGCTGGCACGAACATGGCATTTATGACATGCCAGCACAAATAGATTATGTCTTAAACGCGACTGGCCACAAGCAGATCTACTACATAGGACATTCCATGGGCACGACCATGTTCTACGTCGGAATGTCAATGAAGCCTGAGTACAACGAAAAGATTCGTGCCATGTTCAGCTTGGCGCCAATTGCTTACATGAACCATATGATCAGTCCACTGTTCCAACTTTTGGCAAAATTTACAACATCCGCTCAGGTAAGAATCTTTTCTAACATTTTTTATATTTGATCTATGCACGCACTTTTAACGTGAAATTTAAAATATTCTTTCTTCACTTCTTGTATGAACGAACTGTTGTTTCTGTATACTGATCTTTTATCTCTTTTGTTAGTTGTAATTTTGTCATTTATGGAAACCAAGTGTCTTTTGTCTGACAAGAATGCGAAATATGCGTAAGAAAATAAAATCTCTTTTGGAACTGGTAAGTAACTGTACCTAAAAATGCTTAAAAGAGATGTTTCTGTTTAGAACCATCTGCATAAAAATTTGATTCCTTTTCATTAACGTAAAAAGGTATTTCTGTTTTGTAAACCAGTCTTTTTGGAATATTCATACATTCTCTCTTCAAAGTTTGAAATTTTCTGCATCACTTATGCGTGTTTTGCCTTTTAATGGGATCGTTTAGAGAACAAATATTAGTGGCTATAAGTAGCTTATCAATGCAAAATTAGATCAACAATTCATTGAAGTAAAATTTACTCCTAAATACGAAACGAAGATAATTGTAATCTCTATTGAAATAATATTTTTCATGGAAACACTACATGTGAAACAGCTACTGAAGAACTTAGAACTGACAACAGACTTGTACTTTTGCAATATTTCTACTGTAACGGTATTCATCCTTAAATTTGTAAAGACAATGAATTCACTGATTTTAGGATCCACAACAAGAGTGTGTGAAACTGTTAGAAGTACTGATAATAGCATCTGCAAAAAAATTAGTTATGTAGAGAAGGTGTGAACAATTCCGAGGTGTAACAGAGCAGTAGATCCAGTTGTTAATTGCATGATGATGATGATGATGTTTGACATTGGTAACTGTACGGACTTTGCTTCCAAATTCAAGCAAATCTAAACTAAAGAACAGTATTCATTCGAGATACATCAGTATATTGCTATGAAAATGACATTACTATTCTGTATTAAGTACATATGGCACCCATTATGTACATGTTATTTCATGACAAAACAATACTAATGACGATGATGTAGCTGCTACAGTGAAATAAACAATAGTTTCACAAAAAAGGACTTTAGCAATAGGTGTGCATGAAGTAATTATTTATGAGTAATTGAACTACAATGATAGCAGAAATAAACTGTTTAATAAGATTCAGTGTTTGCACTAACATTAATCAAACAATATTTCATGAAAAGCTGAGCACAGACTTCCGTGACATTACATTGCCAAATGGTAACTGTAAAGAAAAGTCCACATAGAAGTATGCCTATTCTTTTTTTTTTAAATTTACAGTGCTACTATAATCTTCTGATTAGCAAATTCAATTAGTCCATATATAAATGTACTTCATTTTACCTTTTGTTCGTAGAAACGAATGATAGTTGACTGTGCACATTGTTCTAGAAGTAAATAGTTAAAAGATCCATCTGTATTTCTGTATCTGTGTTTCAGGTGCTGCTGTATCTAATTGGAGCTAGCAAATTTACTCCCAGCCAGGAATTGATAAGGCTAATACAACCAAAGATCTGCAATGACAAAGCCGTAACTGAACCAATATGTACCAATGTCGTATTTATGATCTGTGGTTTTGATAAGGAACAGGTCGTGGAGGTGAGTTGCTACTATTCGTTTCTTAGATAACTGAACTAGGTGTAATGTGGAACTTCGACTTCGACAGTTGCTATTTAACATCGCTGAAATTTACTGTCTCGAGCGTCTCTTTGAACTCTGCTTCTTCCCACGTTCTTTGTACCTGTATTCATTTCCAAAATTGTTTGTACCGTCAAAAATTCCACTTTAAGACTCTTTGTGTTTCTTAGAGCATCTTCCAACTTTGTTACCACATGATATAACGCTACTCTCCCTTTCACTGTTTTGGTTTCACTGAGATTGTTTCCTTGACCTTATCGTCTAACTGCGTAAAAGTTTTGTGTGTCTTCTCTGGTGTAAACATTCCATAGTACATCCTTGATTTCGTATGGTATTATCTTTTTCATTTACAACAGGCAACATGACCTTAGTAACTGATGCGCGGCGAAGGTTGTTCCTTGATGAAAATTAATTAATACGCAGAGATATTACTAAATGAGTACCGACAAGTTTTTAATTCGTTCTTTTAAACACAGCGTTACAAAAGTTCATTTCAGTATTATTGTCGTCAACTATCCAGAATTTGATTTCCAGCTTGTTGATGTTTCATCATTCATTCTACCGCTTGCGTGTTCAGCCTGCATCTCTTCCCCTGTTCGGCACTATTACATTAGGTAGGCATTCCCTCATCCAACTTTTCCATACATCGTACACAGCGTAATTTGTTGACCTTAACGTAAGTTAGTTTACGGTAGATTAAGTAGTGTGTAAGCCTAGGGACCGATGACCTCAGTGGTTTTGTCCTGTAGGAACTTACCACACATTTTCACTTTTTTTTTATTTATAGGGGACCTGGTTTAGCACTGGTTCTCTTAGGTACCTCTGTGTGTTGTGATCTGCAAAACTACAGTCATTTTAAATTGTATTTTTGCTGCCCCAGTTTTGTTTTTATAAGCTCTGCGAAAGGGCCGTACTCTAAAGCCACGCACGAATGTTTGAACTATCAAATTTGCATAAATTACAGGTTACGACTATGTCTGTTTCCATTTTGAATCTTTCTGGGTACTTACCATTGTTCAGCAGCTGGTTTGGAGTCTTCTCAGATTGTGAATGATGTGTCTACTTTGAAGCTTAAGCCTTATTCCAACTATTTCACGTGTGACAAGTCTTCAACTGACTTGTTACGTAGCACCACCTGGTCAAACATACTATTAGGTTGGTGCATAGGTTCGTAGCGTTGTTGTTTAGCATGTTGGTATTTCGGTTGCTGTGGGTTCATTTATCGATTGTCACTTTTTATCCGTAGTTAACTGTTGCTATTCGAGGTTATATATAGTCATTTTACCATTTGGAGATAGTGAGAGGAGCTGTGAACGCTAGGAAATGGATTGATAAGTGGAGAAATCGGGACATTTCCGGCATATTCTTCTATTCGAGTTCAGTAGAGGGGTGACAGCAGCGTAGGCAACCAGAAACATTTGCGCCGTGTATGGGGATAATGCCATTGGACACAGCATGGCAAGAAAATGCTTTTTTTGTTTTAAGGAGGATCGCTTTGACATTAGTGACACTCCATGTTCAGGAAGATCTTCAGGGTTTGGCGAGAATTGTTTAAAAGCATTGATCCACAATGATCCACGTCACTGTACTAGAGAACTGACAGATGTGATGAACTGTGATCATTCTGTCTTCGTGCGACATTTGCATGCAATGGGGAAGGTTCCAGGATGGAGTTATAGTTACCGCATGCTCCAAGCCAAAATCACAAAAATCAGACAGTGGTCATATGGGCTACTTTGCTTGCTTGTGATCAATTGGCTCGTGAACAAGGCCAATCGTTCCTATCCTGTATCGTTACTGGGGATGAGAAATGGTGCCTTTATGCTAACATGTGGAAAATAAACGAAAGGTTGAGGCCAAACAAAGCAGCAACTCCTCGTATAAAGACCAGAGCGCATCTACAAAAGATATTATTATGCCCCTGGTGAAACACTGATGGTGTGGTGTACTACGAATTGCTTCCCCGAGGTGTACCTATCTCTGCTAACATTTATTGTCAACAACTGAGACGTCTTGCAGACGCAGTTCAAGAACAACAATCAGGAGGACTGCGTGAAGCGATGCTACTCCACGATAAGGCCCGCGTGCACGCTGCGAGACTGACAGAAAACACCATACAGGAGTTGGGTTAGGAAATCATTCCGCACCCACCTTCTTCACCTGATACTACGCCATCATATTTTCAGATTTTCTGCTCTCTATTGAACAACCTTCAAGGATTTCCTTTCCGGATGAAAACGTGCTTCGAACATGGCTCGATGAGTTCTTTGCTTCAGAACCATGTGACTTCTATACTAGCGGAATCGAAAAGTTACCAGAACATTGGGAGACTGTAGTACATAGAAAAGAAATACATTATTGATGACTAAGCGTCTGTTATGTATACCTATAGCGTTCATTAAACTTATGGAAAACGCTACGAACTTCTGCGTCAACCCAATACAATGCAATGGAGTTTAATTACACTCCACATGATCCGAGAGACGCCATGAAAATTCCTGTACCCGTGCTTTGTATGCCCAGTTATATGTCTCTGTCTTTCGCCATGTGTACTTCGTTGGTTTCTCAGTAATCACTGCCTTGCTTATATCATGAAGTACCTATTATAAGGTGAAACACAAGTTCTGATTTATCTATTATTTTGGTTGTAGCGATCTGTAATAAAAAATTTATATTCTAAAACTCTTGCTCCATTGCTACTGTCCACCCAGTACTTCACGCTAATTTGAGCTCAATTTTGCATTCTAGGAAAGCGATTCAGCACTTTAGTGTTTCATTCTCATAATTTATACTACGAAAATTAACATAATGGCCATTACTCCTTATCTAACGCTACAGTAAACGCTCATTTCGTAACTGTAAGCTATTTTTATTTTGAAACTTCCTGGCAGATTAAAACTGCTTTCCAGCCAGCGACTCGAAGCTGAGACCTTTCACCTTCGTGATCGAGAGCTCTGCCGGCTCAGCTGTCCAACCACTGCCCTAACAGCTAGATTATCTCTATCTCTATGAAGACGGCATGCCGCCCCTTCACCTAAATTTCTTTCTTTACAAAAGGCACTTTATTTATTATTTTCCTATTATCCTACTAGCGTCGAAATACTGTATATAGTATTCTGTTTTTTTCTTTTTTTAAGTTCACTCTGTCTAATGTGTACTAAGTCCAAAATGGTGGCAAACATTCAATCACAAATCATCTTCTCGAGCACCTCCGCTGGAAACCGTAACGCATACATAATGAAGCTATTCAGCAATACGTTCATAATATTAACCAGACCTTAATCATATGTCTCGTTGCAAGTTTTTACGCTTTTTAATTACCTGTCGGTACCGTTTGAGTAGCGATATGAGGCTATTTATTCTTTATTTTTCATTTAAATTGCCTGTTTCTCGCCCAGTATGCTTCGCTTGTCGTATCCCTTCTAACGTTTCTGTACGTTCACCTCTTCCTCTACTATGTCTTTCATCACGCCCATACCGCCGTGGTCTAGACTCTACTCGAACAGAAGTAAACTACTTCTGCTAGTGTAGTTATTTCTATTTTTCTGTCATTATTTGTGAATGTTACACTAGATACTACATATATCAGATACTGAAACGCAAGTGTCACGATAGATTTCAAGATAAAATATGAAAAAGACCCCAATATTTCCGTAATAAAAATTCCGAAAAGAAATTAATTTATAAGCGAGAAGAGCAACGACATTACTGTTTTATAAGGCTGTGTGGTCACCGCATAAGTCAACACTTCTTCGTACATATAAAGAATGTACTGATTATATTGTTCACATCACTTGCATTTTGTACGCCTCTAATTATCTTGTCAGCAAAGGGACCTGAAATATTAATCTCCAGTCTTCCTTGACCATTGATGTCATATATGTAAGTAACATATCGATAGAGTTCTTCCAGTCAACTTAAAGAATATCTGTGTTTTTCTTCCCTAGGAAAAGCTAGCAGCAATTTCCTCACATATCCCTGCTGGATCCTCCACCAGACAGTTCATACATTACGCGCAAGGCATAGACAAAGGTAAGTTTGTGATAAACATCATCTTTCATGAGGTGAAACGCGAGCTACTTTCAGAAACATATTATAGTTTTATTATTTTAGTTTTTGATGTCTTACAACATGTTTCAGGATAATATACAGAAATTTTAGTTCATTTTCAGAGTGACTATTCGTACATTTGTAGCCAGTATTCAGTACTCCAGATTCTACCTTACACACAAAATTTTTTTCATTTCAGGCCATTTCAGGCAGTACGACCATGGTATGGTGGAAAACATAAAACGTTACAAGCAGCCTACACCACCTGATTACAAGCTTATCAACGTCAAGGCTCCGGTTTATCTGTTCTACAGTCTAAACGACTGGCTGGCAGGACCTCAGGTAATCAATAGATAGCAGAACGTTTACCTACTTTTACTTTATGTATCTATCCATATATACTCCCGACTGAATTAGTCAGTTTGGTAAGAGAGACAATTCCAGAACTAAATTAAATACAGTTCAAATTATCATTTTATCTTGACACTCGTCCATTGATCCGTCTTTGCATAAAAACAACAATATGGGATTGTTGGTCCACCAAGATTTATTTCATTTTCTTTCCCAAACTGATAAATGAAACAACAAGTTTACTGTTACCAGTCACTGTTTATTTATCTCCACGACGCGTTTCAAAGGTTCAAATCTCCAACATGAAGTGGATTTACATTTGTTAGTATGACATTTGTGGGTGTGTTGTGTTAGGATATTTTGGAGGAACTTGTGGCACTGTCTCCAGTGGTCAAAGGTTCCTTTCACTGTCATAACACATATGTATACTGTCATATTTTATACAAAATATGACAGTATAAATGTGATGTGTTACGACAGTGAAAGGAACCTTTGACCTCTGAAGACAGTGCCACAAGTTACCCCATGACATCTTAACACAACACACACACAAATGTCATATTAACAAATGTAAATCCACCTGATGATGAAGGTTTAAACCTTTTAAACGCGTCGTGGGGATAAATGTACTGTTTGGTAGCAAATATTGTGTACTGTGAATACTTCCATAATACCTTATTTACTTTAATTCACAGCATGGTTTTTACGTTTGTTGCCGTTATTTCCGGCATGTTTTCTGTGTTTTAGTTGCTGTTTCTTCGGCATACAGTTTGAATGCAGCTGTATGAGCGGCTAGTATTGAACAAATACGGAAAAGTGAATTTGTATACGTCAGCGTTATACTACTGGGAATTGCGGTAGTGTTGTGGGTACAATTTTGGTTCGTACCAGGTTTTTACGTAATCTGTCATGTGCTCGCGTTCGCTCGTGAGGTTGCAGTTGCATTTAAACACAGAAAAACATAGCTTTTGCACCTTGGTGGTAATTCAAAACGTTATGCCATCTTGCTGTTCGCGTATGTTGCAACAATGTATCGTATATTATATGGTTTTGTAAACTGTAGCGGGACGCCTGTTCTGTTCCTTATTTATGGCTCTATATGTGATGGGTAAGTGATACATACATAAACATATGGGGGAGGGGGGGAGGAGTGTTCCTGTTCTGTGACCTGTCTCAGTTGTCTTAGAGCCGCGAAGAGTGTATTGTTGCACAGTGTTGTGTTTTCATTTATTACGTTCTTCCGTTCTACTATAGCCCTTTATATATAATAAATTTCTTCTATTGTTAGTTTTCGGAGTAAACTGTCTCCGTGTTTCGGGATGTGTAGATCAGTTTCGCTATTAGTCTTATTTATATGATGCTGAAGTTCAGTTTCAATGGTATCTAAGTTCAGTTTCATAACGTCAAAATACTTTAATTCTAATTAAGAAATATTTCCGATAGTAGCTGTATTTAAAATTTGAAAGGAGTTGGTAATCTGGTAATAGCATAATGCACAGTACTCTAGAAAAAATGAATACTTCCTAATTTACTTAACATAGCTTCTTTGTTTCGTGACATTTTAATATGTACCACAACTACGCAACCCCTATCTAAAATTTTTCTGTTCCTTTGCAGGACATTGATCGTTTGTACACTCAGCTAGGAAATGCAAAGAGGAAGTTCAAGGTTGCGTACGAGAAATTTAACCATCTCGATTTCACATACGGAAAAGATGCGTATGATTTAGTGTACAAACATGTGTTGGACTTGATGCACAAGTATGAACAAGGAGACTTGTAAACAGACGACCATTGCAGGACAAATGGCAACTTCATTGAGGCACATACAACCATTCTCCGAAACATGTTCCATTATCATTACATGTAAATTTTCAGTTCCTTAAATAAATCATTTAGCAAAAAAAAAATTTGTTAATATTTTTTGTGTATCACTCATTGTTTTACGTGTAACGGCTTATCCTCAGTTAAGGAATTACACATATCTGTCTATACCACGCGATGTCGAAGTCCATGAACTATTTTATTAACACTGTTAGTGACTCAAACAGTCAGCATATTCGAATTTTCAACGTTGTTTATGGCTATTCATTATTTTCGTTAAAACATCCCAATGGCATAACATTTCAAAAATTTTCATACACTATTATTCATTTTTAAGTGGATAGGGGCAAATCGTAATACAATGAGGTGACAAAAGTCACGGGGTACCTCGCAACATCGTGTCGGACATCCTTTTACCCAGCGTATAGCAGCAACTCGACGTGGCATGGACTCAACAAGTTGTTGGAAGTCATCTGCAGAAATATTGAGCAATACTATCTCTTTAGCCGTCCATACTTACGAAAGCGTTGTAGTGCAGGATTTTGTGCACGAAATGAATTCATGATTTTCACAACCCATATCGGACGACCTGGGTAGCCAAATCATTCGCTCGAATTGTCCAGAACGTTCTTCGAACCAAACGCGAACAACTGTAGCACAGTGACATGTCGCATAGTAAACCATAAAAGTTCCATCGTTGTTTGGGAGCACGAACTCCATGAATGACGTCGAATGGTCTGCAAGTAGCGAAATGATTGGTTCAGTTGGGTATCAGCTGGGATTCAGCTGGACCAGAGAACCTAGTCTATTCCATGTAAACATCCATGTAACGTCTGTTAACTCCAGTCGTGCGACCATAATCACGTCGGAAACCTTATCGCATGAACCACATGAGTACGAATGATAGCTCCGCCAATGCACTGTCCTTTTGTACTTTGTGAACCGACACTATCGCCATCTGTACACGTGTATATCGCTATCCCTATGACTTTTGTCACCTCAGTTTACAAGACAGGGGAAATTATATTCAAATAGCAATGCTCTAACTCCTAAGTAATTTTAATATATTTGCTAAATGGTCAAAGACGGTGGTATTAGCTGAAAAAAAATAAGTTAGAACCAACATAGTGACTAACAACTGTGTACTTCAGGAGTTACAGTGCTTTAGAATTCAGGAGATGGATTCAGTACACAATGATACTTATGATGAAAGTAATATATTTACAACTATAAGCTGTAGGGGGGAGGGGAGGGGGAGGTGAGCATGTTTAGCGTTGGAACATTATTCTGACTTTCGCCTCTAGACAGCCCTGTAATAGAAGACTAATACATTTTCTTATTCCATTTTTAAAGTATAGCACGTGTAGTGCAGGCTTTTTCCTAAATTACAGAAATTACTCCGGAAAAATTTAGGTTTTCGAAATGTGAAAAACTGTTCCAAGATGCAAAATGATTAAGTACCCAGGGGCAAGCATTCTATTCAAATTTGGAAGTGTTGCAGTCGAAACGATATTGTCAATCCCTTTTTTGGGAGTCTGTGTGTGCCATTCTGACACTGCTACACATCAATAATCAGTAAGTCAAAGGAAATTATGAAGTGTCATCAGAAACCGTTTGCAAGTTAAAAAATATTTAATTTAAGGTAATGAGAATGAGCAACAATTTCTATTTCCAAGATAGGGTAATTTGTTAAGACATTAAGGAAACTGTTCGTTTACAAATATCATATGTGCCATGGTAGACGAACATCTTAGGTTTCAAGGTGCAAGACTGCGCGAGACCGACGAATTATGTATTAGCTGTTCGCAAGTTATAGAACTAGATAGTCCAAGCATGGTACCAATACGTTCGCAAAAGTCGCGTGCGGAAATGCGATTTTCCAGGGAATCGTATCTCGGGTTCAGTTTCTCATAAAAATAAGAGGTCAACAGTTTTGGATAGCCCTTGTCTTAGTGACTATCTGTATCCCTGTCGGAATAAGGGCATACTGTAGCGGTCCTAGAGAGTACAGGGTTAAAATTTAAACACTACGCACTTCCTCTAGACCACGAAAATTGAGCAAATCGGTTGGTTCTTTTGCATTAGTTATGGTTTAGAGTTCACCGTAGACGGCTTATAAAAACACCATTTGTTTATGGCCCGTTCCTGAGAAAACCCCGAAAAACCTTGATTTCTGGGTACGCAAAGTATCAATTGTAGGGATGGCCGCTTTTTTTAATGTCTGTTCATGTCAGATCGTCGAAATTTTTCCCTTACGCTCTTAAGATGATATTCTCAGAGAACATAGAAACTTATCATTATACTGTATACGTTCACACAGAACCTCCATTATCCTGTTTTCGAAAATCTGTACCTATAATAAAGATACACCCTAAAAACCATTATTTTTGGGTACCAAAACTAATAATTCTGGGGTGACCTGTTCTATATCTTCTACTCATGGAAAATCGACGAAATTTTTTCAAAATGTTCTTAAGATGATGTTCTCGGGGAACGTTGAAACTGCTTTTGGTATCATTATCCGTTACAGAGATCCAAGAGTTCTAAGTTTCCTTACTTATGCGAGCAATATTCGGTCTGGGTTGTAAGTGTACTATTAATTGACGTAGTGAACATATAGAAAGGTTTCTAGTATCATCTCATGGATTCTGAAGTCACCAGACTATGTTTTTGGTCAACATTTTCACGAATAAAACTTTGACCCTCTGCTTCTGTGTAATGGACACGTCATGGCTATACAAGTATGCCCAAAATGGTACTACATTGAGGAAATGAGGGCTAAAAGAAGTATCAACTCTCCTGAAAGGAACTTAAAATGACTGCCAAAAATTACGCTGTACTGAAAAGACTGCAAATTCAGTAAAATATTTCTAATAAAATTTTTTTTCTCTTAAGATACAAATCATAAGCCGGGCGTTTTCAATGAATTGCGATCGATTATCAAAGAATCCAGAAAAATTGTAAGGCAAACAATTTTGATCCAATCTTGTATTATGCGTGCTTATTTGGTGTTTATATGTGTCAAATTATATCAATATGTCGAAACCTTACTGACTTGTATTATTCGTTTCACACCTGCATAAGCAGTACACCCTTTTCTAGCAGGGAAAAGAAGGGAACCAGCGTAAAAAAATGGGAAATGTGTCCGGCTTTAAAAGAATGACAGAAAGGTGGGGAACTAGCTGCCTTAAACGTCATTCCGATTTGCTTAGCCAGACATTTGTCATGCGAAGATATTCGAGCTTTTTTTTTTTATTTGCTGGAACAGATTAGCAGATACAGTGACATTGTAGGAGAGAGAACACATTGCAGGACAGCGAACGATAGAGGAGACAGAGGAAATGAGAAAAATAGAGATGATTAGAGACCATACATAGGCTTGTGGGGACTGGATGCTTATGACACATAGGTATAGGGGA
The DNA here is from genome assembly GCF_023864275.1 of Schistocerca cancellata. Taxonomy (NCBI): domain Eukaryota; kingdom Metazoa; phylum Arthropoda; class Insecta; order Orthoptera; family Acrididae; genus Schistocerca; species Schistocerca cancellata. Next base: position 177,053,075 of record NC_064633.1, on the reverse strand, counting down.
GGCCACATCTTGGACTTAAAATTTTAGTAACGTGGGTACAGAGGAATAAGCAACTTGCAGCCCCCTAGAATTTTTAAGCTGCTGAGGTACGGCGGCAGCGGAAAAGAAAGACAAAAGGAGATGTGTAAGTGAGAGGAGACACAATAATAGTGTGATATAATACTGCAAACCAATGGGAGAGATAGGAGACAATGGGACAAAGATATTACAGACAGTGCCTATGAGAAGAGATGTAGAGTATGAAAGCTTAACTAGAAAAAGAGGCTCGGCGTGAAGATTTAGGCTATTTTGTATTAATAGAGCGAGAATGTGTTCGCATGAAAATTTTTGGTAAGGGGGGCGAAATTAGAATTGAGACACCTGCTTCTCCACTTTCCCGTCAGTGTTTTAAAGACATATTCGCCTTTTTTGTGCTCTCATAGGAACACCTTTCCGCTGCTTTTAAAAATATACAGTATTTTACTCACCATAACTCTGTAACTAAATAATTCATATCCTCCAAATAACTTTAATATATCATACAGCAGTTATATATGTAGTGCCACAATATTTAAAACGGTTCACGAGCCTCATATCCCAATGCAACATAAATGGTAAAAAATGTGAGAAACTGGTTATAGTGGTTTCTAGTGTGCATTTCTTTATGTGATACTAAAATCAATTACAGACTGAAACACCGAACACGAAATTCCTAGGGACACTATCCTGCAGGTGTAATACTGCCGTCTACTACATATATGAACCTGAAACATAAAACATGAAATAAAAGAAAGTTACAACTCAGTAAAAGGTGAGAATTTCAAATCTGTACATACCGTGAGGCAAAAGTTGTAGGAAAGATAGAAGAAACAAAATTAAAAGCAACAGAAATGTTGCTTGTGAGCTAAATTAAGGAGGCCAAAAGGCAGGATCACACTACAAGTAATTATATCTGAAGGGAACCGCACATACAGTCACAGATGCAGAATGCCAGAAGGTATTAATAATTATCAGTAAAATGGCAGAAGATGTGTAGATCAACTCAAAAGTAATGGGCATCGTGCGCAGTCCGCAATCAGAAGATGATCGCGATGATTTTTGTTCAGCTCTAAAAGCGGTTCGTAGGTATAGGGTTTTCTAGGAATCCTAGTACACTTCCATCTACATCTACATCTACTTGGATACTCTGAAAATCACATTTAAGTGCCTGGCAGAGGGTTCATGGAACCACCTTCACTGTTCTGTATTATTCCAATCTCGTATAGCGCGCGGAAAGAATGATCACCAATATCTTTCGGTAGCTCTGGTTTCCCTTATTTCATCGTGTTGATCGTTCCTCCCTATGTAGGTCAATGTCAGCAAGATATTTTCTCATTCGGAGGAGAAAGTTGGTGATTGGAATTTCGTGAGAAGATTCCGTCGCAACGAAAAACGCCTTTCTTTTAATGATTTCCAGCCCAAATCCTGTATCATTTCTGTGACACTCTCTCTCATATTTCACGATAATACAAAACGTGCTGCCTTTCTTTGAACTTTTTCGATGTACTCCGTCAGTCCTATCTGGTCAGGATCCCACACCGTGCAGCACTATTCTAAAAGAGAACGGACAAGCGTAGTGTAGGCAGTCTCCTTAGTAGGTCTGTTACATTTTCTAAGAGTTCTGCCAATAAAACGCAGTCTTTGGTTAGCCTTCCCCACAATATTATCTATGTGTTCCTTCCAATTTAAGTTGTTCATAATTGTAATACCTACGTATTTAGTTGAATTTACAGCTTTTAGATTAGACTGGTTTATCGTGTAACCGAAGTTTCACGCGTTCATTTTAGCACTCACGTGGATGAACTCCGAATTTTCGTTATTTAGGGTCAACTTCCACCTTTCGCACCATTCAGATATCTTTTGTCAATCGTTTTGCAGTTTGTTTTGATCTTCTGATGACTTTATTAGTCGATAAACGACAGCTTTATCTGCAACAACCGAAGACGGCTGCTCAGATTGTCTCCCAAATCGTTTATATAGATTAGCAACAGCAAAGGGCCTATAACACGACCTTGGGGAACGCCAGAAATCGCTTCTGTTTTACAACTTCGTGGTTGAATTCCTTCCTTTTTTGCAACAATTTAACTCCTAACGATTTAGGCTGTAATTTTAGCTATCAGTAACTGAAGAGAGTCGTATGTTGCTCTCAAAGTAATGTAATTCCATGTGTTTTACATCAGATGCCATTGATATCACCTTTAACTATTATCAGTCTTTTCGAACTATTTTGGTCACATTTCACTCAGGAATTTCTGGCCATTAAGTTCTAGTTTTGTGAGTTAACCTTCTTGGGCAATGTATAAGCATTCTGCAACACAGAACATACAATGGTTCACTATTGGTCGCGCGGGATAGCCGCGCGGACTATGGAACCTTGAAACGGTTCGCACGGCTCCACCCCGTCGGGGTTTCGAGTCCTCCCTCGGGCATCGGTGTATGTGTTGTCCTTAGAGTAAGTCAGTTTAAGTTATATTAAGTAGTGTGTAAGCCAGGAACTGATAACCTGAGCAGATTGGTCCCGCAGGAACTTACCGTAAACTTCCAATTTTCACTACTGCACTATGTGTTTAGCAAAGACGCTGAATTAATTCCAGTTTTCGGTAAAGATAGAAGCTGATGTAATTAAAGTTTGTGTCAAGGTCAGGACTTACACCTGTATCCCCCGCTTACTAAGCATAGTGTTCTCCACTCCACCACCCTGGCATTGTTGCTAACACAGCTATAAGGACTACCTTAGTTCAATGCCCCCAAATAGAAACTTCAATTCACACCTCAGGACATCTTGATTTTTCGCTTCTTAAATCGTCAGTATTGCCGATACTCTGCGATAGTGAAATAGCACCCCAGTTTTGTACGTAACGGAAAATCCAGCCTGACCTCAGTTGTAGGTGATGCGCTGGTGTGATTAAATTACATTTTTCATCTTTCGTAAGGACAAAAGCTGAGGTAATACATTTAGACCAATAAATCACCTATGCCTGAGGGACAGGCAGGATTTCCCCATTACGTACAAAGTGGGGCTGCTATTCGAATATCGGAGATTATCGGCAATATTGATGATATAACAAGGGGAAAACCAATATGTTCTGTGGTGTGAATTGAAGATTGTGTTAGGGAAGGCAAGGGTAGTCCATTCAGGTGTGTTAGCCACAGTGCCAGGGTCGTGTAGTGGATAACACACCTGCCTAGTAAGCGGGAGGCCCGAGTTCAAGTTCCAGCTTTAGCACACAGTTTAATTAATTACTTCGGCTTATACCCCCATCAAAGATAAAGTTGAGATTCAGATTGTCTCCACGAAAATATAATTCCATCAGATCAATATTTCCAGTTCGGTGAAACAGCTACGTATTGCAAGGTCCCACTTTCCCGTTTGGGATAGTTCATTGACCAAGGTCCTTCAAGTAACTGGTCTTGCGTATAGCTCTAACTTACATAGAGGCTGATGATACACATTTCAGTACAATGGCAGTGTGCGAAACTTACCACTATAGTCAAATTCTAAAATGCCCGAGTGTTCTACACAATTTTTGTCCCCTTCAATCAGCTTTAAAAACACGTGTTTTTTGCAGTTATACGTGTCTCACACATTGCGAAAACTATCAAAATGTACCCACAGCATGCTTGAGAACATTTTTCTACACAAGCGACATATCTTTTGATGTCCCGCCTCCCACACCTCCCTCAGATATTTTCTGTTTCTTTGTTGATAAGGACTTTAAAACTACGTAAATATAACGACCTTGGAATTGAGTTGCTTTTTTTTTTCTTTTAAAATGGGTAATACACAGATATTCCTCTGTAACAATAACACATTCACGTGTCTTATTCAGACAACAAAGAAGAAATTCATTTCCATTTAATGTAATTCCCGAGATATTAACAAGCTTTTAGTGACACCATTGTATTGTTTTAGTTTAATAAGAGTTATCTGTTTATTAAACTAGATGTAAGGAATGAATATATTTCTGTGATTTTTTTAATTTTATAAAAAATCTTTTGAAGTCTATAATTTACAAATTATTTCATTTTTCAATAGAAAAATGGAGCAGAAATACATAAAATGTCATCTAATCCGTACTCATATCATAAATACGAAAGTGTGTTGTTTGTCCTCCATATTTTCACACCTAAAATGCTGCACCATTTTTGATGAAATTTTATATGGAGATAGCGTTAACTTAGAGGAAGAACACAGCCTACAAGTTAAAAAATTATAAAATTTCCAGTCTTATGTACACGTTGTATAATATGTAGCTACTTCAATAACATGACGCATAGATGTGCACTGCTGCCCACACTACTTCACATGTACTGCCTGGCGGCGACTGATGAGCATGCTGCCGTGTTGTGCCTTACGGCAGGTGGAGGGAGGCTGAGTGCACATCACAAGCTATGCTTATCCGAACAGGTAGACACGTGGGGACAGGTGATTACTCAATATCACTAATCATAACAAAACTACTGACATGCGAGTGCAGCTGCTGGTAACAGCTAGTTCTAATTACTGATGTGTTAAACGTAAGACTGTGGAAGTTGTACATTAGACGTGAAAAAATGTGTCTCTAGAATGTAGATAAATTGTATGAAATGTTCCATGAACGTTGTTGAAAGTTGATAAACATAGTCAAAATTGTTGTGTATGTGACTGAAAAAGACTATATAAATTTGTGTGTGATACAAAAGAGAAATAATGCAGTGGACCTAGATTCACCTACTGGTGACACCACCAGTTTATCGGACATGCCTGACACTGATACGGCATCAACTAACACATTTATGCGACGCTCAAAAACCACATGAGATTTATTATTTATTTATCTAAAAAGATAACAATTTTTTGTAATTATACATACAGTGTTAATAGTAGTGTGAATGACATGGCTCATTTACGGACCCATATTTACTTGGAATGTTTTTACTTCTACTGTCAGTTACTTTTCCCCATGCAATTTTTTGCTACTATCTGATACATCCTGTCAACAAGTTACGCACCTGGGCGCCTCTGGCGGCGCGTAGCTTAGCGTCCCAATTGGTCGCTGGTGTCACATGGGCCTTGAACTGGCCCTGTATGCACCTCACGTAAACAAAAATAAACTTGGAAATAACTTAGTTTATCATACAAACACCGTCAACAAGCAATGAACCTGACAATAACAACCCATGTTTCGCTCCATCTAAATCGTTCACGAAACTCTCGCCAAATGGGGTCACTTATGTTACCACACTCTAGTAAATTCTGGCGACACATTCAACAACTTAGCATGTCTTTGCAACAGTGACAAAATTTCCAATGCCACAAACAAAGAAGTACCTTCACACTACCAAAACATTAATATTAAACGCCGATTAATCACTCATCAAAGCATATAAGAGAATATACAGAGAATAAAGGGTGTAGGTCTGTTGATATCCCTGCGTTACAAGCAGTGGAATAAGAAAACCATACGGATATTACTAGAAGTCCTCTAGACTCAGTTCTTGAGCCTTCTGGGAGCGTTTAAAAATCTATACTCTGTACAAAGCACACCCCTAAACTTCTCCTACTTGCAGGTAAGCAACATTTCAAGAAGCAGCCAGTTTCTGACGCAGCCGTAAGTCTAACACTGTTTAACGAACATCACTATGGGATTAACACTTAGAAAAAAAATTTGACTGTCATTGTGTAAAGCAAAATGGAAATGTTCGATATGCTTCCTGAAAATTATAAGTCTTTAACATATTGAAAAATATATTTCAATGTGCGTTTTGTGGCCTTTCGGACTCAGAGCACTTGATTACAAGCCACGACTGGTCTCTCTGATGACACACAGAGTTCATCTACACTCGTACATTACCGAATCATCTTCCGTAGTAGCCACTGGAAGAGAAAGCGTATTAACAAAATAATCCAACATCGTCAACAGACAGTACTCTCTTGGATCATTTCACAATAAAAGACGATGAGAGGAACTGAAGGATCACAGGTATCATTTTTCACCACCAACTTTAACCCTCGTTCACAGCGTGCAGCGGCCTTGGAAAGTACATTTTTAACTTTGCAGCCTTGAGAATTCGTCGTACGCTTGACCGGCTTACCCCGCTTTCACGTGCTTCCTGCCTCACAGATTTTTGAAGTGCCCTAGCAAAATGTTGCAACACAACAGAGCTGGGAGCTGGACATGATGTTTTTATGCTGCCAGACCTTTCCTCATGCGCATCCTGATCAGTACCGCCAGCTTCAGATTTATCCCTAATATGATACATTGTTGTACATGTTGGTGGCTGAGTTCAGTATACATTACGCCATTGCCGTTGTATCTCCATCATGTTTTCGTATTTCCAGTAACACTTCAGTACGGCCTTGCGTTGCTCAAAAGGCAATCCTGTTTCATTCATTACTACACTGTACACCTGGAAAACGTGCGCCAAGATCTATTGAGAAAACAGTGGAAGACTCTACCGCATATAATTTCAACGATATGTAATTTTGTACCAAAGATATTAACTATCAAAGACTGTCTACATTTTTCTAGATCACTGCATACGTTACTCTCTACGGAAAATAGGTAAGTAATGCGAGTACGTAAAAGTCAATCACACGCACACATATGTTCAATATTATTTTAAGAATATTCTCGTATTGGTTTTCATTTTTACAGAAAAAACAATAAGCGGGGACGTTTACTGTGACATGTTGACAGAGTATGTCTTTCCCCAAATTGACGATACTGAGGCAGAAAATGGGCCTGTGTTTTTCCAACGAGTTGGTGCCTCACCTCGTTAGAGTAACCATGTGCGCTCTTGTCTTGATACTCACTTTCCAGGAAGGTGGATAGTCAGGGCTGGCCCAATACATTGGCCACCACGAAGCCCAGACTTAACCCCACTGGAAGTTTTCTTTTGAGGCCACATAAAAATTGTTGTTTATAGTGAAAAGATCAGAGACATCAATCATTTGCAGGAAAGAATTGTCGCGGCGCTTGGGACAGTTACACGTGAAATGTTGGTGAATATGTGTTGAGAAGTGGAATATCTCTCGATGTGTGCAGGGAGAGAAATGGATCCCACGTTGACTTCTACCAACATCAAATAATACGTGAAGGAATTTTCTTTCATGACATGTACCCATTGTAACTTTTTATCAGCTTCCCCATTAAATTTATTCTTAAAACTAGGGAGTTCTTTTTCAAGCACACACTCTCTCTCTCTCTCTCTCTCGGTGTCTCCCCTGAGAGACGTCAGCGGCATTTTGTCTGGCGTTTTGACAGATATTTGCAATTTCTGTTTTGCATTGGGTGGCTGGAGTCAGCTTAGACAATTACTGCTCGTCACGTCTTTCATGCGACTTATGTCAACAGAAAGCGTCGATATATTTACCATTACAAACAAAATTATTTTTAAATCGAAATTATTCGATAGAATGCTCCCACATTAGTCTAGTCAATGGTCTCGCTGCTGGAGTACTGGTTATTCTTCGAGATTTACTGTCTTTGTTAATATATGTATCGATAAAAGGAGTATGGCACTAAACTGATCTGGGCCCGCTTTATCAAATGGCCACATAATATCTCGTTTTGAAAATAACTGTTTATAATGAGAAACAAACCGACGCTATACATCGACACTGGGCGCCGCAAGAAAGATATGATGAGCACTGTTTGTTTGGGCTGACCCCAGCTACAGAATTCAAAAACGAAATTGCAAACATTGCTAATCACGTTAACAGTCTTGCTTTAAAACCAAAAGAAAATAACGCACAACTGCGATGTTAATAATTAAACAGCGCTACGCTACTTCTTTAATGGTCCATACATTCTTTTCGTTCAAATACACATGTACTGCATTTGTGAATCGTAACACAAAAATGTTTAGCGCAAAGAAATTTCCGGCACCAGCTACAAAAAAGAAGCCGAGCACTCTGACGCAAAGAAGAAAGAATGTTACCAATGTCAAAATATCATTTCATAAACCTCTTACTCAGTCCATCGTACAGTCGTGCTGGGCCATTATGCGGCTACAGTGTAACGACAAACAATCGGTACGCGGAAAAATTTAAAAGCTGAGCCTTCAGTGGGTCATGACTGGGCACTGTCAGAATTACGGCCCAAATTTTCACGGGGGGTCGATTTCTGAGTCTGATATCTAGCATACGTGCTTTCTTCTCCTTAAAAGAAAAGATCGGCTTGGTAATGTTTTCTCGTTCGGGTAACTGGTTAGAGTAAAAGATGGTTTAAATATACTAATGCTGCCTGATAAAATAAATGGATAAAAAGCTAAAACATAAAACCATATGTTTCGTGACGTATCAGTAACTGCCTACAGAGTAGTACTTCTGTGTATGGGACTCTACTATACACTTGGTATCAGTCAATTTTGCATGGCTGAATATTCTAACCGAACTGCCTGGATCAAGGCTACTTCAGCATTTTGGGAAACTACGACTACAACCAGCACTGTGTACCAGTGTGCACTGATTCAACTGTAGTGTTGAGAAGAACCCTGTTTGCGGACGACCCTTCTGTCAGAACGTATTACCAAACGACATAGCAATGGAGACACTGCCCAGTAAGGAAAATCTCTCAAGAGGAACCCCAGCACCCACACTGCAACCAGTTACCACATGGTTCAGTGTTCCGGATTAGTCAGTAAAAGACCAAAGAAAACTTACCGAGATTCCAATACAACTGTTACTGTATTTGCGAAGATAACACACAAAAGAGAATAAACGACACACAAACAATATACACTGAAGAAAAAAATCGCAACAGCAAGGAGTTGTGGGGCATATACGAAAGTTGGTAGAAAGATGATGTCTATTAAAATTTCGAGCTACTCGCTTAGGTTCAAATGGTTAAAATGGCTCTGAGCACTATGGGACTCAACTGCTGTGGTCATCAGTCCTCTAGAACTTAGAACTAATTAAACCTAACTAACCTAAGGACATCACACACATCCATGCCCGAGGCAGGATTCGAACCTGCGACCGTAGCAGCAGCGCGGCTCCGGACTGGAGCGCCTAGAACCGCACGACCACCGCGGCCGGCTACTCGCTTAGGAGTTACGCTCTTAACTCCAGTATGAGGATGTAAATTAGGTTTGCTTCAAATAGACGCTGTATCGACCGCGACCGTTAGTTACCATTGAGATTGGACGTGTCGAGTTGATGTTAGTCAAGAATGCCTTTAAGGTGACAAAGATGCCATCATCAGCACCACTCTGAGCTTGAACGATGTGGCGTAATAGGGCTTCGAGAAGCTGAATGTTCCTTTCGCGATACTGCATAAAGACTTGGTAGGAATGTAGCCACTCTACGAGATTGCTGGCAACGGTGGTAACGAGAACAAGCGGTCGACGACCACGTAGCGCTACCGAGAGGGAACCCCATCGCGTTCGGCGTATGGCTCTGACGCATCGTACAGCAGATGCAGCAGCAATCCGAGCAGCAGCTAGCGCCACAGTGAGCTTTTGGTTCAACTGACAGAACATTACTGGTCTGTTTTCTGGAGAACAATGAACAGAGCCTCGAATTAACTACGGCTAATCGTATCTACCTGTATGTATTACAATGTATACAGTAGTTCCACTTTAACAATTATAACGAAGGAAAACTTTTTTGCTGAAAATACCTTATTCTCATGTTTTTTAGGGTGGGAAATCCAGATACGATACTTGAAAAACTGTATCACCCACCATTTATTCACATTTTACAGTTAGATTTATTAAATTAAGCGAGTTTTTTAAAGAATTTAACAGCTTTTATACTGTTAAAATAATTTATAAAGGAAGTCTAATGAATGTAGATGACGTTGATACCACTGCTGGGCCGCGCGGGATTAGCCGAGCGGTCTATGGCGCTACAGTCATGTACTGTGCGGCTGGTCCCGGTGGAGGTTCGAGTCCTCCCTCGGGTATGGGTGTGTGTGTTTGCCCTTAGGATAATTTAGGTTAAGTAGTGTGCAGCTTAGGGACTGATGACATTAGCAGTTAAGTACCCTAAGATTTCACACACAGTTGAACATTTGAACCACTGCTGAAAAACATTTGCTGGCAAAACAAGGTCGATTCTATTTTTGTGTTAACAGATAGTGTTTTGTTTACGGTCAACCTAACCTCACTTTCAAGTTTCCTGTAAATGTGCTCACTGCAATGTCTAATCGTGGTTTTAAAAACTCTGCTGCCAGTTTTTGTTATATTTGTGGTGAATTTGTGATTAAAAAATACCGTAAAAACATTACAGGTTTTGTGAAAAAGGTTTATCTATCACACTTTGGATCTAAACTTGGTGATCAAGATAAACCTTGGGCGCCGCATAAGGTACGTTATGTGTGTGTTGAAGATCTGAGACAATGGTCCAAAAAGGAGAAAAAAGACCCTGAATATGTTTCTGCTATAGCTACAATGTTAATGAAGTTTAAGACTTCAAGATGTTTAATGAGCCTGAAAGTTCACTTTTTGAACAGTCACCTTGATTATTTCCCTGACAATATGGGAGATGTTACAGAGGAGCAACGAGGGCGTTTTCACCAGAACATTAAAGTGACGGAAAAACGCTATAAAGGACGCTGGAACACCAACATGAAGGGGGACTACTGTTGATCACTTCACCGAGAAGTTCAATATCGTAGAAAAAGCTACACAAGAAGCTGCAAAGAAAAAGGAGAAAGAAAATACAAACCAATTCCAGCTGACAAGTGAAACCTCTATTAACACATATCATTGTTTTAAGTAGCTTACTGCAAATACAAACCACTCTTTTGTTATAACAAAGCGTTTCATTAATTTTTCCCGTTTACCGTATAGCATAGGATGTTTATCCTATATAAGAAAAAGCATATTGCTCGAAAACTATGGGTGACACAAAGAAACTAAGGCTCGATTTGGATTCAGCTCATAAAAAGCTATTAAGTTCAGCTGTCAAAGTAAAAAAAAAAGTTTAAAAAATAATTCGTTGGCCTGTGTTATCTCTGTTACACAATATTTCCTGGATATAGGCAAGCCCGTAAAAGGTGTCAATAACCGTCCCTAACTACGTGGAAGAGGGCGGGGTATACCACCTAGCACAAACTACTGCAGCCCGACAGTGAAACAGAGAACCGTTACAAATCGGGTACTTCAAGGACGGCACCGATCCAGACGCCTTATACCGTGCATTCCACTGATCCTAAAACAACGCCATTTACGACTTCAGTCGTGTGCAGCGAGAGGTCATTAGATGACGTGTCCAGTGAGAGCTCATTAGATGACGGAGTGGAGGTCCGTTGTGTTTCCTGATGAAAGCTGGTTCTGCCTCGCCGTGTATTGAATAGAAGGAGGCCAGTTGAGGACCCGCTACCAACCTGACGGCGTACTGGACACAGTGGAGCTAAACGTGGAGTTATGGGCTGGAGTCAGTAGGAGCACTCTCGTGGTTATTCCACGCACCCTGACTGCAAATTTGTATGTCAGTCTGGTAATTCGACATGTTGTTCTGCCATTCATGAACAGCATTCCAGGCGGCGTTTTCCAACAACGTAACGCTGGCCGGCATACCGCTGTTGTAACCAACGTGCTCTACAGAATGTCTAGAGATTGCAGGGCTTGCTCGATCACCAGATCTATCTCCAGTCGACCACATATCGAACATCAGCGACGGCAACTCCAACGTTAATAACAAGCCCAAGTGTTGTAGAATTTACACAGAGCACAATTTAATCAATGCAAACGCTTCGTTTAAGAATCGTAAAATACGGGGTAAAAAGTGTTTGTGTTGTTGCAAGAAAGAAGAAAAGCCAAGAAAAAACAAGGAGAGGAGAATGCCTGCTGCAGCATCCAAACTGCTGTCGAGATTGTACTACTGTAGTAACTGAAGATCCATGTAATTAGCCAGCTGAAGATGGGTGCAAACCCGAAATGCATATTGGCATAAATAAAACGCATTAAAAAGTGGCTGGTTGCTGTATTTTTACAATGAAAAACTCAACGTTATCCACAACCAGCAGTAACCGTCACTGTATTGCTCGACCGAGTGCAACAGGGGTGGGAGTTGATCCTACAAACTGACATCCGGCATCTGTGGAACACAATGCATGCACGTTTGCATCCTTGGTTTCAAGACTCTGAAGGTTACACTGGTTATTAATGTACCACCATTTCACATTTGCAAATGCCACATCTCGTGACTTGTGACCTTGCAATATTAATCACGTAAATATGTTACCTAAACAAATGTATTTCCGAAATTTCATTACTCTACATTAATTATTTTTTGGTGTTGGGATTTTTTCCGTCAGGGTATAATCCAGTAACAATATCGCTACACTGTCTCAAGGGAAATTCATCAACATGCAGTTCAAAGTTTCTCCGAACGCCAAAAACACTAATGAGGCAAAACATTACAACCACCTGCTTAATACAGTGTTGGTCCACCTTTGGAACGAAATACAGCAGCGATTCTGCTTGGCATGGGTTCAGCAAGACCTTGTTAGATTTTCGAAGACATACTGCCACGCATCTTCGAGTATACGGAGTTCATACAATTTCTGTAAATTACCGATCGGAGATTTGTGACCGTGTAGCTGACGTTTGGTTGCGCCCCATAAATGTTCCGTCGGCCTCAGCTATGGCGAAAATCTCGTGACCAAGATATCAACGACAGTTCCTTATCACGCTCCTCAAACCACTGTAACACGATTTTGGGTTCGTGTAAAGGACTCCCTGCTGGAAGACATCATCACTGTCGAGGGGAATCATCAAGTTTGAAGGAATGCGGGTAGTCTGATACATCGTCTGTGAGTCTTCAGACCACACGACACGTTTTCATTGATCCACGAGTCAATCTCTACGATCCCTTCATTGCTGCTGTAGTAACTGACGATGTCTTTGAGTCAACATGGAAAACACAGGGATCGTTTGCTGCAATGCCTCATGTCCAAAAGTGTGTGCTTCGTGGCTTCTTCGAAACACCTGACCTGCACCAGCATTGACTCTATCGTCAAACCTAACACAAACCGCCCCCTATCCCCGCGTTACACAGTGGGCAAACCTTCGGCTGGCACGTCCAACATATTGTACCAAAACGTGGTGTCACGACCTTCAACCAATCTCCACAGATGCTCACGACAGAAGCGTATGCACCAGGACTTTCTCAAAGTCGCTTATGTTAGTGTATTTCCGCATCTGCTACGCTCATATACTTTTCTCACTTTGTGACCTGACCTCACAGCCACCGGGCGGATCTCACTCTCGCGGTGGGCAGTGGTCATACTGCTTTGATTCATCAGCTTTAAAAACCAACCTGTTCCACGTCGATTCAACATGGGAATTAATATACATTTGGAAACATTCATGTCACCTCGTTGGGAGTTCTGCACTTCTATGTTGTTGTTATTGCTGTAATGTATTATTTATCCCGGATGTCCATTTTGTTTCAGTTCATGTTTGTTGTGAAGCATTACATAAACGCTTATGAACTTTTCATATTCTCGTTTGTAAAAACTGCATCCAAGACACAAAATCAAGACCCATTTTATGCTACTACTAGTTCCGCGTATGAAGAAGATATTAAGGGAAAGTATTATAAACTGAAAGAAAGTGTTCAGATCGTGGAGGGAGTCGAAAATTAAATTATGATGGGGCACTATTACTGAATAGTAGGAAATGAAACAGAAGGAAACGTAGACGTGGAATGGGAGAAGGGAATGAAAGAGCAAGTGTGGTAGAATTTACACAGAGCACAATTTAATCAATGCTAACGCTTCGTTTAAGAATCGTACAAAGAAGGTTGTATAAATGGTGTAGGCCTGTAAACAGTGAAACATTTTAGGTATGTTACATAATAGTAAAACCAAGAAATCAAAATTATATTCTAACCTGTACAACATTTCCAGCGGCAGATACGAACTCTGAAAATAACTTACTGATTATGAACTGCATTTTAAAACTAAAGAAACTGCAGAATAGTAATTATTATAAGATCAAACAACCAGAGGAAGACGAAAGTTTCAAAAAAAGCACAAGGCACCTATTGACTGAAATAGGATGAAGAAACATAGCAGAAGATGAATGTGTATCTCTGACAGACAGTGTAGTTCAAAAAATGGTTCAAATGGCTCTGAGCACTATGGGACTTAACATCTGAGGTCATCAGCCCCTAGAACTTAGAACTACTTAAACCTAACCAACCTAAGGACATCACACATATCCATGCCCGAGGCAGGATTAGAACCTGCGACCGTAGCGGTCGCGTGGTTCCGGACTGAAGCGCCTAGAACCGCTCGGCCACTCAGGCCGGGAGACGGTGTAGTGAAGACAGCAGTGGAACAACTCCGCAAAGAGACAAAGCCTCTTAAGAAACCTTGCTTCATGCAAAAGGTATTGAAAGTAATTCAGGAAATTAAAACTCAAAATGCAGCAAGCAGTCTAGAAATAAGTTTGAGAGGAAGTGCTAAATGGCAAAGTAGAAATGCTAGATAAAGATTAAAAATCGATAGAAGTATGCTTGACTATGAGAAAGATAGATAATGTCAATATGAAAATTAAATAAACCTTTGTAAGAAAGAGGAACAGCTGTCTGAATTACAAAAGCTCAGATGGCAAACCAGTATTAAACAAGGGAGGGAAGCCTGAAAGAGGACGCAGTTCATAGAAAAGCTATACAAAGAAAACTAACTTGAAGACAATATTATGGAAGGGGAAGCAGATTTTGACGAAGATAAGATGAAAAATACGATACTGCGAGAAGACTGTAACAGAGCACTGAAAGATCTAAGCGAATCAAGGTACCCGGAGTAGATGACATTGACTGAGAATTACTGGACAAGCTTGGGAGAATGTAGCCGATAATGACAAACCTGTTCCACCTACACAAGAATATGTTGTACAGGCAAAATGTCTTCAGACTTAAATAAGAACGGAATAACTCCGATATCAATGACGGTAAGTGCTGATGGATGTGAATGTGTTAGGACCATCAGCGTAACGATTCATGATGGATAAATACTGGCACGAGTTATTCACATAAGAATGGGAAGATTGGACGAAGCTAACTTCTGTAAAGATCAGTTTGGACATCGAAGTCATGTAGGAACACGTGGAGCAAAGTTGGCCATAAGACTCTCCGCGGAAACAAGCTGAAGAAAGGCCAACCTACTTTTATAAAATTTGTATATTTAAAGAAATCTTTCGTCACTTTGACTGGAATACTCATAAATTTTGCAGTAGGAGGGATAAAATACGGGGAGCGAAAAGTTATCTACAATACGTTCAAAATTCGAACTGCAGTTGTAAGAATTGAAGGACGTGAAAGGGAAGGAGTAGTTCAGATGTGAGTGAGAGAAGAGGGCTGCCTGTCCTCATTGTTATTTATTCTGAACATTAAGCAAGAAGTAGAGGAAGTCAAATAGAGCTTTAGAAATACAATTAAACTTCTGGGGTAAGAAACTGCAAAATACTTGGAGATCAGTTAAACGAACTTGATACTGTCTTGAGAAAGAGTTATACAAATGTAGAAAAAGGACAAGGGAAATCAGTCGATTTAAATCAGGTGACACTGATGGAATAATATTAAGAAATGACACACTAAAAATAGCGTATGGATTTTGTTATTTGGGCACCAAAAAAACTAACGATACGCGAAGTAGAGAGGACGGAATGCCTAGACTAGTAATAGTAAGAACATAAGTTCTAAAGAAGAGAGATTTGTTAAAGTCAGATACAAATTTGGGTATCAGCAAGTTTTTCAGGAAGGTGTTTGTCTATGGTATAGCCTTGACAAGAAGTGATACGTGGACGACAAACAGTAAATATAAAAAGGTAATAGACGTTTTTTAAATGAGGTGCTACAGAACAATGCTGAAGATTAGATGGATAGGTCGTACATCGAATGAAGAGGTGCTGAACTTTAAAGTTGGAGCTAATACTTCTTTGCAAAACTGGCCAATAATTCTGCTTTGCTGTGCATACACCAACTTTGAATCTGAGATATTCTTATGGCGAGTAGTAGCAAGCGAACAGTAGTTAAGAGGAGCCGGAAGTGGTCTTACGCAGCCTGCGGTGTAGGCCGCGCGACGAGAGGTCGTAGCCCACCATGATCGTGTTAGTAGCACCGGAGGAGACTTTGGTATTAATTGAGGATTTTTGGTAATATGTCTTTTTGTTGCACCCAGTTGTTGCTTTCTCGCGCACTGAAGGGATTTTGTCATATGTGCATGCATACATTGAGAGTAATATTCAAAGTATGAATAGAGTTTGTCAGTGTTTAAATAATCCATTTTGTGTATACAGCAAATTACAGGTCTTTATTGGTTTCTTTCATTCTTTTTAAACCTTTTAAGACTAGTTGACCAAACTTCTCCTGATCATTCAGTCTCTCTCTCTCTCTCTCTCTCTCTCTCTCTCTTGCACTCTGCGTGGGTCTCAGGCAGTATTGATTTTGAAATAATTTTCGCATGTTGCTGATCACGCAGTTGCAGCGGCAAGACGAGACAAGCTGTCCGTTGCGTACAGCATTGCAGAAGAACTGTCAGGAGTTGGTAGAGAATATTTACGTGGGAACTGATTTCTTTATAATTTGCAGAAAGTGTAACTTCTGTTTCCTTATGTTCACAATCATAATTCTATTACTGTCAGAGATGCAACGTCACATATTTCCGTACTTCTTTCAGCAGAACACACAACAATTACAAATATACACGAGTTTAAAATAAAATTAATTACAGAACAATATCAAACTGAACTATGGAGAGAAGAAGTGTGTGGGACGACCTCACTGTTAGAAGGGATCGATTGACAGGACACGTACTACGCCTTTAAAGAATCTTCAATTTGGAGAGAAATGTGGTGCGTAAAAATTTTAGGAGTCTTGACGATTACGGTAAGTAGGTTCAGATTGATGTAGGTTACAGTAGTTAAGCAGAGGCCAATACGCCTGCACACGATAGGTTACCGTGGACAGCTACACCAAAACAGTCTAAGGGCGGAAAAGCCCAACAACAGAAACACGACCAAACAGCACCTTTGGCTCATACAGTAACACAAATGGCTGAAAATGTACACAGATTAAAAGTGATACATTAAATGGTGGTTAACATATATCGTGAGGAAACTACCATTAATCTTCTCTCGTTCTACTCGCAACAACAGACCTGTCATCAAGTTCTTAATATTTCATAAGTATTCATCGAGTCCAACAGATGTTTGTATCTCAATCATATGCAACTTTGCCATACGTAAAATCACAGTGATTAAATTTCGGGAAGTCTGTCTTGGCTTTTCTTTTTTAATTTCCAAGATGATTACGCAAACGATCGACCTCCTGCATAAGAAATTACGTAATTTCTTAGGGATTAAAGAAGCGTTACAAAATAACCATGTGCGTAATAAGTGAAAAGCAATTCAACTGATTCTCATTCATTCATTTATGTGTAAAAAGAAACGTAGTTGGTTGTTAAGTTACAGCAACAGACTTTCATTAGTAAATATAGCGTCCTTTTATGACCATTGAGGCAAAAATATCATAGTTTTTATACATGCAGAGTATTAAAATTTTAGAACCTATTTAGTAAAATAACTGAATCAATATTAAATAATGCAATTCAAGTGAGCTGTTGGTAGCATCTCCTCAGTTTCATTCAGTGTAAAGGATATCTGTAAATCCATCTCACACGCTTCCAAGACTTGCAGCTGGGACCTACTAGTTTAAATTTGGAATAAACCTGGTAAAATCATTGTACATCACACATTCTCTTTTCCCACTACTGATGATTAAAGTCTTTTTATAATAGTATAACAACGGGGGATGCGTTGTGCGTTACTAGCACATAATTTAGGTGGTAACTGTAGTGGACTGACTCGACAGCCAATCCACTATGACTTGTAGCCGAATAGCACGCATTTAAGCTCACGCAGGCTGGCGTGAGGTCTGGAAAATGACAAGGAATTATAGTAGCCAAAAATAGTACATAGCTTCTGGAATACTTAACTTTAATCCATAATTGGAGAACATCGCCCTTTACGGTACAGGTTTTACAATCTCAATATTAACTGGTAATGGCGCCTTGCTAGGTCGTAGCAAATGACGTAGCTGAAGGCTATGCTAACTATCGTCACGGCAAATGAGAGCGTATTTGTCAGTGTAGCTTCGCTAGCAAAGTCGTCCGTACAACTGGGGCGAGTGCTAGGATGTCTCACTAGACCTGCCGTGTGGCGGCGCTCGGTCTGCAATCACAGACAGTGGCGACACGCGGGTCCGACGAATATTAGCGGACCGCGGCCGATTTAAAGGCTACCACCTAGCAAGTATGGTGTCTGGCGGTGACACCACAGTAACAAATATAAATACTACTACAGTCACACAGGATTACTGTCCCTCTTCCATAATTGAACTTGTATCTGTATCTATCTCTTACCTTCCAGACTTCACAGAAAGTTTGCCGGGAAGTATCACAGAAACGCACACTCCGCTGTACACTGGATGATTTATTCTGGGAACAAGTCACTCCCACAGCTAAGGCAATTTTCTGCAGTAACGTTACTTAGAGGAATACTAGTCCAGCAAGATACGCAAGACTGCTTTTGTAATTTTCGGAACGCTAGGGAAACTCGCCAGAAGATACGATCAGTTGAAACGTATCGCGCAACATGCCTTTATAACTTTTTCGAAAAGAGTATTGTCTGCAAAGACAACAATCAGAGTCTGATTCCTGACGCAACATACAGTTTTATCAGTCATTAAGCTTCATGAAAAAACGTACCGCCACAGAAACAAAATTTAAAAATGTCGAGTTTTGCGCTTCCGATTAAGGTTTTCAGGAGTCTTCGATTGGTTGCAAGACAAATGTCGAAACTGGATATATCCTCCGAACTCTTTGGAATTGTGTTGAAGATTACCTAGCCGTAGAATGGACTAAATATCAAACAGCCCTTCATACGCAACGTAAATGAATGATAAGGAAAATTACATTGGGTAGCTTTAATGTTTAAAAATGAACATAAAAATGACCCTTACTTTCTTCTATAGCCACACAGAATCATTGACGGTCTGTATAACATGTCTATGCATGACATGTGTGAGGACAGACGAGAGTAAAGAATGGATATAGATTGAAAGACACAGCCTCCATAAAGAGTGGAAATCTGTTACTTTCTATTAACGATTATTTTCTTAAATTTTCGCCAAAACGTAATACACTTCGAGATAGTTCCTCTGGGATTAATCATTCTTTATTTCAAGTACGTTTTTAATTACACTTGTCAAATATAGATCAGCCAGATGGTAACGATTAAATTAATCTCGTGATTTTATCTCGAGCATGAAATCTTTCAACAAATGTTTTATATTATCATTAGAACTCACAGTCTGTTTGTTACTGAACTGGCGTAGTTTAGGTGCCACGTGGAAAATATTTTCTCTGTTTCACAGTTGCAGCGCATTACTGTTATAGTTTAAGTAAGCACTCGTACAGAAAGTGTATACGGCTCTCAAACGAAGTTACCATTATGGTACAAGCTGAAGTTCCTACATTGTTTCGGTACGAAGTGTAATACGGGAAGATATTCAATATATGAAACAGCAAAGACTTCAAATTTGTTAGTAATTACTTACGTAATGGTCTTGCAATAAATAAACAATTTTGCTTTAGATACTGCACCAATATGGCGTTTTTTTCTCTTTTGCATCACCTGTATAGAGTTTTACACGTGATCGACATACCGCATTAAGAGTACGAATGGCACAGGTGACTGACAAGGAAAAAATTCGGAGGATTACTTAAGTGACACCAGTACCGTGTACGAAGAAATTTGTAATTTCGACTGTATATTGAATAAAATACTTTGACAATTGCTTTCAAAGCTCACCACTGATTTCCTAGTCTGAAAACGGAGAAGAGACGTAACGAGATGCATTCGGTGTACATCATTTCAAAAATCGGTTCAAATGGCTCTAAGCACTATGGAACTTATCATCTGAGGTCATCAGTCCCCTAGACTTAGAACTGTTTAAACCTAACTAATCTAAGGGTATCACACACATCCATGTCCGAGGCAGGATTCGAACCTGCGACCGTACCAGCAGCGCGGTTCCGGACTGAAGCGCCAGGAAGCACTCGGCCACAGCGGCCGGCGTGCATCATTTCCTCCAACAGTCAAAGAACGGACAAATGTAGGCTCACACAAACTTGAAAGATATGAGGCAACAGATCTGTAGAGTAAGGTGAATCTGAAAGAACCCGAGACATCGTTGACGAATGACCAACTGACCGATGGTACGGCGAAGGTGCAAGTAGCCTTATGAATCGTCCCTACGCGGTCGCAACTTTGTGCAACTGCATGAGAGAAAGTACGTCTATTAGACCCATATTCATGTATATGTACACACACACACACACACACACACACACACACACACACACAGAGAGAGAGAGAGAGAGAGAGAGAGAGAGAGAGAGAGAGGGAGATCTCAGACAATAAGGGAAGCATTTATGCAAATAATTCACAAGGGGGATATATATTCTAATTACATGTCCTCACATACTCTTAATAGGGTGTTGGTCACAATGGAGGCTCAATTAGTGAATAATACTCGGTTTAGAAAGGTGATTATTAAACTGTCGATAAATAGTGGAGGTGAAATCGTCTTAATATTTACTCATATTAACAAGGTGCCATTACTCTTACAATAGAGAAGCTCGGCGGAAACTGGACGTTACGTGGCAAGGCAAACGACTGGAGCATTGTTCAGCACCAGTATATCTGGGTGCTACACTTGACCGAACTCTGTCCTTCAAGAAACATTGCCATAACACCAGGATGAAAGTTAGTTCACGGAATAACATCTTGAGAAAGCTCACATCCACCGCCTGGAGAGCAAGTCCTCCCATCCTGGGAATTTCGTCTCTCGCTTTGTGTGTGTCCGCTGCAGAGCATGCTTCACCTTTGTGGAGTGCATCCACTCACACCAAACAGGTTGATATTGCGATCAATGAGACCCTCTGAATCTTGTCGGGATGTATGAAGCCAACTCCAGTCGATAAAATCTACCCGATTGTTAATAGCTCCCCCCGCCATTAGAAGGGCTGTTGCTGCTGATGTAGAGAGGGCTAAGCAAACTTATGAACCTCCGACATCCACTGCATGATCATCAGGCTCTAGTCCGTCGACTGAAGTCGAGAAAGAGCTTCATCGCCAGGACTCAACCACTAGAGATGTGAGTAGGCTGTTTATGTGTTTGTATTTTGATGGAGCTATGTAACGCTCTGAATTAAATCTCTGACTGCGCTGTGCGCACTCTGTAAGAGACTCTCTGTGGCTCGTCGGACTAGCAGTTAAAAGTTAACAGTCCGCGGTGAAGGAAGTTGGAGGTGACCAGTCAGCAGTGATGGAAGTTTGGAGTGAGTAATCAGCAGTGACGGAGGTTAGAGGTTAATAATTAGTAGTGTTGGAGGTTTGCAGTATTAGCACGAGCGGACGATCTGGACGGTCCGACTTGGAGATTGAATATTATTCATGATTATATAATTTTTGGAACTGGATGTCATGCACGATTGTATAGTTTTTGAACTGGTTATCACATTATTAAGGTAAAAAATATATTGTTTGCTTTGCAACAATATCTTTCCTTCGCTAACCATATGCCGATTAGTAGTTAGAACCTACAGTAGTTAGAATCTTTTATTTAGCTGGCTGTATTGGCGCTTGCTGTATTGCAGTAGTTCCGGTAATGAAGATTTTTGTAAGTGACTCATGTAATGTACAGGTTATTGTTAGGATTTCTTCTTTTTCAGGGCCATTCTTTTGCATTAATTATTTGAAGGCAGGTTATAATTTTTGAGCAGTCGGATAGCGTTGCGCTAGAATTCTGTAGGTCAGTGTTGAAATGATAAGAAGAAGTAAAGAGAGAGTGGTCTCAGTACGTTGAGTTTCACTCAGCAGTTTCAGAGTTAAATAACATAGAAATTTCACCTTCCCAGTTATTACACTCCAAGTAAAAAATTAAATAAAGACGTTTCACGCCCAACTTCCTTCACCGCTGACTGTTAACTTCCAACTGCTAGTCCGACCAGCCACAGAGAGTTTCTTACAGAGTGCGCACAGCGTAATCTGAGATTTAACACAGAGCGCTACATAGCGCCACCAACATTCAAACACATAAACAGCCTACTCACAGAGGGAACACCAGAGTCTAACCACTACCACCTGATATCCTTGTAAAGGAAGAGCTAGCTCCAGGAAATTACTTGCCCTACCCTATTTGGAGAGCGCTCAATCTTCTAAGGGCGGGCGTTCCTCTTTGCAAGACCAACATGCGAAAATGGGGCATTCTTCCAGCTGATGGAGATACATCCTGACGCGCGGATCCCCCGGTCAAAAGTTCGAGTCCTCCCTGGGGCATGGGTGTGTGTGTGTTGTCGCTAGTGTAAGTTAGTTTGAGTTAGATTAAGTAGTGTATAAGCCTAGTAAGCCTAGGGACCGATGGCCTTAGCAGTTTGGTCCCATAGCGAAAAAAAATGATACACCCTGCGAGTGCGGAACAACATAAGACCCGGACCACCTGCTAATTTGTCCTCAACTTGAACAACCCTGCACAACACAGGATCTGATCGAGGGAAACAACAAGGCCATCGGAGTTGCTGCCTTCTGGAAATGCTGACCGCACACGGAAATGAATGACTCTTACTCAAGGAATTATAGTTCAAAAATTGTTCAAATGGCTCTGAGCACTATCGGACTTAACTTCTGAGTTCATCAGTCGCCTAGAACTTAGAACTACTTAAACATAACTAATCTAAGGACATCACACACATCCATGCCCGAGGCAGGATTCGAACCTGCGACCGTAGCGGTCGCGCGGTTCCAGTCTGTAGCGCCTAGAACCGCTCGGCCACATCGGCCGGCAATTATAGTTCTCAGTCGACATACTCATAGAGAACAACAAACATTATACTCTTACAATAAAGCAAAATAATCATCCCTATGTAGGGCGATAGGAAACGGATAATGAATGGACCATTGCTTACACAACTATCAGTTGTAGTTTAATTTGCCGAAAACTCGATTTCAGCAAATTGAACTAAGAAAAGGTAAAAAATCATTAATTATTTAGTAACTAGCCTCAACGTACTAACAGACCTTGACCTAACTGGCCACTCGTCGTGCAGCAGAAACACACTTCACTGGTCTTGTACCGATCAGTCCCACAACAGAATGCATGTTTTTCTCCCCTGGCGCCTTACTGTCACACGCAAGTCCAGACAAAAGACAATGGTTTTCGCAAATACTTGATCTACTGCCAACCTCCGTAAAAAAGCTGCTTTAACTCTCTGGTCAGCGATCATGGTGTTTATTCACGTAGCCAAAGACATCGAGCTTAAGTCCTCCGCAAACTGGTGGGATTATGAAGATTGCTAGCCGAGTGCAATAACTATTGTTACAGTTAACAGAGGAGAGAGAGATGGAAAACAGGCTTGTAACCCTTAATGTCAGTGATTTCTCTGCTTATCTCTCATATTTTACCGTTTTAAACCAAAGGAGGTTTGTATCTCTCGACTGATGTAACAGGTTGGCCTGGTATTCGGTCGACACATTTCAATGCTGAAAGTGCAAAGGTTGGAATTAGTAGACGCAGAAGAAGCGTACCGTTTTGATAGTATAATAAATGCTGTTTTATTTTACCAGATTCGTATAGCACATTACTATGTGACACATGAAGTTTCTTTTATTGTTTTGTATTGTATTCATATTTTGCAAAATTACAAAAAGAATGTTGTGAAGTGACACGGCTGTGCAATATTTAACTAATATGGTTTCGCATGTAAGTAACAATAATAGTACTCTTCACTCCCTAATTTAATGCGTTTCCCAGGTCCTGTTACTCCCCACGTCTGATATATGAATTTCCTCTAATCTCAGAGTCCTCCAGAAAGGTACCAACAGAAATAAACACATAGTAGTTGGGATTCTAAGGAAACATAGGAGCCCACGAGACGATAATTACCCTTCAACATAGTTTAGACAAAAGGCTGCCTGCTTACGTTATAACATTTATAGATTGAAGTAAAGCTTTTGACAATATTTCTTGGAATACACTTTGTAAAATTCGGAAGGCAGCAGACAAAAAAAAGCGCCTAGCAAAACCTTATTTAAAACTTGCAGAGAAACCATACTGCAATCAAATGTGTCGGACGACATATAACGAAATAATTAGTTGAAAAGGGAGTGAGACACGGCTGTAGCCTATCCGCGATGCTAGTAAACTGGCACACTGAGCAAGCACTATAGGCAACCAAGGTGAAGTTTGGATGGATAATAAAAAATTTCAGGGTGATGACGTAGAAACTGTCAGGTTTGCCGATGATTCCCAGCGACAACGGCGATGCACCAGGTGGTTACAATTAACTGAAGCTCCTCACGGAGGTTCACTGTGGGCTGTAATTAATTACTGTATGGCGGCGGAACTTGGTAGACGTTCTAATGCGTTAAACGGAACTGATTTACTCTGGAAGAACATTAGTTCCAATTTTGTCCACCAGATGCAACTCTGGCGCTGTACAACATCTCGTCGGTGTTTCCGATGTTCGTATTGAACAAATTGGGTAAGCGTCGGTTAATAATAGGATCAAGATTACACACTATATGATCAACAGTATCCGGACACCGCCTAAAAACATGTGTTTTTCATATTAGGTGCATTGTGCTGCAACCTACTACCAGGTACTCCATATCAGCGACCTCAGTAGTCATTAGACATCGTGAGAGACCAGAATGTGGCTCTCGGTGGAACTTACGGCCTTAGAACGTGGTCAGGTCATTGGTTGTAACTTGGATCATACGTCTGTACGTGAGATTTCCACACTCCTAAACATCCATAGGTCCACTGTCCCGGACGTGATACTGAAGTGGAAACGTGAAGGGACACGTAGAGCACAAAAGCGTACAGGCCGTCCGCGTCTCTTGCCTGACAGAGGCAGCCGAGAGTTGAAGAGGGCCGTAATGTGTAATAGGCAGACATTTATCCAGACCTTCACACAGGAATTCCAAACTGGACCAGAATCCACTGCAAGTATTATGACAGAATAGGCGGGAGGACAGAAAACTTGGATTTCATGGTCGAGCGGCTGCCCATAAGCCACACATCACGCCGGTAAATGACAAACGACGCTTCGCTTGGTGTAAGGAGCGCAAACATTGGACGATTGAACAGTGGAAAAACGTTGTGTGAAGTGACGAATTATAATGCATAATGTGGCGATCCGATGGCAGGTTGTGGGTATGGCAAATTGGCAGTGAACGTCACCTGCCAGCGTGTGTAGTGCCAACGGTAAACTTCGGAGGCGGTGGTGTTATAGTGTGGTCGAGTTTTTCACGGAGGGGGCTTGCACCGCTTGTTGTTTTGCGTGGCACTATCACAGCACAGGCCTACATTGATGTTTTAAGCACCTTCTTGCTTCCCACTGTTGAAGAACAATACGCAGATTGCATCTTTCAACACGATCGAGCACCTGTTCATAATGCACGGCCTTTGGTGGAGTGGTTACGACAATTATACGACAATAGACTGGCCTGCACAGAGTCCTGACCTGAATCCTACAGAAACCTTTGGGATGTTTTGGAACGTCGACTTCGTGCCAGGCCTCACCGACCGACATTGATACCTCTCCCCCGTGCAGCACCCTGTGAAGAATGGCAGCCCTTCCCCAAGAAACCTTCCACCACCTGACTGAACGTGTTCTTGCGAGAATTGAAGCTGTCATCAGGGCTAAGGGTGGGCCAACATCACAGAATTCCAGCATTACCGATGGAGGGTGCCACGAAATTGTAAGTCATTTTCAGCCAGGTATCCGGATACTTTTGATCACATAGTGTAACTTTCTACCTTGTTTGACCTTTTCTGCTCAGGCTCCGTTCCTAACCCATTACAGATGGTAACATTTCTATACGTCTTCCTTTCATCCACAACGCCACATATGAACCGGATAACCAAAATCGGAGCTAACTTTTTTCAAGCGTAAGTCGTTCCACATTGACTTATTACAATATCTACAAAGTTTCTCTGCCAAACGATAATTACAGCCGACACTGGAACTCTGTGAGTAGCTGCACTTTAATTGTAGGCACACAGTACTTGGAAGAGCAGGCGAACAGGATGGATGGCGTCTTAAAAAGAAGTTATAAAATGGACTTCAGCAGAAGTGAAATAATGGTACAGGACTGGAGATGACTTAGCCGTTGCGAAGGGTATTGTAGTGGAAAACGAGACATTTGAAGTAGAAATGTAGTGGATGAATGTTGCTGTTGTGACATAAAAGTGACTGATAGTCAAAGTAGGGAAGAAACAAAATACAATAGTAAGAAAAGCATTTCTAAAACTGAGGAATTTGTTAACTTCGAGTGTTAGGAAACACTCTTCTGAAGGTATTTGCTTTGAGTGCAGCCTTGTACAAAAGGAAAAAGTTTGATGATAAACATTCCAGGTAAGAGAACGACTTTTGACAAGTGTTCCTACCAAAGAATGTTGTACATTACATGGGTAGATCGAATAAGTAATGAGTATATATTGAACGTAGTTGGTGAAAAGAAATTGGTGTCACCACTTGACTAACAGAAAGTACCGATTGATAGAAAACATCGTGAGGCATGAAGAAACCATCAGTGTGATTAGATTTTTGTCCCGTGTGCCACGACGACAGATGGACAATGGAAGTGCTATTCAGCCGGCCGGTGTGGCCGAGCGGTTGTAGGCGCTACAATCTGGAGCCGCGCGGCCGCTACAGTCGCAGGTTCGAATCCTGCCTCGGTCATGGACGTGTGTGATGTCCTTAGGTTAGTTAGGTTTAAGTAGTTATAAGTTCTAGGGGACTGATGACGTCAGAAGTTAAGTCCCATAGTGCCCAGAGCCATTTGAACCAGTTTTTGAAGTGTTATTTAGTCAATTTGGTAGTCGAGAGGAATGAGTGGGTAAAAATGTACTGGAATACCAAGCCGAAAATGGAGGTATGTTGCAACAGTTACGCAGAGATTAGAGGCTTGTGAACTTCATCAAACCGGACTGAAGACAAAAGTAAAATGAACAACAACTACTATGAGTACATCAAGTAGAACCCGAAATCTGCTGTTATTGTTTCTTCACTGTCGTCATCGATCTTGAGATCCAGCCACTTGGCTTTGAGAAAAGATAGAGTGATGAGGTGATGTTCGGAAGGTTGTAGTCAGGAGGTGTAGCCTTACCATAACGTTTGATATTTTCTAAAATGCGATAATCATACTCCCTAAAATGACCTGTAAGACAGAACATTATGTATGCAAGTATTTGCTTGTAGTTCGACTAATTAGTACAGTGACAGACGATGATAAAGACAGAAATCACGTTTTCTGTACGGTATGATAACATTCCACTAAAGGCAGAATTCTGAGTTTACAACGTCCGTGATTCAGTTAACCACAGTACATGGAATTGATTGTGCTCCATTACGAGCAACAGTATTATACAAATGTTTCTACAGCTACAGGTAGCCGAAGACTGACAAAGAATAACATCAAAGCGAGCATTTACTCTTCAACATTTCCGAACAAGTTTTACATCATCACTGAGACCAAGTCGTTGTTTGAGATATTACAACGCACAGCAGCCGACACTGGCGGTAGCAATAGTTCTTTATTTTCGTTTTAAATCTGAAGACGACAGTTATAAAAAACGTGCTCTACACCGCGTTTTTTTTTAAATTAAAGTTGGTATGGGTGTTCTAGCACTGATAATGGTATTCCTGTCACGCAGTTGGGTAGGAATCAATATCTATAGTAGTTTGGTTTACTGTGTCTTCAGCCGCTAATAGAAAACGAGTATCTGTATCAAATAATGAAGGTATGACAACAGATTTGTTGTATAAAATGTTTTTTGTGTGCCTCTCGTGTTAATTAACTGTTACATTCCAAGCTTTCGACAACGACCAGTATTTCCTTTGTCAAGAAAGCAACTGACTCTTGAAGAAGTAAGTGGTCACCATAATGCATCAGACGTGGTAGTGGTCATTGCTGCTAGGGATCACACTACTTCAAAGATGCTGCGACTGTCATTATGTCGTTGGCGTCAACGTGATCTGTGGTGACAGCGGGTGCTATTTCATCCGTTACATCTGTGTGTCTCCATTACATCTTCGACATTCGTTTTCTCTGTTGATGAAAACAATGAAAGTTAATATCTAAACCTCGAATTTTCGTAGCGAATTAACGCAAAAATAGCACCAAGAACAATTTTGTACAAATAGTAAAGATATTCACAGTGATTCTCTTTCTAAGCCGAATTTTGTAAATTAGATATTTTTCTGGCAAAATGGAAGAATAGCGGAGCCCAGGCAAGCACGCGACTGGAAGATGTAAAAGACATTTATCTGACGAGTAAGCATTAACCTCCTAAATCGGTGGTTAAAGACATCACATTAAAAAATGACAAGTTTGTTTTCTAATATATTTGTACGAAGAGTTCTAACAAATTCATATTTATCGCCGATTTACATCTGTCTACTCCTTGTGGATACCATATGAACTCCTTCATAGAAGATCCAGCAGAATATGTGCTGAAATTTCCTGTAGAAGTATAAAAAAGCTAGTTAGAGAATCTTGTTAAATGTTACTTATGAGATTACTGATATTTCTACAAGAGTTACAAACTTAAATAGAACTTCATCTTTGGTTGGCGCAGGTTATATTGATGGAAAAGATTCTAGTAAAAGTACTACAGAGTAAGATTCTTCTAACACTTACAGGGACAAAGGACTAGAACATGGAGGATGAATAATATGCAGAATTTTCACAAAGGTAATAGGTTTTTCTGGTGGATGTCTACAGTATCAAGCTGTACTGCCTGTAAATTTTTGGTTGATCACCAAGTAACCAACTCTGAATTGATAAGAGTCGGACGACTTCAGACAGCTACTGTTTTAACTCTGGCCACTTTGAACTTTGGGTTGCATAGTCGTAGCCACTGGTGAGCGTTTCTGAGAGCCAACAGATATTTTGTAAAACGAAAACAATCTTTGTTATGATCTATTCCAAACAAGTGCAACACTAAAAACTGTGAAGTGAGAGTGTATGTGTGGAAGTACGTATGTGAAAAAAAGTGTATTGGTCGAAGAGATTTATGAGAATGTACATTTGTGGCCGAGCATTGTTTGGTGGTGAATCATGAACTATGGGAGAACCGCAGAAAAAGGGAGTCGAAGGGCTTATGATGTGGTGCTGTAGAAGGATTTTGAAAAATTTTGTGGACTGGTTCAGTGAGGAATGAGGATGTTCTCTATAGAATTGGCGAGGAAAGGAATGTGTGGAAAACACTGATAAGAAGACGGGACGGGATGTTAGAACATGATGTGTTAAGTGATCAGGTAATAGCGTCATTGTATTAGACGAAGCTGAAAAGGGTAAAAGCCATAGGATAAGACACGAACTGGAAGACTTTCAACTCATAATTCAGGACGATGGATGCAAGCGCTACTCTGTGACGAAGAGGTTGGCACAGCTGGGATAATTGTGGTCTATCGCATCGAACCATTCAGGAGACTGACGACGACAACCTTCCGATCCTCCACTCCAAAGCAAAATGCTGTAAAAATAGTGGTAACTCTAAATTACGTGAGGTGACTATGTATTTGTTAAATAAATGCCAAACGCACACGTATTACAAAAATAGATATACGGATGTACGTGTGTATGTTACAATTCTCCTCCTAAACCAACGGATCAATTTCAGCCAAGTTTGGTACACGTACCACTTACAGTAAGGGAATAACGTTATAAATACTAGTTATACATGCTAGCAAGAACGTTCTACATATAGTCGAAAAGTAGTGTAACTAGTATTTGAGAATGAGAGCACTTATCGAGTTCCAAAAAACTTCACACATAATTTCATGCCCTTACGAAGCTTTTTATCGCTGACAGCCCGCATTAAATGACGAAAGGCCAAAAGTTTATTGCTTACTACATTTTCGCTGTTCGTAGAGTAGAACTGCCACATCAAGCGTGACTAAATTTATTACTTCTGCGCTACTAACTCCATACGCAACAAATCTCGCAGTCAGTATCCAAATATGTTGCTAATATTATATCTTCGTACAATTAATTTATTACTTCTTTCCTTCTCACTCTATTTGCAACGTATTTCACAGGCAGTATCCACACACACACACCATTGGATATACCTGCAAAATTATATCATTGTACGCCCATAATTCAGGAGATATGACGTCATAGTGATTGAGCTGCGCTAAAATGAAACTGAAGATCCAGATTAGTTACAGATACAGATGATATATGTGTATAAATATGTGTGACGTTTGTTAGAATTATTTGAAATATATGTGACATTAGAGTACTCTGGCAAAGACCGGGGTAAAAACCTCCTCCACAATTCCTGGACAGATTTCAACCAGACTTGGTACGCATGTTACTTACTATTTGGAAAGAAGTACTGTGATGACAAGAACTAGTATGCTCATATTGGGGTGGGAGTGATAAAGTGGAGAGAGAAGTAGGAGGAAGAGATGGACAGACAGAGAAGGGGAAGAAAGACATGTACACAGATAGGGAGCGGAGGAGATGGACAGAGTGAAGGAAGCGGGAAATGGACAGAAATGGGAAGATAATGGGAGGGACAGAGAGAAGGGACAAGAGGAGATGAACAGAGGAAGGGAAGAGGAGGAGATTACAGAGAGAGGGGGGGCTGGGGAGGAGACTGGGGAGGAGATAGAGGGGCAGGAGGGATGGGATGGACACAGAGGGTGTAGGAGTAGATGGCCAGAGATGGGGGCTAGAGGAGTAGGCAGAATGAGGGGGGAGAGGGAGACGGGCAGAGAGAGGTGCGGAAGAGATGAAAAAAGAAAGGGAGAAGGGGGAGATGGGCTAATAGAACTGGGATAAATACATACCAAGGCAATGCCTCGTGTTCAGCTAGTAAAGAAATAAAATAGCAATAAGTACCATAGAAGTGATGAATACAATGACTGAACGTATTTGTTTACTTGGTGTGACATTTCTAATTTCGTACATGGATGGGGAGGAACGGGGGGGGGGGGCGAGGGAGTACAAAGTACGGGTTAAATCGCGTGGTGATGGTAGCAGGGCGGCCACGCCAGTCTTTGTACTGAGAGGAGTAAATTGTCTCCACAATTCTTAATCGCCTCCAGCAGAGCTACGGGGAAAGTGGACACGGCCACATCAAAGTGCTTCGTGGTGCCCTCAAGAATACGATTCAAATCATCTGGCTGGTCCGACGTGATCTGAGCGTATACCATAGAGTGGCATTTCGTTGCTGATTTCTACACGTGGTGCGTAGGGTACATGCTGAACGCAGCGGATCAAAGGCCGCACAGTGGCTGCAGCAGACTCGTGCTGACAATAGCGAAGCCGGTCGGCCGGGCTGCTTACCTTGACGCCACCAGCCGCCGGCCTGTGCGTGCGTAAAGCACACACTCTGTCTGCTAAAGAAAATAACGAGTATACCAACCACAATAATCTCTACTGAGTATCTCAGGAACATGGTCGATAATTCAGAGTTGGCTTCGTCAAGGGCATCAAACTACGAGTAGTGAAATAATGGCAGGCTTCGAGCGGAAAGAGTATATCAATACGGCACTAAAACGTGTTCGTTACGAGGCTCAAGTGATGAGCTACCAGCCTGGCTGTCAAACACCGTAAATATTTTTGTCAATAAGCATTCTATACGTAATTCTCTTTCAGAACAGAGCACTTTGTCCAGTTTTTTTCCCCGGTGAGTGGATTCTTCCCTTGAAATGCATTCTGAAGAATAGCAAAATATCGATTTACTGCTACGATTAATGCTTATTTCGACTCTAATTTAGGATCACAACTTCCCTTTGACGTCTGAATATTTGGAAACCACAGGTTTCAGTCGCTGGTAAATACGGTGTACAGTTCCCTTCTTGTTGTGTAGCTATCGACAGTTATTGTTTTTCACTTAATTACGTTCATCATAACAGACGTATTTTCGAAAGCCAGAAGTTGTGTGCACAATGACTAAAACAATAAAATTATGTTACTAGTTACGTTTTTCCGTGTGTAATTTATTCCCCTTGGTTTCGCCACGTGCTGAATACACTCACCACAGAACTCTTCGAACATCGGACAAATCGTGCAGTTTCCGAAATGCTCGTGCTTCGGGCCATCACTATCTGCCCTCTGTCAAACTCAGATACATCACGCGTCTTACCAAACCTACACAGGGACAGCTTGTTCATTGGTACTGCATGCACCGTGCGTGTGTCTGACTAGCAATCATTCCTCGCCAGGTGATGCTGCTGTTGCCTGGACGAGTTTATATCGACAGCAGGTGGTCATAATGTTCTGGTTGATCAGTGTAAGCAAATACATAAAAATATACGTAAACACGTCACATCCAAATGTTATGTAAAATTCTATAGTACTGAAACACGTAATAAATTATCTAAATGCGTTTTGCAACGCATGTAAGAACGTAACTGGTGCAGTAACTTTATTATTTTAAATCATTATTCGTCCACGTTTTCCAAGGCACTCACTAAACATGAGTAAAGGTAAAACGAGAGTAACTGAGCGTTGTGAATTGTCAGATGATGCAGAGGGCATTCAGTTAGGAAAGAGTCACTAAAATTAGTAAATGAATTTTTCTATTCAGGATGCAAAATAACTGATAATGGCAGAAGTGAAGAGAGTATAAAATACAGTCTTGCAATAACAAAGAAACCTTTTATGAAAAACAAAAATGTTTTCACATCTAACGTACATTTGTGTGTGAGGAGTTATTTCCTGAAAATATTTGTCTGTGAGAAGCAAAAATTGTATACAAAGAGAAAAGGTTTGCTATTGTAAACTGTATCAAAACTAAGTAAGTTGCAATACCTAAGCGACTTGAACAGTTTAAAGTACAGAGCTGCCGGCCGGAGTGGCCGAGCGGTTAAAGGCGCTACAGTCTGGAACCGCACGACCGCTACGGTCGCAGGTTCGAATCCTGCCTCAGGCATGGATGTGTGTGATGTCCTTAGGTTAGTTAGGTTTGAGAAGTTCGAAGTTCTAGGGGACTTACGACCACAGCAGTTGAATCCCATGGTGCTCAGAGCTATTTGAACCATTTGAAGTACAGAGCTAAACTGCGGCAACTTTCGGATTGCAGACCACAACTACAACATCAATACGAAGTATTCGTTCTGCATTCAAGAAAACAATGCCCAGAAACTTTCTTGAAGGTGAAATCGAGTTCGCCAACTGTGATACTGGATTACAGATTTTCCTTATCTGCTTTGCTTGTTATACACTATGTGATCAAAAGTATCCGGACACCTGGCTGAAAATGACTTACAAGTTCGTGGCACCCTCCATGGGTAATGCTGGGATTCAATATGGTGTTGACCCGCCCTAAGCCTTGATGACAGCTTCCACTCTCGCAGACATACGTTCATTCAGGAGCTGGAAAGTTTCTTGGGGAATGGCAGCCCATTCTGCACGGAGTGCTGCACTGAGGAGAGGTATCGATGTCGGTCGGTGAGGCGTGGCACGAAGTCGGCGTTCCAACACATCCCAAAGGTGTTCTATAGGATTCAGGGGAGGACTCTGTGCAGGAGAGTCCATTAAAGGAATTCCGCTACAGCCCCTGCATTATGAATAGGTTCTCGATCGTGTTGAAAGACGCAATCACATCCCTGAATTGCTCTTCAAAAGTGGGAAGTAAGAAGGTGCTTAAAACATCTGCGCTGTGATAGGGCCACGCAAAACAATAAGGGGTGCAAGCCCCCTCCTTGAAAAAGACGACCACACCATAGCATCACCGCCTCCGAAGTTTACCGTTGGCACTACACACGCTGGCAGATGACGTTCACTGCCAATTCGCCATACCCACACCCTGTCATCGGATCGCCACATTGTGTATCATGATTCTTCACTCCACACAACGTTTTTACACTGTTCAGTCGTCCAATATTACGCTCCTTACACCAAGAGAGGCGTCGTTTGGCATTTAACGATATGATATGTGACTTATGAGCAGCCGCTCGACCACCAAAGCCAAGTTTTCTGACCTCCCGCCTAACTGTCATAGTACTTGAAGTGGATCCTGATGCAGTTTAGAATTCGTGTGTGATAGTCTGGTTAGATGTCTGCCTATTACACGTTACGACCCTCTACAACTGTCGGCGGTCTCTCTCAGTCAACAGACGAGGTCGGCCTGTACGCTTTTGTGCTGTACGTGTCCCGTAACGTTTCCAAGTCACTATCACATCGGAAACAGTGGACCTAGGCATGTTTAGGAGTGTGGAAATCTCACGTACAGACGTGTGGCACAAGTGACATCTAATTACCTGAGCACGTTTTAAGTCCGTGAGATCCATCAAGCTCCTCATTCTGGTATCTCACGATGTCTAATGAATACTGAGGTCGCTGATATGGAGTACGTGGCAGTAGGTGGCAGCACAATGCACCTAATACGTAAAATGTATTTGGGGGTGTCCGGATTCTTTTGATCACATAGTGTATGTATCTAGCGTGAGTCACAGGCCCACGCTTCAGTTGCAGTAACCAATCGAGACAAAAAATATTTTATTTGCTAAACAATGAATATATTGCTAAGAAATTCGTTTTATCAGTTGCTTATAGGCAGTATTCAGTATCCTCGAACATGAAGCTTTCTTATATCTAATTCCCCATAAAAGAACGTACAATACGTTCTCTTTCGATGCACCTAAGGATCTAGCTATTTCATGCACATTTAATCATGAATCATGCAGACTATTTATTAAATATCTAAAAAATACAATATATGGCGCTGAACCATCAGTGATGTGGTCAGAATTATTGGATGGATGTCCTTCGCTTAGATCATTATTACATTATTCGGCGAGCTCTTCATTCGTCTAAGTCGTCGCGTCGTACTTTAACCTTCAGCAACCACTTCTGCGAATACTATCTTTGTTGCATCTAGGTAGGAACTTACAGTCTTACTTTTTAACGGAGATTGACACAACGAAACAAAGCAGCTAATATGTTTCATAAATGACCAGAACTTAATATCTCCGTAAAGAACCTGGGTGTAACGCTTGTGCCGGCCAGGGTGCCCGAACGGTTCTAGGCGCTACAGTCTGGAACCACGCGACCGCTACGGTCGCAGGTTCGAATCCTGCCTCGAGCATGGATGTGTGTGATGTCCTTAAGTTAGTTAGGTTTCAGTAGTTCTAAGTTCTAGGGGACTGACGACCTCAGAAATTAAGTCCCATAGTGCTCAGAGCCATTTGAACCATTTGTAACGCTAGCCTGCTCAATATGTACGTCTGTTTTCCTTATTGTAACGCTACTCTGCTCAATACGTACATCTGTTATCCTTATTTCGACATCATCCACGAGGACATAGTTAATTATAATCAAATTATTCGTTTCTTACTTCAAGAAACAGCAATAGCGAAGTTACTTAGCGGAAACCCAAAATCTCGATAGTAAAGCTAGCGTAAGCGACAAACAAAAATAAAATTTCTTCTGTAGTGATTGTAAGTAGGCTGTTTATATTTTCTTATTGGTAACGCCGCGTAGCACTCTCTGTATGAAAATCACTGGCTGTGCTGTGTGCAGTCTGTGGCTAGTTTGCATTGTTGTCTGTCATTGTAGTGTTGGGCAGCGGCAGCTGGATGTGAACAGCGCGTAGCGTTGCGCAGTTAGAGGTGAGCCGCCAGCAGTGGTGGATGTGTGGAAGGAAATGGCGGAGTTTTGAAATTACATATATTATGACTTTTGATGATATTAAGGTAAATACATTGTTTGTTTTCTATTAAAATCTTTCATTAGCTAACTATCCCTATCAGTAGTTAGTGCCTTCAGTAGTTTGAAACTTTTATTTAGCTGGCAGTAGTGGCGCTCGCTGTATGGCAGTAGTTCGAGTAACGAAGATTTTTGGTGAGGTAAGTGATTTGTGAAAGGTATAGGTTAATGTTAGTCAGGGCCATTCTTTTGGAGGGATTTTTGAAAGTCAGATTGCGTTGCGCTAAAAATATTGTGTGTCAGTTTAAGCACAGTCGTGTACAATTGTTCTAAGGGGACGTTGCATGATTTATGATGTTATAGTTGCATCTTTCTCTTTCGGGATGTCACAAACAAATTTCACTCTTTGCACTTCCCGTGCACTAAAGTAACATTTCTGAGGTGGGGTAGAAGCCGAGTTGTTCACAGATATGAGCAAGAATAGGTCGTGAGGTTGTCGAAGAAACCCAACCCAACATTCATCTGAAAGTATGGAATATAATTAACAATGATAGATGATATTTAGGACAGGCTACTCCCCGAAATCCAAATCCATTGACTTACGTACTACTTATCCTTCCTCATGACCGTAAAAAATGACGGTGTACATTATTTCATCTATCGGTATGCTGATAATACAAGAATTTATTAACAATTTTCATAAGCTAAGTTCACCGACTACTATTTTGCAAACAAAAGAACATCACAGTTTGACGAGAAAAGTCATTCACCTTATTCCATCTGCGAAATGTATTAGAGTACTCCAGGAATGATTTCATACTTATGGAAGAACAGTATCGCACAGCAGACCATCTATACAGGTTTCAGAAGACCCTTCACTGTTCAACATGTGTCACTTCCCTTTAACATAGAAAGTATCTATAGTTTTGGAGATCGAATTTAAGTTCCGGTAATAAAAGGATACCATGACACTCATGCAGTGCCAATCACTGTGCTTCAGTTAAGCGACAGTGTACTGTCGATGACAGGCACAGTCAGCGTCTGCGCATATCACCAACTGCCCATGTAATTGGGAATTTCAAAGTTGCACTGTAGCACTGTTGAAATAGCACAGTGATGTACTGAAAGATATAACTCCACCATTACATCGAGAAACAGAAGACTTACGCTAAAAATTTAAGTCTACACTCTGCAAGCCATTTTACGGTGTATGGCGGATGTTTTTTGTGTGTTCCACTGTCACTTCCTTCTTCGCCTCTTCCTCTCACGAGCAGTTCATTGGTAAGACGACTGCTGAGAAGCCTCCGTGTGAGATAGAATCTCTTTGATTTTAACTTCATGGTGGGATATACATAGGAGGAACCAGTATGCTAGTTTAGTTTAATCTTATAGGAACCTACGTTCTCAGAACTGTAACAGTAAACAACGCCGTGTTGTAGGACGTCTGGAGTTAGCTAAAAATCTCCGCAAGGCTTTCACGCTCACTAAATGAACCTGCTACAAAACATGCTGATATTGATGATGAAGTCTTCTCGGGTTATCAGCCGAATCAAGGCGTCGTTCTGCGGCAACGTTTCAACAAGTTTCGTACTTGTCATCTTCAGGCCGGAGGATGACAAGTAGGAAACCTGCCGAAAAGCTGCCGCACAACGACGCCTTGACTTCGCTGATAACCCGAGAAAACTTCATCATCGAGATTCTCCTAAGAAAGTCTAAATTCGCATATAACGTGCTGATCGTCTTGAATATTCTCTGTTTCCTCTACCAGTCCTATCTGGTATAGATCCTAGACTAATGAGCAATAATCAACTACAGGTCCAATGAGGAGTTTGTAACCTGCCGCATCTGTGGATGAACTACATTTCCTGAGCATTCTCCCAATGAAACTCAGTATCTAGTAACTGAGCAATTTTTTGCTGGCCTTACACGTTTCTTCGCGCAGTTGGCACGTTAATCTGGATTAGACAACGTTAGTGGTAGAGCATTGGCAAAAGATTCCGGAAAAGCCCCCATTTGGATCTCCGGGAGGGGACTGCCAAAGGGGAGGTGACCGAGCGAAGAAGACTGAATAACCAACGAAAGGATAACGTTCTAAGTGTCGGGGCGTGGAATGTCATAAGCTTGAACGTGGTAGGGAAGCTAGAAATCTATAAACAGAAATGCAGAGGCTCAGTCTTGATATAATAGTGTGAAGAGAAATGGAAAGAAGACTAGGAGTTCTGATCAGATAAGTACAGGGTAACATCAACAGCAGCAGAAAATGGAACAACAGGAGAAGGCTTCGTTATGAATAGGGAGGTAGACCTGAGAATGTATTACTGTGGACAGTGCAATCAGTGGGTTGTTCTTATCAAAATCGACAGCAAACCAACACTGACAGCGATAGTTCAGGTATACATGTCGACGTCGCAAGCTCAAGAAGAAGAGATAGAGGAAGTATATGAGGGTATTAAAAAGGTAATACAGTACGTAAAGGGAGATGATAATCTAATAACCATGGGCGATCGGTAAGCAGTTGTAGGGAAAGAAGAAAAGCTTACAGGAGAATATGGGCTTGCGACAAGGAATGAGAGAGGAGAAAGACTAATTGAGTTCTCTAATAAATTTCAGCTAGTAATAGCGAATACACTGTTCAAGAATCACAAGAGGAGGAGTTATACTTGAAAACGACCGGGTGATACAGGAAGATTTCAGTTAGATTACATCATGGTCAGACAGAGGTTTCGAATTCACATATTGGATTGATTGTAAGGTGTATCCTGGGGAGCAGATACAGACTCAGATCACAATGTAGTAGTGCTGAAGAATAGGTTGAAGTTTAAGAGATTAGTCAGGAAAAATCAATGCGCGAAGAAGTGGCATACTGAAGTACTAAGGGATGATGAGATATGCTTGAAGTTCATTAAGACTGTAGATACAGCAATAAGGAATATCTCGGAAGGCAGTACAATTGTAGAGGAATGGACATCTCTAAAAAGGGTAATCGCAGAAGCTGGAAAGAAAAACATAGGTACAAAGAAGGTAATTGTGAAGAAACCTTGGTTAACAGAAGAAATACTTCATGTGATCGATCTAAGAATGAAGTAAAAAAATGTTGAAGGAAATTCAGGAATACAGAAACACAAATCGCTGAGGAATGAAGTAAATAGAAATGGCTCCATGAAAAATGTGAAGAAATCGAAAAAGAAATTGTTGTCGGAAGGACTGACTCAGCATATAGGAAAGTCAAAATATCCTTCGGTGAAATGAAAACCAAGGGTGGTAACATTAAGAGTGCAACGGTAATTCCACTGTTAAATGCTGAGGAGAGAGCGAATGGATGGAAAGAGTACATTGAAGGTCTCTATGGGTGGTAAGATTTGTCTAATGTGACAGAAGAAGAAACAGGAGTCGATTCAGAAGAGATAGAAGATCCATTTCTAGAACTGGAATTTAAGAGAGCTTTGGAAGACCTAATATTCAATAAAGCAGAAGGTATATATAACATTCCATCACAATTTCTGAAATCTTTTGGGGAAGTAGCAAAGATACGAGTATTCAAGTTCGTGTGTAGAATGCATGAGTCAGGCGACATATCACCTGACTTTCGGAAAAATATCCTCCACACAGTTCCGAAGACTGCAAGAGCTGGCAAGTGCGAGAACTATCGCGCAATCAGCTTAACACCTCATACATCCCACTTGCTCACACGATTAATATCTGGAGAAAAATGGAAAAGAAAATTGAGAATGTGTTAGATGACGATTAGTTGGACTTTAGGAAAGGTAAAGGCAGCAGAAAGGCAATTCTGAAGCTGCGGCTGATAATGGAAGCAGGACTAAAGAAAAATCAAGACACTCTCATAGAATGTGTCAACCTAGAAAAAACGTTCGACATTGTACATTGCTACAAGATGTTCGGAATTCAGAGAAAAATAGGGGTAAGCTATAGAGGGAAGCGGGTAATATACAATATTTGCAAAAGCGAAGGGGGAATAAAAACAGTGGACGACCAAGGACGAAGTGCTCCGATTAAAAAGCGTGTAAGACAGGAATATAGTCTTTCGCCCATAATGGTCAATTTGTACATCGAAGATGCAATGATGGAAATAAAATAAAGGTTCAGGAGTGGAATTAAAATTCAAGGTGATAGCATATCAATGATACGATTCGCTGATGACATTGCTATCCTCAGTGAAAGTAAAGATGAATTACATGATCTGCTGAATGAAA
Source organism: Schistocerca cancellata (assembly GCF_023864275.1). Taxonomy (NCBI): domain Eukaryota; kingdom Metazoa; phylum Arthropoda; class Insecta; order Orthoptera; family Acrididae; genus Schistocerca; species Schistocerca cancellata. The sequence continues at coordinate 177,013,167 of NC_064633.1, read as the reverse complement.
TGAACGTTCTAAGGAGTACAGAATATGGACTGAGAGTAAATCGAAGAAAGACGAAAGTAATGAGACGTAGCAGAAATGAGAACAGCGAGAAACTTAACATCGGGATTCATTTTCACAAAGGAGATGAAGTTAAGCGATTCTGCAGCAGAATAACCAATGACGTACGGAGCAAGGAGGACATCAGGAGCAGACTAGCACTGATCAAAAGGGCATTCCTGGCCGTAAGAAGTCTACAAGTATCAAACATAGGCCTTAATTTGAGGAAGACATTTCTGAGAATATACGTTCGGGGCACAGCATTGTATGGTAGTGAAACATGGACTGTGGGAAAACCGGAACAGAAGAGAATCGCAGAATTTCAGATGTGGTGCTACAGACGTATGTTGAACATTTGATGGACTGATAAGGTAAAGAATGAAGAGGTTCTGCGCAGAATCGCAGAGGAAAGGAATACGTGAAAAACACAGGGACAAGGGACAGGATGATAGCACATCTGTTACGACGCGAGAGAATGACTTCTATGGTTCTAGAGGGAGCTGTAGAGAGCAAAAATTGTAGAGGAAGACAGAGCTTGGAATAGATCTAGCAATTAACTGACGTAGGTGTCAAGTGATACTCTGAGATAAAGAGGTTGGCACAGGAGAGGAATTCGTGGCGGGCCGCATCAAACCAGTCAGAAGACTGATGACTCAAAAACAGTCGCCGCCCCGGCATATCAGTCCGAAGTCACCCAAAATTACATCGATTCCTTGGCTCCTAGAAATGTGCCAAGTTAGACCGTGCGTATAATACACCGAAGCCCCAAAGACATTGGTATAGTCTTGCATATTCAAATACAGAGATATTTAAACAGTCAGAATACGGCGCTGCGGTCGGCAACGCCTACATAAGACAACAATTGTCTGCCGCAGTTGTTAGATTGGTTATTGCTGCTACAATGGCAGATTATCAAGTTTCAAGTGAGTTTGAACGTGGTGTTATAGTCGGCGCATGAAAGATGGGACACAGCGTCTCCGAAGAAGTGATGACTTGGGGATTTTCTCTCACGCCCATTTCACGAGTGTACCGTGAATATTATCAGTCCGGTAAAACATCTAATCTCCAACATCGCTGCAGCAGGGAAAAGATCTTGCAAGAACGGGACCAACGATGACTGAAGAGAATCGTTCAACGTGACAGAAGTGCAATACTTCCGCAAATTGCTGCATATTTCATTGCTGGGCCATCAACAAGTGTCAGCGTGCGAACCATTCAACGAAACATCATCGATATGGGCTTTCGGAGCCGAAGGCCCACTCGTGTACCCTTGATGACTGCACGACACAAAGCTTTACGCCTCACCTAGGCTCGTCAACACTGACGCTGGACCGTTGATGACTGGAAACAAGTTGCCTGGTCGGAGGAGTCTAGTTTCAAATTGCATCGAGCAAATGGACGTGTAGGGTATGGAGACAAACTCATGAATCCATGTAACCTGCATGTCAGTCAGCAGGGGACTGTTCAAGCTGGTGGAGGCTCTATACTGGTGTGGGGCGTGTGCAGTTGGAGTGATAAGGGCCCCCCTGATACGTCTAGATACGACTCTGACTGGTGACACATTCGTAAGCACCCAGTCTAAACACCTGCATCCATTCATATCCATTGTGCATCCCGATGGACCTGAGCAATTCCAACAGGACAATGCGACACCCCACACGTCAAGAATTGCTTCAGAGTAGCTCTAGGAACACTTTTCTGTGTTTAAACAATTCCGCTGGCCACCAAACTCCCCAGACACGAACATTATTGAGCGTATCTAGTATGACTTGCTGGTATGCCTTGCAACGTGCTGTTCAGAAAAGATCTCCACCCCCTTGTACTCTTACGGATTTATGGACAGCACTGCAGGATTCAAGGTGTCAGTTCCCTCCAGCACTACTTCAGACATTAATCGAGTCCATGCCACGTCGTGTTGCCTCACTTCTGCGTGCTCGCAGGGGCCCTACACGAAATTGGACAGGTGTACCAGTTTCTTTGGCTCCTCAGTGTGTTAAGACATTATGTGTATCGCCCTTAAAGTCCAAAATGTATAGTTTGCGTAAGATCTTTAAAACACTATGTCCTGCTGAGTTGAGTCCGTATGAATTACTTTTGAGTCATAGCCGACAGCGATTATGTGTTTTAGTAATTAAAGTGGTTTTGGCCTCATGACGGCCTGCACTAGTTATGGTTCTAGTTGCACTGTTTTATTGTGTACTGGCTGAGAAACCCGGTGTTACCCTGGTATTAACTTACAGCTGTGCCCGAGACTTCATACACATTTTCGACCTTTGGCGAGTTCCTTGTACTAGACGGTTTCGCCATAGACTAAGACGAGTTTATAGAAGAGATATAGGTAATTTCTGTTTTATTTTAATTTCAACCAAATAATATTTTTCTTATTTTGTTTCTTTTCATCCTTTTCCATCTCACAGTTCTATTTTAATCTTTGTATTCCAGTCTTAGTTTCGGATTACAAAATCAGTGGTGAACATCTTCAGCCCGTTACATGGTATATGTATTGAAAGTGAATACCACGAAGCGAATTAAAATGGGACGAACACTTAATGCCAGTGTAATGGAAGGCGAATGGAAGAGTCTAATTTAGTGGAATGGCTGAGAGAAAATACAGTGCATCTGTAGAAAAAATAGATTACAAATCACCTGTGTGATCAGGTCTGGAGCATTGCTACAGCTCTTAAAGTCTTTATCAAGTAGTCAGCAAGGTAAGCTGAAAAGTGGAAGGAATATATAGAGGGTCTATACAGTAGAAACAAACTTAAAGGAAAGAAATCAGGTGCTAACAGGTGTATATATTACCGAACTATCTGTTTAAGATGTCAGGGTTATGAAACACTGACACAATTATTTACAGAAGAATGGAAAAACCGGTAAAAGCCGACCTCGATCAATATCAGTTTTGGTTCCAGAAATGTAAGAATACACAAGCCAGTTATCTTAGAAGACAGGGTAAAGAAAGGCACGCCAAAGTTTATAGCATATGCAGACTAAGAGCAGCATTTTGGCAATGATGAATGGAATAAACTACTTGAAATTCTGAAGGTAGTAGACGATCATCACAGGGACTGAAAGCCTATAGGTAACTTTTACAGAAACCAGACTGCACTAATATAAGTCGAAGAGCGTGAAAAGTAACCATTCGTTGAGAAGAGAGAGAGAAAGAGAGACAGGGTTGTACCCTGTCGCTGACGATAATCTGTACCTTGAACAAGCTGCAGACAACAAAAAGAAAAATTCTGAGAAAGAATTGCAGTTCAGAGAGAAGGGATGAAAATCCAACGGTTTGTGAATAACATTGTAATTACGTCAGAGGCAGCAAACGAAACTGAAGAGCAGTTAAACCAAAAGGTGAGTGTCTTGAAAGGAGGATATAAGATGAACAATAATAAATGCAAAAAACAAACGGTAACAGAATTCAATAGAATTAAAACAGGCAATGCAGAGGGCACTGTGTTAGGAAGCGAGACACTGAAATTAGCAAATAAGTTTTGCTATTTGAGAGGTAAAATAACTGATAATGGCAGAAGGAGAACTTAGATTAAGTGTTAACGTCTCGCCGATATCAACCTCGTTAGACAAGGGCTACAAAATCGGCTTGTTTCAAAGATGGGGAAGGAAATATGTCGTGCTCTGTCAAAGGAACCATCTCAGCGTTCGCCTAGATCGATTTAAGAAAGTCACGGAATTTTTAAATCGGGATGGCCGCAGTCGGGTTGAAACCGTTGTACTCCTGAAAGCGAGTCCAGTGTGTTAACCATTCTGCGCCATCTAGCTCGATGGTCTAAGTAGAGAGGAAATAAAATGAATAAAATGCAGTGGCTGTGAGCAGGAAAGCATTTTTGAAAAAGTGGAATATGAAGTCTTTCCTGAAGGTATTTGTCTGGAGCGTATCCATAAAAAAATATAGGAGAGACACCTGGACAATAAGTATTTGATACACGAGGAGAATAGAGGCCTTTGAAATGTAGCGCTAATGATGAAGATACTATGGATATACTTGTATGGCGTAACGTATGAGGAGAAACTGAATGGAATTGGGGAGAAAGAGAATTTGTGGCACAACTTGACTAGAAGAAAGTATCAGTTGATAGGACACGTTCTGAGACATCAAGGAATCATTAATTTGGTTATTGTAGAGACGTGTGTGTTTGGGGGAGGGGGGGGGAGGGGGGAGGGCAAAAGTTTTCTATTGTAGACGTAAGGATGATTACAGTAAGCAGATTCAAATGGATGCAGCTTGCAGAAATTATTCTGGGATGAAGAGACATTCCCAGGATAGGGTAGCAAGAAGAGATACATGAAAGCAGTCTTCGCACTGAACAACAACATCAAGTAGGCATAACAGCAAACTTCGAACGATATCACGGACGCACTGATAAAATCGTAACACGTCAGTATACACAGAATTGTAAAAGAGATTCAATGGTAGGCTAGGGATGGCGGTAATCACTGAAACAACCAGTTTTCGGTTATATCGGTTTTTTCCTGCGCCAGTTTAACCTGACTGTTAAAATCGCTCAAAATAACCAATTTTACAAATAACCGGTTTTCCGTCTTTTATTCCTATTAATTTCTTAATAAAAGTAGAAATCGAACAAATACTGAAAAATTTTGAACCTCTTAGTTCCTAGATACAGAGAATCAAAACATTAAATTAAATAAGCAAATAAAAAACTTAGTCCTGGCCCGTTCGCTGTTTTCCTCGAAAAATAAGTGCTTGAGCACTACAAAAAATCATCAGTATTCTCCAGTTGATTCTCATGGTTTCGACCTCTGCTCAAAAATCATGTAATCGGAGATAATACCTATACTTGGGCATTACCGTGAGTGCTGAGGCTAAGGAACTAGTTTATTTGTCCGCTCTCAAGTGCTACAAGCAGACAAAGGCAAGTTACGTAGACACTGGCATCAGATTAGCTACATTCTATTTTTATTGTATACTACGAATGAACGTTGTTGAGTTTTTAATTTATTACTGTTATCATAATTTCCTTCCTCTCTTATTATTTCAAAGAAATGACAGGCAAATCTTTAATCTTTTTAAGCAAATGAAACATTGTACTTCATTGGTATGTCAGTTCGTAAAGATATTTCCAGACTAGGGTGCGGCCATTCTGCAATATAGCCGATGTCCGGTGGCGAAAGGGAAAAACACCTTATATACGTACAAGTGTATCTTAAGCCACGTGGTCCGCCGCTCGTGGTCTCGCGGTAGCGTTCTCGCTTCCCGAGCACGGGGTCCCGGGTTCGATTCCCGGCGGGGTCAGGGATTTTCACCTGCCTCGAGATGACTGGGTGTTTGTGTTGTCCTCATCATTTCATCATCATCCAGGAAAGTGGCGCAATTAGACTGAGCAAAGATTGGGTAATTGTACGGGCGCTGATAACCACGCTGTTGAGCGCCCCACAAACCAAACATCATCATCATTAAGCCACGACACACGGAAACAGGGACATTAACAGTCACAGCAACGCTGTACCAGTTTTGATACCAAGTATTTGTTTCTGTCGACATTGTTGTTGAAATAACACTGATCGCTTATCCCATTTTCTATAATAACGCAATATTTCAAACCAGAGCAAATTTCACAAATGTAAATCATTCCTTTTTTCAGTTTATATTTCGGTTTTTTACTCAGTTGTTAGTAAAAAATAAAAATCACCTGTTACACTACTGGCCATTAAAATTGCTACACCACGTAGATGACGTGCTACAAACGCGAAATTTAATCGACAGGAAGAAGATGCTGTGATATGCAAATGATTAGCTTTTGAGAGTATTCACACAAGGTTGGCACCGGTGGCGACACCTACAACGTGCTGACATAAGGAAAGTTTCCAAGCGATTTCTCATACATAAACAGCAGTTGTCCGGCGTTGCGTGGTGAAACGTTGTTGTGATGCCTCGCGTAAGGAGGAGAAATGCGTACCATCACGTTTCCGATCGCGATTGCGATTGCGATTTATGGTATCGCGACATTGCTGCTCGCGTTAGTCGATATCCAATGACTGTTAGCAGAATATGGAATCGGTGGGTTCTGGAGGGTAATACGGAACGCCGTGCTGGATCCCAACGGCCTCGTAGCACTAGCAGTCGAGATGACAGGCATCTTATCCGCATGGCTGTAACGGATCGTGCAGCCACGTCTCGATCCCTGAGTCAACAGATGGGGACGTTTGCAAGACAACAACCATCTGCACGAACAGTTCGACGACGTTTGCAGTAGCATGGACTATCAGCTCGGAGACCATGGCTCCGGTTGCCCTTGACTCTGCATCACAGACAGGAGCGCCTACGATGGTGTACTCAACGACGAATCTGGGTGCACGAATGGCAAAACGTCATTTTTTCGGATGAATCTAGGTTCTGTTTACAGCATCATGATGGTCGTATCCGAGTTTGGCAACATTGCTGTGAACGCGCATTGGAAGCGTGTATTCGTCATCGCCATACTGGCGTATCACCCGGCGTGATGCTATGGGGCGCCATTGGTTACACGTCTCTGTCACCTCTTGTTCGCATTGACGACACTTTGAACAGTGGACGTTACATTTCAGATGTCCTACGACCCGTGGCTCTACCCTTCATTCGATCCCTGCGAAACCCTACATTTCAGCAGGATAATGCACGACCGCATGTTGCAGGTCCTGTACGGTCCTTTCTGGATACAGAAAATGTTCGACTGCTGCGCTGGCCAGCACATTCTCCAGATCTGTCACCAACTGAAAACGTCTGGTCAATGGTGGCCGAGCAAGTGGCTCGTCACAATACACCAATCACTACTCTTGATTAACTGTGGTATCGTGTTGAATCTGCATGGGCAGCTGTACCTGTACACTCCATCCAAGCGTTGTTTAATTTATTGCCCAGGCCGTTATTACGGCCAGAGGTGGTTCTTCTGGGTACTGATTTCTCAGGATCTATGCACCCAAACTGCGTGAAAATGTAATCACATGTCAGTTCTAGTATAATATATTTGTCCAATGAATTCCCGTTCATCATATGCATTTCTTCTTGGTGTAGCAATTTTAATGGCCAGTAGTGTATAACCAAGATCAAACAAACAACGAAAAATATTCAGATATAAAGTAGTGCTGTCGGTTTTAACCGGTCGGTTATTGCCAGCCGTATAGCAGGCTAGGCCAAACAGTCTTCCGGCCGCGCTCCTGCCTAACGGCGACTGAGGCAGAGGGTCGAGGAATAACGGGGCCCGCTAGAGCGAGGCTGTCTGCTTGTCACGCACTGTTGACAATACCAATTCTGTTAAATGAGATTTATTTCCTGCGTTAGGAATACCATGACGTCTACGTACCTGTGTAACAAAAGAAGAATTGGAAAAGCCACATCACTCAGTACTGAATGGAAATATCGTATAGTTTGAAATCCACGCAAAGTGCTTAATACACCATCGCAGTATTATGAGGTGGGAAGACATTCGTTGGGACATCATTACAATACCAGCCACGAAGATGATACGATGCACTTGTCTTTTGACGAACTAGAGTGAGTGTTGGCTGAACTTAGGGTGGCTACTACGGAAAAAACTAAGGTAAGGGCAAATAGAACTGTCAGCAAATCTTTTATAGTCGTTATAACCGATTATTTGAATTAATGAAGTCTTTTATTGCAAGAGGAGAATAACTGGCAACAGATACGGCGAACAAGATTCGTATTATCAAACAAAAATTAATCCTGTGGAAAAATCAGCCTCATGTTCGTGAAATGAGGCATTTCCCGGAACTCCAGGCAGTCTTCTGTGGACCTGACATTCTGACTCCCTTTCAGTAATTGAAACATTTCAGCATGAGTGCTCAAACACATTCCAGGACTTCGCACATTACAGACTGACACCAGTTTGTTTGTCAGACCTTTCTCGCCTTTGGCTGCTGATGTAAGTCTTCATTACATCCAAGTACCTCTTTATTGGCACGAAGTAATGAGTGTTATCGACAGGCAATATCCAACTAATTCCATATTTCTAGATTTCCGGAATGCTTGTGACCCCGTTCCTCACAAGAGACTTCTAATCAGATTGCGTGCTTATGGAATAATGCTTCATTTTTACGACTGTGTCCGACAGTTCCTCTCAGAAAAGCCACAGTACGCAGAAATCGAAGAAAAATCATCGAGTGAAACAGAAGTCGTACCCAGCGTCCTCTAAGAAAGTGTTATAGGTCCTCTTCTGTTTCTGATCTACAGATACGATTTAGGAGATAATCTGAGCAGTCCCCTCAGAATGACTGAAGATGATGCTGTCTAGTAGTGGTGGGCAGGAAATCGCGTATCTGTTAGAAATCACAGTGGCTGAGAAGTCACAGATATCACAGTAGCAACTTTACAGAATCTAACTGCGATTTCAGTCACAGTTAGCAGTCGCAAGTAGTATTTCATATTCAAAGACGTGAGCCATCTATTGGTCGAATTTAGCACTGCTTTCTGCGATTTCAGTGACAAGTCGCAACTAAGAGTCGCAAGTAGCAACTATAAAGCGCGGTTAACAGTGGCATCTGTTGGCCAAAGTTCGTACTACGTCCATCTCTGCGGTACGCTATGGAGTCCAACTGCGATTTCCGTGACAAGTCGCAACTAAGAGTCGCAAGTAGCAACTAAAAAGCGCAGTTAACAGTGCCATCTGTTGGCCGAAGTTCGTACTATGTCCATCTCTGCGATACGGTATCGGGTCTAACTGCGATTTCCGTGACAAGTCGCAACTAAGAGTCGCAAGTAGCAACTAGAAAGCGCGGTTAACAGTGCCATCGGTTGGCCATAGTTCGTACTACGTCCATCTCTGAGATGCTGTAACAAGTCTAACTGCGATTTCCGTGACAAGTCGCAACTAAGAGTCGCAAGTAGCAACTAAAAAGCGCAGTTAGCACTGCCATCTGTTGAGCAAAGTTCATACTACGCTATTCGCTACCGAGTCAAACTGCGATTTCTGTGACAAATCGCAACTAAGAGTCGCAAGTAGCAACTAAAAAGCGCAGTTAACATACTTTTCCTAGTGTCATCTGTTGACCGACGTACGTACTTCGTTATGAGAGCCTTGTGCCTCACGAGATCGATTTGCTGTGTGTGCATATGAAGGGCTTATTTCAATAGTGGTACAAGTCCATTTTTGTTCATTTTGAGATACAGAGTCGTAAAGTTAAATGAGCGCTGACAAATCTGCATTTGAGATACCAGAAATATTCAAGCATATGGCTTCTTGCTAGAGATGAACCTTTATTTATGTTTGTTTGGATCACTAATTTCAGAAGCATTATAGACAGAAAAGTGGAGGTAATGGACTTGTACCACTATTGAAATAAGCCCTTCATATTATATGACGACATGCACATTCAGAATCAGTTGTGGTTGGTCAAATACTGCTGTGACTCTGAATGTATTATATTAATAAGAAGCAACATTGCCTTTTTCTCCTGAAAATATCAAGTAACGTAACAAATGTGTTTGATTCTGCTACCAATATGACAGTTTTGTTTATACTCCACATGCCTACAGGACTTTGCAATGTTAACACAGCAGAACTCAGACATCTGTGTAAGTGTAGAGAAATGAAAACAGTCATATGAATGCCTCACTTTTCTTCCGACATAGTTCAAGACTCGGGAGAAAAGTTTTACACCTGGTGTTCTACATGGCAACTTCACACACAAGAACTTTTTGCCGACACTACTACCACCTACATAAGTAAGCTTTTCCTGTGTTACTTTCAAGTAATGCACTTAAGCTATTCCTGATTTAACTGGAAGATCTGTACTTCCCACTTTCATATCAACAGCCTCAAAATGCGTATTGTAGACTTCGGGATAAGTTACAGGTCAGTGTCACACCAAGATTGTGGAGAAAGGAGGGGGGGGGGGGGGGGAGGGGGCGGCATGTCACTCTCCAACAAGTGTTTACCAATAACTAAGTGGCGGAAAATTATGGGTATAGGACGGCTTAAACACGTGGTAAATGAGATTTTTATTATTCACTCACTGTATTATTCCTTTAAAATCGCACAACAACTTCAATAAAACACAGTTTAATCATTCACACACTTATTTCACAATTATTTCACTTTTAAACTGCAAATCCTCTAAGAGCTGTCTTGAATCTTCATGAGTCTCTCTCAAAAACAGTCTTGATGTGGATAGATACGTACAGCAACCAGTAATCAGAGTCAGAACTGTGTCTGCAAAAACACAAGGATTATTAAACAATTTTTGCTGTCATTACTTACTAGCAATATAATTGACAGAGTAGATTGCTAATATTTGCTATAATGAATATCACATTTGCAAGAACGATCTCACTGAAGTAATTAAGTCCATCGAAACGCTTAGAAACTAACCTCTCGTCTGACGAAAACGGTCTAAAGACGCAGTGGCAATTTCTTCAGATCTGTTGACAATGATATTTTGAGTTATCACTTTACTGAGTGACTGAAATGTAGTTCAGGTACCTGTGGCTGGCTCAAATGGCTCTGAGCACTATGGGACTTAACATCTTAGGTCATCAGTCCCCTAGAACTTAGAACTACTTAAACCTAACTAACCTAAGGACATCACACAACACCCAGCCATCACGAGGCAGAGAAAATCCCTGACCCCGCCGGGAATCGAACCCGGGAACCCGGGCGTGGGAAGCGAGAACGCTACCGCACGACCACGAGATGCGGGCTTCAGGTACCTGTGAACATAACAATATGTTAGAATTCATTTTCTAAATACGAACTATTACGGTACTGTACGGCTACTTACATATTAATTACACTATTAATATTTTCACAGTTGTTTCTTTAATACAAAATTAAAGCCAACGGAAGAAAAAACGTAAAACATACTTGCCAATGACAGGTTTGTTGAGATGCAATTTTCTGTGCTGACAGATGTAACTTTTTCATACGGTGGTAAGTCGCAGAAATCGCAGGAATCACAGAAATCGCAGAAGTAGCAGAAGTCACAGATATCGCAGAAGTAGCAGAAATCGCAGAAGTAGCAGAAGTCACAGAAATCGCAGAAGTAGCAGAAATCGCAGAAGTAGCAGAAGTCACAGAAATCGCAGAAGTAGCAGAAATCGCGGAAGTAGCAGAAATCGCAGAAATAGCAGTGGCGCAGGGATACACGACCTATGTTCCTTAACTGCGACTCTTAACTGCGACAAATCACAGTTAAGAATAACAGATACTGAAAAGTAGCATTCACAGAAATCACTGATATCGGAAAATCTCAGTTTAGCCCATCACTACTGTCTAGTAAAGTCATCAGAAGATCAAAATGAATTGCAAAATGACTTAGACACGATATCTGAATCGTGCGAACGGTGGTAACTGTCTCTCAGTAAGGAAAGGTGTGAGGTTATCCAGATGAGTGCCAAAAGTAATCTGTTAAATGTCGATTACACGATAAATCACACAAATTTAAAGGCTGTCGGTTCGACAAAATATCTAGCAATTAGAATTACGAATAACTTACGTTGTGAAGATTACATAGATGATGCTGAGGTGAAGGCAAACCAAAGACTACCTTTTACTGCAGAACACTTAGAAGATGCAACAGCTATAGTAAAGAGACTGCCTACACTACGCTTGTCCGTCTTCTGTTAGAGCTTTTCTTTGCTTTATGGGTTGCGTAACAGTTAAGATTGACGGAGGACGTCCAAAAAGTTCAAAGAAGAGCAGCTCGTTTTGTATTACCGTGAAACAGCGGAGAGACCGTCACGGATATGGTAAGCGAGTTGGGATGGCAGTGATTAAGACAAAGACACTTTTCGTTGGGGCGAGATCTTTTCACGAAATTTCAGTCACCAAATTTCTCCTCTGAATGTGAAAACATTTTACTGTCGGTAACCTACATAGGGAAAAATAATCATCGTAGTAAAATAAGACGAATCAGAGCTCGTACAGAAAGATTTAATTGTTCACTTTTTTCTCACGCACCTTAGAGAGTGGAATGGTAGAGAAATAGTCAGAAGCCGGTTCGAAAAATTATCTGCTAAGGCTTAATTGTGAACTGCAGATTATTCACGTATATTTCGGTGTAGATAGAACTTTTTTCTGACAGACATACAGTGTAACACTTGGATCAATGGCCTGTTTCACCAACCCAGCTACTTATGAGACTCATAAAATGTCATGCCAAGAGTAATAATCTCAACTACACAAACACGCTGTTAAAGTTATTTAAATCTTTGAGACAGTGAATGTCAGCGAACGGTACTTTTCTGTTATGAAATCAACATTCCCACCAATGTTTGGATTTAACAGAAATTAATCCGTGTAATTCCACGTATTTGAGTGTATCATGAACCACCATTACGGAACTACACTCTAAGACAAAAAAAGAGGAAATAACGCATCACAAAGGAATTATGGGAATTGGACGGAAGTCGGTAGATACGATGCGCATGCACAGACTAACAAATGATTCCAATTTCCGAAAAATTGGTTGATTTATTCGAAAGAAAGAGCTTCACGAAGCAAGCCGATAACGCGTTGGTCAACCTCTGCCCTTACGCGGGCAGTTATTGACAGAGTTATTGGATGTCGTCCTGAGGGATATCGTGCCAAACTCTATGAAACTGGCGGGCTAGATCGCCAAAATCCCGATATGATTGGAGGGCCCTGCCTAAGCGATCCAAAAGTCTTGAGTCGTGGAGAGATTCGAAGACCCCGTCGACCACGGTAGAGTTTGGCAAGCACGAAGACGAGCAGGAGAAAATCTCGCCGTGTGTGGACGGGAATTATCTTACTGAAATGTGAGCCCAGGATGGCTTGCCATAAGGGAAAACAGAACGCGGCGTAGAATGTCGTCGACGTACTGCTGTGCTGAAGGATGACGCGGATGACAGCCAAAAGGAGTTAGCTACGAAAAGAAATGGCACCCCAGACCATCACACCTGGTATGAAAATGAGCTTTTGGCGTCATTGGCCTGGAGGCCCCTTACGGGGCAGGCCCGGCCGCCTTGGTGCAGGCTTCATTACATTCGACGCCATATTGGGCGACCTGCGCGCCGGATGGGGATGAAATGATGATGAAGACAACACCCAGTCCCAGGGCGGAGAAAATCCCCGACCCAGCCGAGAATCGAACCCGGGCCAGTAGGACGGCAATCCGTCACGCTGACCACTCAGCTATCAGGGCGACATCACACCTGGTTATCGGGCCATATGGCGGTTGACAGTCAGGTTGGTATCTGAATGCTGTCGGGAGTGTCTCTAGACACGTCTTCGGCCTGGAATCTGATTCACTGGAGTAGAATTGTTTTCAATGTTGAGTCCGGCTTCGAAATGAGCCCCGATGCAAATCGAATCCGGAGACGCCCAGAACATCAGTTGGTTACTAACCAGACTGTCGCCCAGCATACAGCCCCGATAGGTGGGAGTGATGGTCTGAGCTGCCATTATACTCGTATTTCGTAGCAGCATCCCTCTGGTTGCCATCTGCGGCAACCTTACAGCACAGCGGTACGTCGACGATATTCTATGCCCCATTTCCTTGCCCTCCGTGGCTATTCATTCTGCAGTTCCATTTCTGCAAAATAATGATCGCTCAAACATGGCGGCAGTTTCTACTGCTCGTCTTCGCGCTTACAAAACCCTACCTTGGCGAGCAGGATCGCCAGATCTCTCCCCAGTTGAGAAAGTTTGGAGCATTATGGGCAGGGCCCTTCAACCAGCTGGGGAGTTTGACGACCTAAGGTTGAAGCTGCAGAGAATTTGACATGATATCCCTCAGGATGACATCAAGCAACCCTATCGATCAATGCCAAGCCGAATAATTACACACATAAGATGCAGAGGCAGATAAACACGTTATTCACTTGCTCAATTTGTGAAACTCTTTCTCTAGAGCAGTGGTCCCCAACACGTGGTCCGCGGACCCCCAGGGGTCGGCGAGCTATGCCGGAGGGGTCCGCAAAAATATATTAAATATATTTCGTATGATAACAGACTTCTTGTTTTGGCCGCTTACTGCATGAGAAGAGCTTTAGCGAACGCTAGCTTCTGCGTCTTCCTAGAGGCAACTGACACTGCACACTCTAGCGCAAAACTAGAATTAGATAGGGGCAAATAGTTCTGCTGTATGCCGTTAGACAGCGCGCGCTGCCTCTTTGCAGCTGACAACTGACAGTCACTTTACGCAGAAACTAGCATTTCAGACGACAAGCGGCCATTGTTAATTTATTGCCAGTGCTTTCACAGACAGTGAAAGTTTCAAGTTTGGAACCTAATATTTCAGAAATAACGGATTCAAAGGTCAGATTGACCTCATCCCATTAAAAACTGATGGAGTACTCTGTCGTAACCGTATTTCTTGAAGTAAATAATACCTGGTATGAAATTAGTGTTTTGTTGTATTTTACACATGTCTAGTCAATGCAATCTCAAGTGTATTTCACTTGAAAGACCAATACACTCAGTTTTAATTTTTTTTGGCATTTTCAGTTCATACTCAATTTTTATTTTTTTAAGGAGTTTGTTATACTAAACACCCAGATTTGAGGACAAAGATTGTGAGCAATAACCAGAAATGTAACAATAACAATGATGGCTAAATTGAAAATGTTTTAAGCTCAATATTGTTTCAATAATGAATATGTCAATGTTTTTTCTAAGTATCAAAAATAGAAAACGTACAAAAGACTCTTAATTTGGCATTTTTAGGTACTTGACACTGTGATATGACAAGGTACCAATCATGCTCGATGAGGGGGTCCTCCAGAAAATTTTTTTCGAAAACCCTGCTCTACAATAAATCATCCACTTTTTTCCGAAATGTAACCATTTGTTTGTCTGTAACTGTACATACCATCTACTGATTTGGGTAATTCCTCCTTGGTGCGTCACTTTTTAAGTGTTTTGCCCATTGTAACTTTGAAATGTGAGTAAATTTTAAACAGCACTATTTAATGTTAGGTGACTGTATCTAAAGTTGTGAGTAGTTCTGCTCGCTTTATTCGCGCTCCATAATGTACTAATTTAATCAAAAGTTAATGCTTTGGCAGAAAGGTAAAATGTTAAATTAAACAACAGTCATCATGCTTATAGATGCGTGCTACAATATTCGTCCCTTAAACGCAGTCGCATTTTGTTGCAAACACCTCTTCCTAACTTTCCCGCGTGTGCAGCTTACAGAGTGAAGCATTCTCTCCCGCTTACATCCTCGGTATAACGCAGTGCTGGGGGAAGTTGCAGCGCTGAGCAGACTCTGCTGCGAACGCAGAGCGCCAGTGCGCTTCGTCAGCGCAAATCTTGGCCAGGCCTGTTCTACCGGAGCACAAACAGGGATCTCTAGAACAGAGGTCGTCAAACTGCAGCCCGAATCAAGTATCCGCACGACCCGCAGTTCTCAGTCGTGTTTTATTAAAACGTGCATCTGCAACTAACAGCCGAATCCAAAACCATCACCTAACATTAAGAGCTTCTTAAGAGCGTAGATGTCCAGTAACAAACAAAAATGCTTACGGAGACAATAATTTTTTAAGAGTGCTTACTTTAAATGTTGTTGTTGTTGTTGTGGGCTTCAGTCCTGAGACTGGTTTGATGCAGCTCTCCATGCTACTCTATCCAGTGCAAGCTTCTTCATCTCCCAGTACTTACTGGAACCTACATCGTTCTGAATCTGCTTAGTGTACTCATCTCTTGGTCTCCCTCTACGATTTTCACCCTCCAATGCTAAATTTGTGATCCCTTGATGCCTCAGAACATGTCATACCAACCGGTCCCTTCTTCTTGTCAAGTTGTGCCACAAACTCCTCTTCTCCCCAATTCTATTCAATACCTCCTCATTAGTTATGTGATCTACCCATCTAATCTTCAGCATTCTTCTGTAGCACCACTTTTCGAAAGCTTGTGTGGTGTCACCGCCAGACACCACACTTGCTAGGTGGTAGCCTTTAAATCGGCCGCGGTCCGCTAGTATACGACGGACCCGCGTGTCGCCACTGTCAGTGATTGCGGACCGAGCACCGCCACACGGCAGGTCTAGAGAGACGTCCTAGCACTCGCCCCAGTTGTACAGCCGACTTTGCTAGCGAAGCTACACTGACAAATACGCTCTCATTTGCCGAGACGATAGTTAGCATAGCCTTCAGCTACGTCAATTGCTACGACCTAGCAAGACGCCATTGCCAGAGTATATTGAGATTGCACTTATGTATCATCAAGAGCGATGTACACCAATTATGGATTAAAGTTAAGTATTCCAGCAACTACGTTCTTTTCTTACTAGATTCAACTACTTTACTGGTCCAGACCTCACGCCAGTCAGCGTGAGCTTTAACGCGTGCATTTCGGCCTCCTCTAGCTATACGGTGTTGGCTCTTCTGCCAACACATCAGCTTCTATTCTCTTCTTGTCGAAACTATTTATCGTCCATGTTTCACATCCATACATGGCTACACTCCATACAAATACTTTTAGAAACAACTTACTGACTCTTAAATCTATACTCGATGTTAACAAATTTCTCTTCTTCAGAAACGCTTTCCTTGCCATTGGCAGTCTACATTTTATATCCTCTCTACTTCGACCATCACCAGTTATTTTGCTCCCCAAATAGCAAAACTCTTTTACTACTTTAAGTGTCTCATTTCCTAATCTAATTCCCTCAGCATCACCCGACTTACATTCCATTATCCTCATTTTGCTTTTGTTGATGTTCATCTTATATCCTCCTTTCAACATGCCGTCCATTCCGTTCAACTGCTCTTCCAAGTCCTTTGCTGTCTCTGACAGAATTACAATGACATCGCCAAACCCCAAAGTTTTTACTTCCTCTCAATGGATTTTAATACCTACTCCGAATTTTTCTTTTGTTTCCTTTACTGCTTGCTCAATATACAGATTGAATAACATCGGGGAGAGGCTTTAAATGACGATGGTGAATTTGGCTGTGAGCTAAGTAAAGGTGGCCGCTTTCTTCAGGCTCAGAGGCGTAAACAGGGCGACTACTGCCGGCGATAGAGGCTGTGAAAGGTGGAATAGTATGCGGTACGTTTCCTTTAATTCCGCCTACAGTCACAAACTTTTTGTTAACACATTACCGGTTTCGGTCTGTAATAGCCATTATCAGATCTGTTTTATAAAAACAAAGTCCTAATGAACTGCAGCCATAGTGGCATCGTCAAATATTAAATGCAAAATCAGCATTTGACGATGCCGCTATGGATGCAGAATATTAGGACTTTGTTTTTATAAAACAGATCTGATGATGGTCATTATAGACCGAAACCGGTAATCTGTTAACAAAAAGTTTGTGACCATAGACGTAAATTAAATGAAACTCATTGTATACAAGGTCACTGTTTTATTCCCGACAATGTCGCAGCTTGTGATAGTGTGCGGTATCAATATGTACCAAAAAGCCGTCCTAGTAAACATCATTTCCCAAGCGGTCATGACTCGAGTCTATTGATCACAGCGATAAGAGATGAAGTATCTGGCATAGCCCTTGGCCGAGCGATCATTTGTATACCTATGAGAAGAACGGGCATACTGTACCTATCCTACACTATAAGATCAAAGTTAAACACTACGGACTTCCCCCAAGCCGGGCAAATTCAGCAAATCGGCTGGATTTTTGCATTAGATGTGGTCTACGGTGATCCTAAGGCAGCTTATAAAAATATCCTTTACTCATGGTGATTCCCGCGAAACCCCAGAGAAAAACATGGTTATTGAGTACGGAGTGCCAATTGTGGGTATGGTGACATCTATAATTTCTATTCATAGCAGATGGTCGAGGTTTTTACGATATGTTCTTGAGGTCATATTTTCTGGGAACATCGAAACTTCTTTCGGCATAGTTAAACCGTAATCGAAAACCAGAGATTCAAAGTTACCGTAATTGCGCACATAAAATCTGCATGTAATACCCTGTCTGAGGCGTAAATATGGTTGTAATTGACGTTTTGAAAAAGTGACAAGGGTTCTAGGCTCACCGCAAGATTTCTGACTTCACCAAACTATGTCTTAGTATTTTTTTCACCAATAATAGATTATGACGCGCTGTCTCTGTACAGCCGGCCGCGGTAGCCGAGCGGTTCTAGGCGCTTCAGTCCGGAACCGCGCGTCTGCTACGGTTGCAGGTTCGAGTCCTGCCTCGGGCATGGATGTGTATGATGTCTTTAGGTTAGTTAGGTTTAAGTAGTTCTAAGTTCTAGGGAACTGATGACCTCAGATATTAAGTTCTAGGGAACTGATGACCTCAGATATTAAGTCCCATAGTGCTCAGAGCCATTTGAACCATGGTTCAAATGGCTCTGAGCACTATGGGACTCAACTGCTTTGGTCATCAGTCCCCTAGAACTTAGAACTAATTAAACCTAACTAACCTAAGGACACCACACACATCCATGCCCGAGGCAGGATTCGAACCTGCGACCGTAGCAGCAGCGCGACTCCGGACTGGAGCGCCTAGAACCGCACGACCACCGCGGCCGGCGAGCCATTTGAACCAAAGCCATTTTGTCTCTGAACAATGAGCACTACGCCCCTATACAAATATACCCAAAGTGGTACTGCAGTGACAAGAAATGGCTTAAAAAGCGATGTAACTCGTCTGAATAAGTTGTGAAATTGGAAAGACTGAAAATTCAGTAAAATATTTCTAATAATTTTTCTACGCTTTTAAGACACAACGAACAACGACCGACAAGCAAAGCATCCAGAACAATAAATGAAAAGCACCAGTTTGCATTTGTTCTACAATATTACTTTTATTATTAACCGGTTTTCGGCTTACAAGGCCATCTTCAGACATTTACCGAGTATTATCGGCAAAGAAGTTACAATGTTTGCAAACAACGTTGGAAGAGAAGTAACACGTCTAGACTGAAGTAGAAACATACAATAAGTAACATCTTTGACAGTGTGGTGGTAATGAAAACAAAAAGTAAAAATTGAACTGTACATAAATAACAAAGGAATAGACAGGAAAACCATTAACACAAAATAGGAATAGCATGTCTGCATAACAGTTTCTATTAATAAACAAAAATCATCATCATCATCATTTAAGACTGATTATGCCTTTCAGCGTTCAGTCTGGAGCATAGCCCCCCTTATACAGTTCCTCCATGATCCCCTATTCAGTGCTAACTTTGGTGCCTCTTCTGATGTTAAACCTATTACTTCAAACTTAAACCTATTACTTCAAAAGTAATAAAGTAAAACAAAATTAGTGCTAGACAAGGCTACATCAGGAGGTCTGAAACATGGGAGTGATAACCAAACCAATTAAAAGAAGAGACAATTATTTAACTATAGAATATATACTAAGTTGGTATCTGTTCTTTCGGACATGTCCGGATGAACAGATACCAACTTAGTATATATATAGTTAAGGCTCACCGGCCGAACTCTTACGGAATCGGCAACGCGCCGCGAGTAATGAGTATAATGGGCGGGGGCACTACGAATGTAGTGCGGGACAATACGTTGAAAATGTGGGTTTTCGCGGGAGGCGTGCCAGAGATAAATCCCTGCAGTCGCGCTATCATCTGTGTCCTCGGTGACTCAGATGGATAGAGCGTCTGCCATGTGAGCAGAAGATCCCGGGTTCGAGTCCCGGTCGGGGCACACATTTTCATCTGTCCCCGTTAACGTATGTCACCGCCTGTAAGCATCTAAGGGTGTTCGTTTCATTGTTACTACAGAATACAGAAGGAACTTAAGTAATATCAGTAAGATAAACAGAAATAAATAAATGCAGGAAAATGGAGGAGTTTGAGGGAACCTACAGTAAATGCAATCTTTGAAAGTGTGGTGTTCTGCATTTTGACACTAACTTAATGCTCAAAACAATGGCTGTGTAATAGTTTGTATTAAATAAATGAACAAAGTGAAATATGAACAATATTTGATGAGGCAACTACAAGGGGTGTTAAACATGGCCACTAATACAAGTACCAGTTAAAAGAAAGCCTTAACTTTTGAATCTACGGTCTATATGGAATACAACGAGATCTTCAACAAAACAAAAGAACTTCATGAATACAGGAAAATGGGAATATGTAGAAAGAGACAGAACAAATGTGCAGCAGATTATTTTGTGTTCAGCCTATATTATGCGTACTTATTTGTTGTTTATATTTGTCAAAGCATCTAAATTTTTCGACGTATAGAAATAAACTATCAAAACTTTCCTAACCTATAGAATTCGCTTTATACGAGGAGCGCACCCTGCTGTAGCTCCTGTTGGAGCACAAGAATAGTTAATATGTTGCTCTGTAATAGACTTTTTCAGACGTCCTTGCAGGGTGTTACAAATTCTTTCGGACGCCCTAGCACCACCTCGAAAATCTTAACAAGACAGTACACTTCGCTGTTCGAATTCTTCAAACGTAATTCAGAGGATAAAAGTCAGAAGGGTATCTGTCTTAATCCACGCTCGTGGTCATCTTATGTCTGCAGCAAAATGTGCTGATCCTCCGTCATGTATTCACCACATTCCGTAACCTTTGACCATGGGTGAAATTTAAGTCGAAATAAAAAGCTTAACGGATTTTTGCTGAGCCATATTATGTGAGACGCTTTTTATTTTCTTATCGTTAACATTCACCTGTAGTAAGCTTTAGTTAAAGACAGATAACTGTTATAGAATTCATTATAGATGGCTCGCAGTTGAGTAGGACTCTTCATGCACCAATTACATTCTGCGCCTTATTAGCCTTAAGTGGTTCCGGCCAAGAGTTTACAGAACGGTCAATGGAAACTTTTCTCCGTTATTCTTTAATACTTTCTGTATTAAGTACGTGTAGAGTAAAAAAAATTTTTTTTCATTTTCCCATTTGCTGATGTGCCGTTTTCAGATGTTCTGAATAAAGTCAGTCCATATCTTTGATGGCCTATACTAACTCTAGGACAGAAACGCGTAAAACTTCAGTGGTCAGTATTTTCCGCTGTAACTTAACAACTGAGATAAGCCCCCAGTAAAATAAAGGAAAGAGTTATCTGAAATGTACACCATCTAATATCTTCCAAGAAAAGCAGATGAACGAACTTGACATTTTCTGGATGTGTAACTATCTGATATGGAACGTTCACGAATTCATTCGTTCATCCATTTATTCAATGTTCTGTGTATTCCACCACGAAGTAGTTCCAGGGAAGTAGATTACGATAACGTGTAAACTGAGCTATCAAACTAATATCGTACATTCCATAAACCATGAACTATCACCGAACGGACTATTCTATTTATCCTTTAATAAAAGTGTAAATTAACAGACTGAAATCTGCGGGGAAGGAATGACTCTGGAAAAAAGCTGCCGCTTTCATAATTATATTAATCAACTACTATTAATTTCTGCTTCCTTTCTAATATTCATAAGACTACACTGGTAATTAAAAAATAATTGCTGGAAAGGTAGTGAGCTATTTACATTCAGCACTGTGATTCTGTTATGCTCGTTAACGTAACTACCATCTGAAACTAGGTAACCGCAGAATTTTTGGAGATAGTCGGAAAGTAAAAGATAGAAAAAGAAGCGGTAAATCTCATCGAAGGCAGAAGAAACATTATTCATTAGTTGCTAATTCTCTCAATTTATTTCTTACAGCCAAATGTGCTATTCACATCAACACGTTCAACTTTCCTAGTTCTAGGCTCAAGAACTTCGTCTACACTGATGAATATCTGCACAATATCTGCACAATTATATAATAAACTAGTTGTAACTCCTTGCAGAATTTTTAAGTTCCTTTACATACCGTCTAAAGGTATCCTGACGCATCAGAATTTTCACAATACATGTTCCTTCCTGCCCACCGTTCATGAGTACAAACTAATGGCATGATATAACGATACGTTATGAAGTATACCTTACATTACTTGGGAATAGCTAGTGTGTTAACAACAATCTTGTAAGAAATTTATCACGTTCATAACACGCCACACTTATAAATTTCGAAATCAAGTCACAAATCGTACTTTTTCCCGTTGGTACAGTACAATGGATTGTAGGACACATATTATAATTTAAGAGTGCCGCTGAACAAAGAAATAATAGTTAAAGGGCACTGACCACGTGCGGTGCGCTACTAAAACCACTTTAATGGCGGCGTAATGAAACCGAAATTCATCACACGTGTGGGCGGTACGTGTTGGGGAACGCGCGGCCTAGCCGCCCTCTCCTGCGGTGCTGATGTCTGCGTCCTCAGCGCAGCGCCCGTCAGCTGTTTTCCGCCTCTGGTCTTTATCAGGCCAGGGGCCCCTACGGCCCCCGTACTGGTACAGACGCCAGCAGCCGGGTGAGTCTCTGCTTGTCCTAATGTGGAAAGTCTCTTGATTTGGCTCTCATCTGCATTACCTTGTATATATTTACGTTAGCACTATCTTGATTTTATTCTATGTATCATAAATGTTTTCCTCTATGTCAAGAATGGACCGTCTAGTTCTTAGACGTACCCCTGTACGTCGTCATTCTAGAGCAATCTCTGCCTTTTGGTTCTTGCGCCGAATAAGTTCCCACTCCAGTCAGTAACTGATGAGATTCGGATGTTTTATTCAAAGTTGTGTACTTTCCTTTGATGCGAATCTCACTCGGATCATTGTTATGTGATCTAGAACCTTACGAATTAATGCAGGCCATTTATCATTCGTTGTGAACACTTTCCCAGATGAAAACTTGAAGTGCCCGTAAAACATTAGTCACCCCTTTTTCCGTAACTATTTTTTGCTCCCTGTTTGGCGACACAGTGATTTATCGAGCATAAGCCTGCCCCTACATATTCATACAGGGTGTTTCAAAAATGACCGGTATATTTGAAACGGCAATAAAAACTAAACGAGCAGTGATAGAAATACACCGTTTGTTGCAATATGCTTGGGACAACAGTATATTTTCAGGCAGACAAACTTTCGAAATTACAGTAGTTACAATTTTCAACAACAGATGGCGCTGCGGTCTGGGAAACTCTGTAGTACGATATTTTCCACATATCCACAATGCGTAGCAATAATATGACGTAGTCTCTGAATGAAATTACCCGAAACCTTTGACAACGTGTCTGGCGGAATGGCTTCACATGCAGATGAGATGTACTGCTTCAGCTGTTCAATTGTTTCTGGATTCTGGCGGTACACCTGGTCTTTCACGTGTCCCCACAGAAAGAAGTCACAGGGGTTCATGTCTGGCGAATAGGGAGGCCAATCCACGCCGCCTCCTGTATGTTTTGGATAGCCCAAAGCAATCACACCATCATCGAAATATTCATTCAGGAAATTAAAGACGTCGGCCGTGCGATGTGGCCGGGCACCATCTTGCATGAGCCACGAGGTGTTCGCAGTGTCGCCTAAGGCAGTTTGTACCGCCACAAATTCACGAAGAATGTCCAGATAGCGTGATGCAGTAATCGTTTCGGATCTGAAAAATGGGCCAATGATTCCTTTGGAAGAAATGGCGGCCCAGACCAGTACTTTTTGAGGATGCAGGGACGATGGAACTGCAACATGGGGCTTTTCGGTTCCCCATATGCGCCAGTTCTGTTTATTGACGAAGCCGTCCAGGTAAAAATAAGCTTCGTCAGTAAACCAAATGCTGCCCACATGCATATCGCCGTCATCAATCCTGTGCACTATATCGTTAGCGAATGTCTCTCGTGCAGCAATGGTAGCGGCGCTGAGGGGTTGCCGCGTTTGAATTTTCTATGGATAGAGGTGTAAACTCTGGTGCATGAGACGATACGTGGACGTTGGCGTCATTTGGACCGCAGCTGCAACACGGCGAACGGAAACCCGAGGCCGCTGTTCGATCACCTGCTGCACTAGCTGCGCGTTGCCCTCTGTGGTTGCCGTACGAGGTCGCCCTACCTTTCCAGCACGTTCATCCGTCACGTTCCCAGTCCGTTGAAATTTTTCAAACAGATCCTTTATTGTATCGCTTTTCGGTCCTTTGGTTACATTAAACCTCCGTTGAAAACTTCGTCTTGTTGCAACAACACTGTGTTCTAGGCGGTGGAATTCCAACACCAGAAAAATCCTCTGTTCTAAGGAATAAACCATGTTGTCTACAGCACACTTGCACGTTGTGAACAGCACACGCTTACAGCAGAAAGACGACGTACAGAATGGCGCACCCACAGACTGCGTTGTCTTCTATATCTTTCACATCACTTGCAGCGCCATCTGTTGTTGAAAATTGTAACTACAGTAATTTCGAAAGTTTGTCCGCCTGAAAATGTACTGTTGTCGCAAGCATATTGCAACAAATGGTGTATTTCTATCGCTGCTCGTTTAGTTTTTATTGTAGTTTCAAATATACCGGTCATTTTCGAAACATCCTGTATTTACTTACAAGTTAACTCGGCATCTTTCTGTCTTTCAATTCCAGATTCCCACGTGCTGTAGGCCACGTTTAGGCATTATACTTACACGTCACTGGTACTGAGTTACCGCAGTATTTACGTGAAATGTTTTCACACCTGTCTGTGTTGCAGTTTAGAGTATCTGCTGTTTAATATAATCTCATTGTTGACGTCCGGGGTTATTCATTCTTCGACGTAGTTTAAAATTAGTTCGAACTGCAATGAGTGTTTAACTACAACCCTGATTACTTCGAAGTGTGTATACTGGTCCATGAAGTTTTTCTTAGTGCACTGTGATACTGATTCACTGTGATGTACCAATTTGCTACTTATTTCGATTCTAATTTTAAGGTACCGTCAACAAAGTCGAAAACTCCCAATCTCTTTTCTCACAACAGGATAATCACTATTCTTGCTATGCAGTTCCCTTTGGTTTATGTGTTACATCATAACAATGTCGATGTTTCTTAGTTTAGTACTCTATCGTGTAATTGTACCGTTTCTGGCACAGTCAAGTTTAACCTCCGCTCATAATCTGAAAGGTCGTTAATACCTAAATGAGAGACAGGAAGTTGCATTTTGCTTCCTGCTGCAAAATTCATAAAAACATTCGGTCTGTGGCCTTAGCAACACAGTGCCAATGTTTTGCCACGCGGATATGATTGAAAACCTTCTCTGGTAAGCCATAAGTTTATTTCTGCTGTTACTGCAAATCTGAAAGCGTTTAAAACTACTAAGTTTCCAGAATCAGCCTCTGCGCTCGGATACAATCTCCCGTATTTCAGATAGTTCAAAAATGGCTCTGAGCACTATGGGACTTAACTGCTGTGGTCATCAGTCCCCTATAACATAGAACTACTTAAACCTGACTAACCTAAGGACATCACACACATCCATGCCCGAGGCAGGATTCGAACCTGCGACCGTGAGAGCGGAGGTTCAAATCCCCTCTGTCATGCAGATTTAGGCTGACGGTGATTTCCCTGAGTCGTTCAAGGCGAATACTGGGAATTCTTTGAAAGGGCACAGCCGATTTCCTCCTTGGATTCTACTTACTGTTAAGACTATAATTCAATATCAGAACTGCGTGATTCGGTAAAAATTCTCTGTTGTCAGATGTAGCTCTCTTTACTGTAATTCCGTATGGTACCTTAGGTTGCCCACAATGAAATTTTTTTTTACACACGTGTTATTGGCGCACGCTACAGATTCATAAAAATAGTTATGTTATAAGTATCTACTTTTTTGCAAGAGATACTGCCACTGGCCCAGATCATTTGGAATTTGTCGGAAGAGACGTTTAACAGTGTACTCCTGTCTCTCCAAATAAGCAAGTTTCAGATTTCATCTGTTGTTCACTACTTTACCTTTTACTCTAAATAGCTTTTACATAACTTTAGTTATGGTATCGCTACAGCAATTTCTCAACCTGTTCTTCCGTTTTTGCAGAAATGCGTGTCGCAGCGCACGTGGTTCTCGTCCTGTTCGCCGTGGCTCTGCAAGCCAGCGCTAAGGATGATGACATCGACTTGGACACGGTAAGATTAACCGTGTCTTCTTTAAGAAGAGGCTAGCAGTGCTGCAGAGTGGCGAGTAAAGAAATATTTGACTTTATATTAAGCTGAGCATGGTTCTGTATCTTAAGCTGAGATACGACATATCTTAGAAATTAGTGTTCTTGAGAAAAATGTCCCTTTCCTACTGATGTTTCGAGACGGTGTAAATCCTAGGTTTGGACAAAAGGGAATAATTTCGCAGACTGTGACATCTGTCTGCGAGACGGACTCTTTTGACCCTCAGCGGTGTAACATCAGTGAACGAGAGATCCGGCGCAACTGTTAAGACAATGCATCGGTATCGGCAGCAATGCGTCCTTTATGCTGACTTACATTATCCTTAAATCGCTTCAGTATCCTTGTCCAATCGTAGGTCGTACTCCGTCTAGAAGTCTAAGAAACGCTATACTGCAACATTCCTTCAATTTCACCCTTAGCCACGTCAATAACTTCTTTAACTTCATACATCTACATCTACACTGTAGAAGTCATTATAAAGCTCGTGAACGAGAATTCGTTTCATTGTATCACATATTGAAGTATCTTCCCAGTCCCGCTGAAGTGTCGAACGTGGGAAGAATGGGTGTCTGTGCCTCAATGCGATCTACGGAGCGCTAAAGCGGCTTCGTGGTTTCCGTGCTGAAGACATTATGACTGGACTGTTTGAATAAGTTCTCGCGGTAAGCGCAGCGCATTTCTATCACACCCCTGTAGTTAAGACTTTCCACCATTCCTACAGCATTCTCTCACCAGTCAATCAAGTGACTGACTATTCACGCCTCTCTTGTTTGTATCCGCTGTATTAGGGATGGCAGTTGCTGAAACTAATGGTCTTCGGTTATGTTGTTTTCTTTTTCAACTCCAGTTTAACCGAACTATTAAAACGCTCAAAATAACCGATTTATGAAATAACAGTTTTTTTTGTTTTTTATTCCTATTACTTCCTGTAATAAAAGTAGAAATCGAAAAAAAAGATTGAAAAATTTTGACTCTCTCGGTTTCACGACACATATCCAAAAATTTTAATTAAATAGGCAAATAGAAGAAAAATTAGTCCGTCCACCGTTCGCTGTTTTTCTCGTAAAGTGATAAGTCTTTGACTACTACAAAAAATCACCAGTATTCTCCTATTGACTCAATTTTTTTTTAAATATTGCTCGAAAATCATGCTGTAACCGAGGATCATGTCAGTATTTCGACTAGTCGGTGCTAAAGAGTGAAAACTGACGTTGAATAACTATATTTTCCGTGGTGATTTATCCGTTTTCAAGGCTACAAGCAGATAAAGGCAAGTTATGTACACACCAAGCAGCAGACCAGCTCCTTTCTGTTTCTATTATAAACTATGAATGAACTGTTAAGTTTTAGATTTTCATCTTACACTGTGTCAAGTTGGTTGTGGCTCCTCCAGCTTTTAATATTTGAAATCAAGTGAAGCATTGTACTTCATTGGTACCGCATACTACAGAAAATTACCTCCAGACTAGGTAGAGTGCCGTCCGTAATATAGCTGGTGTCCGACGACAGCCAGAAGCTACCATACAGACCGCAGGGGGCAAGCCTTGTTCAATGCAAGTACGCGCATACCACCTAATAGGGCACGCCACATGGTAACATGTAAATTATTGTCTCGGCACTGCTTTACCAATCCTTATATCACGTGTTTGTTGCTCGTTTCTGTCGGAATTGGTTATTAAAATAACAATGTTCGCTTTCCCCAATTCTATAATGATTTCAAAGCAATGCAAATTTTACGAACAGAAATGTTCATTAAAAAAGGTTTATTTGAATACCAATATTATTGCTGCTATGGATAATCGATATTTCGTTTTTCTTTACCTGGTTATTAGTAAAAATAAAAACACCTTTTAGAACCGAGACCAATCAAATACGGAAAATACCGGATTTCTTGAACTAAAATACCGGTCTAACGAGTCTGTTTTACCCATCCTTACGCTGTAGGCTATGTATCCTATTAGCCTGACCTGATATGGATCCAACTTGTTTGAACAGTATTTCAGAAAGCGACGATCGCCCGCCCACGTAGCCATGCGGTCTAACGCGCTGCTTCCCGAGTGGAAAGGCGTGCCGGTCCCCGGCACGAATCCGCCTGGCTTTATTGTCGAGGTCCGGTGCGCCGGCCAGCCTGTGGATGTTTTTTTTAAGGCGGTTTTCCATCTGCCTCGGCGAATGCTGGGCTGGTTCCCCTTATTCCGCCTCAGTTACACTATGTCGGCAATTGCTGCTCGCAAACACTGTCCCCTCTTACGTGTACACCAGCGTTATTCTACCACACAAACATATTTTGGGATTACACTCGAGCCAGCTGGTGTGGCAGAGTGGTTCTAGGCGCTTCAGTCTGGAACCTCGCGACCGCTACGGTCGCAGGTTCGAAACTGCCTCGGGGATGGATGTGTGTGATGTCCTTAGCATAGTTAGGTTTAAGAAGTTCTAAGTTCTAGGGGACTGATGACCTCAGATGTTAAGTCCCATAGTGCTCAGAGCCATTTGCGCCATTTTCGGTTACACTTGTCTGGTATGAGATATTCCCGCGGGCCCCCACTGGGGGCCGAACTGCGCAATATCCCTGGGTTCAGTGTGGCGGCGGTGGGGTTGGTGTACCGCTGTGGCCTGTTGTGGGGTTGTGAACCACTGAGGGCTACGGCGGGACGAAGCCTCTCCGTCATTTCTAGGTGCCCGATTCAATACACACAATACACAAGCGACGATTAAGTTGTTTTAATACAACATCATTCGTAGGCAAATTGCTATTTTCCTATTTTCTTTGTCTATAACTGAATTTATGTTACCATTCCAAGTCACATCCAAACGCAAGGATACTTGGCAGGTGTGTGTAGGACGTGACTGACATTATTTATGACTAAACAGTAGTGAAAGGTAACTACGCGTTTTACGTATTGAGAACTTCACTACTTGACGTCAACTCATCTTACTGCTCTGGTTCCATACAACCGACTGTCACATACACACCGCTTCACTGCTATGAATTACGTCAGCGCGGAGGGTCACGTGACCACCTGATACCAATTCCACGTCATCCATAGCGCTCTAAATCTACCAGCGTGCTCTTTCAAGGGAGCTTACACACACACTAGTTGGTTACAGAGTATAACCATCATATTCATATGAAACTGTACTAATAAAATGAACTTATCATTAACTCCGAGATTTGAGCAATACCGCGCTCCATGTTTATTTTCACGTGTTTTAATTATTTCGATAAGCAAGGATTCGCAATAAAGTATACCTAGGAAGCTTTCATAATTTTCGATTACAAACAGAGAAACTGTACGATGAATTTTGAAACTTTCGATCGACAAAAAACTTGCAAAATCTACTTCGTCATGGAGGTTTCGTATAGCCAGACAATTATTTTACTGTGCCTACCGATCTCAGATGTTATCAAAGATAGGTGTCGCCGAGCGGTCTAAGGCGCTGCAGTCCTAGACTGTGAGGTTCGAGTCCTCCCTCGGGCATGGGTGTGTGTGTTTGTCCTTAGAATAATTTAGGTTAAGTAGTACGTAAGCTTAGGGACTGATGACCTTAGCAGTTAAGTCCCATAAGATTTCACTTACATTTGAACAAACATACGTGTCACTATCTGCCCTGCGAAAAACAAAGTTGGCATTTCTCTTCATTAAAGCCGGAGTTGCTTGAGAAGTACGGGTACCCGTGTGAAGAACACGTCGTGGAGACTGAGGATGGCTACATTCTGCGGATGTTCAGGATCCCCTACGGCAAGGCCTCGCCTCTCGTCCCGGGACAACGCAAGCCCGCAGTGTTGGTGCAGCACGGCCTCATGAACAGCGCAGACGACTGGGTCATCATGGGGCCCAACGGCTCCCTGGGTGAGTGACCTTACTGGTTCTATTTGAGGTTCATTTCACGCCACATTCATTTTCGCAGTAGTAGTACCAGCAATTTCGATCATTTTACATTATTTTAGCCGGATGAATTCAGTGACAAACATATTGTATATACTTGACGTGTACATACACATTTTGTTTAGCTGTTGACTGATTCATCTGATTCAGGGTGTGCAGCCGCAAATACTCAATTTCTTCTACTGATATTACGGATGTATACCTTTAGAATCAGCTGCAGACAGAGGTTGCAGCACTCGCACCACTCGTACTTTAAAAGCGAGAACCACGTAGCCATGTTTGTGGCCACAGAATGCAGCACTGCAAGTGTCCTGTCAGTGAACTTCGAAATCGGGACAATATTGCACCATAATCTGTATTCCTCCTTTGGCGAAATACGAATACTATAGTATAGTCTTTTTCATTTATATTTTATGAGCTGGTCTGATAATTACGTATATTTATTTGCATAATCCAATACAGCAATTTTGACCGTATGATTATTATCAAGTGGCAACTGTGTTCCCGATTACGACCTTCTTGTGTTTATTGCACTCTTTGAATTACATTGTAAATACAGAGTTCCCCAGAAAAATGTATGCACTCTTTGTCAGGCTCTATCGAGATATCGATATTGTCGTTTGATTTGAGTTACGTGTACGTTGTAGTATGATCTTTGGTTCAACAGATGTTAGTTCTTCCATCTCGGTATTGAGAAAACAAGATGGGTGGAGCACGCTTGACACTCGAGCAACGGGAATGCACTGTAAAGTCGTTTTTCAAGTTTGATAATGCCGTTGAAGTGCAACGTCAGTGGAGGCGCGTGTTTGAAACAGAACCGCCAACCCGACTAACAATTAAACGCATCATTGACAAGTTTGAATTGCATGGAACGATTTGTGATATCCACAGAGGAAGATCAGGAAGACAGTGTACAGGTACAAGTCCTACTTCGTCGGCTCTCGTGTTTGAAATGTTTGTTAATTCTTCACAGAAGTCTGTTATGCAATGTGCACGTGAAGAGGGGGTTAGCAGTACATGTGTATGAAGAAATCTGAAAGCTGGAAAGTGGCAAGTTAACATTCCACGATTACTGCACGCGATTAATGATGACGATCCTGTTCACCGAATGCAATTTTGCGAATAGTATCAGCAAATGGGAACTGATGCCGACCAATTTGTGATGAAGTAAGTGTGGAGTGACGAGGCACAATTTAAACTTATTGGAACCATGAATCGGCATAGCCGGACTTTGTGGCCGAGCGGTTCTAGGCGCTTCAGTCCAGAACCGTGCTGCTGCTACGGTCGCAGCTTCGAATCCTGCCTCGGGCATGGATGTGCGTCATGTTCTTAGGTTAGTTAGGTTTAAGTAGTTCTAAGTCTATGGGACTGATGACCTCAGATGTTAAGTCTCATAGTGTTTAACGCCATTTGAACCTTTTTTTTAAATCGGCATAACAGTGTGTGCTGGGCACCTGAAAATTTTCATGTTTATGTGGATAAAGCGGTCAATATACCAGGGGCTCATGTGTGGTGTGGACTATCATCTGAGTGTTTAGTAGGACCCTTTTTCTTGGATGCTAAAGTCACTGGAGAAGTGTACCTGGAAATGTTACCCACATCAATTTTGCCAGATATACATGCGCTTTATAGAGCTGATGTAGAGTTCTTCTACCAACAGGCCTGGGTGCCACCACACTACCACGTAGCCAAACGAGCCTTCCTGGATGACAGTTTTCGGAACACTGTATTGGACGAACACGGCCGATGAAGTTCCCTCCGCGTTCGCCAGATCTAACACCTATGGACTTCTACTTGTAAGGAATTGTGAAAGATAACGTCTATCGACATAAACTACGCACGCTGGAGGAACTTCGCCAGGAGATTACAGCGATATGTGCTGCGATCTCCCCTGTAACAATGACTGACGTAGTTGCGGCGACCGCTCGTCGTTCTGTGTATAGCCGCCAATTCTGAACATTTTGAACATTTAAAGTAACCATGTGCTAAACTGAAGGTTGTGCAACATTAAGTAAATCTACCGTCACGAAGACGTTGCGCCCCCTTGTGCAATATTTACGCAACAATAGAGCTACAACTCCACTGGCAGTCTTCAATCTTACTTTCAGTACATTCCTCAGCAATTTCTGAGTAAATATCTACAGTAAATAGTTTCGTGAAAGGCGGTATCGTTAACTCCTTGTTTCCATAGTCATGGAATTCCATAAAACGAATAACTTTGCTGTTTAAAACAAAACGTATCGTGAAGGAACTTATGAGTATAGACCGAAGAGAAAAGTATATGTTCGTAAGCTTCCACGGCCAGTATGAATTTGAATAAAATGTTTTTAGGCATTAGACCACGTGATTTTGAGACTGAAAAAAAAAAGTTATAACCGACGTTTAGATCGTCTTTACAGTGACGATCTTCAGGGCAACTGAAGAGAATTGTTGGAAAGGTTTCAATAGTTGTTTTAGTTTCAGGATGACACAGCCTAATATCCAAATGATTTTAATCACTTAGAGGTCAATACCTGTGCCTCTTTCTTCTCCAGACTCCTTTTATAGGACGACTGTGTATCTGATGCTACTGAATCAGACAAAACAGAAGCTCAGCAACTGAGACAGCCGTGTGTGTAATAAAACAGTGTTGATCCTTTAAACGTGCAATTACGTTCCAAATATGTGGCTACATAACAAAAGGAAGCTGTAATCGTTCTGTAATTCTTCCTAAAAGTTCGGAAACACCAATACGTTTCAAGAATGACGAAAGATAAGCAACCTCTGTGACAGGCGCCACAAAGATTTATTTACAGTTTTCTGAGTTTATAATACTCGAAAATCGACCAGTGACTTATAGACTGTAAAGTTCGCTTTCCGTTTCACAGATATAACAATTGAAATGTAGCCTTCATATACAGCGGTGTACATCGAGTTCATATTGCAACAATTATGGTTTTCTCGTTTCAGCATACATTCTGGCTGACGAAGGGTACGACGTTTGGCTCGGCAACATCCGTGGAAACTGGTACTCACAGAGACATCGTACCCTATCTCCAGAACAGAACAAATTCTGGAATTTCAGGTACGGTTACACATAAAACTAGCTGTGAATCAAAGTAATTAACATCATCCTGCACTGAAGATAGGATGACGCTAGAGAATCTACAGCCGGCCGCGGTGGTCGTGCGGTTCTAGGCACTCCAGTCCGGAGCTGCGCTGCTGCTACGGTCGCAGGTTCGAATCCTGCCTCGGGCATGGGTGTGTGTGATGTCCTTAGGTTATTAGGTTTAAGTAGTTCTAAGTCCTAGGGGACTGATGACCACAGCAGTTGAGTCCCATAGTGCTCAGAGCCATTTTTTAGAGAATCTACAAGTTGACAAATCGGTCCACCAATAAGATCTGGGAACTTTTTAGCTTAGCATCATTTGATGGAGAAAATGTTTTGTTCTACCCGAAAGCACGATCCTATCTTTCTGTTTACTGGAAAATACAATGACAGTAATTATAATGTATGTAGTTAAAGACGATATTTTATTTTCACTCTTTTAAAAATTGTTATTTGATACACCAACTAGGACTTCTACATCAATAAGTTCTGAACTTGTTCGATCTATTCTTATTAACTAAAATTTTGTTCGGAGCTTTTCAAGAGTGAAAAACTAAACTCAAACGTATTTCCTCATTTATTTCCTCACTGATACCTTCGCGTAATTAAACCATAGTTTTAAACCAGAAAGCAGTGTGATAGGTAACGAGGATACTACGCATTATATAAAACTGCGAACGTATATAATCGCGATTTACAAAACAGCCCCAACCATTCTGCTCAGTTTTCGACAGCTACCAGTCGGTATTACCTCAAGGGCCACGACACTGCCGCTTCAAATTTTTCTGATGGTAGTCTATTGACCGTAACTGCTCACAACAGAAAATAAACGTGACTCAGACTTTCCTTTACAATTAATATATTACAATCGCTGCAGTTCCGCATCATTCTTCTAAATGTATTGCGTATATAATCTCGTAATGTCTACACTTCAGACGACACTAATGATTTTATGGGCAACGCTAGTCGTCGATTAGGTAACAATCGAAAAAACTGGCCATGTCAAGTTCTTAACAAGCCGCTGATTGTCGGATGGGTGAGAAGTGAATAGCGAGTGCTAGCAGGAAAATTTGAAGTGTGTAAATGCAACACAGAAGAATACTTGCCAAAAGATTAGGAGTGACAGAATAACAAGCTTCTACTTAACAATGGACTCCCCATACAACAGTGACCAACCACATGTCAATCCAACAGACGAAGAAGTCGCAATTTAGCCTATAGTAACGTCTACTGCTCTAACGAAAAAGAATAAGTATGTAAAGAATACGAATATGTTTACATTATTTTAACTTACCCGGACAGAAACACGGTAGTTTTTTCCTTAAGCCAGAAGATACGAAGCGAGCTAATCGAGAGACATATTTGTCCTACAGGTTTTTGATTTATTTACGTTTTCAGGTACTTCCACAGGCGTTTCAGTTAAGCTTAAAAGTGTCGTTTAGTCGCTTTTACTTTACTGAATCAAGATTCGAAAGGACTACCGCGCTCCTGAGATAGTTGAAAGATCCTTATTGAAGTGAGTTATGCAACACCGCAGTCATATATCCGTTAATTCTCGGTGCATTTTATGAGTATACTTAATTTATCGTCTGGTATGTTCAGGTTTTGATAATCGTCTAATGACCATCACAGCAGCACAAGCTTACGCAATGCCTGTTACCTACATTTCGGCAACTCATTGAAGTGCACTTAACGCTGCCTGTATTACAAACTTTTTCGGACTGTGTCACTAAATTTTGTGGGTGATTATTATTCACTTGCTCGTTGATTTTCCTTTGAATATTTTCCGAGGAGCGAAAGGAATGTTGTTTGTTCATCGCCGTCATTGCCCTTTTTTCTGTTTTTAGCTGGCACGAACATGGTATTTATGACATGCCGGCACAAATAGACCATGTCTTAAACATGACTGGGCACCAGCAGATCTATTATGTGGGACATTCCATGGGGACGACAATGTTCTACGTCGGAATGTCAATGAAGCCTGAGTATAACAAAAAGATTCGTGCCATGTTCAGCTTGGCGCCAATTGCTTACATGAACCATATGATCAGCCCACTGTTCCAACTCTTGGCACCTTTTACAACGTCCGCGCAGGTAAGAGCTTATTTAAACCCTCAATTACATTTTATGTGCATACACACTTGTAACATGAAATATAAAATCTTCACTTGCCACTTCTTGTAGAAAAGGGCATTTGTTTATATACTATATTTATTGTTTATCTCTTTTATTACGTTTGGTCTTTAATAAAATTAAGTGCCTGCTGTCTGATAAGAATGCGGAACAATGTAGGAAACGAAAATCTTTTTTGCATTAGTTACATTGCTTAAAAGATGAGTTCCTGTTCAGACCTGCCTGTGTAAACACTTAAATGGCTTCGGTAATGTGAGAACAGTGTTCTTACTTTATTATCCAGTCGCCTTGAAATGTTCATACATTCACCCTTCGAAGTTTTTTGGATTTAGTGCATCATTTGTGAGCCGTTACTACGGTTATTTGGAGAACAAATTGTAATGACTCTAAGCAGCTTATCAATATAACGACGGGTCATCACCTTGGCGAAGTAAAATCCACTCCTAATTTCGAAAAGAAGATAATTATAATCTCTACCAAAATAATTTTTATTAACTTCTTATGGTTGGGATTCACAGTCATATAATATTTCTTAAAAGACTTCATAGTAGCCGTTGACTGTATGAAACTTTTGTTATCACGATTGCAATTTCGGCCTTAGGGCCATTTTCAAGTAACACTGCAGAAGTTACCCAGACACAAAAAATACAGAAATGAAGCACAGGGTGTTTATACATAATTAAATTATATTTTTATAGTTTTTATAATTACGTTACTATCTTAATGAAATGTTTGTTTAATTATGTATACACACCCTGTGCTTAATTTTTGTATTTTTTGTGTGTAGGTGACTTTTGCAGTGTTACTTGAAAATGGCCCTAAGGCCTAAATTGCAGTCGTAATAATAAATATTTTATACAGTCAACGGCGACTATGATGTCTTTTAAGAAAAATTATTTTTTTCATAGAAACACTAACTGCGAAACGGCAACTTGAGAACAGAACTGACAACAGAACTGCTATTTTGCAATATTTTCATTGTATTTATCTCGTTATCTATAAAGACGATGGCCACATCTATTTTTTTACTATTCACAGTAGTAGTGCGTGCAAGTTTTAGAAGTATTAGTAACAACAGTTGTAATCAAACTAACTAGCTGTGTAGAGGCGAAACAGGCCAGTAAGTCCAATTCTTGAAGTCTA
This sequence comes from Schistocerca cancellata, assembly GCF_023864275.1. Classification (NCBI taxonomy): domain Eukaryota; kingdom Metazoa; phylum Arthropoda; class Insecta; order Orthoptera; family Acrididae; genus Schistocerca; species Schistocerca cancellata. The sequence goes on along the minus strand of NC_064633.1, from coordinate 176,977,007 downwards.
TGATGATGACGATGATGATGATGATTATGTGGCGATGATCTCTATATGGATTTCATTTTCATATGCAAATACATTAAACTGAAAAAAATAGCAATCATTCGAGATATAGTCAATTAATATTCTGCGTCACAGAGACGTGTAACCCATTATTTACACATAATTTCATGACTGAACAATACTAATTACGGAGCTGTGGGGTGCTAGAGTAAGATAATCAGTAATTTCACAAAAATGGGCTTCAGTAATATCTGTACATCAGGTAACTATTTGGGAGTGGTGGAATTGCAGTAATAGTATAACCAGTCTGGTCAGTAAAGTTCAGCGACCGCATTAACATTAAGCAAACAATATTTCATGGAAACCTGATTAATAGACTTGCGTAACATTATATTGCCAAATTATAAGCGGGCAAATTTTATTAGTTAACAGTACGACCATAATTTTTTGACGGTTAAAATTTAAATAATCCATAAATATAAATATTCTTAAAATTATCTTAGGTGCATAACCGACAATTGCTCATTTTTCTGGCTGCAAATAACTAAAATATTCATCTGTATTTGTGTACCTTGGTTACAGGTGCTTATGGATCTAATTGGAGCTAGCAAATTTACTCCTAGCCAAGAGATGATCAGGCTTATTCAGCCAAAGATCTGCAAAGAAAAAGCAATTACAGAACCAATGTGTACCAATGTAGTATTTCTCATTTGTGGCTTTGATAAGGAACAGATCGTTAAGGTAAGTTGTTGGTATTCGTTTCTCGGAAAATAACTGAACTAGGTGCAATATGAAGCTACGATGTCTATAGCTGCTATTTAACTTTTCTGAAATTTACTGTCTCGAGCGTCCCTTTGAACTCTTCTTCCTCCCGTGTATCACTGTACTCTTGACACTCATTTCCTAAACTGTCAATCTGAAATTATTTTAATTCCGCTGTAATACTCCTTGTGTTTCGCAGGTCATCTTTCAAGCTTGTTCCTATATGATATAGCGCTTCCGGCAAAGATACGCTACACGTTACCCTCGCGTTCGCTGATTTGGCTTCACGGAGATTTTTTCCACTTGCATAAACGTTTTGTGAGTCTTATGTAGTCTAAACATTCCATAGTACATCCACTGGTCCCTCGTTGCTTCATGCTTGCATTACTTCTAAATTTATGTGCCGACGTAATTCTCCTGTGTGTTCATATGCGCGTTTTTTGTTTCATCACCGACAGGCAACGTGACCTTACTAACTGATGTACGCTAAATATTGCACCGTGGTAAGAATTAATTAATACGTCAAGTAAATGACAAAAGATAAGTTTTTTTAATTCGTTCTTATGAAACACACTTTTATATGCTTCCACCGCAGTATGATTGGCGTCAGATGTCCGGAATTATGCTCCAGCCTGTTCAGAATTCATCAGTCATCTCTTCTCTCATTAGTTCATGTATTACATTACACAGTCTCCCCTAATCCAACTTTTACACACGTTGTTGCCAGCATAACTTATTTCTAGAAACCTGGTTTGACAATGGTTTCTGATTTAGCTCTTCTCTTAGGCACCCATCTGTGAGGTGACCGGAAAGACCACTTACTTTACGCGGTCAGGCCCAGAGAACCGCATACAGCTACAAGACTCCTCTTCCATTGATTTTTGTGTTATGCCTTCTCTAGTCGGTCACTGTCTTGTATACGCATGGGTCCTGCTCATCACCAGATACTCTTCTTCGACTGATCCACAAGGAGGCTGATTCTGTTCCCTGCCGCCTCCATGCTGTCGCTTATCAGCTTCAGTTCTTCCTTAGATCTGGACAACAGGGACATATCGTCGACAAATGTGAGGTGTGTGATTTTCTCATCCTTTACCTCGATCCGCTCGAAGTTCTTATGGAAAGCTTCTCTCATTACGAGCGCCAGACTGAACAATATCGGGGACACACCACTCTGTGTTTATGTAAAAGCTCTCCGTGACTTGGTTCCCGAGCTCCACTTTGCCTCTCGAACCAGTGAGACGAGCTCGAACTAGGCTGACGAGTTTCTTTGGTATTTCAGATTCGGTCAGGCAATACACAAGGTTCTCTCGGTGGATGCAGTCATATGCCTTCTTAAAATTTATGAAGAGTACTTTTAGGTCTTCATCATATTCCAATACCTTTTCAGTGAGGTGTCGCAGTACACAGATGTTGTCGACAGTCGAGCGGCCCTTTCTGAAATCCCCTTTATTTTCACCGATAATCTCTTCTGGATTCTACCCCTACACAGTTCGACAAGATATTATAACAGAAGTTCAGGAGTGCGATTCGTCTATAGCTGGTGCGGTCCATTTTGTCACCTTTATTGCATATAGAGCAGATGACTACTGTCTTCGAATCTTCTGAGATTTCCTCCAAAATCCAGATCCTCATGATTAGTTGGTGAATTTTCTTCTGGAGTCTCTCTCCTCCATATTGAATGACTTCTACCTGGATTTCATCTTCTCCTGGACTTTTGTTCTTCTTCCGCTTCATTATCTCGATCTTTACTTCCTCACATGTATGTGGTGGATAATCTAGTTACCGCAGTTGAGGAGCTGCGTGAAGTGTTGTTTCCATCTCTCCAGCATTGTTGAACTCATTGATGTGTTGTCGTTGTTATAGTTGTTGTTATGATATTCAGTCCGAAGAATGGTTTGATGCAGCTCTCCATGTTACTCTATCCTGTGCGAGCCTCTTCATCTCCGAATAACCACTGCAACCTACTTCCTTCTGAATCTGCTTACTGTATTCATCTCTGGGTCTCCCTCTACGATTTTTAGCCTCCACACTAAATTAGTACTAAATTAGTGATCCCTTGATGTCTCAGAATGTGTCCTGTCAACCGACTCCTTCATTTAGTCAAGATGTGCCACAAATTTCCCTTCTCCCCAATTCTACTCAGTTCCTTCTCATTAGTTACGTGATTGACTCATCTAATCTTCAACATCTTTCTGGAGCACCGCATTTCGAAAGCTTCTATTCTCTTTTTGTCTAAGCTGTTCATCATCCATGTTTCACTTCCATAAATGGCTACACTCCAGACAAATACTTTCAGATAAGAATACCTAACACTTAAATCTATAATCTATGTTAACAGATATCTCTTCTTCAGAAATTCTTTCCTCGCCATTGCCAGTCTACATTTTATATCCTCTCTACTTCGGCCATCATAAGTTATTTAGCAAAATTACATTAAGTGTCTCGCTTCCCAATCTAATTCCCTCAGAATCGCCTGATTTAATCCGACTACATTCCATTACCTTTGTTTTACTTTTATTGATGTTTATCTAATATCTTCCTTTCAAGACACGGTCCATTCTGTTCATCTGCTCTTCAAAGTCCTTTGCTGCCCCTTAAAATATTACAATGTTATCGGGAAAGCTTGAAGTTTTTATCTCTTTTCCCTTAACTTAAAACTTTACTGCTTGCTCAGTGTACAGATCGAATAACATTTAGCCTGCTCCGGTGGCCGAGCGGTTCTAGGCGCTTCAGTCCGGAACCGCGAGACTGCTATGGTCGCAGTTTCGAATCCTACCTCGGGCATGGATGTGTGTGATGTCCTAGGTTAGTTAGGTTTAAGTAGTTCTAAGTTCTAGTGGACTGATGACCTCAGATATTAAGTCCCATAGTGCTCAGAGCCATTTGAACCATTTGAATAACATTGAGAACAGGGTAAAACCCTGTCTCACTCTCTTCTCAATCACTGTTTCTCTATAATGCCCTTCGACTCTTCTAACTGCCGTCTGGTTTCTGTACAAGTTGAAAATAGACTTTCACCCCCTGTATTTTACTCCTAATACCTTCAGAATTGCAAAGAGCGTATTCCAGTTGACATTGTCGAAATCTTTCTCTATGTCTACAAATGCTACAAACGTAAGTTTGCCTTTCCTTAACCTAACTTCTTAGGGAAGTCGAAGGTCAGTATTGCCTCGCGTGTTCCTACATTTCTCCAGAATCTAAACAGGTCTTTCGTGAGGTCGGCTTCTGCCAGCCTTTCCATTCTTATGTAAATAATTCGAGTTAGTATTTTGCAGCCATTACTTAAGAAACTGATAGCTCGGTAATTTTTACACCTGTCAGGAACTGCTTTCTTTCGTACTGGTATTGTTACATTGTTCTTAATATCTGAGGGTATTTCACTCTCTCATACATCTCCCACGCCAGATGGAAGAGTTCGGTCATGGCTGGCACTCTCAAGGCTATCAGTAATGCTGAAGGAATATCGTCTACTCCCGGGCCCTCGTTTCGACTTTTTCAGAGCTCTGTCAAATTTTTCTCGCAGTATCATATCTCCCATCTCATCTTCATCTACGTTCTCTTCAAAAAATGTTCAAATGTGTGTGAAATCTTATGGGACTTAACTGCTAAGGTCAGCAGTCCCTAAGCTTACACACTACTTAACCTAATTTATCCTAAGGACAAACACACACACCCATGCCCGAGGAAGGACTCGAACCTCCGCCGGGACCGGCCGTACGTTCTCTTCCCGTTCTGTAATATTGCCTTCAAGTTCACCTCCCTTGCATAGACCCTCTATGTACTCCTTCCATCTGTCAGCTTTCCCTTCTTTGCTTAGACTGATTATCGATCTGAGGTGCTTGATTTTGACACAGGTGGTTCTCTTTTCCCAAAAGACCGCCTTAATTTTCCTGTAGGTGTTCTCTATCTTCTAAATCCTCATATTTGTCCTGCTTCCATTCCTGCTTAGCCATTTTGCACTTCCTGCCATTCTCATTTTTTAAATGTTTGTACTCCCATTCGCCTGCTTCATTTGCCACATTTTTATTTGTATTCCCTTTCCCCTGCCTCATTTGCTACAGTTTTAAATTTTCTCCTTTCATCAGTTTAATTCAATATCTCTTGTGTTATCCAATAATTTCTACTAGGCCTTGTCTTTTTACATATTTGGTCCAATGATTTCTTATTTTATCTGTAATCTACCCATTCGTTTTCTACTGTTTTCCTTTCCCCTCTTCTAGTCAAATGTTGCCTAATGCACCGTCTGAAGCTCTCAACAATCTCTGGTTCTTTGAACTTATGTAGGTCTCATCTTTTTAATTTCCTACCTTTTTCCTGTTTCTTCAGTGTTAATCTATAGTCCGTAACCCAAACATTATGGTCAGAGTCCACATCTGCACCTGTACATGTCTTAAAATTTAAAATCTGGTTACTAAACCTCTGTCTAACCATTATATAATTAATCTGAAATCTTCCAGTGTCTCCAGAACTTTTCTTTTATGAATCTTAAATCAAGTGAATATGGTGAGCATGGTCTTATTATTATTGTCTTGGCGGTTCTGGTATCCCCTCTTAAATAAGTTAGCTTTACGGTATATTTGTACCGCCTATTTCCTCAAGAAATCTTGTTGAGCGTCCTCTAACATTCCTTCGACGTATATTCTCTTTGCTCTCCTCAGGGTTGCTTGTTTAGGCCTCAGAATTTCTTGGAATTGTACTTTGCCTAGAGCAAAATCTGCGCCTCTTAGTCAGCTCTCCTTGTCTTCTCATCTCTAGGATAATGCCTTCATGCATTCGTCCCCAAATCAAACATTTTTGCCGCTGATCCGCTTGTTGATGTCTGCATTTGCCATCTCAGCTACTGCATCCTGGACTTCTTTCCACACTTTTTTTTTTTTTTTTTTTTTTTTTTTTTTGCGAGTCCTCGTCAAATTTGTTGGTGATGTGTCTTCTCTATAGCTTAAACCTTGTCTCACTTATTTCAAATATGACAAGTCTTCACTTCACTGTACTTGTTATATAGGGCAAACCATTCAGATATACTGCAGTTCAATAATGCAATGCAGTATACTCTTTGCTGTTTATTCTGGTCATCATGGCCCAAGATGTGTCCTTACACCTATGTTTCGTATGCCTAATAAAACATGACTGTTGTGCGCTATGTCTATGCTTCATTGTTTTCCAAGTTATCATGCTGTCCATTATCTTCATTCACACAACACGTACCTACGATCATAAACTGAAACGTAAGTTATGACTTACACACCACCTTGGTGCTACCCAGACGTAAGACATATTCAAAAACTCTTGCTCCGTTGGTGCCCTCCACATCTTGCAAAAAGGCACACGGCAGTCTACGCTAAACTCAGCACAATGTTTCGTTTGAGGGAAAAGATTAATCACTTTGGTGTGTCATCCTCATAATTTATACAACAAAAAATTGCATAATTTCTCCTTGTGTAATTAAGAAGTAAATGCTCGTTTCGCAAACCTAAGCTATGTTCGTTTTGAAATTTCCTGGCAGATTAAAATTGTTTGCCGAACCGCAACTCGAAGCTGGGGCCTTTCTGTTTCACGTGCAAGTGCACTACCAGCTGAACCATGCAAGAACTACTCACAACCCACCATCGCACTTTAATTTCCTTCGATTCTATGTAGATGGCGTGTAATGCCAGCAGCTCAAATTTCTTTCTTTACAGCAGCCACTTTTAGAACAATTTTTTTTTTTGGAGTACGACTGTGTTCGAACTATTTAGTTTTTATTTTTATTTTCCAGTGCTTTTTACGGAATGTGTACTTAATCCAAAATATTATGGCCAGCATGCAATTATAAAGCAGCTTCATGGGTACCCCAGCTGGAAAACATATCGCATCTATCTCGACAAGTTTCAGTAACATTTTCACAAAAATACCCAGCCTATAAACAAATGTTACCAATGCAAAGGCTGCAAACCACTTCTACACACGTTATCGTAGGTGTGTACCGCGCGAGCAGCAATACGAAACTTTTTTCTTCTTATTTTTCACTTACTGTGCCTGTTCCTCGTCCTGTCTTCTTCCCCTGCCGCATCCTCACGCTCCAATGTGTCCACTTCTTCCTTTATTATTTCTTCCGTCATGCCTATAACTGCCACGGTCACCAGTCTACACATTTATCAACTTTAAATCACCTATAAGACTGCACTCTCCTCAAATAAAAGTAAATGTTTTCTGGTGCAGGTACTATTGTTTTTATTCTGTCTGTCGTTCGAAATGCTATAGTACATACTGCAGTATCATCTATTGAAACTCAAGTGTCACAATAAATTTCCTAATAAAATACGGACAAGGTCTGGTTAGATTTAAGAGTAGGCCTTATGACCCAAATTTCCTGTGATAAAAAAAGTCCATAAATTTACCTTGCACATGGGAAAAGGATCAACGGTTACTGCTTTAGTACCATGTTTGGTCACCACAAATGTCAACATTCTTTTCACATGTGGAGCATTAACTGACGGCATTAATATCACTTGGATTTTTTCGTCTCTAATTACCTTGTCATCGGCAGGACTTAAAATAATAATCTTCCGTCTTGCTTCCACTTTGAAGGCAGAGACGTAACATGCCGGTCGAGTTCTTCCAATCTTATTGAAACACTTCTGTTTTTCTTCCCTTAGGAAAAGCTAGCGGCAATTTCTGCACATATCCCTGCTGGATCCTCCACCAGGCAGTTCATACATTACGCGCAAGGCATAGACAAAGGTAAGTTATTCACAAACATCACCTTTGCCGGAATGACCATGTGAGAAATAAGCTACTTTCAGAAATATATAACAATTTTGTGTTTATCACATGCATTCGCAAACTGCAAAACGATTGTACAATGGCTATACGATTTACTAGTAACGTATGAAAATTTGTGTCGGAGCTTGACTCGAAATCGGATTCCCCGCTTTACTCGGGCTGTCACCATAACGGGTTGGGCTATCTGTGAACGAATCACTGCCAGAGCCCAACTTCCATATGTCCTAGAGTCTACGTCCCATAATGCTCGCATGCAAGCCGCATGATAACCGCACAGGAAGAGACATTTTGCTGTTCAGATTGTCTTGCTTTGACATTAAATACCTTAGGGCAGTGTCTGCATTTTGCCTTGTCTGTAGAGTTCGATGCAATGTTCCTTCGGACAATAAAAACACTCTAAAATATACACACTGCCCTACTGAATTTTGTGTTTGTATGTCTGTATCGTTCAAGCAGCAATTCGAAACTAATTTTTTTTCTTTTTCATTTACTTTGTCAGTTTCCGTCTGCTATCATAGTACATCCCGTTTCACGATAATATACCGAAATTTTAGTTCACTTCCGGACTGACAATACGTACATTTATAAGAGTTACTCAGCACGCCAGCTGATACGTTACTCACATAATGTTTTGCATTTCAGGCCACTTTAGGCAGTACGACTATGGCCTCGTGGAGAATATGAGGCGCTACCGCCAACGTGTGCCACCTGATTACAAGCTTATCAACGTCAAGGCTCCGGTTTACCTTTTCTACAGCCTTAACGACTGGCTGGCAGGACCTAAGGTATGCAAAACGCTTAACTACTTTTACTATGTGCATCTACGTTTATACACTACTGACTCAATTAGTCGATTTCTTAAGCCATATTTCGCGAACTAAATTTAAATACAGTTAAAATTTTCATACATAATTTCTTCTGGATGAACTGACAGTACATTCATATTTACCGCAGCCATTTTTTGTCGTTTATGACTGAGATAGCAATGAGTTATACATCTGAAGTTAAGATCAACTTTAACTGAAAGTTTAATTTATATCACACACATGTTTAATTTAAATGATACTTACATTTCATAAAGTCGAAATATTTTTCTTCTAAGAACAGCTTCCGGTAATAGCGAATACTTCTCAGTTTACTGAAAATAGTTTAGTTGTTTCATAACATTTCAATGCCTAACACAACACTGCAATGCTTTTCTAAAATGCTGTCCGTTATTTTTCAGGACATTGATCGTTTGTACACTCAACTAGGAAATCCAAAGAAGAAGTTCAAGATTGAATACAAGAAATTTAATCATCTCGATTTCACATACGGCAAAGATGCACCTAAGTTAGTTTATAAACATGTATTGGACCTGATGCAGAAATACGAGCAAGGGGATTTGTAAACAGTAGACTTTTGCCATCAAAGCACGACAAATAGCCATTTCATTGACACACGTACAAGCAATCGCTGAGACATACCATTACCACGACTTGTATGTTTTTAGTTCTTTAAATAAATCATTTTTTTAAAAAGTTTATTAATCTTCTTTTCTACATTACTTATTAAATTAAGTATAATTATTTATCTGCAGTTAAGGCATTACAGATGTTTATCAAACTTCACCATACGATTCCAAAGTCTATGAAATGTTATATAACTATCAAAACCAACACGAACAGTTACCACATGTGAGTATGCATCATCATTTACGGTTATTTATAGTTTTCCTCAAAACACCTCAGTGGAATACGTTTAAACAATGCTGACTCGATATCATCATCTTATCCATATACAAGCAATTCAACAGATAAGATACAGAAAACGATATTGATAACGCAGCACATTGGAAATACACCCTAACTCCTGAGTAAATTTAAAATATTCACTGAGTGCACAATTACTATGGTATTTGCTGCAAAAATAAATAAATAAATAAATGAGAACCAAGATAGTGACTGGTAACAGGTTGTTGTAGCAGCTACGCAGCTTTAATTTTCTAAATTTTGGCTTAATATAATTTAAATCATGATACTGATAATGAAATTAATAAACGTGAATACACACTGAAGAGCCAAATAAACTGATACACCTGCCTAATATCGTGCAGGGCTCCCGTGAACACGCTGAAGTGCAGCAGCACGACGTGACATGGACTCGACTAATGTCTGAAGTAGTGGTGAAGGGAGCTGACACGATGAATACTGCAGGGCTGTCCATAAATCCGTAAGAGTATGACGGGGAGGAGATCTCTTGTGAACAGCACGTTGTAAGGTATCCCAGATATGGTGAATAATGTTCATGTCTGGGGAGTTTGGTGGCCAGCGGAAGTGTTCCTGGAGCAATTCTGGACGAGTGGGGTGTCGAATTGTCCTGCTGCAATTGCCCAAGTCCGTCGAAATGCATAATGGACATGAATGAACGCAGGTGATCAAACAGGGTGCTTACGTCCGTGTCATTTGTCAGAGTCGGATCTAGACCTTTCACGGGTCCCATATAGCTCCAACTGCACACGCCCCACATTACAGAGCCTTCACCAGCTTGAACAGTCCCCTGCTGACATGCATGGTCCATGGATTCATGAGATTGTCCCCGCACCCGTTACACGTCCATCCGCTCGATGCAATTGGAAACGAGACTCGCCGGACGAGGCACCATGTTTCCATTTATTAACAGTCTAGTGTCGATGTTCTACGGGCACAGGCGAGGCGTAAAGCTTTGTGTCGTGCGGTCATCAAGGATACACGAGTGGGCCTTCGGCTTCGAAAGCCCATACGGTGATGTTTCGTTGAATGGTTCACACGCTGACACTCAGGCGCAGCACTGAAATCGGCAGCAATTTGCTGAAGGGTTGCACTTCTGTCACGTTGAACGATTCTCTTCAGTCGCCATTGGTCCCGTTCTTGCGTGAACTTTTTCCGGCCGCAGCGATGTCGAAGATTTGATGTTTTATCGTATTCCTGATATTCACGGTACACTCGTGAAATGATCGTAAGGAAAAACCCGCACTTCATCGTTGCATCGGAGATGCTATGTCCCATCGCTCGTGCGCCGACTGTAACACCACTATCAAACTCACTTAGATCTTGATAACCTGACATTGTAATAGCTATAACCGAGAACTGCACCAGATACTTGTTGTCTTATACAGGCGTTGCCGACCTCAGTGGCATATTCTGTCTGTTTACATGTCTCCGTATTTGAATACGCATGCCTACACCAGATTCTTTGGCGCTTCACCGTATATCCAATCAATATTAACTCGATACTTGAAAAGTGTAAAGAAAACAAGTTGCCACTCAATAAAATACGAGAGGTCTAACCTAGATTAAGCAAAAGTGGTTGGAAGGAAATTAAAAATCAAAATTAAAAGCAGTTGAAATGCTGTTTCCTAGCTAAAGTAAGCAGTCTAAATGTCGGAATCACATTACAGATAAGAATACCCTAAGGGAACCGCACACACAATCATAGATGCAGAATACCAGAAGGCATTAGGAAGAATCAGCGAAGTGGCAGAGACGTCGGAGCTGGCAGTCTCGCGTATTCCACGATCAGAAGGCGATCGCGACGGTTTTATTTCAGCACTTAAACTAGCAGATGGTTCACAAATGTGAAGAATTATCTTCGTATTCTAGCCGACTTCCATCCTAGCTTCGTCGTTCACTTGTTTCCTTTTTTACGTCCATTTAATTCCTAATCATAGGGGCCGTAATTTTAGCTGGCAATAACTAAAAGAGTTGGATGTAATTACCAAGGTAATTATGAACATGTGTCACTGGCATTGCGTTTAACTATTACAAATCTCATACTAATTTAGTTCCACAACATTCGTTGCCTACCCTCTGGAGACAAATATTTTCCTCGGGGATTTCCGATCTTTCTGTTCCAGTTTCCTAAGTTAACATTCTAGGGCCATGTTTAAGCATTCTGCACCAAATAACATGCAGTGATTTACTACTGTTCTGTAGTTTTCCAGGAAGGTGAGTTATTTCCAGTTCGGTGAAGTCACAGTTTATTGCAAGATCCGACTTCAACATTCTGACTGGCTGCTTATACAAGGTACCAGAAGAAAATAGTCTTTCGTATCGCTCTGTCCCGCAGAGAGATTGAGTGTGGGGCGTCTCTGCTATACATACTTCAGTCGTAACAAGACTGTTAATCCGTTACAAAAGTCTTTTTGGCTGTTCTATGTATTGCACACACTGCGAAAACCGTAAAAATGCAGCTCAAGTAACAAAAAGCTTTCGGAAATGTCTTACTTCACCAAGTAAACGCCGTTAACAACCAACGTACTTATTAACAAATAAGAGTAACAAACCAGGTTGCGTGCACTTTGTTTCATCTGAGCGTCCGTGAAACGCTCGCTGGTTAATGACACTTACCTTACCATAGTGTACTGATCCGTAGCGAGATATTTACGAACTTAGAATGCTTTTACAGAAGTGGATAGAACTGCCAGATCCAAACAGAAAAAAAGTATTTTTGGCAGTATCAAAACATTAATATCAAGCGTCGATTAATCACAAATCAAAGCACAGGAGGGGGATACAGATACAGGAAGTACAGAGTAGAGGTTCCGACCCTGAGCTGAAAATCATATAGATGTTGTTACAAGTCCCTTATCCTCAGCCTTTATAAGCCGTTTGGAAGTGTTTATACAGGACATTTAACTATTTTACGCACGGATTAGCGGTTTCGCTAGACAGCCTGGCGTATTTCAGATGTAATGCGTACAGCATCATTGGGTAATCACTGTATCCGGAGTACCTCAACAATGACACTTCACTAAAATTATGAATCGGTGCCTTCCTAATTCATGGTTAGTTAAGCGTACATCCATCTACTATAGACTACATTGAATATATGACAAACGCAGGTAACTACACAGTACATAACAAAAAATGGTTCCTAGTGACTAGCAACTATTATTCTGTCCTACTATGTTCTCACAACTACCTGATTTTAACATATGACCAAGCAGTCAATATTGCACAGAATAGTACAAGGCTCTGCAAAACATAAGGGCGGAATAGATAAAGTAACATAACATATTAATTACTCGGTGGAAGTGAATGTAAGTGATCAGATGTCTCCCAGTCGTGCACAGAAAGTAGGACGTCACTTAGGGTGAGGTCAGTGCGACTATACTGCCAAATGATGTGGGCTCCGCAACACGAGGCAGGCGAAAGAACGGGAAAAGACAGTATGTGCCAGTCAGCGAGCGGTCTGGTTCACTGTGGACGTGGTCTTCACTACGAAGTACTCTGGAGACAATATCTGGATGACTTCACACATCGGGAAACTGGTAGAAGGTCGTAATGTGACGAGAGTAGCCCAGGAGTTTGGTATTCCTCACACCATTGTTTCACGTGCGTGGGAAGCGCTCCTAACCACAGGCACTGCCAGCTGAAGGAGAGGAGGGGATCGACCATGGGCAACTACAGCAGCACACACAGCATTCTGCTACAGGCAAGAAGGGACCCACTTCAAACAGCGGGCGCAACTGCGACCACTTTTAACATGACTACAGAGGTGTGAAAATTATTAGACTCAAAACGAAAATATTGATATTTCCTAGTTTCTCTCAGCCTAGAATTATTCAGCCATGTGATATTGGCATTTCACTCACTTACGTCCATATGCGGTTACTTTCGTCCATTACCTGCACCTACCTGTGAACTTGTTGCAGCAGATCGCCGGTAGGAAAGCCGAGCAGAAACCTACCGTACTGCAACTCGCACCAAGCTGCATACAACCTAACTATTCCAAGAATCGCGAAAAGGTCTTAATTTTGAATGAAAGGTGGAAATACTGGCAGAATTTCGGTATATCCTGAAACTCGATAATGTACACGTTCACTTCCAAGCCCGTGCTAATCTTAACACAGTCATGCACAAACTCTGTCATTCACGTTAGCAAGTTTATGGTAACGTATTTTCCGAAATCTGAACAGCTACTAAGCACGGATTGTTCTTAAATGAAAATGCTCGCCATACTATGAAGTTTATCTGTGTCTAATGCACTCAGGTTTTTAGTCACTGATCTGCTCAATATGCTACGCGGAATTGATGTATATTCTCATACACAAAATTACTTAAAAAATTCGTACTTTCTAAAAAACACAACGTAATAAATATGTCTTCACTTTAAAACATTTTTGAAACATGTAGCACAATTAAAACCGGCCAATTATAACTTCCTTCGGAGCTCATACTACACACGACCGTACCATTGAAAGGCTGGGCTAGATGCTGTAAGCATTCTCTGTCTCCAAGAGGAAAGACGCGCTAAGAATACTCCGTTCTGATTGGTCAGTTTTCTTTAAGGCTAATAGAAAAACGTTACTCTCCCGTGTTACTCCATGCTTTTCATGACTAACCAATCAACAAATAACACACTTTCAAACAGTACTTTTTCCCGAAATAAATATTTAACATTCTGATATTTTGTTTATTCTTTACGTTATTGACTATTTTCATTTGCACTCGAATTACCCTTCCTTTTACCTAAACGTACCTAAGGCCGGTATTACACTATTAAATTTCTTTGTCAAATATCTTTGTCCAATATCTTTGTCAAATATATCTGATGGTGTAATAGGGAACTTTGTCAAATGTCGTCCAATATTTGATCAAATATAGGGCCTCGCTGTAGATTTGATCAAAGAAGTCGCTTGTCTCCTGTTCACTGCAATGTGACATGCTACCACATGGAGCGCTAGCATCGCTGCAGCATTCTGTCGTCTGTAGTGTTTTTATAAACAATGCCAGTAAATACAATTGATGTGTGCCGACAACTACAAAATTAATAGAGATGTATGAAGCTGATGAGGTGCTTTACAACGTGAGGCATGCTGAATACAAAAATAGATTAAGAAGATTGGAGACCTGACCTGACCTAACACCTAACCCTCTCCTGTAGCAAGGAATCGGAGTGTTACAGTGAGCCTGTCTTCTGCAGATCTAGCAGTTCATAAGTGAATATTGTGCTTTGTGATATGAGGATACACTTCATTGAGCACATTCAGAAATGCATGCTCATCCATTCTTAAGTAATTGATGTACAACCTGACATCCTCCACTATAAGCTCATGTAACAAGTTTTGTTGAATGCTTTTATCGTGTCGTCTTAAAACCCACGGCTTCACCCAGGTATGTTTCCTCCCTCCCCCCCCCCCCCCGCCGCTTCTCTTCCGCATGAGCACACAGTGCAGTTTTGGTACATGCAACTGCTGCGGTTAATAGCAAGTTGTTGTTGTCAGCCATCTCGAACTTCGACGAAAAATATGATGACAGTGTAATAACCCTTCTAGCGCTACGTCAAAGATCTTTGTCAACTATATTTGACGGAATATTTGATCACATCTTTGATCAAATCTTTGACAAAGAAATTTGATAGTGTAATACCGGCCTAACATATTATGTAACAAAATTCCCTGTCGTCTGCTTTCACACTGTCGTAAAAATTTCTCACGCTAGTTCGTAGAATGTTTATCAGAAGAACAATGATCTACGTATTTACTTTAGACCACATTCAAGCTTCATCCACACTACTAAAAGCATATACAAAACTGTACAACTGTAAATAAACAAACAGCCTTCAAGAAATAAATATAACAATTCACGAAAACATTCTCTTGGCCTGTTTCTTGAATGTCTCTGTGCACTGCTGTCCTCTAGCAGATGAACATTAGAACTACTTACTCGACTGAACCCGCTTCAGACCATCTGTCACTGTGCATGCGTGAGTCATTCTCCCGATACACAGGCTCTAGACAGGACCGATATAAGGTGCCACGCCTCAACATGGAGAAGTTTTCTTATGTACAGGACGATTCATATGAGCATATAAGATCTGAAATCATTGACTTGTTACGATTAAAATGTTTTATTCCTTTCATGTCTGCTTTTCTGACTAGTCAGTATCCTCCATATGTAAAGAAAATAGCCAGTGTGTCCGAAGAACGGTTGACGAAGAGTTTTCTGGGCTTTGCATGACACAAATTGTAAAACATCCCACTTCTGTTATGTTGTAGAGTGTCATGTCAGCAAAGGGTACTGGCCGACTTTACTTTGTGGAAGGCACTATGAATCAGAATCAGTATAGGACAGTTTTGGAAAAGAGGCTTTTACTTCAGGTGAAGGAATGGTTTCCTGACGCTGACTTTGTGTTCATGCACGATGGTACATCGAGTCATAAAGCTAAATCAATTCCACATTTCTTAGCTGTAAATAATGTAGAAACGTTGCCATGGTCTGGGGATAGTGCAGACACGAAACATATAGAGAATCTGTGAGCAATTGTTAAGCAGAAGTTGAGGAAGATCAACATTACAACGAAGTTTCAACTCATGGAGAAACTCATAAAAATATGGCACCATGATGAAGATGTCGAAAATTCATGCATAGAAACAATGCCAAGACGTGTTGAATTTCTCATTAAGAACATAGGCATGCACACAAAGCACTAATATGTGTTTTAATTTGGCGTTTAAGAACTTCTAACGGTAAAATGTTTCCATTTTAAGAAAGAATAGCCTGAGTCTAATAATTTTCACACCTCTGCACAAGGCACGCAGTCTGAAGCTGCACAGTGGCCCGGCGACTGCGTGAGGGTGGAGTCTTCGCCAGACGACCAGTGCATTGTGTTCCGTTGACATCCACACATGGAGATAAGAGCATAGGGGCTGCAGTGCTTTTCTCGAATTAGAGAATGTTCATTCTGAGTAGTGATTTTGGACGTACCCTCACATGGCGAAGGATGGTAACACGTAATGCACCCAGGAATCGCTTTGGTGGTCCTGCTGTTTTGGTGTGGGAAGACAAAATGTTACAAGGCTGTCCTGAATGTTCAAATGTGTGTGAAATCTTATGGGACTCGACTGCTAAGGTCATCGGTTCCTAAACTTACACACTACTTAAGCTAAATTATCCTAATGACAAACACACCCATGCCCGAGGGAGGACTCGAACCTCCGCCGGGACCAGCCGCACAGTCCATGACTGCAGCGCCAAAGACCGCTCGGCTAATCCCGCGCGGCGATGTTGTGACTTCCAAATCTTTGTACATGGTACACTCACCAATCAGTATTACTACGACACTGTATTCCTTCTCTATTAGCGTCGTTTCAGAGTTGCATTCGGTCCTGATTTCATTTCTATGGATGACTATGCGTGATTGCATCGAATTGTGCAGGTGGAGGTGATCTTGGAACTAGATGACACTCGGCGAATGGACTGGCTGACTTGCCCGCTTCCCCGACTTAAATCCCATCGAGCACATGAGGGATACGTTGGGGATACGTTTTCCGGCATGTCTATAAGCACCAATGGCCAATCATCAGTTGTCAACCGCACTGGTGGAAGAATGAAACGCCCTACTACAGGAACTCGCTAGAACTCGCTACCAGCTTGTGGCAAGAAAGGGGGCAACTTTCAGAGCATGCACTGCCGTCGCTGGTGATCACACACCCTATTAAGTAACATTCCCAGCCTTTCCTAATGTCCAGGGAACCATCATAAATCGCGGTGACTACGGTATAATTATTGTCTTTGAATAAAAGTATCATTTCTGTTCGTGTCACTTGACATTCCTTTTCGTTTCCCTCACTTGATATTTCTTTTCGTTTCCCTCTGTACTTCACTGTAGCAGTTCTTTCAATGAATGGTCCAAGTTCCAACGAACTATGTTACTTGGTAGCGCACATCATGAGAAAGTTACTTTCGTCCATACGTTTTGCTCACCGGTATATTTTATCATACCCTGACATCCTTCCACCGGTTTTATCATAAAGGTTTTAACTCCGTAAATAATTTATGTTTATGTAAAGTGTTAACCACACTTCCACCATAAATGGTCCTTAATTTTAACGAAAATAGTTTGACAACAATACATGGTGACACTTAACTCTCATAAGGTAAAAAAATATTTTATTAATATTTTATCTATGATTATTAGTAATCACACCACGTATTTAACTTCTGTTCTTTTAGCAACTATCATTTTTTTCATATTACGTTTTGACAGGTGAAGATTCACTTAATTTTAAACGCTAAAACAGTATTTTAATAAATCTCAGTGCCCTTTCAGAATAATATTTACACGCTTTTATGATAGACGTTTGCTTTCAACGACATAAATTTTTGATGCTTCTGAAGAATGGTATCAAATTTATAATTGGTTGCCAAACATATACAGTGACATTAACATGCGTATGATAGAAAATATAATCAGCTTAATATTTAGTCTTTCACTATGAGTAATGGTATTTTCATGTATAATCTGACCTAAGCACAAAAACTTCAACCTGATTCTATAAGCGGTAGGTGTGACAACTAGTAAAATGCAATAAATGTGCGATGCTCATGGATTTCGGAAAATTTCCGTTACTTGAACAGTTGCATCTGAAGACGAGATTGGCCGTCCCGAAATCGATTACCAATCAAAGAAATTAAAAACCATCCTTGTAGCCAGAGGCAAATTTATTTACAGTTGAATATCATCAAGCAGCTTCTTTCCCACCATCCACGACGATGGAAGATCAGAATAACTTTATGTGTTAAATATATTTTATGTTAAGCATGTAGAAGCTTTATGCTTGAAGATGTAAAACATTCTGTGGAATATGTGGATGCTATCTGTAAAATGCGTTGTGAATAAGGTAATAAATTAAAAGTCATGATTAATGCTTAAGTTTCACTGCATGAACAGTGAAAATTTAGTAAGCGAAAAAAAATTTGCTTTCATTTTTTGTTGGAGACTTTCAGCGAGAAATATATTCCAAAAAATTTGAAATTATATGCACAGTTTGCTGGAAGTCGTTAAATGCTCTCATTCTGAAATACTGAATGACTGAATGAATATGGTTTGGGTAATACGTACGTTGTGTTACACTGGCTCAAGACAAACAGTTTCTAACTTTCATGGACTACGTCTCATATTTCGTTAAATCTTCAGTGCAAAACTATAATTCTTAATGAGTATATTCTAAAACTATAGTTCTTAACGAGCAGATTGTAAAAACATTACATTTTTTTAAATTTGGTCAATAGTCACACGAAATACTGAAACTCAAATTGTTGTTGGCCCTGGAAGCAGTTAATAATGGCTGACGGTTATACCCGTTTAATAATATAATTATTGAAACTACTCGTGGCTCCTATCTATATCTGAGATAAATCAGACCGCAATCCTTCGACACGTAAACATTAAAATCACATAAAGAACTTCACTTCAGAAGTTTCGTTCACGGCTGAATAATTACAGACAATATTTTCCGTAAACAGTGTTGCACAGTTGCAATGCACTAAAATAACGGCGTCGTAGGACCACCAAAAGTTACTGTAATGTATATTTACTAACAGATAACCAGCTTCGATCAAGGACCGACCTTCAAGTCGCACATTGTACGTTGCAGTGATAAATAATTTACGTCAGGGGGGAGAAAATATTTTTCTCATTAGAGACAGAGTTTGTGAACGTCAGCCATTTGAACAGCGTATAAAAGTCACAATCGTTTAAACCACATTACGAAGGGCAGCTAAAAGGCATCTCTCCCTTCTGTGACACATTTTGCCTGCCGCACCAAGCAGTAAACAAATAAAATTCGGAATACAATAAAAAGAAAACTATATGTAATGGTTCATCACTAGAGAACTAGGCACATGAAGTTGCTACACTGGAAGCGGTGGCCGTGTGAGTGGAATTGGGCGACTTTTTAGGTTAGAAGCTCTCGATAAACTACAGAGAGGGCGTCAGTCTGAAGGTGTGCAGGAAAAATATAGGAAGGTAGACCTAGAAACAATCGGCACTATAGTCGTAAATTGTCGTAGCTGTGTTGGGCAAGAACCAGAGTTCCAAGCACTAAGCGAAAGCACTGAAGCTCAAATCCTTATAAGTACGGTAAGCTGGCTACAGCCGGAAATAATTTCAGCCGAAACTTTTACAAAGGACCAAACCGTGTTCAAAAAAGATAGATTAAACAGAGTTCGTGGTGGAGCGTTTATTGGTGTCAGAAGTAATTTACCTTGTAGTGAAACTGACGTATGTAGCTCCTGTGAGCTGGAATGAGTAAAGGTTACACTTGAAAACCGGAATAAATTAATAGTTGGCTCCTTTCACCGTCCCGCCGACTCAGATGATACAGTTCCTGAACAGTTAAAAAAAACTTGAATGTCATTTCAAATAGTTACCCCAATCATACAATTATAGTTGGTGCTGACTTCTATCTAACCTCGATATGTTGGCGAAACAACATGTTTAAAGGCGGTGGTAAGCATAAAACATCCTGAGCTAATAGGGAACACCATGACGGATACAAATATTAGTGACAACAAGGTTCTTGAAGCGAGACTAAATATCGTATTCGTCCGCCGCTCGTGGTCTCGCGGTAGCGTTCTCGCTTCCCGAGCACGGGGTCCCGGGTTCGATTCCCGGCGGGGTCAGGGATTTTCACGTGCCTCGAGATGACTGGGTGTTTGTGTTGTCCTTATCATTTCATCATCATCCCGGAAAGTGGCGAAATTGGACTGAGCAAAGGTTGGGAAATTGTACGGGCGCTGATAACCACACAGTTGAGCGCCCCACAAACCACACATCATCATCACAAATATCGTAACATCAAAGACCTCCAAAAAAACGCTAAACATCTATTTAAAAAAATCAGATAAAAGTTCTCTTGATGCCTTCCTTAGTAGGCAGTCTCCACTCCTTCCAATCTATGTAAGATCAAATGTGTTTTAAATTCATAGTATCGACGGAAATTGAGAGATATATACCAAATAAACTAATAAGAGACAGTGCTGAATCCCCACGGCAGCAAAACAAGTCAAAACACTGTTGGAGAAGCAACGAAAAAAGCATTCCAAATTTCAAAGAACGCAAAACCTCCAAGATTGGCAAAGTTTTATACAAGCTCGAAACGTAGCACGAACTTCAATGTGAGACGCTTTTAATAGTTTCCAAAACGAAACTCGGTCTCGAAATCTGGCAGATACTCCAGAGAGAGTCTGTTCGTATATAAAGCACATCAGTAGAAAGAGAGAATCAATACCCTCACTGCACCATAACAATGGTGACGTTACGGATGACGGTGCCACTAAATCAGAGTTACTAAACACAGATATCCGAAATTCCTTCATCAAAGAAGATGCAGTGAACATTCTTGGAATCGAATCAGGAATAACTGCTAATATGAGCAACTTATAAGTAGATATCTTCGCTGTCGTGAAGCAGCTTAAATCACTTAGTAAAGGCAAGGCCTCCAGTCCAGATTGTATAACAGTCAAGTTCCTTTCGAGTACGCTGATACAATAGCCACTTACTTAGCAACCAGATAGAGTGATTTTTCCCATCCTGTACAAACTGTAGAGATTGATCGATGAGAGAATACGGACCAAAAAAGGTCTAACGAACTTAATGTCCGGAAATCCATAATTTCCATGCTAGCGACCATTTATTCAGTCATACACAGTTACAGAGACTGTGGTCTAATACGTAGCCACAGTTACAGTATGCATGCTTTCCTCTTAGAGGGTGGTACTGTTCCTCATAACGTCTTGCCCTAGCGCCCTCTCCTGCCATAGTAATTTGTAATACTGTGTCCGATTTCAGTCCTCTTGCTGAGTCATCTTGTACTGGATGTTACACAGCGGTGTACTCAAAGGTTCCCTATTCGAATCGAGAGCTTGCCGACATGGTGTTTACTTACAGAAAGGCTAATGATGACGGGCCCCGGGCAGCAAGATGGTATAAGGAGACATATCCCCGCCGACAACAACCACTGTACACAACGTTTGCAACAGTGTTTCGCCGATTAACTGACAAAGGGTCGTTTCAGGTACCAGGAAATCATGAAGGATGTACCCGAAATGTTCTGACAACAGACCTGGAGGAAAATTTGATTAACACAGTGGAAGGTGACTCCGTGTCAGTACCAGGCAGCTGGCCTCCCAGTGCAGGATAAGCCAGACGACAGTGTGGAACATTCGCCACAATTGTTACTACCCTTATCACTTACAGCGTGAGCAGAACTTACTAGCGACAGACTTTCAACATCGGAAGCAGTTTTGTCACTGATTTCTTCACCAAGCAACCACGATTCCGGGATTTGCGTCATCCACCCTATTCACAGATAAGGCCACCTTTACGCGGAGTGGTATCTTCAACTTCCATTACAGTCATCTGTGAGAGAGTATGCAGAACCCCCATGGTATGCTGACAGCGAATCATTAGCATCGGTGCAGCCAGAACGTGTGGGCCTGGATAACTGGCGACTGTATTTTGGGAACAGTCTTCCTTCCACGTCGCCTGTCAGGCCGGAACTACCCACGTTTCCTGCGAGTGACTTTGCCTCCCATGCCGTAAAAAGTGCCATTGATGATTCAAAGGGATATGTGGCTGCTACATCATACACTCCTGGAAATGGAAAAAAGAACACATTGACACCGGTGTGTCAGACCCACCATACCTGCTCCGGACACTGTGAGAGGGCTGTACAAGCAATGATCACACGCACGGCACAGCGGACACACCAGGAACCGCGGTGTTGGCCGTCGAATGGCACTAGCTGCGCAGCATTTGTGCACCGCCGCCGTCAGTGTCAGCCAGTTTGCCGTGGCATACGGAGCTCCATCGCAGTCTTTAACACTGGTAGCATGCCGCGACAGCGTGGACGTGAACCGTATGTGCAGTTGACGGACTTTGAGCGAGGGCGTATAGTGGGCATGCGGGAGGCCGGGTGGACGTACCGCCGAATTGCTCAACACGTGGGGCGTGAGGTCTCCACAGTACATCGATGTTGTCGCCAGTGGTCGGCGGAAGGTGCACGTGCCCGTCGACCTGGGACTGGACCGCAGCGACGCACGGATGCACGCCAAGACCGTAGGATCCTACGCAGTGCCGTAGGGGACCGCACCGCCACTTCCCAGCAAATCAGGGACACTGTTGCTCCTGGGGTATCGGCGAGGACCATTCGCAACCGTCTCCATGAAGCTGGGCTACGGTCCCGCACACCGTTAGGCCGTCTTCCGCTCACGCCCCAACATCGTGCAGGCCGCCTCCAGTGGTGTCGCGACAGGCGTGAATGGAGGGACGAATGGAGACGTGTCGTCTTCAGCGATGAGAGTCGCTTCTGCCTTGGTGCCAATGATGGTCGTATGCGTGTTTGGCGCCGTGCAGGTGAGCGCCACAATCAGGACTGCATACGACCGAGGCACACAGGGCCAACACCCGGCATCATGGTGTGGGGAGCGATCTCCTACACTGGCCGTACACCACTGGTGATCGTCGAGGAGACACTGAATAGTGCACGGTACATCCAAACCGTCATCGAACCCATCGTTCTACCATTCCTAGACCGGCAAGGGACCTTGCTGTTCCAACAGGACAATGCACGTCCGCATGTATCCCGTGCCACCCAACGTGCTCTAGAAGGTGTAAGTCAACTACCCTGGCCAGCAAGATCTCCGGATCTGTCCCCCATTGAGCATGTTTGGGACTGGATGAAGCGTCGTCTCACGCGGTCTGCACGTCCAGCACGAACGCTGGTCCAACTGAGGCGTCAGGTGGAAATGGCATGGCAAGCCGTTCCACAGGACTACATCCAGCATCTCTACGATCGTCTCCATGGGAGAATAGCAGCCTGCATTGCTGCGAAAGGTGGATATACATTGTACTAGTGCCGACATTGTGCATGCTCTGTTGCCTGTGTCTATGTGCCTGTGGTTCTGTCAGTGTGATAATGTGATGTATCTGACCCCAGGAATGTGTCAATAAAGTTTCCCCTTCCTGGGACAATGAATTCACGGTATTCTTATTTCAATTGCCAGGAGTGTAGTTCTCCAGCCCAGTTCGCCGTTAACGTCCGAATACATCTCAATCGTGTCTTCCTCGTCGATGGATCGGACGAAGGGGTCCAGTTGCATGGCCTGCTTGTTTACTGGATCTCAACCCGTGCGATTTCTGGTTATGGAGCAATCTCAAAAGTATCGTGTATGCAGAGCTCATTCCAGATGTGGAGACAATGGAGCAGCGAATTCATGCCGCCTTTGATACTGTTCAGGATGCAGCCTGGCCCACGTGAACGTGTGAGACAGAACATGCTACTGCGCTTACTCGGATTCGTTGAAGCACATGGAAACCATTTTCAACGCATACTGTAACTGTGGCCGCATGGTACAGCGTGTATTAGACCGCAGACTCTGTATCAATGTATGATTGAATAAATTGTCTCTAGCATGGAAACCATGCATTTCCGAACATAAGTTCATTAGACCTTTTTTGTTCAGTACCCTCTCATCGATCAATAACTAGAGTTTGTACACGGGGAAAAAATCACCCTGTATACAACCGTTCCCTCGTCGAAAGATCCGTACCTAAACACTGGAAAGTTGTTCAAGACACGCCAATACAGAAGAAAGGGATTACGGACCCACATCGCTAACGTCGATTTGCATTAGGATTGTGGAAGGTATATTGTGTTCGAACATTATTTGTTATCTCGAAGAGAACGATTTACTGACAGACACTCAACACGGATTCAGAAAATATCGTTCATGTGAAGCCCAACTAGCTCCTTATTCTCACGCAGTACTGTGTGTTATCGACAGTGGATGTCAGACTGATTCCATATTTTCATATTTCCAGAAGGCTTTAGACAGTCCTTCACGAGCGACTTCATCTCAAACTTCGTGACTATGGAGGTTCGTCTCAGTTGTGCGATTGGATTCGTGATTTCCTTTCAGATAGGTCACAGTTAGTTCTAATTCTTGAAAAGTCATAAATTCATAGATTAAAACGGAAGTAATATCGTGCAGTGTAAGCTTTCACGGTAGGTACTGGTATCACTCCAAACTTCCAGGTATTAGACGGTGGTCGATTTATAAAACTTTCTCCTAACGCTTCCTCTCCAACTGCAGAAGACATCTTCAGATTTAAAACGTCGAACTGCAACAAGAACTCGAAGGAGCGCCGAATATACTCCTATAGCCACAGTCTATCACAAGACTTCGGGTACGAGATTATCCCTGATCCTGCCAACATTCTCGACTGAAAGTAATCGATCGTCGTTCTTACGTTGCAATATTGACATCCAAATTTTATCTAATTTAACACCTTCCTTTTTTTTGTTAAAATTATTATGGTGTTTATAAATCTCAATAGCCTCTCCATACATTTGCGCATGACAATACGATGTTTTCGATATGATACTCGTCTCAGTGAACTTTATTTCGCGATCACCCTCTTGATAAAGATGTTCCGCTACGCTAGATTTATCCGTACGTTTTAGGCAGCAATGCCTCTTGTGTTCAACGACACGATTGTTAACACTTCTTTTTGTCGTACCAGTGTAAACCAGTCAACAACTACAAGGAATTTTATATACATCCGGTGTAGCCAAAGGATGTCGTTTATTTTTCGCTGATCTTAAACATTCAGTGAGGCACAACATCTGCTGGAAAAATATCAGCTATACATGAGATAGCTTCGTTCACTGGAATCATGGTAAAAATCGACACAAGATCAAAACTAACAAGGATATCACTGTGGCTCACGCGCATTTCTTTTAATTTATCAGTAAATTTTAATATGACTATCAGTTTCACCAGCACAAGGTTGCAGCAATGAAGGAAGGTGCTAGCTAATTCGTGGGTGGGAGATCCTATAACCATCTAATGGTAGGTAAAATAGTATGAGTAAAACATCATAAAATCCTGTCGACACATTTGCGAATGCAACGAATGTGCTAATATCTGCAACCAAGCGTCACGCAGCCCTTCCTAAAAACAAGTATCTACCTCGGAAAGTATGTTTTTCCGGACCCATGTTTATTGGACTTATTTTTCTTGTTTCGATGAGTACTATCACCTCTCAAACTATTTGACACTTTTTCTTAATACTCCGTATATCCTGAACTTTGTGTGGTAAAATAACATAATTTTGTAGGCACATTCACCTACATATGTGGATACTAACTGTGAATTTTGTTGTGAATAGTTTCTGTAGCAAAGAAGTAATAAATTTAAACGTCACGAATGATGCGCCAGTTTTTCAATCATCATAGTGTATAAGACGTCAGTTCTCATGAACTATGTGTTTCACAATGAGATAATTTTGCAGATAAATTAACTGGTATATGTGAGTACTGTCTGCACAACGTGTAATGAATGTAGTTAGTAGTAAAGAAGTAATAAATTAAAACATCATGTGCGATGCGTCAATTTTACTGCGTGAACGGAGAAATTGTAATAAAAGATAAACATTTTTGTTTCATTATGTTGTGGAGTTGTCAGAGAGAAAATGCTTCTTAAAGGTTTGAAACTATGTGTAAACTTTGTTGCAAGTAATTAAGTGCTCTAATTCTCAAACACTCGTTGAATAAACTGTGGGTATTCATTCGTCGTGGGCTTCGCTTCTTTGTCATCCCCATCCTTTGGCAGCTATACCCCTAAGATGATTCTTTCCATTCAGTAAGTGATGTGTGTATCATGTTCGCTTGATATAGGTCCAGTGTCTTACAGGATATGTGGAACATACGTTTCGGCTGGCGTAGTGCACCAAGTTGACGTGGCATGGACTCAGCAAGTCGTTTGAAGTCCCTTGTAGAAATATTGAGCCATGATGCCGTCGATAATAGCGCAAGTACTGCCAGTGCAGGATTTTGTGCACAAACTTACCTCTCAGTTACGTCAATTAAATGTTTGATGATATTCATGTTGGGTAAACTGAGTGGTTAAATCATTCCTTCGAATTATCCAAAGTGTTCTTCAAACCAATCGCGAACAACTGTGGCTTGGTGTGCATTTTCATTCATAAAACTTCCATAGTTGTTTGGGTTCATGAAGTCCATTAATGGCTGCAAACGCTGTCCAAGTAGCCGAACACAACTATTTCAGTCAATAATACGTTCAGATGGACCAGAGCACCCAACCCTTTCCTTGAAGATACAGCCCATACCATCAAGGGGCTACCACCATCTTGCACGGTACCTTGTTGACCACCTGGGTCCATAACTTTGTGGGGTCTGCGCCACACCCCATACTCTAACCCTACCATCAGCTCTTATCAACTGAAATCTAGACTCATCTCACCAGGTCTATGGTCGTCTATGGTCCAACCAACATCGCTATGAGCCCAGGAGAGGTGCTGCAGGCGATGTCGTGCAGTTCTTAGAGAAACTAGCATCAGTTATCTACTGACATAGCCCATTACTGCCTAACGAAAACGTTCGTCGTATGTCTCACATTGATTTCGGCGGTTATTTCACGCAGTGTTGCTTGCCTTTCAGTACTGGCAACTCTACGCAAACGTCGCTGCTCTCGGTAGTTATGTGAAAGCCGTCCGCCACTAATTTGTCCATGGTGAGAGGCAGTTCCTGAGTTTGGTATTCTTGTCACATTCTTGACACTGTGGATCTAGGAATATTGAATTCCCTAACGATTTCCGAACGGTATATCCCATGCGTCTGGCGCCAACTACCGTTCCGCGTTCAAAGCCTGTTAATTCCCGTCGTGAGGCCATAATCACATCAAAAACCTTTTCAAATGAAACACCTGAACACAAATGACAGCTCCGCCAATGCACTTAACTTTTATACCTTGTGTATGCGATACTACTGCCATCTGTATTGTACATATCACTAACCCATGACATTTGTCACCTCAGTGTATGATCTAAGTCGTTGAGAAATATGAAACCAAGCGTCATGCTGCATGGGGTACTTTTGCAGTTTCACCCCCTCCATTTTACACGTCTTCACATGCAGGCAGAATATCGAGGTACAGGGGGAAGCGTGCACTCAGGTAGAGAGATGGGCGCACGCATGCATGAGCACTGCCTCCGAGCTGTGTTCTTGCCCGTCGCTGCTGTAGTATGTAGAATGATAACAGCAGGAAGAGTATGTTAAAAAAGAGAAAGTCGTTAACCTGAGGTGTCAAGAAGTTATTTATTAAGGCGTTTTTCTAGAGTGTAGCCTTGTAACGGAGGGAAACGTAGACGATGAACTATACAAACAGCAAGGGAATAGACGTTTCGGAAATGTGGTGCGACAGAGGATGCTGAAGACTAGATGGACAGATTGTATATGAAAGAAGAGGTACTGAATTGAGAGAAGAAATATGTGGCACAACCTGACTATAAGAAGGAATCAGTTTGTAGCACATATACTGAGTCATTATGAAATCTTCAGCATACTAATAGAGAGAAGCAGTTATGAAAAATTTTTAGAAGGAAACTATGTGGCTACTACATTAAGTAAGTTCTAATGGATCTAGGTTACAGTTGTTGTGAAGAGATGAATACGCTTGCACACAGCAGACCGCCGTGGACAACTTCACCAAATGGTCTTCAACCTAAAACGCACAAGAACAACGCAGAGCGGAGTGGCCGCACGGTTGAGGTGCCATGTCTCGGACTGCGTGGCCCCTCCCGTGGGAGGTTCGAGTCCTCCCTCGGCCATGGGTGTGTGTGTGTGTGTGTGTGTTGCTCTTAGCATAAGTTAGTTTAAGTTAATTTAAGTAGGGTCTAAGACTAGGGATCGATGACCTCAGCAGTTTGGTCCCTTAGGAATTCACACACATCTTAACATTTTTGAACAACTACAATACGTGCAAATCGCAGTACATTGAGTAATACAGTAACAGACATGGAAGACAACTTGGAGAAATATAGCGAAAATACAATACATACATAGTTACAGAGTGTTTATTAACCACTGAAAATGTACAGATTAATTGTGATACATTGAAGTAGTTGAGTACCATTTTTCCAGAAGAGGTTATCATTAATTTTCTCTCGCTCCACTCTTAACTGTATACAAGTTTACCTTCTCCAATCATATTGTTCCTTTTTCATAACTGTTCATCAAGTCCAACACTGGTTTGTACACAAAATCATACGCGTCTCTGCCATATATAAAATCCAAGTGGTTAAATTTCGGAAATTCAATCTTGTTCTTTTCTTTTGAATTTCCAAGTTGGTTGTGCAAACGATCGATGTCCTGCAAAAGAAATTACTTATTATCTTAGGAATTAAACAATCCTTACAAAATACAAATATTAATAATAACTGAAAACAATTTCAACTGAGTGACTTCACTCTTTTTTTTACGTGTAAAAAAGACGTAATTAACAGTGAAATTACAACAGAACACTTTTTAATCTATATGGATACTCTTCAAATCACATTTAAGTGCCTGACAGAGGGTTCATCGAACCATCTTCAAATTTCTGTATTATTCCAATCTCGTATTGCGCGCGGAAACAATGAACACCTATATCCTTCATTTGTGAACTAATTAATAATAACATAGTTTTGAGACATAAATGATCGTTTATTTAAACATATTCTAGAATCTGTTTAGTAAACTACGTGAGCAGTATTAAATTGTATAATTCAACAGGGCTGTTGGTACATAACGCATTCTCTTCTCCTACGTCTGGTGCTTAACTTGATGTTCTAATAGTAGAACATGAGTGGCGGGGGGGGGGGGGGGGGGGGGGGAGGAAAACTTCTGGTAGTAACTGTTTCTTACTTTCCAGACTTCACAAATCTCCGCCAGGAAGTTTCATAACAGCGCAAGCACAAACCATAGTGAATGACTCATGCTGGAAGCAAGTTAATGCCGTGGCTAAGGCGTTTTTCTATAGTACGCTTTCTTCCAGGAATGATGTTCCAGCAAGGTACGCAGGAGAGCTTCTACAAGATCTGGAAACCTATAGGGAGTTGCTAGATGCTTCGAAACTGTGAAGATAGCTCGTGGGTCATGCCTTGATCACTTTTAAAAAAGCATTGACTCCCAACGCAAGGGTCGGGGTCTGTTTCTCGATAGAACATACAGTTTTAATATGTCAGTAAGTTTCAAGAAAAACCGTACCATCACAGAAACAAAAATTAATACGGCCAGTTTCCAGGTTTCAGTTAAGATTTTCAGGATGTTTCCACTAGTCGTAAGGCAACTGTCGAAACCGATCTTTGGGATCAGGTTGAAAAAATGTAGCTCTAGAATTGGCTAAATCTCAAACGGCCCTTCACACTCAAGGGAAAAGAACGATACGAAGAATCAATTTGGGGCCCAGTAATATTAATTTATCTCACTGAGATTTTGTCTCGCGTGTGAAGCCATATCGTACTGTAATGTTCAGAAGTTGTTTGTTATTGAAGTGGTCCGCAGCTCGTGGTCGTGCGGTAGCGTTCTCGCTTCCCACGCCCGGGTTCCCGGGTTCGATTCCCGGCGGGGTCAGCGATATTCTCTGCCTCGTGATGACGGGTGTTGTGTGATGTCCTTAGGTTAGTTAGGTTTAAGTAGTTCTAAGTTCTAGGGGACTGATGACCGTAGATGTTAAGTCCCATAGTGCTCAGAGCCATTTGTTATTGAAGTGGTTTAATTCAATTACCACTTTGGCGACATTTCCTCTGTTTCAGTCCCGCAGAACATGATTGCTGTAATTTAAGTAACAACTCATACGAAAGTATGTACAACAACTTCCAATGGAAGTTATTATTGCGGTATAAACTCAAGTTCTGGAACTGTTTGGAAGTGAGGTGTAATGCAGGAAGTTGTTTGACACATGAAACATTCGAGAATTTAGATTTGTTTTGCAATTATTTATATAACGGCGTGGACAAAATAATTGGAGTAGTTTCAATGATCGGATGTAAATAGAAAGTTTCCTTTTAGATGTAGCACAAATAGCGTATTTATCTCTCTTATTCGTTTCTTGTTTAGAGTCTCACATACGATCGATAGTTCGGCAACTGGTATTATGCATGCGAATGGCACAGACGATTAGGATGTAAAAAGTTCTGATTATTACTTAGGTGACACCTGTACTGTGTATGCTGAAAAATGCAAGATCGAATGCATTTTAAATTAATTATTTCAACGATTACTTGCAAAACGGTAGAAAATAGTGAAGAGACGTAAGGAGCTGCATTCTACCTATATTTCCTAATGTCGTCGAATCAGTTATAAATGTAGGGTGGCACAGCTTTGAAACTTGGAAGTCCACAAGCTACAAAGAGAAATGAGATACAGTTCAGATAAAAGGTCGACCAGATCAGAGACCATCTACCAACCGACGATTGGTATCGAGAAGGGAAGAAGGATCATATATTGAAAATACAGATGTTTGAATCTAGAAAGGTAGAAGAACTGTACTATTTTGATAGCACAGAAAACACTCTTTTATTAACGTGGAATTATCCCAAATTAAATATTCCATTATTATGAGACAAGCGTTGTGTCTTTTGCCGCATTGTGTTGAGTATAATCAACACTCCAATGAGCAACCGGGCAAGACTTACGCTCGCGTGCAGTCCCTAGGCGTGAGATGCAAGGCGTTCTGATTCGCTGCGCACTTCCCCCACCGCCCCGCCACGCTGTCTGAGCATGAGGAGGAGGAAGAGGGGAAAACTACGAAAGCACCGCATTTAAATGGTAATGCAATCACACTGCGTACGACTTGTTTTTATACTTCACATGTCTCAATAGTCCACAAATGAAATAAATTTTCAGTGTTATTCAACTATTTTTGGAGCGCTGAAGAGATAATATAATATTAACAGAATCTTCCGTCGGTTCTTGGTAGAAGAACATTATAATAATAAATTTTGTGCTAAAGGTTTTCCTGTCAACTCCATTGTTATTATGTACTGTTCAGTTTTTACTATTTCATTGCAAAGATGTTACTCACTGTATGTTTCTACTTCACTCTAGATGTGTTACTTCTCTTCCAATGTTGTCTGCTAACATTTAACTTCTTTGGTGATAATACTCAGTAAATGCCTGAAGATGGCCTTGTAAGCCGAAAACCGGTTAGCAATAAAAATAATATTGTAGAACAAAAGCAAACTGGTGCTTTTCATTTATTATTATAATGTTGTTCTACCAAGAACCGGCGGAAGATTCTGTTAATATGATAAAATGTGCCACAACAGCACAATTATCCGTCTTTTATAGTAGATTACTGAGACAAAAAGCTAAATCAACACAACACATTTGGTTTAACAAATAGTGCTTGCAACGCCAAATTACGCCAAAATACGTCTCCATAAAGTCAAGAGGAACATCCGCCGCTGCAAACAAAGCCGTTGACGTCGCAAGATACACGTGGATAAAGGAAGAAATGAAGAAATGGTATCGTGTTCGTGACAACGTGTGTACACATCTAAAAGTGGTACATATGGCAATCACATCTAAGTTACACCCGTGTGAGTTCGATGTTTTCGATCGAGAAGTTCGTCAAAGTGTAAGTGATCTTATTCACGACGTTTTTTTGCGTCAGAACAAGAAATTATCTATGATTAGGGAGGTGAGTGAACCTCTAACCTCAAACTGTAAACAAAATTTTTCGCAACGTGTAATTAACTTATCGAACTTGGTTCTGTCCCCAAAGGAACAAAAAGTGCTTGAAAAAGGTTTTAAATATGCTCCTCCCCACCCTCCATCAGAAAAACAACTGGATGTTATGAAAGTTGATATTGAATATGCCTTAACGAAAGACACCACTGCAAAATATATAGTTGCCAATGCACTAGAGAACGAAACCAAATTCGTGTGTAACATGCCACGATCTATTGACTTTCACACCCTCAAGTTCTTAAAACAGAAATTACAACACCAAGGTATCGTTGCCACAAAATCTGATAAAGGCAACAGTATTGTGCTTTTGAACAAATTTGATTATGTGGATAAAGTTAATGATTTTATGAATACCACAGGTTTCCAAGTCCTTCCTAAAGACCCTACTAAATTGTTCAAAGAGGATGTTAAATATGCAATCATTTCATGCAAAAGCATATTCTCTGAATTTGAAGTAAACCTGTTAACTAATATGAACCCAGTGCCTCCTAGAATGTACGGCCTTCCTAAACTGCATAAACAAGATATTCCTATTCGTCCAGTTGTATCATCATTCACTGCTCCATCTTACAAACTAGCCAGTAAACTTGATGTCCTAATTAAGAGCAAGACTAAATTTAAACCAGAGCATGGTATTTCAAACTCTGTGGACCTAGTAAACAAGTTAAAAGGTATATCTGTCTCACACAGTGATAAATTAGTATCCTTTGATGTCAGCAGTTTGTTTTCTAACATACCAGTAGTAGAATGTATTGACATTCTGACAGAGCTGATGTACAAGTCTAATGTCAATCCTGTGGAATTGAATAACTTGAGACTGGCCACACAGACCTGCCTTGCACAGAACTATTTCCAGTTCCAAGGCATTCTTTATAAACAATTAGATAGCTTAGCTGTGGGTTCCCCTCTTAGTCCACTGTTGGCTGAAATATTTATGGACCATTTTGAACGAAATTTTCTAAAAGCAGAACCTTTGAGTGCAAACATCAAATACTGGTTTAGATATGTAGATGATGTCCTGTGTATGTGGACTGGTACTACAAGACAACTCAACACATTCTTGAAAAACCTAAACGGTCAACATAAAAATATCCAGTTCACTATGGAAATCGGCAACAAAACCATAAACTTCTTAGATCTCACCATTGACATCAGAACACACACACATTGTTTCAAAATTTACACAAAAACAACAACTACAGACACAGTAATACCTTCTTGCTCACAACACCCCATAGCTCACAAACATGCAGCTTTCCACTCAATGGTACACCGTCTCATATCCATCCCCATGTCCAGAGATGATTTTAAAGCAGAGTTAGATACAATAAAATTTATTGCCTCAGCCAATGGCTACAATCCAGTTCTTGTTGATCACATCTTGCACAGGAAACAAAAACGGAAAATTGTACCCCTCCTCTATGCCCCACCTGCTTCCCCATCCACTGTCTGCAAGAAATGGTGTACTCTACCATTTCTAGGTCAGGTATCACAGACTATAGCCAAAGCACTGAAATCCTGCAAGTATAGGGTTTCCTACTATGTCAGGAACACTACAGCCCAGTGTGTTTATAATAGCAAAGATAAGATCCAGTTATTGGCCAACAGTGGGGTATACAAAATCACCTGTTCTGATTGTGACAAATTTTACATTTGTCAGTCAGGCAGAGACATATCAACTAGGCTGGCTGAACATGAACGCAGCTGGAGGTTGCAGAATTCAGACTCTGCATTTGCTGAGCATGTACTGAGTGAGGGTCACAACTACCAGCCAGTGTCCCATGTACTTCACTTAGCAAACAAAGGCCATAAACTCAACCTGCTGGAAGCCCTGGAAATTAACAAACATCTTGCTCACAGTCCAGATCTCATCCTAAATGACCAGACACAACTTAACACTTCCCCTCTCCTAAACTTAATATAATCATCTTTGTTGTTCATTACTTCCCACACTCTCTCTTCCTACATATTCCCATTTTCCTATAGTCATTAACTTGTTTTATTTGTTGCAGTTGTCTTTGTATTCCACATATGCTGTAGTTTCAGTAGTTAAGGGTTTGCTTTTAACTTGTACTTGTATTACTGTCCATGTTTAACTCCCCTTGTAGTTGTCTCATCAAATACTGTTCATATTTTACTTTGCTCATTTATTTAATGAAAACTGGTATACAGCCACTGCTTTGATTATAATGTTAATGTTAAAATGCAGTACCACCACACTCTCAAACTGTAGGTTCCCTCAAACACCTCAATTTTCCTACATTTATTAATTTCTGTTTGTCGTATTGATATGGCTTAAGTTCCTCGTGTATTCTGTATTTACATTGACAACTGCCTCTTCTTTTTTAATTGGTTGTGTATCACTCTCCATGTTTCATACCCCTTGATGCAGCCTTGCCTAGTACTAATTTTATCTTATTTCAGTAGTTTTGTTTGTCAATAGAAACTGTTATGTAGGCATGCTATTCTTATTTTGTGCTAAAGGTTTTCCTGTCAACTCCATTGTTATTTATGTACTGTTCGGTTTTTACTATTTCACTGCAAAGATGTTACTCACTGTATGTTCCTACTTCACTCTAGATGTGTTACTTCTCTTCCAATGTTGTCTGCTAACATTTAACTTCTTTGGTGATAATACTCAGTAAATGCCTGAAGATGGCCTTGTAAGCCGAAAACCGGTTAGCAATAAAAATAATATTGTAGAACAAAAGCAAACTGGTGCTTTTCATTTATTATTATTAGATAATATAATTTTCATCTGGTACAAACTATCGGCATACGGACAGATGCAAATGATTTCACGTGCTCTCGCACTCAAAATGTGACATAATAGAGACTTGTTTAGTTTCATAATCGAAAAAAGGTCTCTCGCACAAATAAGTCGTTCGACATATTGTAGCGTTTTTGCAACCTCATACTGGAAACATGGAAATTCTACCTGGGAAAAACAATGTAGACGCCCTGGACAATTTTAGCGGATAAGGATTTGTCATTAAATCTGGAATTACCTTGCAGGTTAATCTGTTACATCTGCACATGCACTGGGGCGCTTTCAACTGAATCGGGAAACGGTCTCGAAAACAGATGTGAGAGTGACACTGTCCTCATAACTTTTAGAAAACTATCCCTGTAATTCTCTCAAGGCAACAATGTATTTTTTATGCCTCGCGTTTTCTTTAACGTCAGTGAGTTTAGGGAACTGGGCTGTGTTTGTTAGAATGTGTCCCTTCTATTAGGTGATTTTCTTTTTAAGTGCACCGTCATCAAGTTAGAAAGAAGTTGTTTCGCATCGGGCACTGTCTTGCTGTGGACAGTGTGCTGTCAAGTCCACTCAAAATATGAGATATCCAATCAATTTTAGATGTTTTCATTTTCGATCCTGCTCTCCTTTTTTTCTTCAAAAATTCAACGATAGCGAATTTTAATTCAAAAAATCGTTCCGGGTATACGCTTTGGAGTAATATATAAAGTTTCCATACTCTTCGTTCAATTCCATAAAAAACGGTTGCGACTGACAGTGGAATAATGCGTGCGACTTCATATTCGTACCACCAGTTTCTTCACGTGCTGCGTACCTGAAAGTTTAGTAGTTAAGTGTTTATTGATGTACTAAACAATGAATCCCGTCTGTCGACTGTTTTAATTTTTTGTTCTTTCATTGCCAGCTAAATCTTTAAACTGTTTCTTCATTGTTCGTAATGTCGGCTTCTTTTTTTTTTTAATCTTATGGGACTTAACTGCTAAGGTCATCAGTCCCTAAGCTTACACATTACTTAACCTAAATTATCCTAAGGACAAACACACACCCCCATGCCCGAGGGAGGACTCGAACCACCGCCGGGACCAGCCACACAGTTCATGACTGCAGCGCTCTTGACCGCTCGGCTAATCCCGCGCGGGGTAATGTCGTTTCATAGGAAATTTATAATACCTGTCGTTTATGTGATTGCATAATAGATACCGAGAATTCTCATCCCTGTCTTCCGTCATTCCCATTCATGTTTAAAGGCATGTGACGATGGGTCGCTACATTGCCTTTTTTGCGTAAACATCCACTGAAACTGTGAACGTCCATCATGCCACGAACACACAGCGAAGGGTAAACAGCCCTGGCACCACAATTCTGCCGAACTGAAAAGTGTTCTGCCGACCGAGAAATGCCACATCACAATACTAAATGAAATGTCGAGGTGTATCGAGTACTCCTGGAAAGGAGAAAGCAAAGTCGGGAGGGTAAAGCCTCAGCCCGCCCATGGTCCACACCATCGGCCTGTGTCAAGTTAGTCACGCCGTGGCCGACTCTGCTCTAATGAGTACAGAATAGGAATTAAGAGTAGAAAAAGAGAATCACAGATTGAGAAACCAACCGACCAAGACTTGGGCGGCGGTGGCTGCGCAGGCGCCAACCAAGCTGCATACTACAAAAGAAAGCATTGACAAAGCAGTCAAAAGAACAGACACTGCGGTCTTCCTCAGGACACTGCCTGGGCAAGACACCAGTGTTAAGAAAATACAAGAGCTGTTCACGAAAACCATAAACCCGACCAAAGACAAAATCAAAATAAAACGAATAAAACCCAGCAGAAACTCAGTAATAGTAGAAGTAGCCTCAGAAGAGGACAAAGATAAAATATTAAATAATCAAAAATTAAACTCACTAGTCAAGTGCGAACCACCCAAGAAAAGGAATCCACTTGTAATTCTCTATGACGTACCAACCATCATGACAGATGACGAACTGACAAATACAATAAAAGAGCAGAATTTTGATGACATAAATGAGGAGGAATTCCGAAAGAGTTATAAATTGCGATTTAAGACGGGGCCTAGGGGGCGTGATGTGGTACATCACGTAGCTGAGGTCACGGCACCGATGTGGAAAAAAATCACAGCAATGGGCAGATTATATATAGGTTTTCACTCCATCAACGTAAGAGACTACATCGTGGTACCTCGCTGCCACAACTGTGGTGACCTGGACCACATCCTAAGGATGTGCACCAGGGAGTCGGCTTGCACGAAGTGTGGCACAAGTGGACACAACCGCAAAGACTGCAAAGCAGCAGCAGTTTGTATCCCTTGCAAAAACCGAGGGAAGAAGTCATGCGGAGCCTCGGGACGCAGTTGCCCAACATACAGAATGTTGGAACAACGACTTATTTCAAAAATCGATTATGGCTGATCACAGCCCAACAAATAGGATGCCAAAACATAAATCCCCAAGTAAGAGGAGGCGGGACGCTATGAGGGCAACCAGGTTCAAGAACTTCCTAGTGGCGCTTTCAAGTGCCACTAAGACGGAAATAATAGATAAGGCCATACAAACGGAGCCTTATATGATAGATAAAAACATACAAACAGATCCTCCAGTACTGAACATAGATCCCGCCCCTCGACGATGGGAAACAAAGCCGACAATCCACCCAAAGCGGCAAGAGCATCCTAGAACAGAAATATCTCAGATAAAACCTAGAGAAAAACCCATCCAAGATAGTGCTGTCACAAGCACAAGCTCGAAGCCCACAATGCATAACACTCCAGTGGTCAGATTGCCACCCGTGGACCCGGTAAGGGTTTATCTCAACATCGAGTACACGATGCAACTGGCCAGACTGGAAGAGCGGATTACCCTGGCCACTGCCTTACGGCATGTGGTCCGTGTAGGACACTAAGAGGGAAGAAAGGTAACCTTCTCGGTAATGGAGGCTGTAGATAGAATACAGCTCAAGTCAGTGAATCTCCCAACCGATTTCGGAGCCCTGCGCGACTTACTGAAAAAAGTTTTTGAGAGACGCGGTGAAAAGTTTGACCTTCAGGACATTTACGAACAGGCAGTACTGGCAAATGGACGAATTGCTTTCGACTGGAGTAAGACCTGGCCAGACGACCATATGCACACATATTTTCCATGACGACAGAGATAACAATTGGACAACTGAACACGCACAACAGTCGACTTGTTATGCAGGAGCTCCGTAAAGAGGTGGAGGAGAGGAGACTAGACGTGCTCTGCCTACAGGAGCCGTACTCCCAAGCTGGGAAAATAGCTTTTGCTGCTACAACATGGCAGATTGTCAACAGAGATGAGGATCCTAGAGCAGCAATAGTAATAACAAATAAACTCCTGAGGGTAACTACCCTCTCACAATTCGCAACTCGTCACTGCAACGTCGTGGAGCTCCAGTCACCAATGGGAGTAATTATACTCATAAACATGTATTTTCAATACGGAGATGAAATAGAACGACACCTGGAACATCTGGCAAGAGTCACCACGGCGTTGCGAGGACGAAAAATAATAATAACAGCTGACATCAATGCAAAATCCCCCCTATGGTACAGCGGCACCAGAGACGCGAATGGAGACAAAGTAGAGGACTTTCTAATGGCTTCACAGCTCGTGGTGGCAAACAAGCCGGGCAATCCTCCTACCTACACAGCAGGAGGAGGACAAGGCACGAACATAGACGTTACCCTTACATCACACAACGCAGCCAATCTAATAAAGAACTGGACAGTTATAGGCAATGCCACCACGAGCGACCACAACCTAATAACCTTCACCTTGAGTGAAAGAGAGTGCCGCTGGGCCATGGGATGGGAGGTGCAGTATAATTATAATAGAGCAAATTGGGAACTTTTAGCGAGGGAGTGCGACATTCCTGCATTGCCGGAAGGTGACGTACACGAAGACCTTGACATAGACAAAAGAGCTGAGGAACTGGTGGGTGCAGTACATAGAGCGGTGAGGGCCGCCGTACCAACCAGGAGGAAGGCCGTGGCGGCCTCGCCAGCACCATGGTCGCCCGAATTAGAGGAGTTACGTCAATCTGTTAGAAGGCTAAGGAGAAACTACCAGCGCAGTGTCGTCTGGCTGGAAAGACAAAGATGGCAGTTGCGATACAGGGAGGCTAAGCAAGGTTTTCAGAAGGCATTACGTGAAGTGAGACTGCGTAGCTGGGAAAGTTATGTGCTGAACCAGTTGGCCTTAGATCCGTGGGGTCTCCCTTATAAATTGGTACGGGAAAAAATCCGCTCTCCTCTGGAGTTATCAACTGTCAGGCGAGGGGATGGGATGACGGAGTCTTGGCAGGAAACTGCTGAGGTCCTTCTCCAGTCCCTGCTGCCTGACGACAATGCGGATGGGGAAACTGAAAACCAGAAGCAACTGCGTGACGCATATTTAACGGATTACAACAACAACACGGCAGTCTACCCATTCTCGGAAGAGGAGGTGGCTGCACAAATAAAATCCCTAAAAAGAGGGAAAGCTCCAGGACCAGACGGCATTGTGGCTGAGGTGGTGCAATTTCTGGCAC
Organism: Schistocerca cancellata; assembly: GCF_023864275.1. Classification (NCBI taxonomy): domain Eukaryota; kingdom Metazoa; phylum Arthropoda; class Insecta; order Orthoptera; family Acrididae; genus Schistocerca; species Schistocerca cancellata. The sequence goes on along the minus strand of NC_064633.1, from coordinate 176,937,824 downwards.
CCCAGTTGGTCGCGCCGCTAACTCACCTTTTCAACGAGTGCCTCCAACAAAGAAGGTTTCCCAAAAAGTGGAAAACCGCGAATGTAATTATAATTAAAAAAGGACCAGAGAAAGATCCAACTGACGTCAAATCTTATAGGCCAATCTGTCTATTGGACCTATTTGGGAAGCTCTTTGAGAAACTGCTGGCTGACAGATTGACGGCTCACCGGATGCTGTGGGGGATGAGCAGCAGGCAGTTTGGCTTCAGGCCGGGGCGGTCGGCATCTGATGCCATCGCTCTGGCGGCTGAAGTCTGCGGCTCGACCCCGCATAAGTATGTCGTCGGCATCATGGTGGATATCAGTGGCGCCTTTGACAACCTGTGGTGGCCTTCGCTCTTCTCCTGCTTACGGGAGAAAGAGTGTCCAGGGCCGCTATATGGGTGTCTGAGGAGCTATTGTAAGGATAGGGAGGTTTGGCTATCATCCCCTAGCGGGAGAATTGGAAAAGTAATCAGTAAGGGATGTCCCTAAGGCTCCGTATTGGGGCCCCTGTTTTGGGACATGCACATGGAACCCTTATTAGACGAACTGCAACAAAGTGAAGAAGTGCTAGAGGTGATAGCCTACGCAGATGACCTCCTCCTGCTGGTCGGCGGTCGTAGCCGAGAGGACATAGAGCCAAAAATCGAAAGGGCCATTGAAAGACTGCACCAATGGTGCCTTAAAACGAAAATGAAAGTTTCCCCTACTAAGTCTACTTATCTATTACTAAAAGGTCAGCTCATTAGAAATCCCACAGTGAGAATCGATGGCTCACCAGTTCTTCGGCGACGTGAGGCGCGATATCTGGGAGTCATAATTGACGAGAGATGGAACTTCGGAAAGCACATAGAAACCGTAACACAGAAAGCCTTACAGATATTAAATAATCTCATTTCCATTGGACATAAACGATTTCATCTCCCCCCTCATCTCATTAAACTTTATCATAATAGCATCCTGACATCAGTAGTGGGTTACGGCTCGGGAGTCTGGGCGCACAGGCTCACGCGGGTCGTGCCCGCCATGATAGTGAGAAGAGTCCAGAGAAATATGATATTAAGATCAGTAGGAGCCTACAGGACATCACCAGGGGGAGCTCTGTTAGTCATAATGGGGCTCTGCCCGCTAGATATTAAAATAAGAGAACAAGCGGCATGGTATTGGGCGAAAAAAGGAGATGGGGAAAAAATAACAGATATCATGGGTGTGAGAGTAGAGGATAAGAGGGAGATAAGAAACAGAGGGGAGGAACTGTGGCAGAGGAATTGGGAGGAAGATGAAACGGGGAGAAGAACTTTCCAGTTCTTACCTAATGTTAAAGAACGTGGGACCATGAAGTATTTCGAACCCACACGAGGACTCATCCACTTTCTCACTGGTCATGGACCCTATCCGACATACTTATGTCGGTTTGGGAAAAGGGCAACCCCCGAGTGTGACTGTGGCGCGGCGGAAGGAACTCCCGAACATGTGGTTTTCGAATGCCCTCTCTTCAATGACGTGGCGGAAACATATAGAGACAGACTTCCACATAACGAGACATACGACCTTCTAAGACAGGAAGACACTTTTCATACCCTGAATGCTCTGGCAGAAGAGGTATCACGAAAAGTTTTAATAGAGTACCTAAGGGATCTAGGGTAAATACCAAATTCTCAACCAACCAACCGATTAAGACTTGATCCCAATCCCATACCGCCTGTGCGTGGAATGGCCGACTTCTATCAGTTGGAAACCGCCACGTACGGGATTAGGGGGATGGGATCAACCATACCGATTACGACAAAGCACCAACTAAGACGTAGGTTAAGTTAGTAGAGTAGGATTTAGATTAGAATACTAACATAGGGAACTGCAGCGATTACTAACCTTGGCCGGCCCAGTGCCAGGGGCACGCTCCTCGGGGTTAGCTCGGGGAGCCTGGCCACTCCAAGTAGGTTTATACTTACTGGCACACCTGTGACGCTGCAGTTAGTAGTCATTTCTAGGTTAGAAGTAGGTAAAATTAAACTGCTCATTGCTACCGTAGGAAATTAACACTAGCTCAGGAACTTAAAAAGTAGTAGTTCACTAATACAAATTGTAGGTAAATTAAAGTGTCCATTGTTACTGTAGGAATTCAACATTAGCTTAAGAACTTAAAAGTAGCTCACTAACACTAATTGTAACATTAGCTGCAAAAATATTTCAGACTTATGTAATAATTATGGCCCACTAATCATGTTAGGAGGTGGGCTAAACATGTATAATTAATATTGTTGTTAATAAAGATAATTTAAAAAAAAACCGAAAAAAGACAAATATAATGAAAAGTAGTAGAAATGAGAATAGCTGGAAACTTGACACCAAAATTGTTCGTCACGACGCAGACGAAGTTAAGGAATTCTGGTACAACGAAACCAGAATAACCCATGAAACATCCTGCCAGATTAAAATTGTGTGTCAGACCGAGACTCCAAATCTGAACCTTGGCTTTTCCCTGGGAAGTGCTTTACCGAATGAGCTATCCAAGCATGACTCACGACTCTTCCTCATAGCTATACTTCCGCCAGTACCTCGTCTGGAAAATAACCCATGATGGACGAAGCAAGGAGGACATAAAAAGCAAACCTGCACAGGCAAAGAGGACGTTCCTGGCAAAGAGAAGTCTACATGTATGAAACATAGGCCATAATTTGAGGAAAAAATTTCTGAGAATGTACGTTTGGAGCACAGCAATGAAAGGTAGTGAATCGAGGGCAATGGAAAAACGAACAGAAGAGAATCGATGCGTTTGAGTTGTAGTGTTGCAGAAGAATGTTGAAAATCAGGTGTTCTGATAAGATAAGGAATGAAGACGTTCTCCGCAGAATCGGCGAAGAAAGGAAAATACGGAAAACATTGACAAGAAGAAGGAACAAGATGACAGAATATGTGTTAAGGCCTCAGGAAATATTCTCCTTGGTACCAGAGGAAATTTCAGAGGGTAAAAACTGTAGTGGAAGACAGTGGTTGGAACTCATCCAGCAAATAATCGAGGATGTATGGTGCAAGTGGTACTGGGAAATGAAAAGCTGGCACAAGAGAGGAGCTAGTGGTGGGCTGCATCAAACCAGTCAGAAGAATGATGACTCAAAAAAAAAATACTGTTTTGGTATTTTGCTCAATTAGAAACTGAATGTCGTGAACTACGAGGGTAGCCTCAAATTAATGTGGGCTGAAAAGTGACGCACACCTACTTGTAGAATGCGACCTCAATGACGTTCGTTCAGAAACGTGCCAGATGAGATGTGGAAGATAACCCCCCCCCCCATACTTATGTGTCATTTGAATGCGTTGGTTCATCCAGTGTATTCTGAGTAGCGGAAGTACAGAGACATGTCGTACTGCTACGTCAACGCGAGTTAAACGGCGTGCTTTTAACGTATTTTTAACTCTTGAAAATATGACTCCTAGAGAGATTCATCCTCATTTAATGGGTGTTGATGGTGACGTTCTATTGATAGGTCTACTTTAAATCAGTGGGTACTAAAATTTCGCTTTTGGGAATCTGGAAAAGTTGTAATTGTTAATGAAACGCGCAGCGGATATGCAATGATTACCACAGACCATAAAGATCGCAAACTCGTCGAAAGCTTGACTCAAAATGATCGGTCAATCACACCAAAGCGTATCGCGAAGAATAGTGCAATATCCAGAGAAAATGTCGGCTTCATTACGAAACAGTTAGGGTACCGTAGAATCTGTGCACGATGGATACCATGCCGTCACACAGACAAGAACGAACAGCGTCGATAGGAGTACGGCGAGCAGCATTTGAAGCGGTTCCGTGACGAAGGAGACTGGCTCCCTTTTGAATATTGTGACGGGGGACGAGTCATGGATCCACCATTACGACCCAGAGGAGAAAAGACAATGCACCATATATCGACATACTTCTTCTTCTCAGGTGAAAAAGTTCAAAACACAACCATTCGTAAAATAAAACTCTTTTGACTGTGTTTTGGGATGCTGACCGAATTTATGTGACTGATTATCTGATACGACGGGCAGCGGTAAATTCTTTTCAGTACACAGAGGCTCTAAAGCACCATTCATGGGAAGTTTGTCGTTTTAGAGGCAGCCTGGAGCCAATAATCTCGCAACATAACAACACTCGTCCGCACACCTCGCGCGAAAATGAAAAGGCTCAGCGAAACCTGAAGTCTGAACCGATTCCATTCCCTCCTTACTCGGAGCGATCTTGCGCCTTGCGATTTCTTTTTTCTTAAGAGAAATCTCAAGGGTAATCATTGCGTCTTGGACGATGATATGAAGCCAGTTGTAAAATCTTGGATTCGAGAAAATTTGGAATAATTTTTCAGAGACGTAAAGAAAAAACTCGTTACACGTTGAGACTATGATTCTGAAGCTTAGCAATTGGGCATTAATGATATTAATGTACTTTTTGCCTGATATTCCTCATTGCTTTTGTTCGTGTTCTACAAGCATTTGTGCATTACTTTTCAGTCTACCCTCGTAATATGACCCTACGATAATTAACTAGCATGATTTCGTCTGTAAATGACAGTAAGAGTTACGTCTTCACGCTTCAATTTAAAGCGTTTCCCGACTCTTGCGATTTCATGCGCCCTAGATCAAATTTATCACATCACAATGCTGTACAACGCCCCCAACAGATGTAAACGCGTAACACTTTGGCTTCAGAAGAAATACAGAAACACATGACACAATAACGGCGTTACGACTTATCTTAGAAGACAAGCTGAAGAAGGACATGCCTACGTTAAAGCAGTTCTATACGTAAACAATTTTTTTGCCAGTGTTGAGTGGCGTACGCTCTTTGAGATTCTGAAGGTAGCAGGGGAAAAACGCCTAGCGAAACCTTATTTACAAAGTGCTCAGAACACAGACTACAGTTCTATACACTGATGAGCCAAAACATTATGACCACCTACTTGAAAGCGTGTTGGTCCACTTCTGGATAGCAATTCACCAGCGATTCTGCGTGCCATGGATTCGACAAGTACTCGATAGGTTTGTGGTTCCAGATGCCTATGCAGAAGTCACACACTTCCCGTACGTTACGGTCTGTTGGTTTCTGGGCGCAGAGCGGGCGTCCGATAGCGTCCCAGAAGGGTTTCATCGGATTCAGGTAAGCCGAATCTGATGGGAAAGATATCAACCTGAGTTTAGTATAATGCTCCTCAAACCACTTCAGCGCGATTCTGCCTTTGTGAAACGAATAGTTATCCTGCTAGAAGATGCCATCGCTGTAGAGAAAGACATCAAGCATAAGGGGTTGCAGATGGCCTCTAATAATGTTCCCGTGGTCCGCAGCTGTCGTGGTGCCCATGAAAGCCTAGGAAAATGTCCCCCATAACATACTACTGCTGCCACTAGCCTGCGTGCGTGGCGCGCTGCATGTTTCGAGCAGCCGCTTGCACAGATAGGAGTCGTAAATTTGTAAACTGTCGAAGCTGCGTTGGTAAAGTACCGGAACTTCAAGCGCTGATAGAAAGCACCGAAGCTGAAATAGGTACAGAAAGCTGGCTGAAGCCAGAGATAAATTCTGCCGAAATTTTTACAAACGTACAGACGGTGTTTAGAAAGGATAGATTGCATGCAACCGGTGGTGGAGTGTTCGTTGCTGTTAGTAGTAGTTTATCCTGTAGTGAAGTAGAAGTGGATAGTTCCTGTGAATTATTATGGGTGGAGGTTACATTCAACAACCGAGCTAGGTTAATAATTGGCTCCTTTTACCGACCCCCCGACTCAGCAGCATTAGTGGCAGAACAACTGAGAGAAAATTTGGAATACATTTCACATAAATTTTCTCAGCATGTTATAGTCTTAGGTGGAGATTTCAATTTACCATATATAGACTGGGACACTCAGATGTTTAGGACGGGTGGTAGGGACAGAGCATTGAGTGACATTATACTGAGTGCACTATCCGAAAATTACCTCGAGCAATTAAACAGAGAACCGACTCGTGGAGATAACATCTTGGACCTACTGATAACAAACAGACCCGAACTTTTCGACTCTGTAAGCGCAGAACAGGGAATCAGTGATCATAAGGCCGTTGTAGCATCCCTGAATATGGAAGTTAATAGGAATATAAAAAAAGGGAAGAAGGTTTATCTGTTTAGCAAGAGTAATAGAAGGCAGATTTCAGGCTACCTAACAGATCAAAACGAAAATTTCTGTTCCGACACTGACAATGTTGAGTGTTTATGGAAAAAGTTCAAGGCAATCGTAAAATGCGTTTTAGACAGGTACGTGCCGAGTAAAACTGTGAGGGACGGGAAAAACCCACCGTGGTACAACAACAAAGTTAGGAAATTACTGCGAAAGCAAAGAGAGCTTCACTCCAAATTTAAACGCAGCCAAAACCTCTCAGGCAAACAGAAGCTAAACGATGTCAAAGTTAGCGTAAGGAGGGCTATGCGTGAAGCGTTTAGTGAATTCGAAAGTAAAATACTAGGTACCGACTTGACAGAAAATCCTAGGAAGTTCTGGTCTTACGTTAAATCAGTAAGTGGCTCGAAACAGCATGTCCAGACACTCCGGGATTATGATGGCATTGAAACAGAGGATGACAAGCGTAAAGCTGAAATACTAAACACCTTTTTCCAAAGCTGTTTCACAGAGGAAGACCGCACTGCAGTTCCTTCTCTAAATCCTCGCACAAACGAAAAAATGGCTGACATCGAAATAAGTGTCCAAGGAATAGAAAAGCAACTGGAATCACTCAACAGAGGAAAGTCCACTGGTTCTGACGGGATGCCAATTCGATTCTACACAGAGTACGCGAAATAACTTGCCCCCCTTCTAACAGCCGTGTACCGCAAGTCTCTAGAGGAACGGAAGGTTCCAAATGATTGGAAAAGAGCACAGGTAGTCCCAGTCTTCAAGAAGGGTCGTCGAGCAGATGCGCAAAACTATAGACCTATATCTCTGACGTCGATCTGTTGTAGAATTTTAGAACATGTTTTTTGCTCGAGTATCATGTCGTTTTTGGAAACTCAGAATCTACTATATAGGAATCAACATGTATTCCGGAAACAGCGATCGTGTGAGACCCAACTCGCTCTATTTGTTCATGAGACCCAGAAAATATTAGATACAGGCTCCCAGGTAGATGCTATTTTTCTTGACTTCCGGAAAGCGTTCGATACAGTTCCGCACTGTCGCCTGATAAACAAAGTAAGAGCTTACGGAATATCAGACCAGCTGTGTGGCTGGATTGAAGAGTTTTTAGCAAACAGAACACAGCATGTTGTTCTCAATGGAGAGACGTCTACAGACGTTAAAGTAACCTCTGGGGTGCCACAGGGGAGTGTTATGGGACCATTGCTTTTCACAATATATATAAATGACCTAGTAGATAGTGTCGGAAGTTCCATGCGGCTTTTCGCGGATGATGCTGTAGTATACAGAGAAGCTGAAGCATTAGAAAATTGTAGCGAAATGCAGGAAGATCTGCGGCGGATAGGCACTTGGTGCAGGGAGTGGCAACTGACCCTTAACATAGACAAATGTAATGTATTGAGAATACATAGAAAGAAGGATCCTTTATTGTATGATTATATGATAGCGGAACAATCACTGGTAGCAGTTACTTCTGTAAAATATCTGGGAGTATGCGTGCGGAACGATTTGAAGTGGAATGATCATATAAAATTAATTGTTGGTAAGGCGGGTACCAAGTTGAGATTCATTGGGAGAGTCCTTAGAAAATGTAGTCCATCAACAAAGGAGGTGGCTTACAAAACACTCGTTCGACCTATACTTGAGTATTGCTCATCAGTGTGGGATCCGTACCAGATCGGGTTGACGGAGGAGATAGAGAAGATCCAAAGAAGAGCGGCGCGTTTCGTCACAGGGTTATTTGGTAACCGTGATAGCGTTAAGGAGATGTTTAACAAATTCAAGTGGCAGACTCTGCAAGAGAGGCGCTCTGCATCGCGGTGTAGCTTGCTCGCCAGGTTTCGAGAGGGTGCGTTTCTGGATGAGGTATCGAATATATTGCTTCCCCCTACTTATACCTCCCGAGGAGATCACGAATGTAAAATTAGAGAGATTAGAGCGCGCACAGAGGCTTTCAGACAGTCGTTCTTCCCGCGAACCATACGCGACTGGAACAGGAAAGGGAGGTAATGACAGTGGCACGTAAAGTGCCCTCCGCCACACACCGTTGGGTGGCTTGCGGAGTATAAATGTAGATGTAGATGTAGATGACGGCGTATCTAGACACGACCATCTACCAGGTTTAACAACAAATGGATTCATCCGACCTGACGACACGATTCCATTGATCAACGGTCCATGCTCACTCTTATCATGATTGACGATGTTGTTGGGTCAGCATGGGACAGGTAGGGATCCTCTGCCGCAGAACACCATGTTCAACACTGTGAGCTGAACAGTGTGCTCCAAAACACTCGTGCCTGAGACAGCACTGTACTCTGTCGTGAGATCTGCCACAGATCGCAGCCTATCCTGCATTAGAGATCGGACGAGCCGCCCATCCTTTTTGTTCTGTGATCAGATATGGAAATCCAACTCCTCGCCTACTCGAGGTTTCAGCAGTCTTCGACCACTTTCCATGGATGCTCACGACAGTAACACGCGAACAGCCGACCAGCTTCGCCGTTTCCAAAATGTTCCCTCCCAGGCACTGGGCCACAACTATCTGGCTTTTGTCAAAGTTGCTTAAGCCGGCGGCTATCCGCATTTACGCCACTCACCGTCGCTGGAATGATTTTCCCATTCGTCTCTGCTCCGCTCATATACTTCTTTTATCGCGTCGCGTGCCGTCAGCACCTCCAGCCAGCGTATAACCTCGTGGCGGGCAGTGGTCATAATGTTTTGGCTCATCAGCGTAATGCGACATTGCAGTGCCTGTGTTGTTCAGAAGTAAGATGCAAAGTTCCTTTGGACATGCATGCATGGATGACGACAGCTGGATATTTGGGTCCAGCCGTGAGCCGTGCTCGGATAGCCTGATGGTAAGGCGAGTGCTCGGGATAAGCGGGAAATGCGCGTTCGAGGTGGTCCGGCACAAAGTTTCAGTGTCGTAATTTCACTATACAGGTGATGGTTGTCCATATTCTCAACTGCGAATATGTTTCATGTACAGTTATATGAGTCCAAGGACATGAGCAAGAAGTAGTTAGTGAGAGGGGAGTGGGACACGACTCTAGCCTAATGCCAGTGCTATTCAAGCTGTACATTGAGCAAGCATTAAAAAGCAAGGAGAGGTTTGGAGAATTAAGTTTCAGGAGGAAGAAATAAAGGTTCACCAACGACATCGTAATCCTGCAGGGATGGCGAAGTATTTCGAAAACCAGTCCAATGAAACGGCTAGTGTCTTGAAAAGAGGATATAAAATGGACAGATACAAAAATAAAACAAGGGTAGGTGAATTAAATCAGGCGTTGCTGAGGGAACTATATTAGTTATTGAGGCACTAAAAGTAGTAGATTAGTTTTGCTATTTGGACAGAAAAGCAACTTAAAGCTGTAGAGCAGGCAAAAGTTGCATATAACTTTTCTTGAGGCTGCATTTTAATTTCTAATGGTCGTTTTTCCCCTGCAGATGATCCTTGTACGCGCTAAAAAAAATAGGTGACAGCCAAAACAGGGAAGATATAAAATGCACACTGGTAATAGCAAGAAAAGTCTTTCTGGAAAAGGCAAATTTGTTAACATCGACTATAAATTTAAGTGCTAAGATACGAATTGTAGTTTTCTATAGAACTGAAACGTTTGATAATAAACTGTTCACACTAGAAGAGAGTAGACGATTTTGAAATGTGGTTTTACAGCAAAACCGTGAAGATTAGAAGGATAGATCGAATAACTAATGATGTGGTATTGTATGAAATTGGGTAAAAAAAATTTGTGGTACAACCTGACTAAAATGAAACATCCTCTGATAGCAAACATCCTTAGGCGTCAAAGAATCGTTAATTTCGTAATGGAGGAAAGTGCAGCCGAGAGGGGGGATGGGGGTAAAATTGTAGAGAGGATGGAGGTTGCAGTAGCTACTCATATATGAAGCGACTTGCACAGGATATTTTTTAAACGGACATCATATTCGCCGTTGTCTGCAGGGATTATTTATTGCCTAATGCAGTTTAGGCTTTTGGGGATTTTTCTTAGGTCGCTTTGCTGCTGTAGATGTCGACTTAGTTTTATGTATTTGATGTATTTTGGAATTACGTCGTTGGATTTACGTTACTTGTTAAACTTTATATATCTGTTGTCTTCAGTAATTTAATCTTAGTATGCTGAAATCGCAGTAAAGCTTGAGAATTCAATCAGTTGCGTGCCTAGCGAGGCATATGTGGTTTTACAGCAATTTCAGTGAACGAAGAACAAATTTCTAAAGACAAAAGAATGTATAATGTTTAACAAGCAATGTAAATGCAATAACGTAACTTCAAAGTACACCAATGATAAAATTAAGTTGACATCTACAGCAGCGAAACGAGTTAAGAAGCTTTTGCAGTACCAATTGACAATGGCCCGAAAGACGAAATTGCAATAGTGAAATAAATAATTTCTACAGTCAACAACGAATATGATGTCCGTGATGTCTTTTTAAAAAACTCTATGTAACTATGAATACCGGCTATGAGAAGTTTGCACAGGATAATCTAGTGTGAAGAGCTGCCTCAGTTCCGTTTTCGGACTGCAAGCCACAACAGCAACAACCTGCATAAGTGTACAACGTAGAATCTGAGATTCGCTGTTGTTATTGCTACACAGTCGTCACTCGTCCCGAGAACTTACCGTGGGTCCAGCCAGCCAGTCGTTGGGCCCGTAGAAAAGATAGACCGGTGCAGTGACGTTCGCAAGGTTGTAGTCCGGCGGTGTAGCCTTACCGTAACGCTTCAAATTTTTTAAGATGCCATAATTGTATTGCCTAAAGTGACCTGAAAAAGAGAAAATTATGTGTTGAAAGCATTAGCAGATGGATCGCGGAGTTACTACAATAATATATTTTCGTGATCGTGAAATCGTGTTCTCTGTGCAGTTTGAAAGAATTCGTCTGGACACAGAATAATCGAGTATACAGCTTCCATGAATCTGTGTAACAACATACTGTGTTCTACTGTATATCACATTGTAAAAAAGATGTTTGTATAACTGTATGTAGTTGAAGGCTGACACTGAATATCATGGCGTTTACTCTTTGACCTGTATTACACTACCAGATTTTTTTTTTTTTTGATGAAGTTTCTTTGTGAAATAAAATTTGATCGTTATATAAGACACTTTGCGAAAGTTAGGTCTTCGTCAGATTTTATTTGATCTAATCTAGCGCCTCGCATTATATTTGGTCAAAGAAAGTGTCCGTCTTCTATTTTCTGCATAGATGAATGTAACCTCTTGGAGTGCTAGCATCGCTAGAGCTGTTTGTTATCCAATGTTTATATACATGACTTCGAAATTTACATGATGCGTCGCACCTACAAGGAAATTGATAGAAATGTACGAGCCAGATTAAGCACTGTGTTACTTGCGGCATCCCGGATACAAAAATAAATTAAGAAGACGCAAGAATTATTAAAAAAAAGTGCGGAGGCCATTAGCCGTGAACTATGGCCAGGATGTATCCTGCAGGACAGAAAGGAAGAGATGTACAATTTTTGTAAGAATAAACATATTTTTAATGGCTTTGATATGAACTAAACAGGTAATTGCTTTCAGATACACCTTCTCCGGAGCAAATCACAGTCAGTATGTTTACAATGGAGCTCCCAAATCCAGATTTCGTATACCGATTTCCCAAGACCGCTTCTGGTTGATGAAGTGAACGCCCCAAAACCGATGTAGGAAATCCACTTCCAGCAACCGGTTTTCCCTTTCCACAATCGACTTTCGCTCCCATGTAAACGTGCAATCGTTTATCAATCCTGCTTCGGTTGTCAGGTTACGTCTAGTTTTTAAAAATTTTCGGCTAATATTGACAGACGAACTTTTTTACGGTGAAGGGTAAGTAGAAACATTACGCTGAGCACAAAGCTGTTTACACCTCTAATGTCTAACTGAAGAGAAATAACGACTGTGCTGAGTAAATCAGAAACTGGAACAGCTGTTGTCTAGACGCTGTATTTAACTACACTAGAAAATACATTTAAGTCCTTAACATGTAAACACGAGAGCGGAAAATGGTTTCCGAAATTCAGTTTTCGTCTTCCGTAAGATGTGTCGCAAGTAAACGTAATGAGTGTTTCTGTAAGTCTGTCTTTTGCGGATATAGCATTTCTGAGATAAGTGTTCTGCTTCGTAATATAAGGAACCACTTTCCTGAGCGCATATGGAAATGTACTCTCGTCCATTCACAAGTAATTTTCATATGACTTAACGTTCTCGACTTGCAGCTCCCGTAACAGATTTTTTTGAGTGATTTTGGCATCTCTCCGTGAAACTCACGGCTTCACCCAAGTATGTTTCCTTTTACTTTTCTTCTGCTCCTCTTTCAAATGTAAATACAATGCAGTTGTGGTGCATGCAACTGCAGAGTACATAAATAAGTCTTGAGTAACAACACACAACAGCTGATGCTAGTGGTAGCAACAGTCCTCTATTTTCGTTTTAAATCTGAAGATGGCAGGTACGTAAAATGTGATGTAGATTCCTTTTTCATCAGATAAAGATGTCTCAATAACAACGTGATCCATGTCATGCAGAGTTATAAGAATCAGTGTCTACTACAATATTGCTGTGTGTATCTTCAGGTAGTAATGGAAAACGAGTATATTTGCTTTCAGTTGTAAAGGTACGACCTCGGATATGTTGTATAAAATGTTCTGGATACACTTCTCGGTGTAATTTACTATTAAAATCCAAGCTTTCGACAACAGTACCATTGCCTTCTTCAGGAAAGTAACTGTGTATTGAAGAAATAACGGCGAAGAAGTAACGGACTCGACTAGGTCACTTCGACGAAAGACCACATTACATCAAAGACGCGACCAGTGACATATCGTCGTTAGCGCCAATGTAATCTGTGGTAGCAGCGGGTACTACTAACGAAGTTAGAATATAGGAACACTTTCTCAAGCCGAAAAAGAAGCCCGCCTCCACCATATTGCTGAGTTTTGGTGAAGCGCTGCTCTATGATCTCTCTTAAAAACAAGAATAAAACGTTCGGCTGTTTTGTCTCGATGTACATCATGCTCAATGAGTGTCAATTGGAGTAAAAAATTTAGCTGTTGGTAGGACTACTATAGCGACTCTGCCCAAATTTGTTTACATTTGTGACGTCAGTCGACCTGTGTCACTGACCTAGTGATGCAGCATTAAAATCGAAGATGATGGAAATAGACCAACTGTGTGCCTTATACTCAGCCTCCCCCCCCCCCCCAACAGCACCACTCCCAACCCCAGCCTCTCCACTAAACGGTAAATGGCAAACTCTAAATGCTTAATGGTAAACGCTAAAAGGTAAATGCCAAATGGTAAACGCTGAATGATTGACGGTAAACGCTAAACGATACTTAGTATATGCTAAACACCTAGCGGTAAGCACTAAACAGTACACGCTAAACATTGAGCGATAAATGGTAAACGGTAACTACTAAAGGGCTAACGATAAACACTAAACGGTAAAACTGAACGATGAATGGTAAATGCTAAACACTACAAGCCTAACAAATGAGGCATAATGTCTATTGATCACTGATCATCACTGATCACTGACCACCATTGACCACTGACCGATAGTTATCACTGACAGCCATTGATAAATGACCATCAATGATCGCTGTCAATCATTGATCACTGATTTTCACTGATCACCGACCATCATTGATACTGAGCATTACTGATCACTGATCATCATTGATTACCATCATTGATCACTGACCGTATGTGACACTACTGTCATTTTGCAGTTATAAAGACACACAAAAGTTGACTGATATAGAAGTACACCTTCCAGTCATTCGACGTGCAAGTCGCCGAGTGGTGTCAAATCGAAAGACTTGCACCAGGCGAACGGTTTACCCGACGGGAGACACTAGTCACACGACCTTCCAGTCATGACAGGGAAGGTTGTATAAACTATGCTCTGTCTACTTGCAGTTTTAATTATACGTGGTGAGTCACTAACTATTGCCACCAAGAATAACTCCGAAAGTATGATAGGAGCTGAACAGTTCGCGGGACAAAAATTGCACGGGTCAACTTTGTTTTTTTAAATGGATTACTATAGTCTGATACTGATTTTCTGATAGCGGCTATCGAGAGGAATCCAATGATGTGTAACAATAAGGTATTTGAAGGTCAACGAAGGTAAAAAAAGGTGGCATGAACGTCCATTTACAGAAAATGTTCGAAGCGACGACCATTGGTAACAATGCACTCCTTCAATCTTCTTATCATGTACTGAGTGGTATTCCTTATAATATCGGCACTTACCGAAGCTCATGCTCTCTCGCATATCTTCAGGTGTAGTTGCAACGTCTTTATAAACAATGTCTTTTCCGAATCCCTACAAGAAAAAATGCAGAGGCGCCAAGTAGGCGAACGAGCCGGCCACGACACATCTCCTCCGCGTCCAATCCAACGATTTAGGAATTGTTTCTGCAACTCATTTCTAGTCATCAGCGAAAAATGTACCGGGCTCCCATCGTCTTGATATCACATTCTGTTCCTTGTTCCTAAAGGTATTTCTTCCAAAAACCGACCTAATGTTTGTTGCACGAATGTTGCGTATGTCGTACCATTAAGATTTCCTTCGATGAAATAGCGGCCTATAATTCTGTCCACCAGAATCCCACAACATACATTCACCGAGCACGGTTTTTGTTGTACAACTTTTCAGTTGCCCAATAATGCATGTTATACACATTAACATTTCCATGGTTCGTCAATGTAGCCTTGTCAGTAACTAAAATCAAATTAATAAATGTTGAAACGTCTACGTTATTTGATTTTCAAACAGCTGAGCAAAACTGAACGTACTCAGACATTACTCTCTTTACTTATTCTGATCAACACTAAACTGACACACAATATTTTTAACGCAACGCAATCTGACTTTTAAAAATCCCTACAAAAGAATGGCCCTGACTAACAATAACCTATAACTTTCATGAAACACTTACCTCACAAAAATCTTCGTTACTCGAACTACAGCAACACAGCGAGCGCCACTACTGCCATCTAAATAAAAGTTTCTAACTACTGATAGGTATAGTCAGCAAATGAAAGATTTTGATAGAGAACAAATAATGTATTTACCTTAATAATGTTCAAAAGTCATAATATATATATATCAGTTCATGATATCCAGTATTACAAACTTACTCTTTCTGGCGGACACACGTCCATATCGTCCGCTCCTAAAATTCTGCCATCTCTCTCCCCACGTCCACCACTGCTGGCAGCTCACCTCCAACTGCGTAACGCTACAATAGCGAATATTCCAACAATGTCAACCAGCCACAGACTGCACACAGCACAGCCAGTGATTTTCATACAGAGCGATACGTGACGTTACCAACATAAAAACCTAAACAGCCTACTTACAATGTGTCACCCCTCTGAATCTGAAGTTGAGCCCATCGGCAGAATTCAATACATGCCAGATAATTCTTGGTGGAGATTGATATGGTAAGGATGATATTTATGGCGATGCAGAATACGATCAACACTACTATGGCTCATGTCAGACTCCCTTGCGATTTGACGCGAACTAACACAACGATCTAGAAACAGTGGTAAGAGTAACAATTTCTGTTTCTCGTTAGTAACTTTCCTTTGCTGGATATGATTCTGATGTGTTAAAGATACAGTTATCTTCAATTTATCATACTCGTATTTAAATGTACGACGTATAGGGCGAGTAGGTTGAGGATATCTCTCAGCATACAAGTCTCTAGCTCTCACTAAATTTCGTTGTCATTCTCCTTAAATAAGAAGCATATCGACCTGTTCTTCTAAGGAATACCCCATTCACACTCGCTTGATTCGACGATATTAGTGTTGGACTGCGAAACCGTCGAATGGTGTTTACATGTCAATGGTACGTTAGATGGATGCGCCGTATTCGTCCAATATTTACCATACGCCGGTATACGAGAGAGAATTGTCAGAGCATGTGCTTCGATAAGTGCCAATGCGATAAGGAGTACCATTCAATCCATGATAGGAAGATTTCAGCACTGCATTGATAGCAATGGTCATCACTTCGAACACCTTCTGTAAATGGACGTTCATGCCACCTTTTTGACCTTCGTTGAGCTTCAAAGACCTTACAGTTACACATTATTGGATTCATCTCGATAGCCGCTATCCGAAGATAAGAACCGAACTATAGCATCCCTTTTAAAAAAATAACGTTGCCCTTCATATCCCTGACGCGACCCTTATTCAGATGTACTGTATTAAACTTTGCGAATGTCTCATTTCCTACTGAAGTGAATATTTTAGAAAAACAATGTAAATGTATCTCCACATATCAAAAAATGTTTTGCATCACCTCAGTTCCGAGGGTTCCGAAACCTGTACAGAAAACTGGAATAGAGATCAACATAAACATCATTTCCGACCTTTTTACTGCTCATGAAAACCACACATTGCTTGTTGTACCACCATACAGCGAGACCTTCAGATTTGGTGGTCCAGATAGCTGTACACACCGGTACCTCTGAGACCCAGTAGCATGTCCTCTGGCACTGATGCATGCCTGTATTCGTCGTGGCATACTATCCACAAGTTCATCAAGGCACTGTTGACCCATATTGTCCCACTCCTCAGCGGCGACTCGGCGTGGATCCCTCAGAGTGGTTGGTGGGTCACGTCGTCCATAAACAGCCCTTTTCAATCTATCCCAGGCATGTTCGATAGGCTTCATGTCTGGAGAACATGCTGCCCACTCTAGACGAACGATGTCGTTACCCCAAAGGAAGTCATTCACAAGATGTGCACGATGGGGGTGCGAATTGTCGTCTATGAAGACGTATGGCTCGCCAATATGCTGCCGATATAGTTGCACTGTCGGTCGGAGGATGGCATTCACGTATCGTACAGCCGTTACGGTGCCTTCCATGACAACCAGCGGCGTACATCGGCCCCACATAAGGCCATCTCTAAACAGCAGGGAACGTCCACCTTGCTGCACTCGCTGGACAGTGTGTGTACGGCGTTCAGCCTGACCGAGTTGCCTCCAAACACGTCTCCGACGATTGTCTGGTTGAAGGCATCTGCGACACTCGTCGGTGAAGAGAACGTGATGCCAATCCTGAGCGGTTCTTTCGGCATATAGTTGGGCCCATCTCTACCGGGCTGCATGGTGTCGTGGTTGCAAAGATCGACCTCGTCATGGACGTCGGGAATGAAGTTACGCATCATGCAGCTTATTGCGCACAGTTTGAGTCGTAACACGACGTCCTGTGGCTGCACGAAAAGTATTTATTCAGCATGGTGGCGTTGCTGTCAGTGTTCCTCCGAACCATAATCCGTAGGTAGCGGTCATCCACTGCAGTAGTAGCCCTTGGCCGCCTTGAGCGAGGCATGTGGTCAACAGTTCCTGTCTCTCTGTATCTCCTTCATGTCCGAACAACATCGCCTTGGTTCACTCCGAGATGCCTGGTCACTTCCCTTGTTGAGAGCCCTTCCTCGCACAAATTAACAATACGGACGTTATCTGCGCTTTTTTTTTTCTAAAGTGAAGTTGGCATCGCATTCAGCTGACTGTTCAGACTTCACAGCAGTCAGAAGTATAATGCCCGAATAAGAGAAACAGTTCTTTAAATTCGACTCGTATAACAAACCGTTCAAATTACCGTTTTTCATGTATGCAGAAATCGATTGTTTTTTGCGACCAGATGTTAGCAACGACATTCACTCATATAAACCTTATAGTATAGCTTTCTGCACGCGCTGTAGTTATAGCGATGAATATGCAGAGTTTCAGCTACACCGAGGAGCAGGTTACATGGAGTATTTTACCAATAAATTGTGTCAGATTGTTGGTCGAATAAAAAACTACTTGTTGCAGAACAGGCAGATAATTATTAACTCCGAAGTGGAAGATGCGTTCCAAACAGTAGAAACTTGTCATCCCTGCAAAGAATGCCTCACCAATAAAGATATGAAACGAAGGGAGCACTGCCTTTTTACAAGCATATCTCGTGATGCTGCGCATGATAGCTGTAATACAAATTATGGACTTAATTTTAGGGTGCCTGTGGTGGTTCATAAACTAACAAACTATAACGCATTTTTCATGATCATGAACATCAGCGAACGAATGGAAGAAACAGCTGAAATGTATCCAGGTCACGTTTCTGTGCAGAGAATATGGAAAAATACGTAACATTGACTAAATTAATGGCTGTGGGATACTGCAGTAATATAAAATTTTGCTTTATATAGGGTGACTTTTTCCACCGTGTACAAGCACATTGATTGATGAGAGAATACAGAACAAAAAAGCTCTAATGACTTTAAGTTCGGAAATGCAAAGGCTTCCATGCTGGAGACCATTCATTCAATCATACATTGTTGCAAAGTCTGCGGTCTAATACACGCTGTACCATGCAGCCACAATTACAGTATGTGTTGAAAGTTGTTTCCATGTGCCTCAACGCATGCGTGTACGGGCCGTAGCATGTTCTGACATGTTCACATCGGCCAGGCTGCGTCCGAACAGTGTCAAAGGCAGCGTGAATATGGGACCATTGCTTTTCACAATGTATATAAATGACCTAGTAGATAGTGTCGGAAGTTCCATGCGGCTTTTCGCGGATGATGCTGTAGTATACAGAGAAGTTGCAGCATTAGAAAATTGTAGCGAAATGCAGGAAGATCTGCAGCGGATAGGCACTTGGTGCAGGGAGTGGCAACTGACCCTTAACATAGACAAATGTAATGTATTGAGAATACATAGAAAGAAGGATCCTTTATTGTATGATTATATGATAGCGGAACAAACACTGGTAGCAGTTACTTCTGTAAAATATCTGGGAGTATGTGTGCGGAGCGATTTGAAGTGGAATGATCATATAAAATTAATTGTTGGTAAGGCGGGTACCAGGTTGAGATTCATTGGGAGAGTCCTTAGAAAATGTAGTCCATCAACAAAGGAGGTGGCTTACAAAACACTCGTTCGACTTATACTTGAGTATTGCTCATCAGTGTGGGATCCGCACCAGATCGGGTTGACGGAGGAGATAGAGAAGATCCAAAGAAGAGCGGCGCGTTTCGTCACAGGGTTATTTGGTAACCGTGATAGCGTTACGGAGATGTTTAACAAACTCAAGTGGCAGACTCTGCAAGAGAGGCGCTCTGCATCGCGGTGTAGCTTGCTCGCCAGGTTTCGAGAGGGTGCGTTTCTGGATGAGGTATCGAATATATTGCTTCCCCCTACTTATACCTCCCGAGGAGATCACGAATGTAAAATTAGAGAGATTAGAGCGCGCACAGAGGCTTTCAGACAGTCGTTCTTCCCGCGAACCATACGCGACTGGAACAGGAAAGGGAGGTAATGACAGTGGCACGTAAAGTGCCCTCCGCCACACACCGTTGGGTGGCTTGCGGAGTATAAATGTAGATGTAGTAGATGTAGGTGAATACGCTGCTCCAGTGTCTCTACATCTGGAATGGGCTCGGCATACACGATACTGTTGAGATGGCCCCATAACCTGAAATCGTATGGGTTGAGATTCCGTGGACTAGCAGACCATGCAACTTGACCCCCTCGTCCATCATCCAGGGAAGACACGGCCGAGATGCGTCCGGGCGTTAACGGCGAAGTAGGCTGGAGTTCCATCATGTAGCAGCCACATAAACCTTGGAATCATCAATGGCACTTCTTCCAGCAGGGGAGGCAAAGTTACCCGCAAGAAAGGCCGATAGTTCCGGCCTGTTAGGCGACGTGGAAGGAAGACTGGCCCCAAAATACGATCGCCAATTATTCCAGCCCACACATTCCGGCTGGACCGATGCTGGTGATTCGCTGTCAGCATCCCAGTGGGGTTCTGCATACTATCCCACAGATGACTGTTATGGAAGCTGAAGATACCACTCCGTGTAAAGGTGGTCTCATCTGTGAACAGGATGGATGACAAATCCCGGAAACGTGGTGGCCTGGTGAAGAAACCAATGGCAGAACTGCTCCCGATCTGGAAAGTCTGTCGCTAGTAAGCTCTGAACACGCCGTAAGTAATCAGGACTGCAGCAGTTATCATGGAGAATGTTCCTCATGGTCACCTGGCTTACCCTATACTCGTCGACCAACTGCCTGGTACTAACACGACGATCACCTTCCAGATGGTTAATCATATTGTTCTCCAAGTCTGGTGCCCGGACAGTTCGGATATGCCCTTCATGATTTTTTGACTTCTGAAACGACCCAGAATCTGACAAACAGTGGAAAAAAAAGGAGATGTCGTGTGACTAGGCACTCCCGTCGGGTAGACCGTTCGCCGGGTGCAAGTCTTTCGATTTAACGCCACGTCGATGGGGGTGAGGTGATGGTGGTTAGGACAAAAAAAAAAGTTCAAATGTGTGTGAAATCGTAAGGGACTTAACTGCTAAGGTCATCAGTCCCTAAGCTTACACACTACTTAACCTAAAGTATCCTAAGGACAAACACACACACAACCATGCCCGAGGGAGGATTCGAACCTCCGCCGGGACCAGCCGATGGTTAGGACAACACAACACCCAGTCCACGAGAGGAGAAAATCTCCGACCCACCCGAGAATCGAACCCGGGCCCATAGGATTGACATTCTGTCGCGCTGACCACACAGCTACCGGGGACGGACATACAAAAAGTGAAATATTGTTGCAAACATTGAATGCTGAGGTTGTTGTCGGCGGGGATAGGTCTCCTGCTGCTGCCGGCCGCCCGTTGCCATTTGCCTTACCGAAAGTAAACACCGTGTCGAAAAGCTCACCGTTCAAATACGGAACCACTGCGTACAACGCTGTATCACATACAGTACAAACTGAGTCAGCAAGATAATTGAATCAGACACAACATTCCCAATTACAATGGAAGGAGAGGGTGCTAGGACATGACATATGAGGAACAGTACCACCCTCAAGGAGGAAAACCATGCAGTCTCTGCAGCAAAGTATGACAGAATAAATTGTCTCTAGCATGGAAACTATGCATCTCCGCCGGCCGCTGTGGCCGAGCGGTTCTAGACGCTTCAGTCTGGAATCGCGCTGCTGCTACGGTAGCAGGTTCGAATCCTGTCTGAGGCATGGATGTGTGTGATGTCCTTAGGCTAGTTAGGTCTAAGTAGTTCTAACTATAGGGGACTGATGACCTCAGATGTTAAGTCCCATAGTGCTTGGAGCCATTCTTTTTATGCATCTCCGGACATAAGTTTATTAGATGCTTTTGTTCTGTATCCTCTCATCGATCAATACCTAGTGTTTGTACATGGTGGAAAAAATCACCCTGTAGATTTATTCAACTTTCTGGCGTGCTCTCTGAAAAAAAAAGAAAAAAAATAACACTCGTGTTCTGAAAAATCATAACTCCTTGAACGACTATAGATGGGACGTTTATATTCACAGGACACGTACATTAGTATTTTCTGCAGAAATGATTAGCATTTGAACCATGTCGGCCCGTGGATTCAAGCTCGACATCGACATTGCAGCGCAACACCACCTACCGGTAAAATGTGAAAATGTGCCTGCGGCTCTCGTTGTCACCTTAAACAGGAGGTAATGGACCAGTGTGACTCGAGCAGACGAGCAGGATGCCTCGCAAAAGTATGTGCGAAACTTATCGTCAAATCAGTGAGTTAGAACGAGGGCGCATTATTGGCATGAGAGAATGTGATGCATCCATTCGGGAATTTCCTGCTCGTGTGAAACGAAGTGTTTCGGCAGCGCAGCGGTTGTATGCAGAACGGTTCATGGAAGGCCGTAGAACACGACGAGATGGCTAGGTCACACCACCTAGAACACTCTATGCCGCCCCCCCCCCCCCCCCGAGAAGAACGATATCTCATCAGAATGGCTTTGCAGGACAGATCTGCGTCCTCCTCGGGTCTGGAGCAACAGTGAAACAGTGCAACACATCGTACATTATCAGGGGTGACAGTCTGTCGCCGTTTATAAGGCATAGGTTAAGTGCGCGTCGTCCACTTCTCCGCCTACCTTTGGTGAATGTGCAGAAACATGCTAAACGGCAGTTGTGTATGGAACGACGTAACTGGGGACAGGAATGGCATCGGATAGTGTTTCCGGAAGAATCCAGATTTTGTTTGTTTGAAAATTGTGACCGCATTTGGTTCGCTGCAGGCAGAGGAAGTGGTATCACAGTGACTGCATTCGCAAAGGACATTCAGCGGCAACTCGAGGCCCCATGGCGTGGGTCGCTATTGGATACAACTACAAATCACAGTTTGTGAGTGTCCAGGGCACTGTCGCCAGTGTGACCTACGTAGCCATATCCTTTCTGCACAACATCATAGAGGCCATTTCTCGGCAAGACAATGCAGGACCACATGTTGCCGTACGAATACTTAACCTCTTGATGTCACAGGATGTCAGCATTTTGCTCTGACCCGCCAGAGCCGGCCGGGGTGGCCGAGCTGTTCTAGGTGCTTCAGTCCGGAACCGCGCGACTGCTACGGTCGCAGGTTCGAATCCTGCCTCGGGCATGGATGTGTGTGATGTACTTACATTAGTTAGGTTTAAATAGTTCTAAGTTTATTACGATATGTTTACGTAATGTATATACATAAACATGAAGTTATAAATGTCCCCGTTCGTAGCCGCTAATTATAACAATATGTTTACTTTTGTGCTGTAACATATAGCTATAATCAGCGGTGGAAATATATTTGCGAACGCCGACCATGTGCGGCTGTTTCATGTTGGATCGTCTGATCAGTCGGAAGTTGCATTGCAGAGGAGAGTAAATGCCTATTCAAAATATAATTATTTTTGGATAGCTCAACATGAATTTCCTAAGGGACCGTAGTTTATCATGCATTTACCAGTAGAATATGGCGCGGAGAAAATATTTCACCGCATGCAACTTCCGTCCGATTTCGACGAAAGAATTCGTGACTGTGAACTCTCTATTTGGCAGAAACATAAAGAAAATTAAATAATTTCATGAACGAGTGACACATAGATTCTATACTAAATAAATAGTCCATACACCAGTTCCATTTAACTCTGAATTTATGGCAATTAAGCAATTAATAGATGAACTTACACTGCAATGAAGGATTTAACATGGATGCTGTTTTGACTGGCACTTCTCTTCTCGTAATGAAAATAATTCCTTTGACGTTTTCACATACACGTCGCACAATAAACCTACTGCTATGCAGTATTGCACTTTTAATATTGCACTTTTACTTTACACTAAAATAATATTATTTTTAACAATAATGATACGGCGGCAAGACATGCGCGTCCGACTTAAGTTACAAGAGACAAGAGAAAATGATAACTGTTCATCGAGAATATCTCGTACATCAAAGGAATGTGTAAAAGTGGTCTTCTTCTGTCCGTTTTTCGTGCCGCGGTTTTCAAAGTCAGTAACTCACTGCATCTCTGACGACGCTTCGACAATAAACACGTTATGTCACAGGACGTTCACCTTTTACATTCTCGCAACATTATTTGCTAACTGTAGCTGTTGCCGAGCGACTGCTCGATTAGTGAATGATTTAAAATGATAAGGCAATCACATAATGTTGGACACTGTGGCCACTGTGACCTACGTAGCCACACCCTTTCGGCACAACGTCATAGACGCCATTTCTCGGCAACACAATGCAGGACCACATGTTGCTGTACGAATACGTAACCTCTTGATGTCACAGGATGTCAGCCTTTTGCTCTGACCCGCCAGAGCCGGCCGCGGTGGCCGAGCTGTTCTAGGCGCTTCAGTCCGGAACCGCGCGACTGCTACTGTCGCAGGTTCGAATCCTGCCTCTGGCATGGATGTGTGTGATGTACTTAGGTTAGCTAGGTTTAGGTAGTTCTAAGTTCTAGGGGATTAAAGACCTCAGATGTTAAGTCCCATAGTGCTCAGAGCCATTTGAAACTTCTTTTTCCGCCAGATCACCAGACTTCTCGCCAATCGAAAATGTGTGGGATATGGTGAAAAGACTGGTGCAGCGCTGTGACCCAGTGCCAACCACCACAGGTGAACTTTGGGAGCAGATGAATGCATCATGAATGGCTACACCACAGGACGCCATTCGCGCCTGATACGAGTCGATGCCGTCACGTTATCAGGACCTCTGCTGGACCCCGTGCCTACTGGGCAACCTGATACGTGCTGAACCGACGTGACTGAAATGCTAATCGTTTCTGCAGAACATAGTAATATACATGTCCTGTGAATATAAACGTCAAGTCTCTAGTCGTTCAATGTGTTCTGTTTTTTTTTTTCTGAACCTGAATGTACGTCTCACATTTAAAGGCCAAAGAATTGAAGATAACAAGAAAGCGTTTCCCCATCAGCGAGAAATTTGATTTAAGCAACAAGAAAGTCGCCTTTCCCTACGAATCTGTAACTAGCCGACCCGTTTTTGTGGAAAAACAGTTACCGCTGATTAAGTCCTTCACAAGCTTGCTGAGCGGTAAGCCATTGATCAAAGAACAGTATTACTAAAGAGCATGCAAAGATGTAAGTAGGCTGTTTAGGTTTTTATGTTGGTAACGCCACGTAGCGCTCTGTATGAAAACCACTGACTGCGCTGTGTGCAGTCTGTCGCTGGTTGGCATTGTTGGAATATTGGCTATTGTAGTGTTGGGCAGTTGGATGTGAACAGCGCGTAGCGTTGTGCAGTTGGAGGTGAGCCGCCAGCAATGGTGGATGTGGAGAGAGAAATGTCAGAGTTTTGAGCGGACCATCTGGACGTCTGTCAGTCAGAAAAAGGAAACTTGTTTAATTGGGTGTCACAAAATTATATATATATATATATATATATATATATATATATATATATATATATATATATATAATGACTTTTGAACGCTATTAAGGTAAATACATTGTTTGTTCTCTAACAAAATCTTTCGTTTGCAAACTACGCCTATCAGTAGTAAGTGTCTTCAGTAGTTAGAATCTTTTGTGTAGATGACAGTATTGGCGCTCGCTGTATTGCAGTAGTTCGAGTAACGAAGATTTTTGCGATGTAAGTGATTCATGAAAGGTATAAGTTATTGTTAGTCAGGACCATTCTTTTGTAGAGATTATTGAAAGTCAGATTGCGCTGCGCTAAAAAAATATTATGTGTCAGTTTAGTGAAGATCAGAATAAGTAAAGAGAGAACTGTCTGAGTAAGTTCAGTTTCACTCAGTTGTCTTTGTATCATATAACATAGAAGTTTACCAGCACAGTCATTCGTAGTTTTTCTAAAGTGACGTTACAAAGTATAGAGCTTATCTGAATACAGCACCTTGGAAGATTACGCAGACTCATACATAAAAAGCCATGTCTCGCTTCTCATTGATGTATTTAAAAAGTTCCGCACACTCTGACTTAAAACATACGAAATAGACACCTCTATTATGTGACCACATCTGGCTTGGCGTGGGACGTATTGCTAAAACCAGTAAGGGAAAAATAGAACTTACCACCGATATCGAGCAGTTGCAATCTGTTGAGCGCGGCATCGGAGTTGTTATTGTTCACTGCTCCCATAGACATACAGTGGCAAACAGCAATTAGGTGGCTAACTCTAATGTTAACAATCTGTTCAGTTGGGTCATGATGCAACAACTATGAGACTGAGTTTTCATGGATACCTGCTGAGGGTTTCAATGTGATGAACGTACCGTATGATTCAGGCAAGGGCTACATCTTAGAAGTAACCCTAAGAGAATCCTGAATATTTACATGATCTGCTCTCTGAGCTATCTACATGTGCGGAGAAAATTACGCCACCGTCTGGCATGAACAAGCCGGGCATTCCGACGAATGTAATTTCCACACCGAACAATGAGAAAAACTAAGTAATTCATTATACGTAGAAATCTGAAGCAGTTCTAAAGAATAAACTTACTCTGCGCAAAATTCGCTACATATTGCCATTCCGTCAATCAGCCTGAATGAAAAAGTATGTAGGTATTAATATTGAGGAATACATGAATGCGAAAAACCAATTCCAAAAAAAATTCTTAAGACTAATGAGCAATAAGGTTCTCGGCAAAGTAACTGAATGAGCGACATGAAACTGGTAATATATTGGGAAGGGAGATACGGAGTTATGCTCTGATCGCAACACATAATTGGACGTGTAGCATCATATTTAAAAATGATTTAAATGAGCAGACACAACATTGTTTTCGACAAGCCTACAGCTCAAATGGTTCAAATCGCTCTAAGCACTGTGGGACTTAACATCTGAGGTCATCAGTCCCCTAGACTTAGAGTAATTCTAAGTCTAGGGGACTGATGACCTAACTAACCTGAGGACATGAAACACACATCCATGCCCGAGGCAGGATATGAACCTGCGATCGGAGCAGCAGAGCGGTTCCTAACTGAAGCGCCTAGAACCGCTCGGCCACAGCTGCCGGCAAGCCTATAGCCATAGCAATTGCCATTCTACACTGAAGCGCCAAAGAGACTGAAACAGACATGCGATTTCAAATACAGGTATGTAAACAGGCAGAATACGGCGCTGTGTTCGGCAACGCCTGTATAAGGCACCAATGTCTGGTGCAGCTGTTAGATCGGTTACTGCTGCTACAGTGGTAGGTAATCAAGATTTAAGTTAATTTGAACGTGGTGTTATGGTCTGCGTATGAGCGATGGGACACTGCGAGATAGCGATGAACTGGGGATATTCTCGTACGACCATTTCACGATTGTACTGCGAATATCAGGAATCTGGTAAAACATCAACTCTGCGACATCGATACGGCCGGAAAAAAATCCTGCAAGAAGGGGATCAACGACGACTGAAGAGAATCGTTCAACGCGACAGAAGTACAAACCCTTCCGCAAATTGCCGCAGATTTCAACGCTGGGCCATCAACAAGTGTCAGCGTGCGAACTATTCAACGAAACATCATAGATATGGGCTTTCGGAGCCGAAGGCCACTGCTGCGCCCTTGACGACTGCACGACACAAAGCTTTGCGCCTCGCCTGGGCCGGTGAACGGCGACATTGGACTGTTGGTGGCCGGAAACATGTTGCCTAGTCGGACGAGTCTCGTTTCAAATTGTACCGAGCGGATGGACGTGTACGGGTGTGGAGACAACCCCATGAATCCATGGACCCTGAATGTCAGCAGGAGAATATTCAGGCTGGTAGATACTCTGTAATGATGTGGGGCGTGTGCAGCTGGAGTGATATTGGAGCCCCGATACGTCTAGATACGACTCTGACAGGTGACACGCACGTAAGCATCCTGTGCGATCACCTGCATCCATTCATGTGCGTTGTGCATTCTGACGGGCTTGGGCAATTCCGGTAGAACAGTGCGACACACGTCCATAATTGCTCCAGGAACACTCTTCAGAGTTTAAAAACTTCCGCTGACCACCAAACTCCCCAGACATGAACATTATTCAGCGTATCCTGGATGCCTTGCAAAGTGCTGTTCAGAAGAGATCTCCACTCCCTCGTACTCTTACGGATTCATGGTCAGCCCTGGAGGATCCATGGTATCAGTTCACTCCAGCACAGCTTCAGACGTTAGTCGAGTCCATGTCACGTCGTGTTGCGGCACCTCTGCTTGCTCGCGGCGGCCCTGCACGATATTAGGCAGGTGTACCAGTTTCTTTGGCTCTTCAGTGTAGATAATTCCAAGACGGTGGTTGTACATTTTCATTATGAGTATATGCTGGGAAAATCTGACCGATACGTATAGTCCAATACATCATAAAACCACATCAAATATTAATGTTATCATTAATAACGATGTACATAGGTGGTTTGATACGTCGGCTTACCCCGATTACAACGTTCATAACACCCACGTGTAAACAAGAAAAGGATATGGGTCTAAAAATTAGTTGTCGGGTAGGATCATTACTAAATTCATGGGACCGAAACTGAGACGCAACGGTTAAAGCTAAGAGCAAAAGGTATGAAACACTCATCATCAGAAGAACTTACCGTTGATGATTACCAGGAATGTTTGTTAAATGACACTGACATATCAGCTGTGCAGTACATAATTAAGTCCAAGAATCCTCTTGTTTCTTCTTCTAGACAACAAAATTTTCCTTTATCTGGACGAGACGATAAACGTTTGATATATGCTGATGAAGTCATACGGTAGCGTAAAACCGTTAAAAATTTAAATAGCTTAAATTGCAACTTTAGGCGAACAGCAACTTTTTCTGATGGAAAAATGTAGTGATTCATCGTAATTTGATTATACTGTAAAATCTGTCCAGGAGAGTAGGTCTCGCCCTCTAAGGGTACCGTATGAACTTGTAATTAAGTATGTAGACAATTCATACGTACCGATAATCGAAACTCTCTACGACTTTTGCATGTTATCATATTGATACTGGTAAGATATCGGTCGCGGGAGTGCCTAAACTCTGTACAACTTTTCATTTTAAGTTTGAAACTGGATAACAGAGGGCAAAAGATTTTTTTTTTTGCGTGTGACGTAATTACAAATTAGCAACTTTCTGATTTTTTTTTTCCTTTACTTGTAATTCCAAATCTTGCGTCCCGTCAAAGTTCATGAGCCTAGTTCAACGTGAAGAACCCTATAGTTCGTAATGAGAGAGTTTTATAGTATCAAAATATGTGACATAAAACGCTGTATCTTTCGATTGCACTTACTTAGAATCTTCAACCTTATACAACACCGACCGACAGTCATTAACCTTTAGATACGAAAAGAATTTCAACTTTCTTACATCTATCCGTTTCTGAAGAAAAGGTGTCTTTACAGACAGACAGACAGACAGTCGGACAACAAAAGACAAAAATAATAATTTTTTTCGTGTGATACAATTACGAATTAGCAATTTTCGGATTTTTTTATTCACTTTTGCTGTGAAAGCTTGCTTCTTGCCATATTTCCTGATTCTAGGTCAAAGGGAAGTACTTTGTAGGTTCTCATGAGTGAGTTATCGAATATTGTAATCTGTGACATAAATGGCCATACCTTTTGACTGCACTGATTTAGATGCTTCATTTGTTTGCTGCGCAAAGGGAAATTAGACCTCAGTATATAGCAAAAATTTCAGCATTTTACGTCTACCCGTTCCTGAGAAAAAAAGGTTTTTAACTGTCTGAGAGACAGACAGCCAGATAAACGGACAACAAAAAGATCCAATAAAGCTCACGTTTTAACCGACTGAGGTACGGAACCCTAAAAAAGTAAATACACTACTGGCTACGAAGATGACGTGCTACAGACGCGAAATTTAACCGACACGAAGAAGACGCTGTGATATGCAAATGATTAGCTTTTCAGAGCATTCACACACGGTTGGCGCCGGTGGCGACACCTACAACGTGTTGACATGAGGAAAGTTTCCAACCGATTTCTCATACACAAACAGCAGTTGGCCGGCGTTGCCCGGTAAAACGTTGTTGTGATGCCTCGTGTAAGGAGGAGGAATGCTTACCATCTCGTTTCCGACTTTGGTAATGGTCGGATTGTAGCCTATCGCGATTGCGGTTTATCGTATCGCGACATTGCTGCTCGCGTTGGTCGAGATCCGATGACTGTTAGCAGAATATGGAACGGTGGGTTCTGGAGGGAAATACGGAACGCCGTGCTGGATCCCAACGGCCTCGTATCAGTAGCAGTCCAGATGACAGGCATCTTATCCGCATGGCTGTAACGGATCGTGCAACCACATCTCGATCCCTGAGTCAACAGATGGGGACGTTTGCAAGACAACAACCATCTGCACGAACTGTTCGACGACGTTTTCAGCAGCATGGACTATCAGCTCGGAGACCATGGCTGCGGTTACCCTTGACGCTGCCTCACAGACAGGAGCGCCTGCGATGGTGTACTCAACGACGAACCTGGGTGCACGAATGGCAAAACGTCATTTTTTCGGATGACTCCAGGTTCTGTTTACACCATCATGATGGTCGCATCCGTGCTTGGCGACATCGCGGTGAACGCACATTGGAAGCGTGTATTCGTCATCGCCATACTGGCGTATCATCCGGTATGGTGGTATGGGGTGCCATTGGTTACACGTCTCGGTCACCTGTTCTTCGCATTGACGGCACTTTGAACAGTGGACGTTACATTTCAGATGTGTTACGATCCGTGGCTCTACCCTTCATTCGATCCCTGCGAAACCCTACATTTCAGCAGGATAATGCACGACCGCATGTTGCAGGTCCTGTACGGTCCTTTCTGGATACAGAAAATGTTCGACTGCTGCCCTGGCCAGCACATTCTCCAGATCGCACCAATTGAAAACGTCTGGTCAATGGTGGGCGAACAACTGGCTTGTCACAATACGCCAGTCACTACTCTTGATGTACTGTGTATCGTGTTGAAGCTGCATGGGCAGCTGTACATGTATACGCCATCCAAGCTCTGTTTGACTCAATGCCCAGGCGTATCAAGGCCGCTATTACGGCCAGAGGTGGTTGTTCTGGGTACTGGTTTCTCCTTATCTATGCACCCAAATTGCGTGAAAATGTAATCACATGTCAGTTCTATTATAATATATTTGTCCAGTGAATACCTGTTTATCATCTGCATTTCTTCTTGGTGTTGCAATTTCGATGGCCAGTAGTGTAATAATTAATCTATTTTCGTACTCCCTTTTCCTGTGTAAACAAATGCATTGCATAAATAGAATGTTCGTGAGTCACAAAGGCACATAACTTTGTGGCCGTATTTGGCTGGCTTCTTGGACATATGCATGCGAAATTAGCACCTGCCGCGAAAGGGTACTAACATTTCATCGATTGTCACGTACGCTCCTGGAGTATAATACTTTTGACATTTGTCTATAAAGAGTTCCCACACATCTCTAATAGCTGCAAGTCTGTCATCAGTCTTCCTAGCATCTCTTGTAGCAGCACAATCGAATCGCAAACAAGACAAAATGAATAAAAATATCTGAACGCTCATAGTGGCTCGAAACACATCACGACCAGTTCCATCATTAGCAAAAATTCCAACAACATTGTCGTGATTGGATTTCATTACTCCAGGTAAATAAAGCAGACCCAGAAATGCTTTCAGTTCTAGTATATCTAGCGGCTTTATGAACGCTGGCTTAGGAGCTCTGTATTTGTTTGATATGTCATGTATCTTGACATTTGTATTGGTGAGTTTTAGTTGCAATAAATCTTCACTAATGAACAGTTCCCAAGCAGATAATTTGTCAGTTGAATCAATCGTTGTTGCTCCATGTTTACCACCTGGAAGATGACTAACTATATTGTGAGCATGGTACGAGTTGTAGGAGGAGCTTCTTTTGACCACTTGTAGCACTGCTTTTTTGCCAAAACAATATTTGTCAGCGGAAGGTCTAATACACCTCTCTTCATCTGATTCCTCACAACTACTTTCTGATATAGCTTCAGAGGTGGAATCATGATCACTTAGTATAAATTCATCCTCATCTGCTGTGGTTTCCTCATCAGATTGCAAAAACGGAGGATCATTCACTATTCTTTTCATCTCGTCATCTGTTAATGACTTCGATGATGCCATTCTAAAAGATAATGCATTCATACTCACATAACCTTAACAATTAACGTTATCATGGAAAGTGTGCTGCTTTCGAAGTACTCTAAGATTTCAGTCGCATAAAACACTAATTGAGATAGTCAAAAACAACTTACGTTAATACTTTCGTGGGGTATTCTGAGACCTCTTTTTCTTTATCTCACACAATAATACTGGAAACACCGTATTCAACACTCAGCGTTAAAAGGCAGCACTTCACTGAGGATTACCAAGAACACAGGTGCCATCTGTTGTTCCGTTCACGTACTATGTATTGTATTCTATCGTCTGGGGTTCTCCGGGACCCCTCTAGAGCAGTTAAGAGTTAACCCAGGAGTTTAACGAAGATATGTGCTCGACCTAGATTACGCCATTTCTCCTTTATTGCGTAACTGTTTATGTGACTACTTGACATATTTTCACTCTACTGACGAAAACAATAGAGGTTAGTGTCGAAAGCTCGAATTTGCATAGTGAATTAATGTGAAAAGTGCACCGATATCTCTTTATACAAACAGCAAAGTTGTTCACAGTGTGAGTTAACGAGCATTGCGCTCTCATTTAAATATATGGCCGAAAGAGTAAGCCTACAGGAATTGTGAAGCGAACCCTGTCGTCCAGGACCGGATGCCACGAAGGGCGCAGAGTCACCACGAGACGGGGAAACTCGCAGGCGTCTATTGTCTATTGAGGCCTAAACGCTGTAGTGTGCGTGTGATACAGACGAGAACCTACGTCATAGGGAAACCCAGCAGAAGGCTTTTGTGGCCAGGGAGACGCAGCAGTGTTATATATGGCGGACCTAAGATCGGCGATAAAGGGAAACATTTATGAAAACTATTTAATTCTGTAGTAATGCAGAGAATCAGGCCACAGTAATTTTAATCTGCCATCCTCCATAAATTTTCATGGTGATCCCAATAAAACTTCAATATCGATCATATGTATAATAGTTTAGGGTTTACTGCTGTATTGAAATTCACAACTTTTATAACAAAAACCTGGATGCTAAAATATGAACGCTTTGGTCGATATTAACGATCGATATTTCATACAGAAGAGCATCATTAAAATGACAAACGTTGTGAATATCAACGCTGTAACTTTATTTGTTGAAAAGATATAGTAGACTTAAATTATTACTATTTTCAGTTAAGCATCAGATCATCATTTGCTCCATACAAAACACATTGAACGATGACGGCATGACCTTATTGAATCATTAGGTAATAGAATATTTATTGTAAAGTTTAGTGCATAATAGTTACTTTTGTTCTTTGTTTATTTATCAGAAAGCACACTGGTGCAAGGATACTGGCCGTGACATTCAAAGTTAAGAAGGAAATTGTATTGGTTTTATGTAAAAGAATTTAACTTTTATTATGTAATGGATATTATTGTTACTTTTGTTACTTTATTTAGAACGTGAAAGTGGTCAAGCTTTGATTATTTAAATATGCTAAAATGTAAAGTAATGTAGAATAAACTGTAGCGAATCAGATGGACGCCTTCAGGAAAGGGAACTGCCCTAGTCAGTTGAGCGAAGATGTTCGGCACGCGGAAAACGCGGTCGGAGATGAGCAAAGGGCAGTTCTGGTCGAGACACCAAATGGGACAGTTCGGATGGAGACGCGAAAACGGACAGTTCGGCTGGAGACACCAACGGATACAGGTCCGACAGTTGGTCTTTAGGTAGCTAGGAAGTGAAACGACTTAGAAAATTTCGCGAAGTGTGGTACCGTGGTACTTTGAGCGGTGAGAAGCCGCGCGCCTATTGTGAACCCTAACTTTTCGCATAGTTAACGAGGTGGAGTATTGAACTGGTAATTCCCGATGAGGTTGTGAATTATCGAACTGTGTCAAATGGATATGCTCTCGAGTGTAACAATAACTCTAAATACAACCACTTTCGCTATTAATTTGCTTTCGGAATAAACGTTATTCTAACCAAATCGCAACTGTGAGGCCTACATCATTCATGGGTCGTTAATTTAGTTCCCACTATTATTATTACTGTTATTATATGTTATGTTAACTTTGTATTTATCAAACTTGCCATAAGCCAGACAATTTAAGCAAAGGGTCACAAGTGTCTAATTTAGGGCGTGCAATGCGACACGTGCGGTTCAACCCCTAGACAAGTTTCAGCCAAGATATTTCGACGAAGAGGAACCGCATGTGAGCCCGAACTTCTTTGGGATGTTAGCTCGCAACAGAGATTCATTTTCAAAGACGAATTTAGTAATGATAACGCTTCTTGCAAAAATGAAGGAATCACATACCTTAGGCATCCAAATAACCAGAAAATGTAGAAGATTACTAACTTCTAAAACTCTGTGTTTGAAGACAGTGCACGAAAAGTGACAAGATACAGTGTAGGATACGTTATTTTATAATGTAAATGTAATTATAATTTTATTGCATATTTACCTTTGGCTATGCCTTGTGCATAATGTATGAATTGTCTAATAGAAGAGCCAGCAGGAATATGTGCTGAAATTGCCCCTAATTTTTCCTATAAAAAGACAAAAATGAAACATGTTAGAGTCAGTATTAGTACGTTACTAATGCAATTACATATATTTCTACTTATCGAAAACAAGATTTGTTCAGTTAAGTGTAACCTTCATCTTTCATTGGAGCAGGCTACATTGGTACAAGAGACTCATGTAAAAGTGCTACAAAGGAAGACTCCTTTGTCATTTACGGGGACAGCAGACAAGAACACGGAGGGTGAACGATATTTTGTATCCTTACCAAAGGAAAAAGATTTTTTTCTATCGTATATCTATAGCACCAAGTTGCACTGTCTGTCAATTTTATCTTTATCAATAGGTCCCCAGGAATAGGCAGTTGACACAAGACTTCAACCCACTACTGGCCACTACCAATACTATGTGTAACGTAGTAGCAGACGCTAGCGAATATTCCTGAGAACTAAAAGTTATTTTGGAAAAGTAAAAATTTTGTCATCATCTATTGATAATAAGAACAAGATTAAGAACTATGATATAAGACTGTACTTGGGAGAGGGATTCCGTATGTAGAAAAGCGACTGTGCTTAAATGCTGCGTCTATACCAACATGAGAACACAATACACAATTAAGTGCCTGGCAGGGGGTTCATCGAACCACCCTCAAGCTATTTCCACTTTCGACAAGCGCGCGGGAAAAACGAACACTAAATCTTTCCTTACGAGCTCAGATTTCTTTTATTTTATTACTGTGATCATTTCTAGCTATGTATGTGTGTGCCAATAAAATGTTTCCGCATCCGGAGGAGAAAGTTGGTGACTAAAAACGCCATCGTATTAATCAGTCCCACCCCAACTCGCTGTGATTTCGTGGTACATATTCCATACCGCACCGCAATACTCCAGAAGAGAGCAGACATGCTTAGTGTCTTTAATATACCTGTTGTATCTTCAAAGTGTTCTGTCAATAAAGCGCAGTCTTTGACTAACTTTCGCCACATAACTATCTAGTTGAATTTACAGATTTTAGATTTGTGTGGATTATCGTGTAACCAAAATTAAACGGATTCCTTTCAGTACTCTTGTATATGACCTCCACTTTCTACTGTTTAGATTCAAACGCCACTTTTCACACCATGCAGATATCTTGCCTAAATCATTATGCAATTGGTTTTCATCTCATGTTGACTTTACGAGACGGTAAATGACATCATCATCTATAAAATGTCTAAGAGGGCTGCTCAAATTGTCTCTTAAATCGTTTGCATAGATTATGAACAGCAGAGGGCCTATAACACTTCTTCGGAGAAAGCCAGATATCACTTACGTTTCACTGGATAACTTTCCGTCCGTTACTACGAACTTTGAAGTTTCTGGCAGGAAATCACGAATCCAGTAGCACAACTGAGACGGTACAAAAAAAAATGGTTCAAATGGCTCTGAGCACTATGAGACTTAACATCTGAGGTCATCAGTCCCCTACAACTCTGAACTACTTAAACCTAACTAACCTGAGGACATCACACACATCCATGCCCGAGGCAGGATTCGAACCTGCGACCGTAGTGGTCGCGCGGTTCCAGACTGTAGCGCGAATAACCGCTCAGCCACCCAGGCCGACTGAGACGGTACACAATAGGCACACAGTTTACGTAAAAGTCGCTTGTGGGTAACGATGTCAGAAGCCTTCTGGAAATCTGCAAGTCATTTAAAAACGAAATCAGGTAAGTGAAGTGATGCTAAAGCGAAAGACCTCCATGAAAAACATGAAGATGTCTCAGAAGAAATAGTCTTTGGAAGAACAGAGTCAGCATATATAAAAATCAACACAAACCTCAGTGAATTAAAAGAAAAGAGTGGAAAACAAATTCCTCTGCTAAACGCAGAGGAGAGTTGGAATAGGTTGAAAGAGCATCTTGAAAGCCTCTACGAGGGGAAAGAATTGTCTGTTGACTTTATAGAAGAAGAAAGGGGAGTCGATTTGTATCAGGTTTGGGATCTAATATTAGAGTTAGAGTCGACAGAGCTTTGGAAGACTTGCAGTCACATAAGGAATTTCTAAAGTAACTTGGAGAAGTGGCAACCAAACTATCATGCAAGTTGATGTACAGAGTCTCTGAGCCAGGAGACATTCTTGCAGAAGTTCAGAAAATATCGTATACAAAATCCCGAAGACAGCAATGTGAGATTTGCGAGAACTACAGCGTAATCAGCTTAGCAGCTTAGCAGCTGAAAAGAATAATATGCAGCGGATGGAAAACAAAACTGAGGATTTGTTAGATGACAATTCAGAGGGGTAACCCTTACATTGCACTTGTTTATATAGGGGGGAGGGGGCGCAAGAATTCAGAAGACATGTTCGTGAAATGTGTCGACCTTGAAACAGGTTATGACAATACAAAATGGTGGAAGATGCTTTAAATTTCGATATGTAAATTATAGAGAAAGAGGGGTTATACACAACATGCACTAGTATCAAAAAAAGAACGATAAGAGAAGAACGAATTTCACAGATTACAAAGGGCATAAGATGCGGATGAAGTCTTTCGGCCCTACTGTTCAATCCGTACACCGGGAAAGAAATTACAGAAATAAAGGTGAGTGAGATTAAAATTCTGAGTGAAATGATATCACCGATAAGATTCTCTCACGACATTGCTATCTTCAGTGATGACTAGGAAAAATTTCAGGGCTTGTTGAATGAATGAACAATCTAATAAGAGCAGAATTCTAATTGAGAGGAAATCTAAGAAAGACGATAGTAATAACGAGTAGTAGAAATGAGATTAGTGATTAATTTAGTTATCAACATTGGGGCTCATGAAATAGATGAAATGCAGGATTTCTGATACATTGGAAGGAACGTAACACACGATGGACGAAACAAAATGAACACAAAAAGTAGACTAATAAAGGCAAAGAGGACGTTCCTGTCCGAAAGAAGACTACCGGCATCAAACATCGGTTTTAATCTGAAGAAAATTTTTTTGAGAACCTACGTTTGGAAGTGAATCATGGACTGTGATAAAACTGGAAAAGAAGAGACTGGAAGCGTTTGTACTGTTGTGCTACAGAAGGAGATTGGGAAATATGTGGACTGTTAAGATAGGAAATGAAGAGGTTCTCTGCAGAGTCGGCGAGGAAAGGACAATGTGGAAAACAGTGACAAAAACTAAGGGGAAAATGTTAGGACATATGTTAAGTCATCAGAGAATAGCTCCGTAGTACTATTGGGATCTGTAGACCACAAAAACTACACCTTGAGGCAGAGGTTAGAATATAAGTATCTAAGAGGTACGTGAGGACGTTGGGTATAAGTGCTACTCTGTGATGAAGGAGTTGGCACAGATGGGGTGACCCGCTGCAAAACAGACAGGTGAATGATGTCCCTGTAAAACTTTTAAAAATTAATGTAGATAATAGTAGTAATTATATGGTGTGCAGAATGACTGTAAAACTGTCAAATGAAAGAATAAATTACCGACTTTGGAGTAGTTAATACCGTTCCTGAACATGTCATTGAACTACCTTGAATTTCGATTACACCGAAGATGTAAGCATTTATTTCCTTGGTGTAGCGCTTCTGATTTCATAGGTGCTACCCGGCCGCTGTGGCCGGGCGGCTCTAGGCGCTACAGTCCGGAACCGCTCGCTGCTACGGTCGCCGGTTCGAATCCTGCCTCGGGCATGGATGTGTGTGATGTCCTTAGGTTAGTTAGGTTTAAGTAGTTCTAAGTCTAGGGAATTGATGACCTCAGATGTTAAGTCCCATAGTGCTTAGAGCCATTTGAACCATTTTCGCCGGCCGGTGTGGCCGTGCGGTTCTAAGCGCTTCAGTTTGGAACCGCGTGACCGCTACGGTCGCAGGTTCGAATCCTGCTTCGGGCATGGATGTGTGTGATGTCCTTAGGTTAGTTAGGTTTAAGTAGTTCTAAGTTCTCGGGGACTGATGACCTCAGCAGTTAAGTCCCATAGTGCTCAGAGCCATTTGAACCATTTTTTAACCATTTTCCTTGGTGCTTCGCACCCAGCACAAAGCAGGGGTTTAGTAACTATACTACGCAAAGGTTATGGGGCTTCCTCCATTCACGTAGCTGCCTTCTCCATGACAACCTGCGCACTGGTTGAAGCTAAGTTCCTCTTTACATCGTTGCTTTCTTCACCAGTGCTACATGAAAAATGGACCTGACCACATCGATATACTACATGGGGTCCTCAAGAATGTGATACATTATGTGGCTGGACCGACGCAATTTGAGCGTGCAGCGCAGAGTAGTAGTTTCATTTTGACTTGTAGCTCAAGCGAGAGATGATAGATCAGGATGATATCTGCCCAGGATTTATGTTTGGAACAAACGGGATTCATGTTTGGAACAGGTTGGTATGCCTAATTCTATGAGCGGTCTGTGGGGCTTGATGAAAGAAAATAACGAGAGAGGCACTTTCAAAATCATCACATTTTGTTACCTCTAGCGAGGCTAGTTGCTGTTGTGATACGCGTTGCTTTACGTGCGCGCGGCCACACTTCGTATTACAGATCAAAAAACACAGCAGAGTGTCATGCTGCGACAATATTCGCCTTCGCATTTAGAAACGCTTACTTATGTAGAGTTACTTCAGCATAACGATAATGGGCTGTCGTCAGCACCGAGAGCGTACAATAGTGGGGTACTACAGCAGTCTTAACAACTAGTTTAGCTGCAACGAGCTTTTAGACAAGAAGTGTCAGATTAATTATTTAATTATACGTTATATATTCAGATTAATGCTCAAAGAAGTGAATAACTCTTACTTTACAGTATACGAGCGAAACTTAATCACAATGAGTTGGTTTACATCATCTTTCCACGTCCAGTGTGAATGAAGCATGAAATAAAGTGTATTAATGGGAAATGAAGCACTTCACACAGTCAAAAATCGTTATTATCAACAGTGAAATGCGTTAAATGGTCAATGTGGAACTTTTAGAACAGATTGGTGGGCAAGAAAGGTTATCATCCGTAACACTGAATAGTGGCAACGAATAACAGGTTTGTGAAGTTACGTACGAGGTATTGTTATTTTACTGGCTCTGTGAAAGTCTTATTTCCTCTGTCGAAGAGCAGCAAACGAAGAAACAATGGAGGATGGGGAATACTAGGAGTGATAAAAAGTAATACCTCCTAAATTTTTCTGTGAAAACTCTTAAAGCTTTTCGGATAAAACAAACGTAATTAACATTCTATATCTTTATTCTTCTTGTCTACTTAATTATTTCTCAACGTCGTCACACTGGCAATGAACACATTTCTCCCGCCGCGAAATCAGTTTCTTGACACTGACGCTGTAGAATGTTTGACTTTTTTGACGTAGCCACAACATTACTTCTGCTTGCACCGTTCCGTCATTATCAAAGTGAAGTCCTCGAGAGCGTTCTTTAATTTTTGGAAACGGATGAAAATTGAATGGGGGCAAGTCGTGACTGTATGAAGAGTGATCGATGGCAGTGAAAGCAAGGCGTCAGATAGCTGCAGGTGTCTCAGCGTTCGTGTGAGGTCCGGCATTGTCATGCTGAAGGAGGGGTGCTCCATGTTTGGATAAACTCTTCTGCGGCTAGAAACCAGATTACAGCACGCTGTTTCTCACGCACTGGTTAGTTACGTTCCACGCCGCCATGTTACACTCACAATTTGGAGCTGAAGATGTAGAATATTAAAAACGGTTGTTTCACTTGAAAAGCTTTAAGAGTTTTCACATAAAAACTGCAAAGACATTACCTTCCAGCAAGCCCTCGTATTTCATGACATATAAACTACTTTTGACGGAGGAACAAGACTTCTGGTCAGGTGAATACAGGGTTATAAATACAAAATCAAATAGGGGTAATGCAGGAGTCGGTTTAA
Organism: Schistocerca cancellata; assembly: GCF_023864275.1. Taxonomy (NCBI): domain Eukaryota; kingdom Metazoa; phylum Arthropoda; class Insecta; order Orthoptera; family Acrididae; genus Schistocerca; species Schistocerca cancellata. Next base: position 176,897,806 of record NC_064633.1, on the reverse strand, counting down.
TAATGAATAAAAAATAGGAGTGCGGGTAAGCTACTACAAACAGCATAGCGAACGCATTGTTGCGGCCAAGATAGACACGAAGCCCATGCCTACTACAGTAGTACAAGTTTATATGCCACCTTGTTCTGCAGATGACGAAGAAATTGAAGAAATGTATGATGAAATAAAAGAAATTATTCAGATAGTGAAGGGAGACGAAAATTTAATAGTCATGGGTGTCTGGAATTCAGTAGTAGGAAAAGGGAGAGAAGGAAACGTAGTAGGTGAACATGGATTGGGGCTAAGAAATGAAAGAGGAAGCCGCCTGATAGAATTTTGCACAGAGTACAACTTAATCATAGCTAACACTTGGTTCATAAAAGAAGGTTGTATACATGGAAGAAGCCTGGAGATACTGACAGGTTTCAGATAGATTACATAATGGTAAGACAGAGATTTAGGAACCAGGTTTTAAATTGTAAGACATTTCCAGAGGCAGATGTGGACTCTGACCACAATCTATTGGTTATGAATTGAAACTGAAGAAACTGTAAAAAGGTGGGAATTTAAGGAGATGGGACCTGGATAAACTGACCAAACCAGAGGTTGTACAGAGTTTCAGGGAGAGTATAAGGTAAAAATTGACAGGAATGGGGGAAAGAAATACAGTAGAAGAAGAATGGGTAGCTTTGAGAGATGAAGTAGTGAAGGCAGCAGAGGATCAAGTAGGTAAAAAGACCAGGGCTAGTAGAAATCCTTGGGTAACAGAAGAAATATTGAATTTAATTGATGAAAGGAGAAACTATAAAAATGCAATAAATGAAGCAGGCAAAAAGGAATACAAATGTCTAAAAAATGAGATCGACAGGAAGTGCAAAATGGCTAAGCAGGGATGGCTAGAGGACAAATGTAAGGATGTAGAGGCTTGTCTCACTAGGGGTAAGATAGATACTGCCTACAGGAAAATTAAAGAGACCTTTGGAGAGAAGAGAACCACTTGTATGAATATCAAAAGCTCAGATGGCAACCCAGTTCTAAGCAAAGAAGGGAAAGCAGAAAGGTAGAAGGAGTATATAGAGGGTCTATACAAGGGCGATGTATTTCAGGACAATATTATGGAAACGGAAGAGGATGTAGACGAAGATGAAATGGGAGATACTATACTGCGTGAAGAGTTTGATAGAGCACTGAAAGACCTGAGTCGAAACAAGGCCCCGGGAGTAGACAACATTCCATTAGAACTTCTGACGGCCTTGGGAGAGCCAGTCCTGACAAAACTCTACCATCTGTTGAGCAAGATGTATGAGACAGACGAAATACCCTCAGACTTCAAGAAGAATATAATAATCCCGATCCCAAAGAAAGCAGGTGCCGACCGATGTGAAAATTACCGAACAGTCAGTTTAATAAGTCACGGATGCAAAATACTAATGCGAATTCGTTACAGACGGATGGAAAGACTGGTAGAAGCGGACCTCGGGGAAGATCAGTTTGGATTCCGTAGAAATATTGGAAAGCGTGAGCCAGTACAGGACCTTACGACTCACCTTAGAAGAAATATTAAGAAAAGGCAAACCTACGTTCCTAGCATTTGTAGACTTAGAGAAAGCTTTTGACAATGTTGACTGGAATACTCTCGTTCAAATTCTAAAGGAGGCAGGGGTAAAATACAGGGAGCGAAAGGCTATTTACAGTTTGTACAGAAACCAGATAGCAGTTGTAATAGTCGAGGGGCATGAAAGGGAAGCAGTGGTCGGGAAGGGAGTGAGACAGGGTTGTAGCCTATCCTCGATGTTATTCAAGCAGTAAAGGAAACAAAAGAAAAATTCGGAGTAGGTATTAAAATCCATAGAGAAGAAATAAAAACTTTGAGGTTCGCCGATGACATTGTAATTCTGTCAGAGACAGCAAAGGACTTGGAAGAGCAGTTGAACGGAATGGACAGTGTCTTGAAAGGAGGATATAAGATGAACATCAACAAAAGCAAAACGAGGATAATGGAATGTAGTCGAATTAAGTCTGGTGATGCTGAGGGAATTAGATTAGGAAATGAGACACTTGAAGTAGTAAAGGAGTTTTGTTATTTGGGGAACAAAATAACTGATGATGGTCGAAGTAGAGAGGATATAAAATGTAGACTGGCAATGGCAAGGAAAGCGTTTCTGAAGAAGAGGAATTTGTTAACACCGAGTTTAGATTTAAATGTCAGGAAGTCGTTTCTGAAAGTATTTGTATGGAGTGTAGCCATGTATGGAAGTGAAACGTGGACGTTAACTAGTTTAGACAAGAAGAGAATAGAAGCTTTCGAAATGTGGTGCTACAGATGAATGCTGAAGATTAGATGGGTAGATCACATAACTAATGAGGAGGTATTGAATAGGATTGGGGAGAAGAGGAGTTTGTGGCACAACTTGACTCGAAGAAGGGATCGGTTGGTAGGACATATTCTGAGGCATCAAGGGATTACCAGTTTAGTATTGGGGGGCAGCGTGGAGGGTAAAAATAGTAGAGGGAGACCAAGAGATGAATACACTAAGCAGATTCAGAAGGATGTAGGTTGCAGTAGGTAGTGGGAGATGAACAACCTTGCACAGGATAGAGTAGCATGGAGAGCTGCATCAAACCAGTCTCAGGACTGAAGACCACAACAACGACATCTCAAATGACAGAGACTACGCATTACTTAGATTAGGAAGGAAGGAAGATTCGGATCTAGCGTAACGTCGATGACATCGTCATCAAAAACCGAGCACAAACACGTATAGTGGAAGCATGGAATAGGAAATATGCCATGTGCTTTCAAAGGAAAATCCTAGAATTTTCCTTCTGCGACTTAAGGAAATCACAGTAATACTTAATATGGATTGCGGGTCGGGAATCTAAATCACGTACTTCCATAACGTGAGTCTAGTAGTGCCTTACCACTGCGTCACCTCGCTGCACTCCGGTTGGACACGGTGTGTAATACGGAATAAAGATCCAGGCGATAGTCTCCTTCTCGGGAAGTCCTATAAAAGAGGCTTGTGTGACGTCGTTCATAGCTGCGGTAATTAACCTTCTCAATTCCGTAACCTAGATTAAAGAGGGATTTGTCAACTTTGTCCTTGATGGTACCTGACGGGAAGAAATCACGAAGTAGGAGACCGAGCGAGATGGGTTATCATACGGAAACATTGTGTGCAGCCGACGCGCAATCAGTCAGTCGATACGGAATGTTTCAGCACAATTATTTGTCCGTATACCAATATGGTAGCGCGCTGTGAACTGTGGTGTACATGTGTGCGTATCCCTTAATATTACTTTCAGTGATGACTAACAGGTAAACAGGTGTCACTCAGAGAAGACACAGAACACGTTTGATCTCAGAAAAACAGCAAAGTTTCTCTGAACCCTGTGTTAGCAAATTGGGCTACTGAATTTTCCAGGTACATCACCGGTAATGATCCCTTCCACCAAGCTGTCAGCCTGCTCGCCAACGGACACGAAATTATGTAAGAAAAGCTGCTTCTTCATGCGAACGTAAGATTACAGCTTGTATAACAGCCATCTGTTCAAGTCCCACTGCAATAATCTACATCTACAACTACATCTACATTTATAACACTTCTCTCCAGTTCACACTTCAGTGTTTGGCAGAGGGTTTCTCGTACCATCTACAGACTATTTCTCTATCGTTACACTCTCGAACAGCGCGCGAGAATAATAAACACTTATATACTCGTATTCCCCCGAGAGCTCTGATTTCTCTTATAAACCCCCGACGCAAGCAAAGGGGTGTTATAAGTTTAACGTGTGTATCTACGTATCTGTCTGTGGCATCGTAGTTCCGAAACCAAAGGTCCGATTTCAATGTAGCTTTTTTTATTTGAAAGCTGGTTTAATCGGGATGAGTCTTATCTACGTTCCATGAAAGTCTATTCAGTCGTTTAAATTTCATCGGCTAAATTAAGTAAAAATGTTTTCCGCCACCGCGCTCTCTTGATATACGCTACGTAACACATAAGAGCTACATCAAGTTGCGTAGTACCAGAGTGTAGAGCTCAAAAATATCTAGTTAAATGTTGATCAACAGTGATGATTTTTGTTTTTTGAAGTCGCCCGTTTTAGCACCTACTCAGCAGAAAAAGGGTGACTGTGACTCAACAATAAAAGATAAACACATGCTCTCACAGACTTGTTTGTAGTTATTTTTTAGGTCTAAATTTCAGTCTTAAATCACATGATTTTGTCCTAATAAGGCAGCACACTGCAGGAGACTTCAGTGGCAGACCCTTTTCTTCCGACTTGATTTAGAATTGACGCCACTGCTTATTCCTTGCACTACATAAATCGGCTAAATATATACTAAAACGGATCGATGAATAGATGTGTGAATTAAAAAAACAAAAACGTAAATTGTATAAGTCACAATGTTAAAATACGATGACAGTTTTCATTACATTTTAATTACTAATAGTAGCTACAAGTGAGAAGTGCAAAGTATTCGAAATATAACAATATTTTTAAATACTGCATTGCCAAAATCTTGCAAGTATAATAATATTTATGAAAATATTATACATATATTGTGAGAATAAGCAGATTTCGGCGAGGCAAGATCTCGCTTTGCCATTTCGTGTATCGTCCCGGACAACATTTGTGTGAGTTCGGGGTTGAGTGTGGATCGTACCGACTCAACTACTAAATTATTAACATTAAGAACCATTAAATAAGACTTAAATTGCAAATTTAAAAAAAACTACGAAAATATCCTATATATATGTATTACCTCTTTCAGTTTGTTATAAGCCGCAATATTTTGATCGAAGCGGCGTTGCGTGGGGGGGACCCCTAAGTACGAGGTGCATTCAAGTTCTAAGGCCTCCGATTTTTTTTCTCCGGACTTGAAAGAGATAGAAACATGCGCATTGTTTTAAAATGAGGCCGCGTTCATTGTCAATACGTCCCAGAGATGGCAGCACCGTACGGCAGGTGGTATTTTACCGCCAGCGGCGAGAATGAGAACTGTTTTAAATACTTAAAATGGCGACGTTTTGCTTACTTGAACAGCGTGCAATCATTCGTTTTCTGAATTTGCGTGGTGTGAAACCAATTGAAATTCTTCGACAGTTGAAGGGGACATGTGGTGATGGAGTTATGGATGTGTCGAAAGTGCGTTCGTGGGTGCGACAGTTTAATGAAGGTAGAACATCATGTGACAACAAACCGAAACAACCTCGGGCTCGCACAAGCCGGTCTGACGACATGATCGAGAAAGTGGAGAGAATTGTTTTGGGGGATCGCCGAATGACTGTTGAACAGATCGCCTCCAGAGTTGGCATTTCTGTGGGTTCTGTGCACACAATCTTGCATGACGACCTGAAAATGCGAAAAGTGATGCTGACGGAAGACCACATGGCGGCCAGTGTGGCATGTTGCCAAGCAATGTTGACGCGCAACGGCAGCATGAATTGGCCTTTCTTTTCGTCGGTTGTGACAATGGATGAGACGTGGATGCCATTTTTCAATCCAGAAACAAAGCGTCAGTCAGCTCAATGGAAGCACACAGATTCACTGCCACCAAAAAAATTTCGGGTAACCGCCAGTGCTGAAAAAATGATGGTGTCCATGTTCTGGGACAGCGAGGGCGCAATCCTTACCCATTGCGTTCCAAAAGGCACTACGGTAACAGGTGCATCCTACGAAAATGTTTTGAAGAACAAATTCCTTCCTGCACTGCAACAAAAACGTCCGGGAAGGGCTGCGCGTGTGCTGTTTCACCAAGACAACGCACCCGCACATCGAGCTAACGTTACGCAACAGTTTCTTCGTGATAACAACTTTGAAGTGATTCCTCATGCTCCCTACTCACCTGACCTGGCTCCTAGTGACTTTTGGCTTTTTCCAACAATGAAAGACACTCTCCGTGGCCGCACATTCACCAGCCGTGCTGCTATTGCCTCAGCGATTTTCCAGTGGTCAAAACAGACTCCTAAAGAAGCCTTCGCCGCTGCCATGGAATCATGGTGTCAGCGTTGTGAAAAATGTGTACGTCTGCAGGGCGATTACGTCGAGAAGTAACGCCAGTTTCATCGATTTCGGGTGAGTAGTTAATTAGAAAAAAAAAATCGGAGGCCTTAGAACTTGAATGCACCTCGTAAATAAAATAATATAAAAATGGTAAAGTATGAAATTTAATTAAAAGTAAGGTACCTAGGCAAAGAACATAAATATTGAAACAACAATATGAAATCGTTTAGTCTGCGCCTTAGCTGATTTACTCGGAAAAATTCGCGGTACAGAGGCAACCGTCAACGACGCCTGCCCTAGTGTGACTCCCCGTGCGCCGCATACCACGCACCGCGCTACTGGAGCGCGTGGGTTAATGAAGCATGAGCTAGTATGTATCATCAAACCACTGCAGAACATAGGCCTCATAAGGTAGATGAGTGCATACTTTTACTTAATTACGTACGAACTCATTTAAGCTGGTACGTAATTACGAAAAATTATAGTATAAAATAACGAGGTAACGGGACCGATTACCTCGTAGTTTGGTCCCTTCCCCCTCTTTTAAACTAACAATAACTAGGTAACGCTGTTACTTAACAACGTTATGCTAATTACAGACGAATTGAATTTCGTGTTTATATAATGAGCAACTGTAAATTCACTAGCTAATGCAAGGCGTAGATGCGAGACTGGAAGAACTGGAAAGGATGACGCCAAACAGAAGAGGCTTATATCTAGCAGTAATGGTAGTATTCTTTTCTAGAAAAGATAGCTGCTATTAACGTCATTTTTTTATTTACTTTCCGGCCCTCCGATGCGACAATGCTTGGATCAGAAAATTACATTTACATTAAACTTAAAAGGGCAATATGCATTTTTTTTACTTTTTAGAAGTTTTTTGTCGTTTTTTCTAAATTTTTAATTTAAGATTTTTATTACGATGATCGTGTATTCCTATGTAGGTGGACGTCAAAAAATATTATCACACTCGAAGGAGAAATTTCGCAATTCAAATTTGGTGAACAGACGTCGCCGCAACGAAAAATGCCTTGTAATTAATAATTCCCACCCCAATTCGTGTACCTCACTCGTAATACTAGCTCGACTACTTCGCGATAACACAAAACGAGCTGCCATTCTTTTTACTTCTACGCTACCCTCCATCAACCCTATCTAGTAAAAATCCCATAGCGTGCAGCTCGATTCCAGAAGAGGACGGACGAGTGTTGAGTAGACAGTCTCTTTAGTAGATCTGTTGCATCTTCTAATTACTGTGCCATCGTCTGATGATTACTTTCATATGCTATAAACAACAGTATCGTCTGCAAACAATGCAAGAGCGCTGCTCAGACTGTCTCCTGAATCGCTTCATTTAGGAACACCAGGTATCGCTTGTTTTTTACACGATGACTGTGTACTGTGATCATGTTGACAGGAAATCACGAAACCAGTCGCACAATCCGATATGTCGAAACCAGCGCTGAAATTATTCACACCTGAATAATACACCAAAGGATAGGCCCTGTAAAAATTTTAGGTGCTAATGCGCCCTACAAGTATTTCTAAAAAAAAAACGGCAAAATTAGTCATATTTGACGCACGAAGAAGCACTTATAACAGCAGTTCGTACAGCCCATCCTACCGACCGCGCGAATTGGTGAATAAACACACGCAGCCGTGATAAGAGAACGTAACGCCACGTAGTGCGATGTCCAAAGCGCTCTCATGGGAAATTTAAGCACTTAAACTGCACCAAAACTGCCTCAATTCATTAACTGTTTGAATAACTTGCAATTCATATCGTCGACTAAACTGCCGCATATGTAATTGTTACACAAGTGACTAGGAGAGGAAAGGAAATCAAGGCAATGTAGGAGGTCTATTCGGAAATAAAGGACTGACAGGTCGTGAAATGGAAACCACTGTGAAAATCCAGTTAGCTACATCTTCCAGTTACATCTCTACATAGTCTCTGCTCAGACTTACAAGACTCGTCGTTGCTTTGCACCAACTCTCCAATACCCTTGTCGTATACTTTCCGCCACTTCTCTTCATTGGTCTACAGTCTGTGCCAAAACGTTGTCTTCATAGCCAGCGGTTCATGTGAGCAGAGATGAAACTCAGAGCGAGCTAATTACAGGCCGAACTGTTGATGATCAATAACGTCCCACTGAAAATGCTGCAGGAGCATCTTCATTGCCCCTGCAGAGTGCGACCGGGGATTGTCATGAGTTAGGAAACACATGATAGTTAATGTTTGGGTGAAGTCCCTCACCAGGACCTCATACTTGGCTGCAGGCGCTATTTTCTAAGAATCTTTGCGTGCTCACTATTCGTTCAAAACTGAAAAGAGCGACGTGACGCGATCGACCGGGATAATAGTGACAATGCTCAACACATCTCTGCACAGCTTCGTGGGATTTTCACTGTCGATTCCATTTCGTGCCCAGTCGAACCTAACTTTCCGAATAGCCCTCCTATGAGGTTACATTACGAATTACGTTCATCAATCGGGACTTTAATTTGTAGACATGATATACTTTATAAAAATTTCTGTAGCACAGTTCTTGTGATAATATTTAAGTAGCGTAGATTTTATTAACAATGCAACAGTTACATGTTTATTCCTTGTAGTCGCAACAAAAACGCGAAGTGTCACTTGCACCAGGCACAGATGATAAAAGAAAATTCCTTTCATTCAGGCATTTCACAGTAATTACTAGTTTTATTCAGACAAAATTAACATGGAGCAAGAAATTGTCGTGTATATTATGCTGCGTATCAGGCATACTTGATCACGTTCTTAAAAAGAGGTGATGCAAACTGAAAATGCGAGAACGTCTGAAGTTTAACAAAACCGATCCGCTGATAAATATGAAATGACGTAGAGCTACCAGATATTATACTGTCCGATGGTTTTCTGAAAAAGATGCTTCACACTGTAGAAAAAATTCTTTACTTTATCGAAAGGTAACGGCGCATTGATTCTCACGAGCAGTTCTAAATCTTTAGGATGCTTTTTCTTTCACAGTTTTGCAAGTTTCATTTTGGCTCATATTTCATACATCGTGTAAATCTTTTTTCCATTTATGCGATTCCTTTTCAGATTTTACGAAACGAAACTTGGTTTTCACACTGCTTATGAATAAGCGTTTTTTCCCTTCTTTTAACTAAAAATATTTAGCCTATTCTTTCTAACATGTTTCCTTTGGGTTTGGAAGGTAGTCTGGACATTGATTAGCAAAACAATCTAACCACAATTCACAATCTAACCACAGTTCACGTACTCGACCGAGCTATTTTCTGTTTGCACTAATGTTTCCACAATTTCTAACGATCTGTAGACACCATTCGAATAAATGTCCAGGAAATGAACTTAGTGATTCCGATTGCATACAATATTCTTCATATTTCACAAGGTTGAAAATATTAATAGGATTCCACATTACTGTGAAACTCTGAAACCTGCTCAAAGACAAATACTATTAGCAAGTATATATGAAGAAATCACGAAGAAATTTAATTCAGTTTTGTCTCCATTGTTAATACTTAGCAATACTGCAAAGGCAACTGCTAACTATTATGGATATAGAAATAAGCTGCAAATTCACGCAAATAGTAACTGTTGAGAGTTGTGTCCGGGTAACCATCAACATAAACTGAAATTCGCTTTAGAAATTACGGTCGTGTTCTGCCGTGTGCCGTCAACCATGTACCCACAGTGTTGTGCCCACAGTGTTACGTAAACACTGTCTGCTGCTACAGCTACCGTAAAGGGTACAGATTTCTCCAACTGCCTATTACAAATTTCGCGTGGTTCAACAGATTTTGAAGAAATACTTGCAGTTATTTTAGGAGCTAAATTTTTTTACGTGGTGTTTGTTCGGTGTATTCTACCTGAATAACACATTCCAGGGCAGGTTTCGGCGTGACGGATTAGACAATTTTGTTATGAGATGATACTCCATAGGCACCAATTGATTAGAGGCCCCTAGTGAGGAACGAACCAACAGTACCAAAAGCATTCTAGGAATCTACAAATATGGAGTCAGTCTACGAGTTCTAAAATCGCCTGCAGACAGCACTCATTACTTCGTGTGAATAAAGAGCCAGTGTTTCACAAGAACGATAAATTCCGTGTTGTCACCAGTGACTATAGCTGCTCTTGGTTGTTCCTCTGCACTGATTTCTGTGGGACTTCTGAGGAAATTCACTTACACTTTGTGTTGTGGCGACTTTGGACATACAATTTTTGCAGCGACGGTTTTTACGCTAGGCAGCTTAGGGAGCTACGCTTCTTCAATCACAAATACTGTACTGATGAACGCAGAAAATCATCAGACAGACAGACCAATCAAAGCAACACACTTGTATGCAGAATTTCCATTCAGTAAAACTGTTGTCTCAGCTACAGGAATGTAATGAAGTTACATTATAATTGGCCTTATTTCTATACTATTTATCTAATTTCAACCACAGTCAAATCAAGAGACGTTACACTATAAAAACATTAATTAATACCTAAAGTGCTTAATGGAAACCAATTAACATATTTCCGTTATAAATCAAGGTTTAAATATAATTATATAAACACAGTGTTAAATAATAATCTCTACGTCCATTTTTCGGGTATTGAGTATTAATGACTTTGAGACAAATGGAACATTGAAGGGCTAACTTTAACAGGAATCTGTTGGTTTATCTCATTACCTTTTCCAAACTGCAGTCTGACGTCAGATGACATGTGCCACGCACGCTGCAAACAGGAGACATCGGTATCTCTACGTGCAATTGTCATATTTATAGTGATTGCGACCAAACCGGACTGATCCTACAAATCCCACTAATGACTCTGTCTGATCGTCGTTGTTCACACTAGTTAACAAAATGTTGAACGTTTTCCTTGCAGATTTCAAAGCATCACATTTTATGTGCACCGGCACAGTATCCACCAGTAGCAGTACATCAAAGTCTCCTTTCTCCACAAGCATGCACCCTGACAAGGAGAAGTTCCCAGCGGTGGATTTTTTGAAACCAAACATACGGTGATGTATGTTAAGATCCCAGGTATCATACCCTGCAACTCTTCACCCTGGTGCACCCTCATTTGCGAGTAACTGACGAAGAGAATTCGAAATTTTGCTTGATGCTCAACAGCATTAAGAAAGGTCCATCAAAAGTCCGATTACGGGGTGTCATGGCTAGGATAATAAGTTTCTCTTGCAAGAGGTTGTGGGTTCTAATTTTATCAGATGCAATAAAATTTTTATAGTTAAATCTTTATCGAAATGACTTTATTATTTTTATTCAGTTAATTGTTTCAAACGTAATTTTTTTAAATTCTAATCCTTTGTCACAGTGTTTATTTTAACCACCATATGGACTCTTTTCATTTGTTTCATTTTTTCTTCATATCATTCTTTTTCCAATCGGAATTTTTGTGAGTGTGGATTTACTTGTATTCATCTCTTATAATACTAAATTATTTGAAAATTTCGATCTATCAGTTAAAAAACAAAAGACCACATAATCTATTTATATTGACTGTGCAGTGGTGTGAAAAATGTAGTTTTCGTTACCAGGTGTGCAACGTTTTTTGCACGGTAATCGTCATACAAACATTCAAAACATAACCTAAATACCTATTGTACTACGGACAAAACAACGCAGGTGAAGATTTAAATGGAAGAAGGACTTACCAGTATAACAAAATTCAAACAAAATGAGAAATAAATATAATGAAAACAATAATGTTGACGAAAAAATATGGTGATAAAACAAAAATAAATCGAAATTAATACACAAAATTAATTAAAAAGACATAAACAAACATTTCAAGTGGAAAAAAATGACAGGAAGAAAAATGAGAGTAAATGAAGAACCTGATATTATGATTAAAATGTGGCAAAGGAAGGAAAATAACAAATTACACCTAAATTAATTAACTGAATAAAAATTATGATCAAAATGATTTCAATAAATATTTAAAAATGCAAAAAAATTCCTGCATCTATCCATTACGCAAGCAGACTATTGGCTGCAACTTTTTAACGTTACTGAGTGCCACACCAAATTCCAAACTTTTGTTTCGTGAGTTATTCACAAATGAGAGCCCACCACGGTGAATGGATGTAGTGTGTGATACATGGAATCTTAACCTACATAACCGTATAGATGGTTCCAGAAAGTCGATCCCAAAGCTGGGAATATCTCCTTGTGAGTGTGTATTCACTTTTAATTATTATTTTTTTTTTAATATTCTGATCAGCTAGGGTTTATCGTCTGATCAACCGAAGTATTTACCAGCTTTCGTTGCTCTTGAGAAATTCATTATTTTTTCATTGTAAAAAAAATCACATTTCCCTAAAACGTCCTCTCTAAAAAAAAAAAAAAACGCCTAACGCTTAATTTTACTGGTATGTCCGTCAGCATCTCTCAGAACTCCACGTTTTGTAGTGTTAAAATATTTCATGGGCCCTGATCCCAGCTCCGACCTGGCTATTGTTCTCTGTCACCTGTCGACAGCAACAAGGCTAAAACCCCTTTCACTCTCTTAGGTGCCTGAGGTGTCATTGCCTGGTGAGATGCAACTTCTTTTTCTGCCATCATGCGCCACTGATGCATAATACATGCATTAGATTTTTTCCACTTAAACTTGGCTTTAGAAAGCGTCTTCAAGAGTAATAACAATTTCTGCCGCCGGGTCATTTTTTTTTACCATGTCACTGAGGACGCAGATGGACCACAGGGTCACAGTTACAGAGTAAATACCTGTCATGTCGCAGAAGCGGTGCCGGTGTCCTCTGCGTATTCAAGTACACACCAGCTACGAACACCCAGAAAATTTACAGTGTTTTCCAGCAACAGCAATATACACTTTTTGAGCTAGACGCAATAATGCCAGACCTAGATAAATAGTGGTATCATTTACTTAGTCCCAGAATGGATAACTGCCGCTTTATGAAATTACTCTGTTACATTAATAAACTTAAATACATAGCGTAGAGATTCAGATTTAGGATCACTATCTATAACAACTACTTCTGTAAAGGAAAGAAAGTAACTTACGTCAATAACTTGATCATTATCGAAGCCACAGATGAGAAATACTATATTTGTACATATTCTCTCGGTGATAACGTTGCTCTGACAGACTTTCGGTTGGATACGTTTTATTAACTCTGGGCTAGGAGCAAACCTCGTTGCTCCAATTAGTTTCAGGATCGTCTGAAACCAATACATAGCAAGAGATATTTATTCAGGTATAAATCACATTAGAAATAATTTTACAATAATATTAACGATAGGTTAGCGATTCTAAAGTTTTTTAGACTAGTGCAATCTGCAAAATACTTCATGCTTTGTGTACCTGATCTACGTGTGGAAAAATTGGTGTTAGTATCTTGTCGCATGGTAGGGAAGAGTGGAGCAACACAGACTGGGCGGGTCAAACCAACTCGCAGAATATTTCCTGTTAGGCACTGCTATCGGGAGGCAACATTAAGAGTTCGTCAAGAGACAGCGACTATGAATAGTTCGAGCTTGATTTCGTTTGTATACTGGCCAATGTTTGGATTGTGCGAATTTTTGAAGCTTTTAACAGTTTCTTTTCCAGTTAGCACTAAGCTTGTTTATGGTTTTGAGAATTAGTATGTCAATCTGATTTACCATCAGTGAGTAAGTATGATTATCCAGTGTATTTAGTTGCATTTTTACAGTAAACTTAGCTTAGCAGCTGTTACTCGATAACCTGAAATCGCCGTATTTGTTTCATTGTGTACCGTGCGGCAGACCCGTCAACCGCTGGTGGGAAATACCGACGAAAGTCGGTCTTGCCCCGCAGTGTGTTTCATTACACTGTATAAAACAATTAAAGCTCCGCATTAGTAATATTAAGTGTTTCATAAAAATTTGCTCTAAATGGGGATGGAAGTTAACAGGAAATAAAAAGGCTTTGGACTAATTTTTTACTTTTTATTTAACATAAATGTTGTTTTACTTGTTACACAAAAAAATTGAAACTGCAGGAGACTGGTATTTTTATTAGAGCCGAAGATAAATTTCTGTTTCAAGTAAACTGTTCTCTTCAAACTGATAAAACCTCTTCTTTGATTTTTTATCACTCACAGCAAACAATGTTAAGTGTAATTTTTTACGTTCGTAAAAGTAATGCACTTACAATTTCATTTCAGATACAGTGAGGAACTATGTGCGACATCTCGGCAGATAGTCATAACAAGGAATGAGGGATGCAGTAAATGTGGTTCTTGAAGGATGAATGAGATATACTGCAGCAACTGAATTTTTCAACATACCTCGAACAAGCTGGATTGACAGGGTGAAATAATCGCGAAAAAACGAATTGACGCCCGAGCTGGCTTCTGAAAAGCGATTTCGTCGCTATGATACTGTGTTTTCTGAAGCTCAAGAAGAGGAAATAGTTGAGTATGTATTATTTATGGTAGAAAGACTCTGTGGCCTTACAGTTTCTGATCTACGCACGTTGGCATATGATTCAGCAGATAAAATATCCTAAACAATACCTTCAACAGAGTCGAAAAAGTGGCACGTAAAGAGTACTATTACGGTTTCGTTAACCGACATCCTAAATTAAAATTAAGGTCACCAGAGCATACATTTTTAGCTCAAGCTTGAGGTTTTAATAAAGCTGCTGTTGGGAAATTTTTTGACCTTTTGGCGTCAGTTTATACACAGTATAAAATTAAACCAAACGGTGGTACAGTGTGGATGAGATAGTGATTCTCACAGTCTCAAACAAACCTTCAAAGTTATTAGCCCCCCGGTGGCAAAAACAAGTTGGATGTTTATCTTGTACAGAACGTGGTGTGCTCGTTACTGTAGAAACACGTATGACTGCACCTGGGAACTTTATGCCGCCAATTTTTGTATTTCCCAGCAAGAAAGAAAATCCATTGTTAATGGGCGATGCTTCTCCAGGATCCTTCGCTTGTTATCATGAATCGTGGTGGATCCATAAGGATGTTTTTCTAATGTGGTTTAAGAAATTCATCTAATTTTCTGCCACCACTGGAAAAACCAATTTTGCTCATTTTTCACGGACATGTATGGCATACTAACAGTTTGGGTCTTATTGACGTAGCTCGGAAACACAGTGTTATTCCAACGGATTTTCCATCGCATACAACAAACCGCCTTCAGCCGCTAGATATTTCTTTTGTGGACCCCTTGGATTTTCCACCGCATACAACACACCACCTTCAGCCGCTAGATGTTTCTTTTATGGACCACTTTGAGTGCATACTATGAGCAAGAAACTAGACACTGGTTAATTGCGCGTCCTGGGCTTAGCATCGCCGTCTACCAAATCGGTAAGTTTGTGAATAGGGCTTTAACAAGAGTTACGCTTATGCAAACTGCCGTAAAGAGCTTCAAGAAGACTGGAATACACCCATTCACTAGAAACCTGTTCCCTAATCACCTATATGATCCATCTGAAACTACTGCTAGACTAGAATAATCAGATCCTACAACCTGTCAGCCACCAACTTCTACAGAAGCATCGAACTCCGCACAGCGTCAGGATTTAGCTTCGGGTGCACCATGTGCTGCACAGTCCCAGGGCTCTGCAACCCTCCTGAGTCTGGATTCTAGAATACCTGATGATAATCGTCCTCAGTCATCTACATCTGAAATACATGATGTTACGTGTTCTCGGCCTTCAACTTCTGAAGCACAAAATGAAGAAGGGAAACAGCTTTCCACTTTTGGAGCAACAAGTTCACTATATACGTCATCAGTGCCGAGTCCAGGGGCCTACAAAGATTACCAGTAGAAACAAGCGCATTTCTAATATCAACTAAATTACTAAGCCACCCCAAGAAGAAAAGGAGGGAGTCCAAAAGAAAAACTCGAGGGAAAAAGGAAAGACAGTCATCCTCACATCGTCACCTTATAAATCAGAACTGGAGACAGAGGAGAAGAAAAAAGAAAAGAAAAAGAAAATTAAAGAAGAAAGAATGAAAGCTGAAAACTAAGGAACGTTGGACACAGTAAAAATAAAAGGTGTCCAAAGAGCAAGCTTTCTTTTCAATCTAAGCGCCAAACAAAGTCTGAAAATAACAAAGTAAAAGAAAAGAAAGTGAAAGCAAATGTTGATGAAGTTGACGGTGACTTGAATGAAGAAGAAGAGGCCTGCACATTCTGAAATGAATTCTACTCTAACTCAAAAGACAGGGAGGGATGAGTTCAGTGTTTGAACTGTAAAGGATGGACCCTCGATGCTTGTACAAATTGTGAAGCGGAAGATACCAATTTTTTATGACTTATTTTCTTAAAACTTAAATATAACCACATGTAATGCTAATTTCTCATTTCATGGTGATAAATGTCTCATTACTTTTCAAAAAATTCATTTGTATAAATTTTTGTAAATTTTTGGATAAACTTTTTTACATTTAAACCTCGTGGGTGTTTTACACCACCTATGGGGCAAAACCATCATTTTGTCAACGTCATGAAAAAATTTCACAAAAATTAAAGCACTTAGCATTAACGCATTATATATGACTATTCCTACATCTGTAACATGCATATGATATTAATTACCTCACTTCACAAAAAAGTTAGCAGAAGTCCGATTTTCATAAGATATAATGTCAACAGGTCGGGTTTTCCCCACTCTCCCCTACTTTAGAAATTGTCTAGAGAATCTTACTCATAGCGACAATGACCAATCTGATATTGAATAGCCGAACTTTCAGCACAGAGGTCGTTTCTTTCTGTCCAAGTGCATCTGCTCAAATATCAGTTGCACAGAAGTTTATGAGTACACAGCACGTGTCCTGACGGGGACACAAATAGAGGTGTGCAGAATCATATGGACTGCGTATACGTGCGTCTCGAAGAAAAATATTTCTGAACCCAAACTGCAGACATATCCAGCTACAACCAGTTCGTAAGTACACTCAGTGGTAAAGAGGCCCACAAGTAACAGCTCATTCTCAAATCTGGACACCTGTGTCGGCTAGGTGCACACTGTGGAACTGAAGGCATTCTACCAAATGCGTCACGCCACACGACATTACGTAGCACTGACAACGTTAGCTGCTGTGAATGTGTGCGCAAAACCAACCAAATTATAGAGTCAAAAGTGATATCCTTCCTCCAAAGCATAACTGAAGCTGTTTCCAGTAACGTTTTCAGTAATTTTCCAGGTTTATTCACACCAGATAGTCGATTTCTCTGGGATACTCCTTTACGTGATACAATTGCATGCATTAGATTTGTTTTTAAGTGGCCTTATATTTATTCTTAACTAGTAGTTCATGCAGCTATACTATGGACTTAAGAGCTTGGTTGAAATTACTAGGAGTGTCGTTTGTATGGGACACATTTGATTTAATGCGATTCGACAACGTGTATAGTCTTTTACCACGGCGTGTGAATGCCTCATCACCAAATTGTAAGAAATCCGTTTAAAGTACTAAATACATAATTTCAAATCAATGCAAGTTCCTTACACCCTCTTGTAAACCCTCGTCGCCAGTTTTGTAAAGGCCTCGTAGCTACTGCTGTGGAAGCCGACTTGCCAATGTTGTTTCGGTAGGCCGAGTTTGTTAGTTCGTGAAACGGCTTCTGGTGCAGTACACCGCTAAGACAATTTCTCCCTGCCACTATTACACAGCTATGCCCCAGGGTCAGGTAACAGGATAGAGAACGAAGGTTCTACGACACTCCAACAAATTAGTAACAAAGTCAAACAAATGAGTTAACAAGGTTTACTTATATTTGCGACTTGTTGAATAATGAAGTCTGTAACACTGCTTGTAATATAACACAAAAAACAGCCCTCAATGTCTAAGTGCAAATAATCGTAGGCAAACTTCACGGTACGTAGCAAATACAATTGCAAAAACTGTCTGTTCAATTCTAAGAGTTCAGTAAACGACGTTCCCTTTCTAAGTCAGTCCTGGACGATGATCTATAATCAAGTGGGCGAGAGCTGCTCTTCTATCTTCCGAGTAGGCTTCTGTCCCTTATCGCCCTGTCATTGGCGGATTCTACTCGGCCAGGCGAAGTTGATATCTTCATTCTCAGCGCTTCCCGTGGTGCTCGTGGAACTCTAGCAAGAGTCGAGTCTCTATGTCACTGGCACCAGCTCGGATCTTTGCGCCTGTGGTGCTTTTGCCCTGGCTGTGTCTTGTTCGTACGACACTGCACGTACATCTACATCTAAGTTTTACAGAATGCCTTTCGATTATTCAGATATATTGATGTACTGAGAAGGAATACTTAACCTCAGCTGAAAATATAGTTTCCTTATGCTGCAAGGTACTATTTTCATCTACAGTGTCGTTCTCCAACAATGTCTAATCTGTGACAAATCCTGAGATCCTGACCTTACCCTAAATTCCTGAAAGAGGTATGTAACCGTCGCACCACTCTGTGGTCCTTCTTGCTTACCTTTACTTTTGGAAATGAACATTTCTAGTGTAGTTCATGGTGTGTAGAAGATGACCTGTAGCATATATCTGAAAGTTGCCGAGCACCGAACATTTGCATCTCGCATCACTGATTGTCGGTCTTTAAATGTATAATCCCTACACGGACAACCACCGTGAATAAAACTATCCTTTTATCGTGAATAACATTCTATACCGCTGCCCATTTTCGAGTTACCAGGCGTATTTACACCAACTCTTTCCCCATTCCCGATGGAACATCATGAAATAACCCGTCACGTAACCTGAGAGGATTAATTCAGTTTCAGATTTTAATTAATGCCTTATCTGTTTGAAACGATCACACAGTGTTTACATGTGCTGCTTGCCCCAATAACTGATCTATTTGTACGAGAAACATATTAACACTTTTGAAACTTTGGCTGCAGGATGCATTGGTGACAATGAAAATTTGTGCAAGGCAGGGACTCGAACCTGGATCTTCTGATTCACGCGACACAAACTTCCACAAGACACCACTTTCGTATTCTCTACATCCTGTACTCGCACAGATACTGTGAGTTTATGTTCCATATGGCTGTCAATCGCTGTAATGCATGTCTGAAGACCACTGCAAAATGTACACTAGAACAACCCAGAACTGCAATCTAGTATTTCAGGTCTAATAACTGGGCTTCGACTTTAACCATACATCTCTTCCTGTACGGCACTGACAATGTCTGTGCGAGTATGGGATGTAGACGAAAGTCATAGCATAAGGAAGTTTGCGTCAGCTCGTTGAACGTGCTCAGATGGCCCAGACGAGTGTGAAAGACCTTCATTAAAATTTGTAGCACAGTTGGAGCAGTGTTATTTTTTGCAACTTTTGTTGTGTTTTTGAATTTATGATGTTCGTTTAACTTAACAGAGTATACTTTATTAAATTGCTAGTTACATGTCAGTCTGGATATTTCTTATCTATTTAACTTTCAAAGAAATTAATTGTTAATCTCATGCTGTAAACTGCACCATAACGGTAGCTTTTATTATTTTTATGCTATTGAAATATTGGTGTAATTCTCTGTAGAAGGAAAATGAAATTTCTTGCAGATGAGTGAAAAATACTGCCCGTCGGTGTTTTATTCTTGGTTTTAGCTTTTTTTGGTTCGATATTTCTTCGGTATATTTGATAAAATAGGTTCCGTAATCAGGAAAGTAAAAAAAAGTTAGTAGAAAAACAAAAATGTTAGTCAAGATGACCGCTCGGGTCAAGTTGAAGATCCGGGTTCGCGTCCCGGCCCGGCTCAAAATTTCATTGTCACCAGTGCATGCTGCAGCCAAAGTTAAGCCACATTCGCAAATGCGAATGTGATTCCCGTATTTCATTTGGCTGTTGATCATTGCAGTGTCTGTTTCTTCAGACACGTACTGCAGTCTAATACAGTGAACAACTTCTAATTTGCTTCTCAGCGTTGGAGATACATTTTATTCGTCGCCATCGTCCTCTCCTGTAGCTTTCATGCTTCTCTTGCTCTTCTTTACTTTGTTCCCTATACTGCCATAGTTTTGTCTTCGTCATCAGAATAATCAGACTCGCTTTGTCCGTCATCATCCACCTCTATTTTACCCTTCGAGCTTCTCTTCCCATTGTCCTTTGCGTCAGCTATTGCCATAGTTCTGTGTTTGGCATTAGAATCATTATAATGAAGATCCTTATTTTATTCTCAGGTATTGTCATTATTTTGACTACTCGGAAAATCTAAAGTTTGTTGTTCGATATACGTGAGGGCTAGAAGGTAGTAATTTAAACACGATAAATAATTATGAAAGAACAAACTGCATGTCGTAATAAATCACAATTTCATCAGGTTACCTTCCATTCAGAAAGCTGTTGCACTCGGCGACTGTTATATCGACTTGTAAATTATAGACTGCAGCGATCAGTCGTCCTTTTTAAATTTTATTGACAGATCTAGATTTCAGCTAGAAGCTAGCCATTGTCAATGCACTGTTATTTTTGCTCAATGCATGTAATGCCTGCTGGTCGGGCTTCATCCACAGTTAACTGAAATGTGGATGAAGCCCGACCAACAGGCATTACATGCATTGAGCAAAAATAATAGTGCACTGACAATGGCCAGCTTCTAGCTGAAATCTAGATCTGCCAATAAAATTTAAAAAGGACGACTGATCGCTGCAATCTGTAATTTACAAATCACAGTTTGATGTAACAATTTCGTAGAACCAGTTTCGAGGCATAGTGTCTAATAATCCCGGTATCAGCCATCTATGACACCCCAGCTGGTACCCGTCTGAACAACGTTCGTGTGATATTTTAAGAGGGACCAGGTTTTACACTGCTAGGTGTGTACAGGAATGACGGTGAAGATTTGTAGTGATATTGTGTGTTTGTCCTCACTTCGCAACTAATAACTATGAGGCCTGTCAAAACAGAGCAATAACGTCTCTCAGAAGGACATCACCCCATACGCTTTCTCTGAAATTTGCCTAAAGACATAGTAATCAATGAATTGTGACGTGTAACACTGAAACATTGAACTGTCGCAGTTTGCTGAGCACAATTTATTGTTATTATAGTTCTGTGTTTCACAGCGGCGACACCTGCTATGTTAAAATCGAGTGGATAAACAAATAAATATTGTTTCATTGCCCTAGTAAGTTACGTCTGTTTTGTATCACTGCTGACAATGTTTGAACGAATTTTAAATGAGTTTTGAGGATTTATCGATGACATTGAAGTTTTAACAAATAGTAGAGTCTGCAGAATGGAAGTTCCACTCTGCAGCGGAGTGTGCACTGATACGAAACTTCCTGGCGGATTAAAACTGTATGCCGGATCTAGATCGAACTCGGGTTCAAATGACTGAAATGGCTCTGAGCACTATGCGACTCAACTTCTGAGGTCATCAGTCGCCCAGAACTTAGAACTAATTAAACCTAACTAACCTAAGTACATCATACACATCCATGCCCGAGGCAGGATTCGAACCTGAGACCGTAGCGGTCGCTCGGTTCCAGACTTTAGCGCCTAGGACCGCACGGCCACTCCGGCCGGCTCGAACTCGGTATCTTTGCCTTTCGCGGGCAAGTGCTGGTAGAGGAATCTGCCAGGAAGTTTCAGTAGAGTCTGTCTATACAAGGCGTTAAACTATCCTAAATGAATTCTTACCTGGACAACGGATGTTAAAGGTGCTAAAATTCTGAACAGCGGGCTCTTCATGTGGTTCATGAAAGCAATTGGTGCCAGGCTGAACATTGCCCGAATTTTTTCGTTGTAGTGATGCTTCAAAGACATTCCGACGTAGAACATGGTCGTTCCCATGGAATGCCCAATATAAAATATTTGCTTGTGGCCAGTGGCGTTTAAAACGTGGTCTATTTGTGCCGGCATGTCATAAATACCATGCTCGTGCCAGCTGAAACACGTGAATGAAAGTTATTTTCATCTGCATGACAGCCCATTCTCTTTAGCCAGATATCTTCGTGGAATTTGTTAATAATCAGCTTTATAAATACATAACGCTGCTCTGTATAATTTATTTTTATTTTCGGGTTGCGAATCTAATTACAATAGTTAACAGTCGTACGAAATTTGTAGCATTAAGTTAAACAGGTTGATTTCCTGGTCCATAGTGCCTGTATTAATAGTTCAATAGCTGAAATAAGAGGATAGCTACCCCGGAGGAGTTACGAAAATTTCTAGCATGCAGAAACGCTCTGTCCTAAACCAGAGGTAAATAAAAGAGAACGGTGTTTCATAATTCAGTCAGCCTATCTGTCTACGAAATGTGGTGTGTGTGTGTGTGGGGGGGGGGGGGGGTGGAAAAGAAAGAGAGAGAGGGGGGGAGGGGGAGAGAGGGGGGGAGAGAGAGAGAGAGAAAGTGAACCCACTCGCATTATTATCATCACACCTTCAAAATCAACACAGCATTAACTTTCACTTTATCTTACAAATATTTTTATCATTTAATATTTAAGCTCAAATCCTTGACGGTGTCATATACCAAACTTAACTACAATTTTGACTTGAAAAATCAAAGAAATCAGAAATGAGAAGAAAGAAAACCTGACCATCGCGTAAGCTTGATGTAATACAATACTGAATTGTTTTGATCGGAAAACACTTTCTGCGTTTTAGAGTTTGTCATGCAAGACGTGCACTAACCAACAGTATTTAGAAATTAATACCCTGGAAGGATAGGACAAAACGTAAGTGATGTTTAAAATCTTCGCGATAGCCAAAAAGTAGTGGGAGAAATCAGTAAAACAGGGACTACTTGCATAAGGCAGAAATAAGGACTCGAGAGTCATTTCAATCCAAATGTTTGATCTTCCGCAGTGGTTGTTTGAGAATGTGTTTACTTAGTTAGGGTTAATCTAAATATTAGGGCGGATTAGTATAAGATTTGTTACGTAGGACATTCTGGAACTGAAAGGCATGGTTAATTAATTTAAAGAGATTCGCTTCAGTTATACACCTGAAGACGGGATTTTAACATTCCGACACCGGTCGTGGTTTGAACAATTCATTAGTACAACTGAAGCGGATTTCTTTCAATAAATTAATTAATTCTGTTTATATTACTGTTACGTATGTGTTCATTCAGACTCAGTTCTCAGAGTTTCTGTTCCGCTAAGACATTAAAAATACTCACAGAAAATTGCAATGGTTAACCATTCACTTTTTCCTCACACTGCAGCATGTGCCATAGGACAGATAGGGTAAAAAACGTATTTTATTTTTACGACAGAAAATGTGAGGTGTCTAAATGGAAAGTTTTGTACGAACAACTGTTTCTACTTTGAAAAGCTCAGATATTACTATTAAGTTATCTGGACACGATTAGAAGGTCTAGGTGAACCTCAGTTAATTATCAGATGATTTTACCGGCCTCTCCATTCCGCCGTAACAGTTGTAGACTCAGTCAGTGAAAGTCTCGCTCAGTATCGCGGAAATAGACTAGGAATTCTATTGATTCATTGCTGGTAGTACAGACCGACACAACTGCAAAGTACTTTTGAACACGTTTTCCGAAAACTGCCTTTCCACAAACAGTGACAATATTTTAGGCATTCTAGCTACATAGCTGAAACCAGACGTGACCTTATCGACAATGTCAGTTGTAGAGGCAGGAATCGGTGATGATATCATTATAGCGATGATGTGTACTGAAGTTAACAAATCCGTCAAATGGGGTAGGAGAGTATTTATTCTAAAAAAAGCAAATAAGCAGTGGTTAGCAACCTACTTAGACAGTGAATGGAAATCAATTAGTTCCAGTATGACAGACGTGGAGAAAGTATGGACAAAGTTTAAACGAATTGTAAATTTATTTGACTGTCCCATTGACTCCCGCATGGAGGACACAGAAATAGGCATTCGTGGCGTAGAAAAGCACCTGAAAGAGTTAAAAAAGAAATAAGTGGCCAGGTTCACATGGAATTCCAGTTTAGCTTTAGACGGAGTACTCCACGACGCTGGCCCTTTACCTAGCTTGCTTGCATTTATCGCAAATCTCTCTCCGAGCGCAAAGTCATAATCGAGCGGAAAAAAGAACAGGCGACTCCTCTAAATAAGAATTGTAAAAGAAAGGAGCCGCATAATTACAGAACCGTATTCTTAATGTTACGGCGCCGGTACGCCAGTCGGGAACGATGGAGAAGAGAAGGCTGTGAGAAGAAGTCAACCAATCGCACGCTGACCTGATCTCCCTTCCAGGACGACAACGCGACAGTAGCGGCACCTACGTGAAGAGGACTTAAATGCCGCGCCCGACTGGCGCGGCCAACTTGCAAGAGCAGCTTGAAGATTAGCCACTTGGATAACAACGTCAACGTTAACGACGTCGTTAGGAACCTATGTGTTTCTCTGTTCTGAAGAAGACTGATTACTTTGTATGTTACCCTTTGCTTGCGATACATATCAAAGTTAAGTATTGTAATTGCCTTATTGTAATAAAACTCATTAATACGTGTTGTTTGATTGTTTGTCTAGCGAACCGAGCAGGCGAGGTTCCTAGACACAACACTTAACAGCGGTTTGCTGCACAATTCTTGAACACATTCTGAATTCCAATGTAAAAAAATTTCCTTCAGACAGAAAAGCTTCCGTCCATAAATCAGCACGGACTTCGCTCGTGCGAGACTCAGCGTGCCATTTTCTGACATAATATCCTGCGAATCACAGACGGAGGGTAACGAACAGGTTCCATATTCCTAGATTTTCCTAAAGCGTTTGTCATGGTGCCCTAGGGAAGTGTGATAGGACCAGTCTTATTCTCTATGTACATAAGTGCTCTGACGGACAAGGTGATTAGCAATTTACGGATGTATCCTCATCACTCTGCGTTGTACGGGAAGGTGTGGTCGTTGAGTAACTACAGTAGGATGCAGAATGAATTACACAGTATTTCTGCTTGGTGTGATGGATGACAGCTCGTTCTAAATGTAGGAAAATGTAAGATAATGCGCATAATTAAGGAAAACAGTCTTGTAACGTTCGAACAGAGCATTAGTTGTGTGCTGTTTGACACAGCCACATCGATTAAATACCGAAGGGTAAAACTGCAAAGCGATATGGAATGAAACGAGCACATAAGAACGGTGGTAGAGAAGGCAATGGTCGACTTCGGTTTAATGGGATATTTTAGGGAAGGGGACCGCCTATAGGACACTAGTGCGACCTTTTCTTAAGTGGTGCTCGAGTGTTTTAGATCGCTAGCAGGTCGGATTAAAGGAAGACATCGAGGCAAGCGTCCTGCTAGATTTGTTACCCGTACGTTCGATCAGCACGGAGGTATTACGGAGGTGTTTCGTGAACCGAAATGGGAATCCGTGGACGCTTGGCACTATTGACGAGCCGGCCGGTGTGGCCGAGCGGTTCTAGGCGCTACAGTCTGGAACCGCGTGACCGCTACGGTCGAAGGTTCGAATCCTGCCTCCAGCATGGATGTGTGTGGTGTCCTTAGGTTAGCTAGGTTTAAGTAGTTCTAAGTTCTAGGGGACTGATGACCTCAGCAGTTAAGTCCCATAGTGCGCAGAGCCATTTGAACCATTTTGAACTATTGACGAAATTTAGAGAACTAGCATTTGAATCCAGTTGCACAACGATTCTATTACCGGCAACGTACATTTCGCGTAAGGACTACGAAGACAGGTTCAGAGAAATTACAGCTAGTACGAAGTGTTAAAGCCAATCGTTTCTCCTTCGCTCTATTTGTGAGTGGAATAGAAAAGGAAATGGCTACACTCCTGGAAATGGAAAAAAGAACACATTGACACAGGTGTGTCAGACCCACCATACTTGCTCCGGACACTGCGAGAGGGCTGTACAAGCAATGATCACACGCACGGCACAGCGGACACACCAGGAACCGCGGTGTTGGCCGTCGAATGGCGCTAGCTGCGCAGCATTTGTGCACCGCCGCCGTCAGTGTCAGCCAGTTTGCCGTGGCATACGGAGCTCCATCGCAGTCTTTAACACTGGTAGCATGCCGCGACAGCGTGGACGTGAACCGTATGTGCAGTTGACGGACTTTGAGCGAGGGCGTATAGTGGGCATGCGGGAGGCCGGGTGGACGTACCGCCGAATTGCTCAACACGTGGGGCGTGAGGCCTCCACAGTACATCGATGTTGTCGCCAGTGGTCGGCGGAAGGTGCACGTGTCCGTCGATCTGGGACCGGACCGCAGCGACGCACGGATGCACGCCAAGACCGTAGGATCCTACGCAGTGCCGTAGGGGACCGCACCACCACTTCCCTGCAAATTAGGGGCACTGTTGCTCCTGGGGTATCGGCGAGGACCATTCGCAACCGTCTCCATGAAGCTGGGCTACGGTCCCGCACACCGTTAGGCCGTCTTCCGCTCACGCCCCAACATCGTGCAGCCCGCCTCCAGTGGTGTCGCGACAGGCGTGAATGGAGGGACGAATGGAGACGTGTCGTCTTCAGCGATGAGAGTCGCTTCTGCCTTGGTGCCAATGATGGTCGTATGCGTGTTTGGCGCCGTGCAGGTGAGCGCCACAATCAGGACTGCATACGACCGAGGCACACAGGGCCAACACCCGGCATCATGGTGTGGGGAGCGATCTCCTACACTGGCCGTACACCACTGGTGATCGTCGAGGGGACACTGAATAGTGCACGGTACATCCAAACCGTCATCGAACCCATCGTTCTATCATTCCTAGACCGGCAAGGGAACTTGCTGTTCCAACAGGACAATGCACGTCCGCATGTATCCCGTGCCACCCAACGTGCTCTAGAAGGTGTAAGTCAACTACCCTGGCCAGCAAGATCTCCGGATCTGTCCCCCATTGAGCATGTTTGGGACTGGATGAAGCGTCGTCTCACGCGGTCTGCACGTCCAGCACGAACGCTGGTCCAACTGAGGCGCCAGGTGGAAATGGCATGGCAAGCCGTTCCACAGGACTACATCCAGCATCTCTACGATCGTCTCCATGGGAGAATAGCAGCCTGCATTGCTGCGAAAGGTGGATATACACTGTACTAGTGCCGACATTGTGCATGGTCTGTTGCCTGTGTCTATGTGCCTGTGGTTCTGTCAGTGTGATCATGTGATGTATCTGACCCCAGGAATGTGTCAATAAAGTTTCCCCTTCCTGGGACAATGAATTCACGGTGTTCTTATTTCAATTTCCAGGAGTGTATTAGCGGTAAGTGGCACCCTCCGCCATGCACTGCATGGTGACCTTCTGAGCGCTGATGTGAAATTAGATGTAGATGTAGAACTTTAAGATATGAATCTGGTGCTAACTACCCAAACTAGAAAAAAGTTACTAACTCTAAGCAGTTTACTTATGAGCTAGCATCTTAGCGTTTGAACTTAACAAGTTTAGCACTGACCTCGTTTCAAAATGTGCATTTCTTACTATCTGCATGGAAATTTGTAAATATAAATGTTCCAATCAAATGGCTCTGAGCACTATGGGACTTAACATCTGAGCTCATCAGTCCCCTAGAACTTAGAACTATTTAAACCAAACTAACCTAAGGACATCACACACATCCATGCCCGAGGCAGGATTCGAACCTGCGACCGTAGCGGTCGCGCAGTTCCAGACTGTAGCGCCGAGAAACCGCTCGGCCATCCCGGCCGGCATAAACGTTCACTGGTGACCCCTAAGATTCAGTCCACTGCCCACCACGACAATAAATAGTGGCGTTGCAGTTACGTTGCGCGGTACGGAAAGTAGCAAGTGATTAAAATTAAAGTGGAAGCACACACAAAGCTCCAGTGTGGGCTGTAATTATCGTGCGTCAGCGAAATTTGACGTATATTAGTGTGGAACCGATTTAGAACGAAAAAATTCCAATTTTGCCACTAGGGGCAAATCAGGCGCTGTGAATGCAAGAAAGACGTATACATATATGTTTCCATATTACAGTTTATTAGGAACTGGACGTGGGCATAAAAAGTGCCTTTAGATATCCCCAGAGTTAAAAGTCAGATGGATTTAGAGTTTCAGCCCATGTATCAGGAAAATCTCTGGAGTAACACGTTCGTGGGAGGCTGCATTAAGCAGATCTTTGGTTCAAATGGCTCTGAGCACTATGGGACTTAACATCTGAGCTCATCAGTCCCCTAGAACTTAGAACTACTTAATCCTAACTAACCTAAGGACATCACACACATCCATGCCCGAGGCAGGATTCGACCTTCGACAGTAGCAGTCGCGCGGTTCCGGACACAGCAGATCTTTCAACGGCGAGAGACATGACGTGTTGTCTCGTCCTACATGAAAATAGTTGATTCCATACAGCTGCTCTCTTCGAAAGCAGGAATCACATGCTGCACAAAGAGCTCTGGATAAGGTGCAGACGTCACGGTACACCTGGAAGGTGCTTGTGAATCCACCTCACACTGTCTTACACGGTGAGTGCAATGGCTGTTCGTGCACAACACCCTGTTTAACAGCACTCGATATTCGGCCTTTCTGTATATTCACTGCACCATATAGTGCAAAATGTGCCTCGTCATTCCATATAATATTACCCTGCCACATGTCATTAACATCGATCCGCGCCAGGAACCGAAGAGCAAATTCAGAACGTTGTTGCGGATCAAGAGGGTTTCAGTTGCTGCACTGTCTGGATTTTGCGCCGATACCAATGTAATATAAACCGCAAACTTTCTGTACCGTTGTCCATAGGATGGACAATTCTTGTGGCACTGCACGAGCAATAGCACGTAGTCGATGTACCTGCTGCATGATCAGTTACAGCAACAGAAACCTCGACAACAACTTCCAGTGGGATGGGACGCTTTCCTCTTCCAGATGTCACACCAAGTCCACCCGTATTTTCGAATTTCATTATCATCTTCTTTAAACCATTTAATGACATCGGGCGTCTCCTCAGGCATTTCATCGGCAACACTGTCTCAGTGCAGCACTTTAATTGCTGCCGTTCACATAAAACAATCTCACTAACGGCGCACCATCTCTCTTCTCGATAGCCATGCTGTTAACTCACGTTGTGGGTTAACATACATACACATAAAGATTTGTAAAGGGAAAGTACGGCCTACTTGCCAGTGACCGCCATTTTGGTCCACTACGCCGCTGGTGATATATTGACTTCCGCAACATATTTCAGTATATTTAGCTGTGTAAATTAAAGAAGTGAACCCAACCGTCTAATGTACTGCTAAAACTAATCAATGGCTTCAAACGGAACAAATTTAAGCTAAATGAGTGGAAAAGAATTTGTTGTGGCGAGTACGAAAAATTTTTTTTCCTGCTATCCTTTATTAATAGCGAAAGCAGATTTCGCAGTTATTGTTGTGGTATCGAGTTTGAACAACTGTTTTCTTAATTAACGTTAAATTGATACTATCCAATAGTCAGCGGGACAAAAGGGAACCAATATTAGTTCACAAATGTAAGGAAAAACCCGTCGCTAATTTAAAGCTCTATATCGACATACTTCTTGTTCCTGCTACTCGGTACTACGAAAATTCGCCCAATGTCTCTTCTATTATACGAAATAAAGCATTGGATTGAAATATATATATGCACGGTACGTTAGTAAACAGAACTGACAAAGATGCCTATATGATTATGCATACTTTATATTTTTGTCAGATCTATCTCAAAAACTTTTTCTGCAAATTTTTCTATGACATTAAGAATAGTTCAAATAGCTCTGAGCACTATGGGACTTAACTGCTGAGATCATCAGTCCCCTAGAACTTAGAACTACTTAAACCCAACTAACCTAAGGCCATCACACACATCCAGGCCCGAGGCAGGATTCGAACCTGCGACCGTAGCGTTCGCGCGGTTCCAGACTGTAGCGCCTAGAAGCGTTCGGCCACTCCGGCCGGCTGACATTAAGAGAATGATTACGAAAGTACAAGAGAATACAACATTTTTAAGGTGTGTTCGAAGAACACTAAGCCTACGATCAAAAGTAGACTGTAGGAAACAGTAACAACTCTATTTGTATTAATAAAACATCGGTTAGCGGCCAGGCTGCAACAGTAATAATAGTCTCCTGGTAACGGCAATGGTTACTGAATGAAAGGTCGTAGGTTCGGTAGTTGTCTAGAGCAATTTTTTTTAGATTATATTCTGTGGAACAAAGTACAATTTATTATTGTGAGAATCGTAAATATAAGTTTAAACCATACTGTACAGTCGACCAGGTCAAACGTTTTACCGGTCATGATAACTTTGTACGGTACCACTCACTATTTTTCGTTTTATGTGCTAACTGTGGCAGTTTTATCTCTAAGATTTCTATTTTGTAATTAAATTGCCATTAAACCATCCTATTAGCTCTTCTGTCTTTTTTTGCTGTTCGAATGGATTGGAAATGAAGTAACAAAAGTGTAAAAAGGAGACGAAGACAAAAGGCCAGAAATGAATAAAATTAATTGAATGGTTGAGTCGAGTTCCTGCAACCTTTCCCACTGTGACCAATATTCTCCTTCTTGTTGCATCTCTCTCTTCGGAAGGAATTCTGTACAGTGTTCCCCCCTTTTCGCTTCGAAATGAACAGCCAAAAGCAAAGCACTGAGGTATTATTCTACTTAAAACTTCGAAGGTACACAACAATTCTTACGCTTCACACGTAACGCTTGGGCCCACAATGACTGCTAATGTCACGTGACGCAGTTTTAGCCAGTCCTGAACGGCGGACGGCGACAAACGCAGGGGAAAAGGATGGACATACATTCCTTTATACAGAGCTTTGCAAACTCACAGTGTAGAGCGCCAGATTTGCACCTGGTGGCCACAACAGGAACTAATTTGTTTTCCAGCGAGAATCGATTCCGCTTTAACGCATTTACCTATCTACCAGGCATTATATGCCGATAATTACAGTCCACGCTGGACCTCCCTGATTAGCTGCACTTTAATTATAAAGACCGGTTATGTAAGCGCAGCTGAATCGAATGGGGAACCAGCCTAGTGACAATAGGGGCCGCAAATAGGATCAACTGACACGAACGACTTTGAAAATGGGCAAAAAATTTTAAAATGATTTTTAAATTTTAATTATTGTGGTGTCACCGCCAGACACGACACTTGCTAGGTGGTAGCCTTTAAATCGGCTTCGGTCCGTTAGTATACGTCGGACCCGCGTGTCGCCACTATCAGTGATTGCAGACCGAGCGCCGCCACACGGCAGGTCTAGAGAGACTTCCTAGCACTCGCCCCAGTTGTACAACCGACTTTGCTAGCGATGGTTCACTGACAAAATACGCTCTCATTTGCCGAGACGATGGTTAGCATAGCCTTCAGCTACGTAATTGCTACGACCTAGCAAGGCGCCATTACCAGTTACTATTGATACTGAATCAGGTACAGTCAAGAGCGACGCTCATCATTAATGGATTAAAGTTAAGTATTCCATCAGCTACGTCCGTTTTTCTAAATTCTAATTTCCTTGTCCTGTTCCAGACCTCACGCCAGCCTGCGTGAGCTAAAACGCGTGCCTTTCGGCTTCCTCTAGTAACCCGGTGTTGGCTCTCCTGCCAACCAAAACAATTATCGCTTTCACCAGATGACCGTATATTGGACGTGAATAGTGGGGAGTGGCTACAGGGCAATGTTCAACGTTACTATGTTGTAAACAGTGTGTGTTAGTACTTTCTTGTTTCATTAAAAAAACTGGCTATTTAAAAGTTTAATTTACACCTCAGAATTGGGGGATCGCGTAGTTTATATGAGCTCTTATTATATTGTTCTTTGTACAGATTGCCTGAGGATGCACCGGTAAGTGGTGCGAAACCGGTCGCAGATTTAATAAAAATCATTCACATAGCCAGTGCGGAATTTTTTGGAATTTTGTTTGAAAAAATATATGGAAAGTGCTTGAAAGGAGTTGAAACCAGGAGTAGGCGTCAAGATGTTGGACGCAAACTCCTCTTCGCACAATGTGGAGGCTTCTAGCTTGCCCGCTCTGTAAGGTGGGGTAGGCGCTGATTTGTGGTATATAGGACGACAAAGCTGGTGCAGGCATAAGCGTGTAAGAGCACTTGGTAGGTGCACGTTGTTGGACATTGAACCCCTCAGCAGTGTTCCCATGTTGACGCAACGGAATCGTCAATTACGATTGTAAGGGCGCAGGATCGTCGTAATCTGACTGCCGACCAGTGGAAGGGAGTCTCCTGGCCGCATAAAACACGTTTCTTATAACACCATGAAATTTCGTGTCCCGAACAACGTCACTCAAGACACTGCTGTTCTAAACATGCACCGCGCCTCGGATACAGGCCGATGTTGGTAGTATTACTCCGTGGGGGAGGTTCACCTGGGCTTCCATGGAACCTGCGGTAGAAATCGGATGTACCGTAACACCTGCAGACTACGTAAGCATTAATTCTGACCACCTGCATCCCTTCATGCTTGAAAAGTTCCCCGACGGCAATGGCACCTTTCAGCAGGATAACTGTCCGTGTCACAAAACCAGGATCTTGCTACAGCGCTTTGAAGTGTATAATAGTGAACTCGTGCTGATGTCCTCACCACCAAGTTGGTGTAATCCGAACTGTATGGAACATATTTGGGGCGCTTAGGGCACCAGCTCAGTGCCCACAAACCCTAAGTTCCGGGAATTTCGTGCAAAATGCATCACCATATCTGTATGATGTGAAAAACGGCAATTGTCCAAGCATAAAGAAAAGTGTGAAGTTATTCACATAAATACTATAAAAAAATCCACTACATTTCGATTACGCGATAAGTCACACAAATCTGAAGGCTATAAATTCAACTAAATACTTAAGGGTTACAATTACAAATAACCAAAACTGGAACGACCACCTAGATACTGTTGTCGGTAGAGCAAACCAAAGACTGCGATTCATTGGCAGAACAATTAAAAGGTGCAACAGGTCTACTGAAGAGACTGCTTACATCACGCTGTCCGCCTTATTCTGGAGCATTGCTGTGCGGTGTGGGATCCGCATCAGGTAGGACTGACGGATGACATCGAAAAAGTAGAAAGAAGGACGGCTCGTTTTGTATTATCAAGAAATAAGGGAGATAGTGCCACAAATATGAAACGTGAATTGGAGTGGCAATCATAAAAACAAAGGCGTTTTTCCTTCGACGGGATTTTCCCATGAAATTTCAGTCACCAGTTTTCTCCTCCGATTGCGAAAACATTCTGTTGGCACCCACCTACATAGGGAGAAATAATCATCACGATAAAATAAGAGAAATCAGGGCTCGCACAGAAAAATTTAAGTGCTCGTTTTTCCCGCGCGCTGTTCAAGAATGGAACTGTAGAGAGACAGCTTGAAGGTGGTTTATTGAACCCTCTACCAGGAACTTTATTGTGAATAGCAGAGTTATCACGTAGATGTAGACAACAGCTGCTACATACATCCGGAAGCCTGCTACAGAATATCCCAATTCATTCCACTTATACTCTCTGCTGTATTGTCTGCTAAAGGTTGCCCAACACACCTATAAAGCAGGTGGTCGTAATGTCTTGTCATCAGCGAATCATCGGTGGGTTTCTGATGAGCACCACATACTACCTTGTGCTGCTTAAGTAAGATCTGTGACACTGAGCTTCCGTAGTAAATAAAGTAAATATGACCTGCAATGAAAATTTCTTCTCATAGAACTTGCTGGAAAGAAGGTGGTAGCTCGGGACTCTAATTCGGAACTTCATGTTGCTACACGAAGGGGCAAACTGTGTTCGAGTTCCAGTCTGGTATACGGTTTTAGTCTTTCAGGCCTTTAAATTCTCCTATAAGTGGTATCTATTTGTCTTCTTTCTCACAGACTCGATGCAGCTTCTAATTCAATGTGAATGAAGTCCCATGCTTCTTGACAGAGCGAAGGGGAATGCGGGAGACCCGCCCTGCCATACGAGGCAAGATCCTAATGGAGGTGGTTTGCCGTTGCCTTCCTCCGACCGTAATGGGGATGAATGATGATGATGGAGACGACACAACAACACCCAGTCATCTGGGGGCAGGTGAAAATCCCTGATCTCCTTTTGTGTACTGAATACGTGTTTCACCGTACACCATCTGAGTTTTGGATTCCAAGTCAATTGTACCCATGGTTGGCACTAATGCTATCGACAGCGGCTGTGTCAAAGATATCGCAAGATCAGGTGCCCTCAGTGATCTCTATGCTGGGTGCCCTCTTTGACGCGTATCTGAACAGTGAGAAGTGACTACAGGCAGCGAATGGAGGTGGACGTTCAGACTGGAGAGACCCGTAATGTCTTTACAAGTCACTTAGACGTGAACGATGCCGAGAGCAGGCTGTTAGCTCTTGGATGATTAGCACATGGTTTCTGCGCCATCGAAGAGAACCACGTTTAGCTGCTTGTGGTAACGGGCTCCTGGCTGATATATGCTGGCGTTACAGTGACATTCGAATGCTTCCAGGGCGGGATCAAGTCCTTCCAGATACATGTTACGGCGTACGGTTGAGTCTGCATGTGCATATGTGTTCACGAGGAAGTAACAGCCACATTCGATAAGCTGTGGTGCGCTGGGGGCGCTCTCAGGTGATGCTTGTCGGGTTATTTTTGAACTGGATGATGTTATGATAATGGGATCAGGGTTTGTAGGCTGTTTTGTGGTACGTTATGGTTACGCATCACTAACATTGCACTGTGTATGTTTTTGTTTTTGCATCTTAGTCTAAAGATTAATGCCGCCGGTATACTGTAAGCTTGGACAGTAATTATTTCTGCGTGCTTATAGGTACGACAGTATTGTGGTCGTTCGTCAAGTTGGTCAAGAACATTACGGTGCCTGTCTTGTCCAATATTACTGAATTTTTTTTCTGTTTGTGGCACCAAGTAAAATCGTGGTCGATGATTTATACTGTCGAGGCTCATGTGACGCTTACACAGTAACATTAAGGTTTGCTTTAAGGCTGAGGCTTCACTACATATATTTCTGAGGCAAGATTATAAGTAGTGCATGTCTCGCTGAACCTTATTATGTTTTGTTCGAACTATTGCGCGTCACCTTAAAAGATTTTGTTACCTTCCTGGCCGAGATTTAAAAATTATGTGAGGTGTCAGGCAAATCCAACACCTTCCATGAAAACCCTGACATGATAAGCAAATCCAGAAGTATGTCACATAGCTCCGAATAGATCGTGACATTAAATTAACCAAAGTAATACTAGTAACGAGTGAGCAAATGGAATACCACAGACTTACACAAGAACGCTTAAATGCATGTCATACCTTCCCACCGTGAGACAGACGCAGTTCCGAGGGGAGAAACGAGAACAGAAGCCGAGAGCAGAACGGTGTTAAGCTAGAAGGCCCTACGATAAGGGACAAACACCCACGTCGCAGCTAACCACCAGGACCACCCCCAGCCCATGTTAAAAGCTAGAGCCCTCCAGAAGAACAGTATTGATCTTACGATAACACTAAAAGGGCCACACCAGCCGCAAGTTTTAGCGTGAGACTTATTCGCGTCTCTGTTACGTCGCAAACGTTAAAAACATTGCCCCACCACGAAACGTAACCGCCACGACCACCCCCCAGCCCATCTTAAAAGATAGAGCCCTCCAGAAGAACAGTATAGATCTTACGATAACAATAAAAGGGCCACTCCAGCTGCAAGTTTTAGCGTGAGACTTTCTCGTGTCTCTGTATTGTTGCAAACTTTAAAAACATTGCCCCACCACCAAAAGTATAACGTTTCTCATTGGATAGACAGAATTTTTGTAGGCGGAGCTTAAGGTTAACATTGAGACCCTGATTGGTCAGATGAAAACACAGACAGATAGTTTTTTTTAAAACCAACTTCGGGAAATTGTAGTATGGAGAAGTCGGGACAGAGTTGCTTCCGAGACAGCGAGCTGTATGGAGCTGCGCCGGCCGCCGCCCCCTGACGAACACTGACAAGGTAATGAACGCAGGTGATTCCGCACTTTTGAGTGCATAAGGCTTCACTCAGAACTGCAGAAGTCTCATCTGTTACACCCCCTTTTTACGTAATACTAGTGACGATCGTCAATTGAAGCTCATGGTATTCACTTTTGCTACGTAAGTTAAAATCTGAAACGTGATGATTTTTCGGTTATATAATTATTGAGAAGCCACATCAGCCACTGTAATTTATGACAAGTTAGATAAGTAACTAAAGATAAGTGAGGTTCACTGTAGACCATTTTGATAGTTTTCTCTTTTGTGAAACTTAATTTAAACCTAGATTATAGATGTGATATGGCATAGGTCATCCTTCGATCCATTGTAGAACTTCGAAACCCACTCAGGGAATATCGTTCAAATTTTTGTTGAATGCAGTTGGTTTTTATCATGCTGCATTAAAATATTTCCTTTTATCAATAGTGAAATTTATAAACAATGTTTTGTGAGTAGAATAAAATTTCCAATGGTAAACTTAACTGCCTTTTCGACATTATTTTACCAGCTAACTAAAAATAGGAATGCCTTGAACCCCTTCCACTAAATTTAGTTAGTATTAAGATTATTTTACAGGGAGTGCAGTGGAGCTGACGCTGAAATCATTAAGTATATGGTTATATCATCGCTAGTCTCACTGAACTCTTCTGAACTCTACATGTCATGTGTGGTCTGGTGTCTCCTTACCAGCAACAGGCCCCAGGTTCAAACTAGTCAATTCCCTAAAAAACATGCTCAGAGTGTCGTTACGCGAAAGTGGTAGGGAGACACGACATGGAACAAACAGAAACCATGCAGAATGTTAAAGAATGGCGACCCTGCCAGGATGGTAAAATACCATGATTGAAGGGCGATCACATGCATATGTAGGTCAGAAAAATATCCTGTTGAAAAATTTTCGTAGTAAAAATTTTTTTCCTAAAGTTATAAATAGTCGAAAACAGTAGCTGCAGCGATAGGTAGTAAGAAAGTATTCAATAGAACGTGAGACATTCTAGCAGAGACAATAGCATAATTAAGTTATGAATTTTAATATTGTTAGAATTAAGTTTTCTCTCCAATGCAAGCGCACAGGTGGCGGATACATTGTTGACAAGTTGGTTCTGACCCAACAAGTAAGTGAATGGATTGTCAAGTCGTGTGTGCAAAAAGTTTATGAAACGCTTGAGATCGTATGAGCGCATGTTGACGCGAAGTAGGCCGCGTGAATTGCTTTTAAAACAGAAAATAAGGGATTCGGAAAGATTAGCAATGACAGATCGAGACCTTGACCGAATTGAGGTATAGACCCAACATGAGGACGGACAGAGAATAGAGGACAGTACAACAGACGATGCAGTATCGCGAGAAATAGGACAGATAACGCACCATAACGAGGATAATGTACGTCAAGGCATAGAAAACGTAAGTCAGCATACGACAGAGGAGCAGGAAAGTAGGGAGACAGTCGATGAGGATTCTAACTTTCGTCTTGAATCCGTAGAACCCATAGTACAAGTAATCAGAGCTCCCTCACCACAGAGTACAAGGAATTCGAGCAGAAACGTGTCACCGCACCGTTCAATGCAATCGGTTGCGAACCAACTGGTTCAAATGGCTCTGAGCACTAAGGGACTTAACTGCTGTGGTCTTCAGTCCCCTAGAACTTAGAACTACTTAAACCTAACTAACCTAAGGACGTCACACACATCCATGCCCGAGGACAACCAACTCTTGGGCGAAAACACAGAGCGTAGGACGTCGGAAGAAAACGCAATAGGACCCACCAATGTGGCAGAATTATTACAACAAATGACGGAAACCATGAAAAGACAAAATAAAGAAATTGCGAACCAAATTAAAACTCAGAATGCAGAAACGACGAAACAAATTGCAGAAACCACGAGACAAATGCGTGAGATTAAAGAACAAAACAAAAAAAATTCAGTTACACCTAAGTCATATTGAAAACGAGGCAAAAGAATCTCGAGAAGTGATAGGATACTTAGTAACAGGTCACAATCAATTGAGAACAGACATTGACAAGGTACAAGCGGACGTACAAACATTGCGTAATGACACTCAGGACGAGATCAAAACATTACGTAACAACTCCCAGGGAGTAGTCATGAAACTAGAGAAACAGATAAACGTAATTACTAGACAATCAGCAGGTACAGCGCGTGAAATTGTTGAAAACAGTGTGTTACGCAAACGTATCACCAAAGCAGCGCTGAAAAGATATGATAACCGCATAGTCAAAATAGAAGCGCAAACGAAGCGACAATTTCAGAAATTGCGAACAGAGTTGTTGCAAACCATTGAAGAGCGCAGTGAACAAGGTAGTGAACAAGATCGAATAAGCACTGAGTCTGCAACCACATCCGTATCTGTAACAGCACCGGAAAAACAAGCAATTAACGAAGATATCATGCATTTTCGATTCCAATCACAGGAGGAAAATAACATACGTGAAATCAGACAGCCTGCACCGCAAAAAACACGTTTCGAAATTCTTGATGAATAAACGACACCACAAACACATGCAGAACCACAAATGTATGTTTCAAGACAGTTTGGATCGTTCAATGAAGCGGCAAGGTTAGCCAGACAAGATACCGAACCAATACCTGACAATGGAAAGCCAGGTCGCGAAAAGTACAGTTCAATGCATTCAGCTACACGTTCACAACCGATGGAAGAAAATTATTGCGTACCGCTCCAACGATACTACGCAAGGGTACGCGAAAGTTACAGTGGACAATATCCAATTGATCTACCACAACCGGAAAGAACGACGGGAGAAATGATCAGAAACAAAAGTGGCGAAGAATCGCGAATTTCATATGGAACTATGACGAAGTACGACAACGATCATTTCTTTACAGTCAGAAAATTTCAACACTTACGAGAAGGAAACTCATTACATCCACGAACTTTTATTGATCAATTCCGAGTAGGATTACCAGAACACAGGACGCTAGCACACAAATTAGACTTTATGTGTGCACACTCATTACATCCACGAACTTTTATTGATCAATTCCGAGTAGGATTACCAGAATACTGGACGCTAGCACACAAATTAGACTTTATATGTGCACACTTGGCTTAAGAATCATGATAGAAGGTTGTATACATGGAAGAACCCTGGAGATACTAAAAGGTATCGGATAGATTATATAATGGTAAGACAGAGATTTAGGAACCAGGTTTTAAATTGTAAGACATTTCCAGGGGCAGATGTGGACTCTGACCACAATCTATTTGTTATGACCTGTAGATTAAAACTGAAGAAACTGCAAAAAGGTGGGAATTTAAGGAGATGGGACCTGGATAAACTGAAAGATCCAGAGGTTGTACAGAGTTTCAGGGAGAGCATAAGGGAACAATTGACAGGAATAGGGGAAAGAAATACAGTAGAAGAAGAATGGGTAGCTTTCAGGGATGAAGTAGTGAAGGCAGCAGAGGATCAAGTAGGTAAAAAGACGAGGGCTAGTAGAAATCCTTGGGTAACAGAAGAAATATTGAATTTAATTGATGAAAGGAGAAAATATAAAAATGCAGTAAATGAAGCAGGCAAAAAGGAATACAAACGTCTCAAAAATGAGATCGACAGGAAGTGCAAAATGGCTAAGCAGGGATGGCTAGAGGACAAATGTAAGGATGTAGAGGCTTATCTCACTAGGAGTAAGATTGATACTGTCTACAGGAATATTAAAGAGACCTTTGGAGATAAGAGAACCACTTGTATGAACATCAAGAGCTCAGATGGAAACCCAGTTCTAAGCAAAGAAGGGAAAGTAGAAAGGTGGAAGGAGTATGTAGAGGGTCTATACAAGGGCGATGTACCTGAGGACAATATTATGGAAATTGAAGAGGATGTAGATGAAGATGAAATGGGAGATATGATACTGCGTGAAGAGTTTGACAGAGCACTGAAAGACCTGAGTCGAAACAAGGCCCCCGGAGTAGACAACATTCCATTGGAACTATTGACGGCCTTGGGAGAGCCAGTCCTGACAAAACTCTACCATCTGGTGAGCAAGATGTATGAAACAGGCGAAATACCCTCAGACTTCAAGAAGAATATAATAATTCCGATCCCAAAGAAAGCAGGTGTTGACAGATGTGAAAATTACCGAACAATCAGTTTAATAAGCCACAGCTGCAAAATACTAACACGAATTCTTTACGGACGAATGGAAAAACTAGTAGAAGGCGACCTCGGGGAAGATCAGTTTGGATTCCGTAGAAATACTGGAACACGTGAGGCAATACTGACCTTACGACTTATCTTAGAAGAAAGATTAAGGAAAGGCAAACCTACGTTTCTAGCATTTGTAGACTCAGAGAAAGCTTTTGACAATGTTGACTGGAATACTCTCTTTCAAATTCTAAAGGTCGCAGGGGTAAAATACAGGGAGCGAAAGGCTATTTACAATTTGTACAGAAACCAGATGGCAGTTATAAGAGTCGAGGGATATGAAAGGGAAGCAGTGGTTGGGAAGGGAGTAAGACAGGGTTGTAGCCTCTCCCCGATGTTATTCAATCTGTATATTGAGCAAGCAGTAAAGGAAACATAAGAAAAATTCGGTCTAGGTATTAAAATCCACGGAGAAGAAATAAAAACTTTGAGGTTCGCCGATGACATTGTAATTCTGTCAGAGACAGCAAAGGACTTGGAAGAGCAGTTGAACGGAATGGATGGTGTCTTGAAGGGAGGATATAAGATGAACATCAACAAAAGCAAAACGAGGATGATGGAATGTAGTCGAATTAAGTCGGGTGATGTTGAGGGTATTAGATTAGGAAATGAGACACTTAAAGTAGTAAACGAGTTTTGCTATTTGGGGAGCAAAGTAACTGATGATGGTCGAAGGAGAGAGGATATAAAATGTAGACTGGCAGTGGCAAGGAAAGTGTTTCTGAAGAAGAGAAATTTGTTAACATCGAGTATAGATTTAAGTGTCAGGAAGTCATTTCTGAAAGTATTTGTATGGAGTGTAGCCATGTATGGAAGTGAAACATGGACGGTAAATAGTTTGGACAAGAAGAGAATAGAAGCTTTCGAAATGTGGTGCTACAGAAGAATGCTGAAGATTAGATGGGTAGATCACATATCTAATGAGGAAGTATTGAATAGGATTGGGGAGAAGAGAAGTTTGTGGCACAACTCGACCAGAAGAAGGGATCGGTTGGTAGGACATTTTCTGGGGCATCAAGGGATCACCAATTTAGTATTGGAGGGCAGCGTGGAGGGTAAAAATCGTAGGGGGAGACCAAGAGATGAATATACTAAGCAGATTCAAAAGGATGTAGGTTGCAGTAGGTACTGGGAGATGAAGAAGCTTGCACAGGATAGAGTAGCATGGAGAGCTGCATCAAACCAGTCTCGGGACTGAAG
Source organism: Schistocerca cancellata (assembly GCF_023864275.1). Taxonomy (NCBI): domain Eukaryota; kingdom Metazoa; phylum Arthropoda; class Insecta; order Orthoptera; family Acrididae; genus Schistocerca; species Schistocerca cancellata. Next base: position 176,856,615 of record NC_064633.1, on the reverse strand, counting down.
GCCACAACAACATGTGCATACAAGTCAGGAACAGTCGCAGAAACCATGCAAATTGTTGGAGCGACATGCCGATCGTACGAAGATTTCAGAGAGAAGTTTCTCTCACGATATTGATCCAGCGAAGCACAGAACAGAGTGAAGTACGAATTATTACAGAACCCATATTTTGAAAATTCAGGAGAGAAGAGTCTCGTGAAATTTTTCGAATTAATGGCAAAGAAAAATCAATGCTTAGATGTACCATACAGTGACGGAGAGTTGATTAAATTATACGAGATGAAGGTACCATTGAAATACCAGCAATCATTAGTTGGGCGCGGAGGCAATGACGTCGAAGCATTTAAAGGTATTCTAAGGGAACTAGAGTTCATATTTTCGGAAGATGACGCAATAAAAAGACGAAGCGCACGTGAAAACGAAAGCAAAAAGCAGTGGAATTCACAAGACACAGTACGAAGAAACAATAATTACGAACCACGTGATAACTTCGCACCAAGAAACGACAACAGATTTCTACAAAGAACCGGTCATGGATTTAGAAGAGAATATGGCAATAACTATAATTCACCCAGGAATGGCAACAACTATTACAGAGGGAATAACTACAACCGGAACGGGTACTGGAGAACCAATAGACCGACAAATTATCAACAAAGAAACCACTATCAACAAGCTGAACAAGAAAAGAGAATACAGATAGAAGAGGTGGAGGTAAGACCACCAAACCCCAATAAACGTTCGAATTGACAGCTAAGCGCCCATGCCAAAGAGAATGTCACACCGACCCAGGACAATTGCAGCACCTTGAACAGAGAAGTAAATACCTTATCACGAGAAGAGAAGAAGGAAGAAACAAATCCGCAGGGACTAGATGAAAACGAGGACAAGAAAATAACCATATCGTGTTGAGACGAAATTAATTGGGGGAATACTGACGAGGAAGATGAATTACCAGAGGCATGCACAACGAATGTAGGGGAAAGGATGAAGTAATGAGCATTGCAAGGCTATTTGAGATGGAAACCAGGGAAAGCGAATTCAATGAGGGTAATGTGCAGTCGACAGAAGTTGCAAATAAGTTACTAGTGGGCACACAACCCAATGTATATAATGAAGGAAGTTATGAAGCGATAATTAGAGCATTTAGATGAGATTATGTGGGAGTAGCGACGAAGAAGGAGAAGATAGACGAGGATGAGGAAAAAGTAGAGGATGTTGAAGAAAGCGTAAATGAAGGAAGAAATTGAGAAGAGGAAATAAAAGAGAGAGAAGTAGCAGTCGAAGCTTATTCTACAGAAAGTTCGAATTCACAAGGGAAATTCCTGAAAAGACTCATGTATGATTCAGTGGAGGATTCGTTGATGCAAGAACAAGAAGAACAGAACCTACCCTTTCAAATTCAACCAATTGTGAAGGCCATGGTAAAGCATATCCCAGTCAATATAGTATTTGACGGCGGAAGTGAACTGACTGCCATCTCAGAAAATTTATTCATGCACTGTAATGCCAATGAGGAACTGCCAGTTCTGAAAACATGTAAGATTAAAGTAAGAGGTCCTATTAGAAACAATGCTGCGGAAGTTAGGAGACAAACAAGGTTAACTCTTTCGTGCCAAGGTCAAAAGATCGAAGCCAACTTCGTGATTATACCTAAACTAACCGTAGATTTGATTATAGGTGCAGATTCTTTAAATGAGAGACGAGCGATAATAGATATGGGGAAAGGTAGCGTAACATTCGAGAATGTCACACTTCTCTTTGAGCAAAAGCTAAAATTAGAAGAAATACCAGTTATAAACAAACAATTAAGAATGACGCGAGATAAAGAGGATGAAGAATTAGAATGGTATGCACAAAAAGGGGAATCGCCTCAACTCATGTTAGAAGTCCATAAAGAAATCGACGAAAAATTGCAGCCCGCATCTCGTGGTCGTGCGGTAGCGTTCTCGCTTCCCACGCCCGGGTTCCCGGGTTCGATTCCCGGCGGGGTCAGGGATTTTCTCTGCCTCGTGATGGCTGGGTGTTGTGTGCTGTCCTTAGGTTAGTTAGGTTTAAGTAGTTCTAAGTTCTAGGGGACTGATGACCATAGATGTTAAGTCCCATAGTGCTCAGAGCCATTTGAACCATTTTTTTTAAAAATTGCAAGAAGTTCAAGGTATTTCGGAACACAGTAAAAGAGAATTAGAGGGTATCTTATGAGATAAAGCAGACTGGCAGTATTAAACACTTTCAGTACAAGTTTGAAGTAAAACAGCACAAACCATTTAGAGTGTTACCCTATACAATCCCAATAAGCTACAGGAATAAAGTATTCCAGGAGATATCTAAAATGTTAGCTGATGATATTATTGAACCAGCTACCTCCACATATAACAGCCCGCTCCATATTGTACAAAAACGAGATGGGAGCATCAGGTTAGTGCTTGATTCCAGACAGATCAGCACAATCATAATCACTGAGACAGATCGCCCAGAAAAATTAGAGGAATTGATACAAAACTTCCACGGTGCTAATATATTTTCATCAATTGATTTACGGAGTAGTTTCTGGCAAATAGAATTGGCCCCAGAATGTAGAAAATTTACAGCATTTATCGTATTCGGTAGATGTTACTAGTTTAAACGATTGCCATTTGGTTTAAACATATCATCAGCAGCGTTTATTAGGGGATTTAATACTATACTCAGTCCTGAAATTTTACAAAAAATTACTTGTTATGTTGATGATATGATTATAGCAGAATCCTCTTGGGAACATCACAACGACACATTAAATCAGTTTTTACAGATCATGAAAGAGCATGGGGTCACAGTAAATATAACAAAATCCAAATTTGGAAGGCGAAAGGTCAAATTTCTAGGACACATAATTTCAGAGAAAGGGGTAATTCCTGACCCAGAAAAACTAACGGCAATCAAAGAATTTTGTACTCCATATAATAAGAAAACTCTCAGAGGATTTCTAGGTCTCACCGGATTCTATAAAAAATTTATTTGGATCGACTCTCTCGCAACACCACGCCTATGTGCATTGAGTGGAAAAATCACGCCATGGGTATGGGATCAACAAGCCAATGAAGAATTTTTAAAAGTGAAAAACGTACTAACAACAGCACCGATTTTAGCACATCCTGATCTAACACAAAATTTTTGTATAGCCACTGATAGCGCGAAAACAGGTTTAGGAGTTATTTTATTCCAAGAATACGAACAGGCAGGGCTAAGATCATATAGAACAATAGCATCTGCCAGTCGGGTACTCACAAAAAGCGAGAAAAACTATTCAGTCACGGAGATGGAAGCATTGGCCATTGTATGGGGCTTCCAGCCTCTTCAATACTTCCTGTTCGGAAGAAAAACAAAAGTATACACTGACCACAAAGCATTATAATTTCTGTTATCCGCCAAACTAACTCATGGGAGGTTAGCCAGATGGATGTTTATACTACAAGAATTTGACTTCACTATTACACACATACCAGGACCAGCGACTGTATTAGCATATGCTTTATCACGATGTCCACAGGGTGCATTCAATAACATAGGTTTGGAAGCAGCAGAAGACAAGTTTACAATGTAGTATATGAAACAAGTACCTTTCGAAAACTACATTACGACAGCATTGAAAAACATAGGCAAAGAACAGGACAATGATCCCGAAATACTAGGAATCAAACACAAGTGGAGAAGTAAGAATTTTCCAGACATTCGACAGCACTATCTCGTGAAAAACAATGTTTTATTTTTTAGACGAAATGTTGCAACGAATGGGTTAATTTATATCCCAGATGAACTAATTAATAAGTATATATGGTATACACATTTAAGTAATGGCCACTTTGGACCAAAGAAATGCTTTTTAAAAATAAAACAAACAAGCCATTTTCCTAATATGAAAAGACAAATTAGAACAGTATTAGTCAAATGCAAAAAATGTATGAGGGCTAAACACATCACTTTCCAAACCAAACCACCTATGTTTCCAATAATCCCTAAAAAATTAAAACAATTAGCTGCAACAGATTTGATGGGGCCCCTCCCATGCACAAAAAATGGATATATTTTCATATTTGTCGTTTTGGAACTTACTTCTAAATATGTTACCTTGACACCATTAAAATGGGCAACAGGTCTTACTATAAGTAAAGCATTTAGACAAGATTTTCTCAGACAAGTAGGTCGAGTGGAACGAATAATTTCGGATAATGGCCCACAATACAAATCAGTGCGATGGCAGAACTCGTTAAAACAACACAAAATAAAACCCATCTACATATCTCAGTACAAACCTAGCGTAAATCCAGCAAAACGATCTATGAAGGACATAGGCACTTTATGCCGATTACATGCAGGCAAAAGACACAACACTTGGGATATATACCTTAAAGATTTTCAAGAAGTAATTAATGAAATGCCACATAGCACTACATTACTACCTCCAGTTACTGTACTTAAAAATATTGAACCCCCAAACATAACCACAGAAAATGTTAGTTTTCCTATTGTACCTCATAGACAGCACAAACAAGTCATAGCAACAGCACTCTCCAACATCAGAAAAGCAGCCGTTAGAAGAAAAGAAAGAGGAGATAGAACAGCAATTAAAAGAACATTCTCAGTAGGCCACAAAGTATTTGTAAAAACACACCATCTCTCCAGCAAACAGAAACACAAAATACATAAGTTTTACACTGCATACAAAGGACCTGTCATAATTAGCCGAATTGCTCATGATAATGCTGTGGAACTAATGAACCCAAAAACAGGCACAAACTTAGGACTTCACTATGTGAGCCATATCAAAAAGTTTGAAGATTGATTTTATTACTGGTAAATAATCAGCACAATATTTCAGGATTATGTTGCAGATAAGGTCGTCAGGAGAAAGACGAATGAAGAGAGAGGGAGGTGGGAAAAAGAAAGTAGTTTCAATAAAAACAAAAACAAAAATAACACCAATAGTAGCATAGGTTAAGGTGAAGGGATAAAGCATAGATAGTCTAACAGCATGAAATACTAAAATGCTATACACCACAACACTACACAAAAATAAAAAACGAATTTGAGGATTCTTGTAGAAGTGAAGACTCAAAATATCTTAGAATTGTAACATGGAAAGGGCGCCAACTTTGTAAAGCTTTTTAAAAAGGCGTAAAACAATGTAGGTACTAGAAATATGTTAGATCATTATCAGTAAAACTTTTTGTAAGAACCATTGTAAAAACTCCAGCAAAGACCAGATGCAACAACCCACAAGTTGAAATGCGAGAAGTATCAAGAAAGAAAAGGACGTAATTAGCAAGACACGATTCCTATAAGGCAGAAGTGTCAAGAGAAGGGAACGGACAATGAGACCAACAGAGGGCCCTTGTAGCCACAGTGGGCACTAAATCTGCCCGCTAAGCGGAACCTTGCTGGGGCAGAACACAGAACCACAGAGTGGTGGAACATGGAAGGCCAAGAGGGTCTTGGAACGCCCCAACTCAGGGGAGCGAGCAAAAAACGGCCCGACGAGAAGACCGCTTGGGCAAGCCACCACTGCCAAAAAAAAATGTGTAATAGTCACACTACTGCTATTAAACAGCACGCTGGTGCACGAAACTGAAGAAAACTTCCACAAAGTAAAAATGACGTCCCCAAACAATTTATCAAACTGTTACTAAGACAAGAACTTCAAAGCGACTAGTTATCAATAAATATTTCCATATCCTGCCCAGAGAAGAACCAAGAAGCAAGTAAGAAGCAGAGAAAAAGCAGGAAGAACAGAAGTTGAAGATTCGCAAGATTGAGACCAAGAAAGAAGATGGGTGAAGAATAGAGGACATACCTTCCCACATCTCTATCCTATTGTAAACTAGTCGTCTGCGAAGTATTAAACGAAAAACGACCGCTTTCATTGACATATAACGATGACTTTCACACATACAAAGCCAGTAAACCATGAGATTCTGCACTCACAGCTCCATTCCATTATGGGACCTTCACAACAGCAACACACACTTTCAAAGCCAACAATGAATGACGAACGAAGCTGTGTATCAAATACTTGCCCACATCCATCTCGCTCAGGTCCATCACCTTCATGCAAAAACATTCGTCAACCTCATGCTTAAACATTCCTAGGATTGTGTGAATGTCTGAAATCAAATTATGTGATGTAGGAATTGTGCAAAAAGAAACATGTGAAAAACTAAATAAGTTAAGCACACCAGACAGCTAATAAACTACAAAATAACAGTCATTGACTATGGACTTAAGTAAAAAATAGACTATCGATAAAAATAAGCCATTAGTTCTGAAATGGACAGTATATAAAGAACAAAAGTAAGGTATAATAAACACTAAAACTATATGCCACTTATTTTCTCCTCATAAAAATAACAGAATAACTATATCTTACTTATTTTCTCCTTATAAAAACAAAGAATAAAAAATTATCTTGTTGGATGTTTTCCCTTTTTTTTTAACATTTGTACCATTTGTTATGATAATATCTCAATACTTCTGTATGCATATTTCTTTGTCAAAGCAATTCTTGGAAGTAATTCTTATTTGTTAGTGTAACAATGGTGAAATGAGTGTCTAGAAACAAAAACATTTTACTTGTACATGATATTTAGAAAATGTGTTAGGAATAGATTTTACTTAAGTACTACATTTATAAAAACAAATATTTCTAGGAAAATCGATGTGAAAGACTCCTCACTTTCAATAACAAACTTCTTAAAAAACAAACTTCACACTTAAATACAGAAAGACAATAATTAAAAATTAATAATAATAATAGCATAAAATATTCTTCTCTTGTCAATATAAACATATTTTCGAGAATAATGTGGAAGAATATAAAAATATAAATCAGTAATACAAACTAACATAGAACCAGAGTAATGTGGCTGAACAGTAGGCAACAAAATTTAGATAAAGGAATAATTTTTGACTGACTTAGACAACGATTCAATCGCTGCTTAACTTCAGTGCAAAAATTAAGTTCGAAGGATGGTGATATGTAAGGTGTCAGGCAAATCCAACACCTTCCGTGAAAACCCTGAGATGATAAGCAATTCCTTCCCACCGTGAGACAGACGCAGTTCCGAGGGGAGAAACGAGAACAGAAGCCGAGAGCAGAACCGTGTTAAGTTAGAAGGCCCTACGATAAGGGACAAACACCCACGTCGCAGCTAACCACCAGGACCACCCTCCAGCCCATGTTAAAAGCTAGAACCCTCCAGAAGAACAGTATAGATCTTACAATAACACTAAAAGGGCCACACCAGCCGCAAGTTTTAGCGTGAGACTTTTTCGCGTCTCTGTTACGTTGCAAACGTTAAAAACATTGCCCCACCACGAAAAGTAACTGCCAGGAGCACCCCCTAGTCCATGTTAAAAGATAGAGCCCTCCAGAAGAACAGTATAGATCTTACGGTAACACTAAAAGGGCCACACCAGCTGTAAGTTTTAGCGTGAGACTTTTTCGCGTCTCTGTTACGTTGCAAACTTTAAAAACATTGCCCCACCACGAAAAGTATATCGTTTCTCATTGGAAAGACAGAATTTTTGCAGGCGGAGCTTAAGGTTAACATTGAGACCCTGATTGGTCAGATGAAAACACAGGCAGATAGTTTTTTTTAAACCAACTTCGGGAAATTGTAGTAAGGAGAAGTCAGGAGAGAGTTGCTTCCGAGACGGCGAGCTGTATGGAGCTGCACTGGCCGCCACCCCCTGACGAACACCGACAAGGTAATGAACGCACGCGATGCCGCATTTTTGAGCGCATAAGGCTTCACTCAGAACTGCAGAAGTCTCATCTGTTACATCCCCTTTTTACGTAGTACTAGTGTCGATCGTCAATTGAAGCTCATGGTATTCACATTTGCTACGTAAGTTAAAATCTGAAACGCGATGATTTTTCGGTTATATAATTATTGAGAAGCCACATCAGCCACTGTAATTTACGACAAGTTAGATAAGTAACTAAAGATAAGTGAGGTTCACTGTAGACCATTTTGATAGTTTTCTCTTTTGTGAAACTTAATTTAAACCTAGATTATAGATGTGATATGGCATAGGTCATCCTTCGATCCATTGTAGATCTTGGAAACCCACTAAGGGAATATTCGTTCACATTTTTGTTGAACGCAGTTGGTTTTTATCATCCTGTATTAAAATATTTCCTTTTATCAACAGTGCAATTTATAAACAATGTTTTGTGAGTAGAATAAAATTTCCAATGGTAAACTTAACTACCTTTTCGACATTATTTTACCAGCTAACTAAAAATAGGAATGCCTTGAACCCCTTCCACTAAATTTAGTTAGTATTAAGATTCTTTTACAGGGAGTGCAGTGGAGCTGACGCTGAAATACTTAAGTATTTGGTTCTATCATCGCTAGTCTCACTGAACTCTTCTGAACTCTACATGTCATGTGTGGTCTGGCGTCTCCTTACCAGCAACAGGTCCTAGGTTCAAACTAGTCAATTCCCTAAAAAAACACGCTCAGAGCGTCGTTGCGCGAAAGTGGTAGCAAGACACGACATAGAATAAACAGAAACCACGCAGAATGTTAGAGTTACTGTCGCGCAGTAAGCGCTACCGTTAGTTTTGCTTGTGTATCATCTACTGTTAGGCTGTGTCTAAAGTATGCATATTTTAGGAAACGGACTGCATTATGGTCAAAGACTGTGAAGCTGGGCTATTTTTTAGTGAAAGCAGACGTCAGTAGCCATGCTAGTCGTTAAGAGATGTTCAGCATAAGTGGAACGTATGACGTAAATGGTAATGCGTCGTCAACAGACCAAATTACCTTTCAGATAGCCTGTCGTTTTCTGTGAACTTATTATTGTTCTGCTGAATGGTTTTGTGTTTTTTATTAAGAGGACTGAACGATCTTTATCTGATGTTTTTGTATGTTTACGTAATATTTATGGTTTTTTTTAAAAAAATGTGTTGGCAGTCTACTGTAATTACGTTTGAAGAAACTGTTTTAATGTTGTTACGACATTGTGGGAATTTCTTCTAAGTTTTGGTAAGATGCACATGGTTAAAGACATTGGCCAGTATCTGTGAACTGCAGTGTTACATTGATGTTAAAAACTTCTTGGCTTCATATTTTGTGGGTAACAATGTTCTATTCTGAAGAATACATAGTTGTATGTTAACTTGAAGGGTGTTTGTTTTTGGAATAAACAATCTATTTTATTCTTATGTTAAACAAATGGATGCTACGAATGAACGTTTGTTTACACATCTGTCCTAACGTACCAGTCAGCCAGGGTAATTTGGGTGGGGTGCCTAGATTAATTAACAGCACACTATAAACATTGACAAAAAACGCATTTCCTTGTGTAACGATAACAACTTTTCGCTTATAACACTTAGTCATGTCAACTAAATTTATTCTTACGTTATTCTATTTTTTTATTATTGCCTCGGAAATGCGGTACATTACGTCCGCAAATAGGGTTGGGTGATGGTCACGTAAGAAATTTGCTATCTCATCAACCAAGTTCATAATATGAACCGACTTCAGAAAGTAAGATACACATTTTGTCTCATGCTAAGAGCATTGGACAAGAACGGTGCATTATCAGAAGAGAGTATAAACTCCTGGTTTCTTGCAGACTCAGTTCTGCTGCGGTACGGATAACAAGTGCGTTCGATTGAAACAGAACGACTACTGGAAACGTACTCCAGATTTGAATTACGTGGGATAATACAACCAGCGTGGACAAAACGTCTGAATTGCACAGAGGTTCACCATGACGTACTGGGGGTCCAAATGCAATGCAAAGTTGCGTCCAGCCGTAATGAAATGGTGCCAACAATTTGACTAAGGCCGCACAGAGGTCTTAATTGCAGATAGATTCACGGTGAAATTCTGGCAGGCCAAATGTAGTATGGGTCCAACAGTGGTAAAATGGTAAACAGTGCCAGTAGTTTGACCAAGGCCGCGTGGACGTTTGTGAGATTGATCGAGAAGTCCAGATAATCGGACTATCCGACTTCCTTCTTACCATCCCACAACCTCTTTCATCCCTTCTCTTTGGCCCTCCCGTTCTTTCCTTTCCGAGGATCTTCGATTTCGCTATCTCTTGTCTGTTCCACTGGTGACTGTCTATTCTTTTCCTGCGTCCTTCTCTGTCGTCGATCTCTGGCATAATTTGCCTTTGTATAATTGCTTCTCCAATTTTCTTTCCCTTTTACATTGACCACCAATTCCGACCAGCTATTCATGACTTCAAAACCCACTTGGTCCTGCCTTTCCTCTTATCTTCCTTCTTGTTACCCATGTGTATGTGCATGTGTATTGAACCAGGGACCTAGAAACGACAGAGAGGCTACTTCCCCCCCCCCCTCCCCCCCTCATAGCCCTCAGTGGTTCACAACGACACAACTGGTTACAACAGTCCACTCACCTCACTGCCGCCCCACACCGAACCCAGGGTTATTGTGCGGTTCGGCCCCCAGTGGAACCACCTCCCCCTCCCCTCCCGGGAACGTCTCATACCGGACGAGTGCAACTACAAATGTTTGTGCGCTAGAGTAATTATGGTGTACGTGTACGTGGAGACAGCGTTTGCGCAGCAATCACCGACAAATTGTAACTGAGACGTAATAAGGGGAACGAGCCCGCATTCGCCGAGGCAGTTGGAAAACCGCCATAAAAACCTGCCACAGACTGGCCGGCACACCGGACCTCGACACTAATCCGCCGGGCGGATTCGTACCGGGGACCGGCACGCCTTCCCGCTTGGGAAGCAGCGCTAGCCGAGCGGGCGTTGTTACCCATACTCACTTCGTCATTACGTTTGCATTCTTCCTCATGGCCCAACATATTTCTTCCCTAGGTCACTGCATCCATATCTCAGTACCTCATTTAGGGCCTAGTATTTTCCTCAGTATTTTTCTCTCTTCTTTTTCAAGTTCTTCTGCAAAGCGGACGATAAGTAGTTCAGACAAGAAGATAACAGAAGTTTTTGAAATTTGGTGCTGTAGATGAATGTTGAAGATTGGGTGGGTAGATCTGACAGCAAATGAGGAAGAACTGAATCAAACTGAGGAAAAAAGCAATTCATTGCACAACCTGACTAAAAGAATGTTCAAATGGCTCTAAGCACTATGGGACGTCATCAGTCATCACTATGGGACGTCATCAGTCCCCTAGGCTTAGAACTACTGAAACCTAACTAACCTATGGAGATCACACACATCGATGTCCGAGGCAGGATTCGAACCTGCGACCGTAGCAGTCGCGCGGTTCCGGACAGAAGCGCCTAGAACCGCTTAGCCACAGCGGCCGGCGACTAAGAGAAGAGATCCGTTGAGAGGACACATATTGAAGCCTCAGATAATCACCAGTATGGTAAAGGAAGAGAGTGTGGGAGATAAAAACTGTAGAGCGAGACCAAAGGTTCAAAATACAGTAAGCAAGTTCAACTGAATCTAGACTGCAGTAGTTATGCAGAGATGAAGAGGCTTGCACAAGGTAGACTAGCACGGACAGCTGCATCAGTATTCGGACTGAAGACCACAACACCAACAACTGCATCATTTCTTCCTTGTTTTATCGTCTCAGCCGCATATAATACCACATTCCTCAGCGTTGCCTTGTTGTGTTTCATCTTTGTGTCTGTATTCTCTTTATTGTATACAACTCTACTCGTACCGAAAGGTGACCTCTCTCATACACATTCCTTCTTTGTTACTGTTTCTTCCAGTTATATATTCTTCCACGTATTTAAATTTGTCCGCCTATTGCAATGTGCCGTGTATGTTTTCCAGCACTGGGTGGTATCAACATCTTTGACTTGTCCTACCCGATCCTCAGTTCCATCCCTACGGCTGTCTTGCTTAGGCTGACGAATTGTGCCTTCATGTCTTTCTCCATCCCTCTTCATTATAATACGCATATTCTTTGCATTGTACGGAACTGAATAAAAATACCCAGTGATGACGGCACGAATGTGTTGAGCATCAAAAACAACAGATGTTTGCATAACAGATGGACGTGAATCCCCATAAAAAATTTATTTGGCTGCTATTTAGTTTTACTGTCTTCAAAGCTAAATTAATCGATAATAAACTTACCTGAATTTCCAGAATTTATCTTTTTTTGGAGAGTAATCCTGATGCTTCTGTGAGTACCAGTTACCACGAATGTTGCCCAGCCAAACGTCATACCCAGCATCAGCCAAAATGTACCCTGAAATGAAAGGAAAGGAAATAATCCAGTAGCTACCTTCATAGGTCCAAATGCATTCACTTCTGCCTAGACCATTCAACATGCTACATGTCATGGAGGACAGTAGCGATTACACCGACCACAAAGATGAATGAATATATAGCAAACTTGCACAGAGGCGAACACGCTATAGTCGTAAGTACACTCTAAAACAAAGAAAAAGACGCGCCACAAAGGAATTATTAGAAGGGGCGGAAATCGGTAGATGTCATGTAAATGTTCAAGCAAACAAACCATTGCAATTTCAGATAAGCTTCATAATTTGTTAATTAAAAGGGCTTCACAAATTACGGAAGTCGATAACGCGTTGATCCAACTTAGGTCCTTATACAAGCAGTTATTCACTTGGCATTAATTGCTAGTTGCTGGTTGTTCTACTAAGGGGATGTTGTCCCAAATTCTGTCCAACTGGCTCGTTAGGTTATCAAAATTCCAAGCTGGTTGGAGGGCCCTACCCTTAATGTGCCAAATGTTCTAAAGTTGGGAGAGATCCGGCGACCTTGTTTGCCGAGGTAGGGTTTGGCAAGCAAGAAGAGAAGCAGGAGAATCTCTCGTTGTTTGTGGGCGAGCAATATCTTACTGAAATGTAAGCCCAGGATGGCTTCCCGCGGAGGGCATCAAAACGGGGCGTAAAATATAGTGGACGTACCGACGTGCTGTAAGGTTGCCGCTGATGACAACCGAAGGGGTCTTGCTACGAAAATGAGTAACATCCGAAACCGTCGCTCCTGGTTGTTGGTCCACATGGCGGGCGACAATTAGATTGGTATCCCACAGCTGTCCGGGGCGTCTCCAGACACGTTTTCAGCAAGCATGGTGCCTGGAATTTAATTTACTGGAGTAGAATTGTCTTCAGTGCTGAGCCCCGCTTCGAAATGACCCCCGACGAGTAGCGAAGACGTGTCTGGGGACGCTCCGAATTGCAGTGAGATACGAACCTGGCTGTCGCCCGTCTTACAGCACGACAACCAACACTGATGGTGTGGGGTTGTCATTTGTTTTCATACCAGGACACCTGTGTTTGCCGTCACAAACGATATTCTACGCCCTTTTTTATTTTCATTCATGGCAAAGAATCCTGGGATTACATATAATCAAGGTAATGCCCGTCCGTGTACGACGCGAATTTCTACTGCCTGTCTTCGTGATTACGAAAGCCTGCCTTGGTCAGTTAGGTCGCCGGATCTCTTTCCCATTGAGAACGATAGGGGCATTACGGGTAGGATCTCCAAACAGCTAGGGATTCTGACGATCTAACGCGCCAATTGGACAGAATTTGGCACGGTATCTCTCAGCAAGACATCCAACAACAATATCAATCAGTGCTAAGCTGAATAACTGCTTGCATAAGGGCCAGTGGTGGACCAACGCGTTATTGACTTGCTCGATTTATGAAGCTCTTCCTCTTATTTAAATCATCCAGTTTTTTTCTGAAATTGTGATCATTTGTTTGTCCGTATATGTACATCACATCTACCGATTTCCATCCCATTCGAATAACTAATTCGCGGTGCGTCGTAAAACACTAATATTTTGTAAGAGGAAAGGTAATATAACATTTTAAATAAAGGCGTATTGTTACAGCTCATGTTGGCTTTATTATTCTTTTACGAAACCTGGGACCGCATCAGACACTATACTGATAGTCTCCGGTTTGCTTTCCTGGTTCCTGATACCGACGCTCGAATCGACGCTCTTGCAAGGACATTTTATGGAAACAAAATTAATGCATCAGCAGCTGTTCTTGTATTACAGGAATTGTGGTATTGCAAACCCAATCTGGAGCAGTTGTTCAGACAATTTAGGGAACCTTACCGAGTTTATGTGCTTATGCCTAATAACATAAGATGTGCTAATAGTTACTACGATTTTAGACAAGGTCGTTACAGACCTTTGTGGTATACTTATTAGAACTTAATGAAAACTGCGTTCACTGTAGATTTGAAAAGATATATATATATACACTCCTGGAAATTGAAATAAGAACACCGTGAATTCATTGTCCCAGGAAGGGGAAACTTTATTGACACATTCCTGGGGTCAGATACATCACATGATCACACTGACAGAACCACAGGCACATAGACACAGGCAACAGACCATGCACAATGTCGGCACTAGTACAGTGTATATCCACCTTTCGCAGCAATGCAGGCTGATATTCTCCCATGGAGACGATCGTAGAGATGCTGGATGTAGTCCTGTGGAACGGCTTGCCATGCCATTTCCACCTGGCGCCTCAGTTGGACCAGCGTTCGTGCTGGACGTGCAGACCGCGTGAGACGACGCTTCATCCAGTCCCAAACATGCTCAATGGGGGACAGATCCGGAGATCTTGCTGGCCAGGGTAGTTGACTTACACCTTCTAGAGCACGTTGGGTGGCACGGGATACATGCGGACGTGCATTGTCCTGTTGGAACAGCAAGTTCCCTTGCCGGTCTAGGAATGGTAGAACGATGGGTTCGATGACGGTTTGGATGTACCGTGCACTATTCAGTGTCCCCTCGACGATCACCAGTGGTGTACGGCCAGTGTAGGAGATCGCTCCCCACACCATGATGCCGGGTGTTGGCCCTGTGTGCCTCGGTCGTATGCAGTCCTGATTGTGGCGCTCACCTGCACGGCGCCAAACACGCATACGACCATCATTGGCACCAAGTCAGAAGCGACTCTCATCGCTGAAGACGACACGTCTCCATTCGTCCCTCCATTCACGCCTGTCGCGACACCACTGGAGGCGGGCTGCACGATGTTGGGGCGTGAGCGGAAGACGGCCTAACGGTGTGCGGGACCGTAGCCCAGCTTCATGGAGACGGTTGCGAATGGTCCTCGCCGATACCCCAGGAGCAACAGTGTTCCTAATTTGCTAGGAAGTGGCGGTGCGGTCCCCTACAGCACTGCGTAGGATCCTACGGTCTTGGCGTGCATCCGTGCGCCGCTGCGGTCCGGTCCCAGGTCGACGGGCACGTGCACCTTCCGCCGACCACTGGCGACAACATCGATATACTGTGGAGACCTCACGCCCCACGTGTTGAGCAATTCGGCGGTACGTCCACCCGGCCTCCCGCATGCCCACTATACGCCCTCGCTCAAAGTCCGTCAACTGCACATACGGTTCACGTCCACGCTGTCGCGGCATGCTACCAGTGTTAAAGACTGCGATGGAGCTCCGTATGCCACGGCAAACTGGCTGACACTGACGGCGGCGGTGCACAAATGCTGCGCAGCTAGCGCCATTCGACGGCCAACACCGCGGTTCCTGGTGTGTCCGCTGTGCCGTGCGTGTGATCATTGCTTGTACAGCCCTCTCGCAGTGTCCGGAGCAAGTATGGTGGGTCTGACACACCGGTGTCAATGTGTTCTTTTTTCCATTTCCAGGAGTGTATATATATATATATATATATATATATATATATATATATATATATATATATATATATTCCTTCCCCTGTAGCGTACCCTGATGTTATAGACTAGTAAGCACTCCAACGGAATTGGCTGCAAATTCCTATCCAGCCATACGAAGTTTGGTTTACCTTTGGTGGCTAAATCAAACATAGAAATTCCAGGATCTCTGCTCAGAAAAGACACCAGCGATGTCTTCCTGTAGTCCATTATGACTGATGCAGTGTCCTGTGCTTAATAACACTGGTATCGACAGGAATTTCATATCTAACTTTTCGTTCTTCATTGTCAAATTTCCTAAATTGCTTCGTATTTTGCAACAGTAAGGACTCCCGCTACATTTACAATTCATATCCGTTTCCCGAAAGTCTTCTTTTGTCTTATCAGCTTAATCAGAAAAGATGAAAAATAACTTTTGTTTTCGGATTGTGAACTGTTCCTGTAGCGCTAATTTCGGGTGTGCGTGTGTGTGTGTGTGTGTGTGTGTGTGTGTGTGTGTGTGTGTGTGTATGTGTAAACATCAACACTGAAGTAAGTACGCCTCATCGCAAATATTATACGAATTCAAAAAAAGTCACTTCTGTAGACGAAGTCGCTCACACATACTGGTGCACTGGCACTAGATGATAATCCTGTAGTGTATGGAAAAGTGTCGGCACTGAGTGACTGTAGAAATATACAGGACGATTTACACAGTTTCTACTTGGTGAGGTGACTGGCAGCTTGCTCTAAATGTAGGGTAGTGTAAGTTAATGCAGATGAGTGGGAAAAACAGTCCTTCATGTGCAAATACAGTATGAGTTGTGTGTTGCTTGACGCGGTCTTGTCGATTAAATATCTATGTGTAACGCTGCAAAGCGATGTGAAATGGAACGCTCGCGTAAGGTCGGTAGTAGGAACTTCTTTTTATCGGTATAATTCTAGGAAAGAGTAGTTCATCTAGAAAAGAGACCTCTTATAGAACATTAGCAGGACACATTCTTGAGTATTTCTCGACTGTTTGGGATCCCCACTAGGTCGGATCAAAGGAAGACATCGGAACAATTCAGAAGTCTAGGCCAAAACACTGATACCACCTGCTTAATAGCTTGTTTGTCCGTCTTTAGAACGAAATACCTCACCGATTCCGCCTATCAGGGATCCAGCAGTTTGTTGGTAGGTTTTTGGCATTAGACGTCTACGCACAGGTCATGTAATTCACGTAAATAACGAGCTGCTGATATGCGTTCGCAGTGATGGCACCCAATAGCGACCCGGATGGGTTCCAAATGATTTACATCACGCGAAACTGGTCGCCGAGATATCAACTTGCGTTCACTATAATGCTCCTCAAACCGCTGTTGCAAGATCCTGGCTCCGAGACACGGGCAAATATACCGTCGGGGAAGACATCAAACATGAAGGGATGCAATTGGTTCGCAGCTGTCAGCGTGTATTCGCCCCCATGCCAGAGCAGGAGACTGCCTCCCATAGCATAATACTGCTCCCACTAGCCCGCGTCCGTGGGGCGCTGCACGTTTCGAACCGCAGTTCACCTCGATGACGGCGTTTGCGCAGTCGACCAGCGACCTTGAGTAGCAAAAATGTGATTCAACCGAAGAACCGACACTTTTCCATTGATAGACGGTTGAATCCCAATGGTCCCGTGCCCACTGCAATCGTAATTGACGATCTCATTGAATCAACATGCGAACACGTAAGATTGGTCTGCTGCAGAGCTCCGTGTTGAACAATGTTCTACGAGCAGTGTGTTCCGAAACACTTGTGCGTGCGCCAGCATTGTGTTCTTACGGCACAGATGCCACAGATCACCATCTATTCTACTTTACACAACAGACAAGTTTCCGAACCTCACGTCTTTGAAGAGTCGTGGACGTACACCCGCTGAGCGCCTATTGGTAGTTTCACTGCACTTCTACCTCTTTCCGTAGATGTTTGCGACAGTAGCACGTGAACATTCGACCACCTTCGCTGTTTTCGGGATCGTCTCTCAGAGGCTCTGCGTAATAATAATCTGCTCTTTGTGAAAGTCGCTTATCTCAGTGGGTTTCCCCATTTGCAGACCATATCTTTGCTAATGTGATCACGCGTCCGTGGAGGCTCCGCTTACATCCTTCTGTTACCGTGTCACGTGACCGCAACGCCACCGGGCAGCAACTAATGTCGCGGTGGGCAGCGATCATGATGTTTTGGCAGATCAGCTTACGTTACCAATAAATTCCATCAACAATCGAGTATTACCGAAATAAACCATGAACTCCAATTGGAATCCCCGGAGGAAAGACGTTCTTTTCGTGAAACACTATTGAGAAAATTTAATGAACCAGTGTTTCGGCTGATTTCCGAACAATTCTACTGTCACCAACATATGTTTATCGTAAATTCCTCCAAGCCAAGAGAAATTATGGTTCGTACTGATGCATAGACAGTCGTTTTCCCTTGTTCCACTTGCATGTGGAACAGGAAAGGAAATGACTAATAATGATACAGGGTAATCTCCACCATGTACAGTATGGTGGCTCGAGGAGTATGTATGTAGGTGTAGATGTAGATCTGGAGAAAAAGTTTAGAGCTTAATGGTAGTGAAATAATTAAAGTTTGAGCAGTAGCTCAGCTGGGAAAGTATAGAACAGGAAATTAGATGTGGACTACTTTCAGTGAATCATTCCCGCAACCGCAAGAGTGGTTTTTGAGGAATCATGGAAAATACTCGTATAAATCATGATGGCTGCACAAGGCTATGAACCACGTTCCTCCAGATTAGGAGTCTTGTGCTTCTACCACTGTGCTACTGCCCTCGCTCTAGAAGCTGGACCAGTTCCAGGTGGTGAAAGAAATTATCATCCCCAAAACTTTTTGCACAGGGGTAGCACAGCTGGTGAGGTACAGTCGCTGATCGGTAGACTTGCAGCTCTGTTCCAAATGTCGTTTCTCCCTAGCGTCGCATTGTGTGACGTTATATCGCCCTGATCTGTCCGGCAAATGACGACATTAAGATAGGAGGCTAGCTCTGTGCTATTTATTTAATGTGCATTTAATAGACAGATAAGTAGGTAGAAAGTAATGACATACTGGACGACGACCTGTTCAGTTACAAAAGACGAAAAGGTAAATGTGCTGCAATTCCCTACGATTAGTAATGGGGAGGAAGCCGAAGAATAGTCGAGAAAACATTTCAATCATTTTTAAAACCAGTAAGAATGTCGTAGGAAATGTGATATTCGTAATCCTGACAAATGTGGAGCTAAAATATGGAAAAAGATTAATAGTATACGACATATACAAATGCCAACAGGGACTAACTAAAGTGGAATATTAAGAAAGGAGAATATATGCTAAGGTCAACGTAAGCAGGATCGTAGTTTATCACAAACATTGTTTACTTGTGCATAGCAGAAGTAGAGCTACGGATAAATTAAGAAGAAGGCGCTGCTGAGTAGTAGAACGCCTGGCTTCTGTTCGAAACTGTTAAAACAGAAGGTGTAGGAGAAGTAAAGGAACTCCTCCGCCTAGAAAGTACGAGAGCACATGATGACCGAAGCAAGGAAGATAGAGAAAGATTGGCTGGTGCATATAAACATTTCCTTAATGAAAGAGCATTATTGATATCAAATGTTGTTAAGAAATGCAAAAGCAAGTCTAGTAATACAGCATCGTATGGGTGTGTGACTTAGCAGGACAGAATGAAACAGTGAGCATTTGGTAGCAGCCAGGAATATGTAACTGGGCACTGGAAGGGGAAATGCAGTAGGAGCATTACGTAGAGATAAAAGATAAGAACAGAACAGAAAATGAGCACAGATGGCATCGAACCATCCACAGAATTGATGATTTAAAACAGGTTACGTTCTGTTATAAGATCTCACATTCTCTCTCTTTCCTGTTAACGCACTTGCTCATAAAAACGGCATCATAGCCTTAAGGCCGCACTTGCGTTCATCGCATTCACCTAAACAAGTGATCGCCAAACTTTTTTTGACATTGTGGGGCAGCATTTCGGGCAGAATATTTATCGACCTTACTATTACAGTCAAGCTGCCGAAATAACGCCCTTGACAGCCCGCGACTATGTTGCGAACGCTACTACACGGATGTTTGTTGTTACGCCGTTTCGGTCAACCAGTGGTCTTAAATATAAACATGAAAGACAACTGTAGTGCTTTGTATCTATGAAAATCGTGACGGTCAATTATTGTTAGATTGGCAACTCCGCTCTTATATATCATGTTGTTTCATGCTTTCCCTCGTTTGAAAATAAGTTGTGAACGATTTACTCGTATTACTTTTATAAACGTATAACGGTGAAGTAATGTGTAGCTTATGGTTATAGACAACTCTAAAAGAAAGGACGTGGAGCTCAGTTTCATAGGTAATTTATATTTTTATTCAGAACAAGTGTTTCTCACTTTGTATTTAGTGTATAAATTACACTACTGTTGGTGGTGCCTCTCGTATTCAATTGTATAGCTGTTTCTTGTTTACGCAGATTTCCCTTTTCTCGGCCGGAAATTCTAAAATTATAGGTACAAGCAATTCGCAGAGATGACTGGTTCGCTACTTCCTACAGTGCAATTGGTACCAAGCGAGACCAAGAGCATTACTAAGATTGTTAACAGACGATGCAGTCCCGTCTGTCTTTGACTTTCCTAAATATATGCAGAAAACGATGGTTGCAAGGAGATAATTGGTCCGAAAAGAATCTGTTGGCACTCAGGTAAGTTAAATACATTACAAGCATTTAAGGTATAACTGTATCAACGAGATAACAGCTAAAACAACATTTGTCATTAAAGTGTTGTTTGTTAGTATGCTAGAGAAGCAATTACAATTGTGAACTATGGTGAGTGCAAAATTTCAGTGATCACCTTCCTTGCAGTATGTGAACTAGGCAGACATACAGTTGGTAAGGTCTCCTGAAGCACTTAGTGAAAACAAAGGAACGGAGACAACTCTCCGTTTACCAACAAAAATAAATTTGAGGAAGAAGATAAGAAGTTTACAAATGGCTGTAAGCCGAAGAAACAAAAAGATTTCAGTGGTGACCCAGATGATGGTTCAATTTAAGAAAAAAGGACACTTCAACAACAATCATTTGAAATTTAATTTTAGTAGTTTTCCATTACATTTCATTGTTAACCAGTTGAAAAACTCTGTATGAGACAAACAAGTCAGAAGGTACTCTGACATCATAAGACAGTTTGCTCTGACATTACATCTTTATTCCACAATTTTAAACTTTGCTGGCGGCACAACCATAAATAAATTTTCAATATATGAAGTATACAGCCAACCGATTGCATAATTTTAATATACAAACCTTGACTAGGATTCAGTACGACTAAGAGGATCTTCTTCAGAATGCAAATCATCTTTTTTCCCTTCCACACTTTGTACCACCATGTTCAGAGTGAAAATTTTGATTTAAAAGATGCCTCAGTAAGACAATGTTTAAATTATTGCTGTACCCTGAATGATATAAATATTAGCACTTACATCAACAATATTTCGTAATACATAGCAGTATCTGTTGTTAACAAATGCTCATCCATTTATTAAGTGTTGTGAGTGTTCCAGGTTGTTAATTTTTGAGAATGTCCATGTACGTGACTATGCACATTGTAAAAAGCCTGTCTGATGCTTTTGCTTTTACTTAGAAAGTTTCTATTGAGAACTTAAATTTGCTTCTGAAACTGTTTATAACATTATAATTTATTTGAGAAGAATTTTCGTAGTTTTGCTACTGTGGAAAATCTGGGGAAGGTTTATGCTCAGTTCGTTAATTCAATGTCTCACCATTTTTCTGTTTATGAAAACAATATTTTTAAACCACATTCAATACATTCTGCATTCGACCTAGAAGATATGAACGAAAGAAAAGTCGTTAAAATATTGCATCAATATATGTTGGACTTAGATTAAGAGCTAAATCAAAAATTGCAACTAGTAAAGTCCAGGGAAAAACTGTTCTGTACGACAGAAGCCCACAAAAATCATTCTGTTTTGAAATGTCTAGCACAAATAATAAATAGAAAGTAATATTGACTGGAACGTTGTTTACTTTCAAATTTTGTTCTTTCCTTTCCAAAAAAAACAACTAGAAGAAACAATTAAAAATTTCAGAATGTTAGATTCGTTGTAAACATATAAAGCATTTTATTTCGAATGAAGGTCAACTAACTTGTAATTGACTTTCGATGAAGGTTACAACCTATTTATAGAAATGTAATGTCTTCTGGAAACTTTTACTGTACAGTTTTTCAGCTAATGAAAAGACCATCATGAAGATACAATTTATTTATCAATAGTACTTTATTTTCTATGGCCACTTAAAGTTCAAATAATTGCTCGATTGAGCAATCAGGCAGTAAAAAATTCAAATTTCACATAATATGTGATACATTACACTAGCCTGCATGGTATCAGATTACTGAAAACTAATATTGATTCTACCTTAACCTTTTATGCTGATTCCAAATCTGTTTTAAGTTTTTTCCATCACATACAGCGTTGCCGTAATCTGCTTCAAAGTATATTGCTGTGCCAGTAGGTTATGCATATTGTTCGACGGAAATTTTGTCAATACGGCACTGTATACCTTACGGCTGCTACACCTGTTGATACTAGTTGTTATTGTGTTTATCTCACAAGCTTACATTACCAGTGTTTTATTTCGAATATTCTGTATCTTTAAGAAAGGAATTAATAAAACAGTTCGCCTGTTGTTCTGCTGTTACTGCAATGTAACACACAAGTGTGCGGACGACCCAAATGTTTTCTGCTGCATTTGTGGAAATTATACAGTGCCTTATCAGAGAATGGTTAAAACAGACTTTGTGAAAAAAAGCTTACCATGCTTCTTTTAAAATGAAAGTTGGTGACCAGGACAGGTGATGGGCGCCTAAGACAGTTCGCCGCTGTTGTGTTGAGGATTGTGGAAAGGAACCAAGCATGCCTTTTGCAATTCAAATGGCGTGGAGGTAGCGCAAAAAACGCCCTACAAATGGTAATCTGCTTAGTTATCGTTCAGGGGTGCTATGTAGGCAAACTTTGATTCAGCAGTTAGGCCAGTTGCACGTGGAGAAGATCTGATTGCTTTTCTTCCTCCAGCTGTTTTAGAGAAAATGGCAGAAGACGATGATGAAAATGAAGCCGATGCAATTACCGAAGACGATAGTGAGGTCTACGAATCTGAATATGACTTTACCCCACAATTATTCTGTCAGAGCGAAGTTAATGATCTCGTACGAGTTTTCAATTTGCCTAATGCATCTGCGGAAATACTTGGCTCCCTGTTAAAAACTAAGAATCTTCTAGAACCAGAAACCCATTACTCATGGTACGGACATAGAGAGAAAGAACTAATTGCTCTATTCTCACAGGACGACTCCTTAGTTTACTGCAGCAATGTGTATCAGTTAATGCACTTCTATGGCACTGAACATGATCCTGCTCAGTGGGAACTTCTTCTAGACTCATCAGCGAAGAGCCTGAAGGATTGTTACTGCATAATGGGAACGTGTGTGGGTCCATTCCTGTGGCCCATTCATTTCAACTGAGAGAGGCGTATGAGAACATTAAGATACTCTTAACAAGTGTCCATTATGAGGAACACCAATGGCTAATCTGTGGTAAACACCTACAACCATCAAAAAGAAAAGAAAAGTACATTTATTTAAAAATCTGATAAAATGCTCTTAACGCCTTTTTAAGAGACAATCTCGACTCCTTCAGATCTGATTACGCAAATGTAGAAAAGATGTGGAATGATTTCAAAAAGATAGTATCGACGGCAGTTGAGAGATGTACACCACATAAATTAATAAGTGGTGGTACTAATCCCCCATGGTACACAAAACGGGTCTGATCGCTGTTGCAGAAGCAAAAAGTATGCCAGATTTTAAAGATCGCAAAATCCCCAACATTGGCAAAGTTTACCAGAAGTTCGAAATATAGCGCGTACTTCAATGCGAGATGCTTTTAATAATTTCCACAACGAAACTCTGTCTCGAAATCTGGCAGAAAATCCAATGAGATTCTGGTCATACATAAAAAGCAGAGTTATTAAACACGGTTTTCCGAAACTTCTTCACCAAAGAAGACGAAGTAAATATTCCTGAATTCCAATAAAGAACAAATGCCAAGATGAGAAACATAGAAGTAGATATCCTCGGTGTAGCAAAGCAGCTTAAATCAGTTAATAAAGCCAAGGCCTCCGGTCCAGATTGTATACCAGTCAGGTTTCTTTCAGAGTATGCTGATAAAATAGCTCCATATTTAGGAATTATATACAACCTTTCGCTCGCAGAAAGTTCCGTACCTAAAGACTGGAAAGTTGCTGAAGTCACACCAATACTCAAAAAGGGAAATAGGAACAATCCGCTGAATAACAGGCCCATATCACTAACGTCAATTTGCAGTACGGTTTTGGAACATATACTGTGTTCGAACATTATGAATTACCTCTAAGAAATCGATTTATTGGCACATAGCACGGATTCAGAAAACATCGTTCTTGTGAAACACAACTAGCTCATTATACTCATGAAGTAATGAGTGCTATCGACAGGGGATGTCAAATTGATTCCATATTTTTAGATTTCCAGAAGGCTTTCGACACTGTTCCTCACAAGCGTCTTCTAACCAAACTGCATGCCTATGGATATCGCCTCAGTTGTGCGACTGGATTCGTGATTTACTGTCAGAAAAGTCAAATTTCGTAGTAATAGACGGAAAGTCATCGAGTAAAACAGAAGTAATAGCCGGCGTTCCCCAAGGACGTAGGAGACAATCTGAGTACCCCTGTGAGATTGTTTGCAGATGATGCTGTCATTTACCGTCTTGTAAAGTCATCAGATGACCAAAACGGATTGCAAAATGATTTGGATAAGATATTTGTATGGTGCGAAAAGTGGCAGCTGACTCTGAATAAAGAAAAGTGTGAAGTTATTCACATAAGTACTAAAAGTAATCCGCTGATTTTCGATTACGCGATAAGTCACACAAATCTGAAGGCTATAAATTCAACTAAATACTTAAGGGTTACAATTACAAATAACCAAAACTGGAACGACCACCTAGATACTGTTGTCGGTAGAGCAAACCAAAGACTGCGATTCATTGGCAGAACAATTAAAAGGTGCAACAGGTCTACTGAAGAGACTGCTTACATCACGCTGTCCGCCCTATTCTGGAGCATTGCTGTGCGGTGTGGGATCCGCATCAGATGGAACTGATGGATGACATCGAAAAATTTCAAAGAATGGCGGCTCATTTTGTACCACCGCGAAATAGGGGAGATAGTGCCACAGACATGATACGTGAATTGGAGTGGCCATCATTAAAACAACAGCGTTTTTCCTTGCGACGGGATCTTATCATGAAATTTCAATCACCAGTTTTCTCCTCCGATTGTGAAAACATTCTGTTGTCACCCACCTACTTAGGGATAAATGATCATCACGATAAAATAAGAGAAATCTGGGCTCGCACAGAAAAATTTAAGTGCTCTTTTTTGCCGCGCGCCGCTCGAGAGTGGAACGGTAGAGAGACAGCTTGAAGGTGGTTCATTGAACCCTCTGCCAGGCACTTTATTGTGAACAGCAGAGTAATCACGTAGACGTAGACTTCAGAATTATCGGAATAATATTAGGACAACAAGCTGGACCCACAAAAACCCCTTGCTTTATACGGGAATGTGACAGCTGGACAACGAAAACACGTTGAAGAGTGAGAGTTTGGCCAGAACACAGAAATTTTGTGTCTGGAACTAATAATATCCTGGCGGACTGCTTGTAGAAACACAATAAAAAAGAAAATTTGCTTCTACCACTACACACAAAATTGGGCTGGATGAAGCAGTTCGTAAAGGCTCTAAGACACTGACTGCTTCAAGTAACTTTCCAAGAATTTTCCCTTCGTCACATGAGACAATTTTTGTTGGTCCTCAGATAAATAAACTGACAAAGCATAAAGATTTTGATAAGACAATGAAGAGGAAAGAGAAAGACGCATGGACCGCCTTCCGATCAGTTGCTGAGTACTTTCTGGAAATAACAAATGTCCTAATTGCAACGCATTTGCTCAAGAAATGTTGCAGAACTTCGAGAATATCGGGTGTAATATGAAACTGGAAGTCCACTTTCTACACTCAAGTATCGACAACTTTCCGGAAAAGTTGGGACATTACCGTGAAGCCCAGGGTAAACGTTTTCACCAAAATATTAAGGAGGTGGAGAGGAGGTACCAGGGGACCTTGAAAGCAACTATAGTGGTCAAATATTGTTCGATGCTGAAGAGGGAGAGTCATCATATACAAGGGTCCGCAAGAAAGTCAAAGAAGAGAAAGTTTAAAAATTAATGGTGCACTGCTGACTTCTTGTTTTTACACAAGGTAGTCACGAAATACATTAGGAGCGGCGTCTGTAAAGTATTTCTTAAATGTATTTTATTTTTTAAATGTGTTTTAATGGAAAACTCGCCTTATGTGAAACGGTGTTTGAATAGATTTGTGGGCTCAGAAGTAAAAATCGTCAAAAAATTACGTCTTATTTTGTGTAAATACCTAACGTGATAGACAAAAACGGGAGTTATTTCTAGAACCAGCACAAATAACTGATTCAAGAACACCTATATTCAAGAAATCGTCTGACAAAAAGTTTTAAAATGCAGACTATTGTTATGCCTATGATTTCGGCAAAGGAAAATTTACTAGTCTACTTGCGAATCAGTTGTGTACTGACAGTTGAGAGAGAGAGAGAGACAGATATACGTTCGTCAGTATCGAGGGCAAAAATATCGAGCATCATGACTTCGTAATACACACTACTACACTGTCACACGACACGAATCGTCCCACAAGACAATTGTAGAGCCGTTCCAATGTTGTGCCACTAAAGCGTGAACAACCGCTAATAACATTGGAAACTTGAAACGTGTCTCTTCGTAATCCAAACGAATTTAAGGTTTGGGAATATATGTCGTGAGAGAGTAAAGATAACGACGTTTCAGTATCACAGTACATATTTTAATGCGGAGATGTATCTCATACCTCCATCTCATGGAAGAAGATAGTGAACCACCGTCTTAAGTGAGAGTGTATTCATTAGCCACATCTATTATGTGGCGATCACTGTCTTCGCTCCTGCTGCTACTGCTGCCATCCCCGAATCTAAGATGTAACAATATGTGTGTAACAAGATGTATGTAACAATATTGTTCCGTTTTGTGGGAGTAATACTGTCCAATTTTTATTCAAATTGAAGGAAGAGGGGGAGAAAGGAAAGGTAAAGGAAGGGATTATTGATATCAGCTGCATCAGGACATTGTGCGGACCGAACCGAGGTCTCCTGTTGTGTTAGTCACTGCGCCACCCGGACATTATGTTCGTCGCAGTTCCGCGGGCTACTTGACACGCCTCTCGACTGACCCACATTCTCATCTAGCGCCACCTATCTGCAGTCCCTGTCCATTCTTCTAAGCTCGCTACTTAGAGATTCCCGCAGGAGGTCGGACGTAATTGTGCACCCACAATGAATGTGGTGGATCCATCCCATCGAGGAGAATCAGCTGTCTTTTCTCTCGGATATGTCCAAAAGAACAGACATCGTGCTTTCATGTAATGCACTTAAATTTCGTCGTCTTTTAATTTAAAACTTTTATTTCTGTCCGCAGTGTATGATTTTACCTGAGCCCACGTGATTTCCATTGCTCTAAAATGGCAATGATATGGAGGAAGGCGCCCCACACTACGGCCGTTTTATTGTGCAATTTTATCAATCTCATAAGTGATATTACATTATTCATGCCCTTTCACGACTTCCACCATTTTTGCTTTTTTTCATTTCCCTGTCAAACGAACTTATGCCATTCTTGTCTATCCACCCCACTATGTCACTCTTCCTGCTGCTGCATGTGCAAACTTTGTGTAACCGAACGGAGTGATATGGTGCACGATTGAATGTTATAATTGAGTTGTTTTGTACGTTTTGAAGCAGAGAGTGTACGAACCATTCTTTAAATTCCCTTCGCGTCGTTTCCCCTTGGAACTCCCCCGAGTTCTTTTATGTAAACAACAACAAAGCATTTGGAACAAACTCACCTATTGTTCCAGTACGTAAAAGGATGCCTCGACTGCCTTTTCCAGCTGGAGCTTTCACTCTTTCTGGAGCAGTGCCATCAGTCCTCGCAGTCGGCGTGGTATGATCAGCATTTTCCAAACGACTTCGTGAGGTTTGGATTTAGATAGTTACTTCAAAAAACAGCATCTCCAGGCAACGATATCCTCCCTTTCAGGCAGAACACTTTTTCCAGGAAACTGCAGGAACCAACTGCTGCTCTTTCAACTCCATGAAAAACAGACACGGAACTTGTTAATTTTCAAGCTTTTTCCAATGAAACCATATCTTCTTTAGTATAATTCAAAGGCGGGTTTTTCGTCTTAAAAACAACTCACTATCTCCAGTGAGACAGGCAGCTTCTTCCGGTTGGGATATCCCTTTCTACAAACAAGTACTGGATTTGAAGATTCAAAGATTAGTCTTTAACGCGCATTCACGAATCCATGTTAATTTCGTATTAAAATTTGTACAGTATCAGCTGATCGGTAAGAGTTGCACAGTTCTCAGTTTCGGCAGACAAGCAATAAAACGGTCCCTCTCTCACACCATCTAACCCTGCGGTGGCTGCACTACTTATCCTTCTGCCCTTGAGGTAAGCGGCCAACTTTAGTTAGCTCATGGCGGTATTGACCAACCCAATTACAATTAAGCACATGTTTAAATATTACTGTCTGAGTAATTATTTTTTGTGTGTTACGGAGCAGAAGAACTACACTCTTAGGAAGCTCTTAACGTTAGCTGACGTTTATGGTTGCGAATTTTAGCTGCTAGATGCGCATTATTATAAAATACAGCTGAGAACCGCGGACGACACGAATGCTTCAATAGTTTGCGACCGATCTAGCATACTAACTCAGCACCTGTACGTATAAGGATTAGGATATATCAAGAATTGAAATGACGATCTTCTTGAATCTACTGACATTTTCCATACGATAAATAGCTGTTCTTAGTATGGACAAGCGAGCTTAAAACTAACGTATGGCCGTGTGACAGTGCACACTGAAATAGCTGAAATACGTAGAGTATCATGCACAGTTTGGTATAGAACAAGAACGGGGATTCCGAACTTCACTGGCTGTGGACACAGCATCATCTTACCGAGAGCCCTGTCTGGACCAATGATTAACCAGTCGTCGGCGCTGTTCATGAGACCGTGCTGGAGAAGGACTGCTGGTCTGCGTTCTCCTTCCGTCAAAGGCGACTTTTTGCCATAGGGAATCCTGAACATTGTCAGTACGTAGCCATCTTCAGTCGTCACTTCATGTGTTTCGACCGGATACCCATACTTCGTAAGAAGGCCAGGCTGCAAGAACATTAAAACAGGGATTTAGTGTGCACTTCATAACATACAATGAGAATGATGACTTGGTTCTTAATTCCTAAGGATTACCCGTGTACAATGATTTAAAAAAGTTTGTCTCACAGAAACTCTCTTCTTCAATTACACTGGTGTGCAGCACTTAAGGAAAAAGTAACTTTTGCATGATGTCTCACTGCCTAGTAACATAACTCGCTTTTCACTCTGCAGCGGAGTGTGGCTGATATGAAACTTCCTGGCAGATTAAAACAGATTAAAACTGTGTGCCCGACCGAGTGCCCGCGAAAGGCAAAGGTCCCGAGTTCAAGTCTTGGTCGGGCACACAGTTTTAATCTGCCAGGAAGTTTCATATCAGCGCACACTTCGCTGCAGAGTGAAAATCTCATTCTGGAAACGGTTAAAACAGTTTAAGCCACAACATCACATCTGACATTACTTAAATAATGGCCACGCCTCATGTGTAGAGTATGTCATGAATTCCAGTATACGAGACAGGACTTCTAGAAGCAACTGGACTGCTCTGGTTACGCTTGTTATTAGTATGTTTGCTTCTGAAAGTTCTGTGTCGTTTACTGGAATTCATGACATACTCTACACATGAGGCATGGCCATTATTTAAGTAATGTCATATGTGATGCTGTGGCTTGAACTGTTTTAACCGTAATCCGTATAGATGGTCCATGACTGAAACCAGTCGATATTTGGGCTTAAAATAAAAACAGCTGATGGTCAAACACGCATTTTATAAGAAAGTTACTTTCGCCCTTGAACTTTGCATTCCAGAGTACTTTGCATGTTGGTCATCAGTGTGAACAGCAGAAATCAGAATTACCAGCCTTACAGAAACACTTGTTATTTAACGCACACATTATTAATATACATAAAAAATAGTAATCGAGCAAGATACAGCTTAAATCTTTTCCCAAGTTAATCTGGACTGTCCTACTGCCATATTTTTTCGAATCATGTTAGTATGGTTGATTCAACAAAATATGATTGTCTTAAGAGAATGTTACACTTCATAGATATTAACACAATAGAAATAAAATTTTCATGATCGAGGAGCCGAAGAGGAAAAAAGAAAGAAAACTTGACGGAAAGTGATTCCCTACAGTTACACAGTTTCAAACTATACCGAGGGAGGTGGCGTAGTTGTTAGCACACTGGACTCCGCATTCTGATTTAGATTTTCCGTGATTTCCTTAAATCGCTTCAGGCAAATGCTGGGATGTTTCCTGTCAAAGGACACGGCTGACTTCCTTCCCCATCCTTCCCTATTCCATTGGGACCGATGACCTCGCAGTTTGGTCCCTTACCGCAAATCAACCAACCAACCTATCAAACTATATGAACTGTAATCACTGAGTAAATAAAGCCTTTCCCAGCTGGAAGGTGGCTCCCAGTGACAAATGGAGCATCTTCCTCGATGTACATGTCATAATTTATTATTTCATACAATATTTAACATTTTATGAGTTAATACATAAAAACAATATGATTTCATGTTTTTCTGAGTATTAATTCGTACCACTAAAATTTGCAATTTAGCATGAGAAGTCATAATGGGCAGAGTAGGAAAAATAGAGAACAATTCAACAGCGTTAAGAATCGTTTAAAGTAAGAAACTGAACACCAACACAGTCTATGTTGAAATGAAAATATTAGTCAGAAGTAATTGGCTGAGTTAGAGCTCCTAGTGGAATGAGTAAAATGACGAGATAGATAATACTGAATGATGATATTTGTTTCCTTTTGTACCCTTATTGGTTTCTGTGTAACATAATCCAGTTAAATGGACAGTGAAATAGTTCTACATCCACGGAGAAGACGTCGCGTCGCAGCAACCTTATGTGAACGTGCATTGTTTTACTGAAAAAGCGCCTCGTCTTTCTGTCGAAGAAATGGCAGTAGCACCTAGGTAGCAGCCTGTGTAATGTAGCGGGCACTGGTTGCTTTACCCTCCCAAAATAACAAGTGTGATCGCAAGTTGTATCCAATTCTCTCATCCCCCGCCACCACCACCATGAAGCCTGGGACAGAGACTGTATATCGTGGGCGAATGCACTCTCGAGCAGGCAGCTGACCATCTCTACGCCATATACTTGTATTTTTATCACTCGCGTACAGACAGAACCTGTCTCGCCACTGAAGACAAAAGAGCGGCATTCTTCTCTCCAGTTAACTCTTTCGCGACACCAGAATAGCAATTTTTGATGGTGTCATGGTGCCAGTGGTGGCCTGACCAGAGACGCACGTTATCTTAATCCTGTTGCAAGCAGATGCTTGCCAATGGTCCCTTATGACATAACAGGTCAAATATGTGCCCAGATTTGTCTTTGGATTATGTTCATTCGGCCACCGCACTTCACAAAATGTGTTCATCTTGAAGTACGTCTGTACTACGCGGACGATTAGAAGCTGGTCTGCGGGTGAGGAAATGTTCCATAGACCAACGTTGAAAACACTGACACACCACTGATCGTTGTGTCCAACATGTAGAACAATCTGTCGATAATCCACCCAGCTTCCCGCAGGTGCCCACAATGAGACCCCATTCACATGGCTGAAGCTGTTCAACAGTAGTATGTATTCGTTGGTGGGGCATGGTTGTGCCCTAGAATGAATGTTGTTCACCTCGAAATTCAGCCCAGTTATTACCTGCGGATTCAAAGTAGAGAGCGCACAGACAGGTCTTCTGAGCGCCATCTTATCGACGATGACAGTGAGAAACTAATGACTAACAATACAACATTTTGTACCCTGGGGCCAATAAACACAGTTCCTAAGGGTGTTGCAGCTTCTGCGGCAGTGTAGAGCAAAGTTCATTCTTTTCAGCTAAACTCCCCAGCAGGCTGCGAGTGGGGCAGAGGGGCTCCGAGTTGGGAGTATTTGGGAGGGAATTTCCAGTTTCATCATTTGACTAACGGAACTAATCGGAATTGAGGGGCTGGAACTATTTTATTTCTAGGTAAACACTGTCTCATTCAAAAATTATAATTGTGTGTGTGCGTGTGTGTGTGTGTGTGTGTGTGTCTGGATTCTTGGCCAGATGATTCACCTTAAACGTCGCCACATCGTCATGACAGCAGAGGCGTTACATAGAGCATACTGAAGTGTGTATTCAGTGATATTTATTGTCTGCTGAACGTGATAGGTTTCCCGCTAAAATTATAGCTACTCGCTATGCCTGTGGGGTGTCTATGTTCTCATGGAACCGAACACGCAGACGTTGCAATACCTTTTTATTTGCTGTCCCGTCAAGGGATGTCCCATCGCAGCCGGCGCCAACATACGCAGTAACATCAAACTAACACGACTTACCGCGTCGAGGTGCACGTCCGCATCGTCGGGGCCTCCGCCTGTCAGATCTCGCTCGACTACTGTGACTTCGTCATCGCTGACGGCTGTGTCCTGGACGACGGTGACGTTCTTCTCGTCGCCCACCGTGGACGCCTCTTCAGCGCTGCCGCAGAGGACGGCCGAAAGGACGACAAACAGCCAGGATGCACCACGCATTTCTGCAAAACATAGACCATGTGAGAACTTCGCTGGTGAAAACCTGTAAGTTCCACGTAACGTTACACACAACGCAGCAAAGAGCAGATAACGCGCGACAGACAGACAGACGTTCACGTCTCTCATCGTTCTCATCGTTAGGCAGGTGGATTTGCGGCAAAGTCACAACTGCCTTTTCATGTATTTATGAAGAAGCAAAGGTACTGATGCGCACTTTAATGTTTACCCTGCATACTGGTGCTCTGCCTCGGACAGTTATGACAGTTACAACCGAGCAAAGTTGTGAGAAACTGAAGGGATTTACTGTGGGTCAGTAGCCGTATTAGAAAATTGCCGCGGAAACAAAGACAGCTGCAGCACAGGTTTTACGAACTCAAAGCGTAGTGGACAAACAAAAGTTGAGTGATACCAAAATGAGCGCAAGGCATTCTTCTATTCCTAACCTGTATAAATGGCTAGGGAGGCATTGATTCTTTGCAGATAATGCTATCATTTACCGTCATCAGAACAAAACCAATTGCTAAATGATTTAGACAGAATATCTGTATGGTGCGAAAAGTGGTAATTCACCCTGAATAATGAAACATATGAGGTCGTCCGCATCATTACTTAAAGGAATCCGTTAAATTTCGGCTACACGATAAATCACGCAGATCTAAAGGTTTTCAGTTCAACTAGATATTTCGGAATAACAATTAGAGACAACTTAAGTTCAAACAATGACAGGTAATGTTGTTTGGGAGGCGACCAAAGATAGTGTTTTATTGGCAGAACACTTAGAAGATGCAAAAATCTGCTAAAGAGACTGCCTACACCACTCCTGTCCTTTGTATGCTAGAATACTGCTGTGCATTATGGAATCCTTACCAGATACGATTTACGGAGGACATCGGGAAAGTTCAAAAAATGGAATCTCGTTTTGTATTTTCGTGAAATAGGGGAAATAGTGTCACGGATATGATACGCAAGTTATGGTGGAAACTATCGAAACGAAATCCTTCTTTGTTGCGGCGAGATATTTTCACAAAGTTTCAGTCTGTAGCTTTCTGCCCCGAAAATATTTTACTGACGGCCACTTACATAGGGAGATATGATTATCGTAATAAAATAAGAGAAATCAGAGTTCGCACTGTAAGATGTAAGTGGTCGTTTTTCCCGGTGTCTGTTCGAAAGGAAGAGAAGTATCGTGGAAGAGGTTCGACGAACCATGTGACAGGCACTTACGTGTGAACTGCAAACTAATCATGCAGGTGTAGATACGGGTGTAGATGTAGAAGGAGAGCCATGCTAGAATATTTCAGTCGATATGAAGCAAAACTTTTTCGAACGATCTAACAGTCCAGCGAGTGAACGGAAGTCATCTGTTCAGTAACTCAGTGGCCACAGTGGTACTGAAACAGATGACCGAGAGAAGGCTGAAATATTGATTTCGGTCTCCCGAAATTGTTTCACTGCGGAAAATCGTAGTACGATTCCAGTCATCGCACAAATTTCGAAATCGTAATATCGAGATAGTTATCACGGAATGGAAAATCAACGGAAAATACTGAATAGTGAATAGACGCTGCATCGAGTGATTCGCCTATGAGGATATATCGAGAATACGCAAAAGAAATTACTCCCTTCTAGCAGCCTTTTATGATGGGTCGCTGCAGCGACGAAGAGAACCAAGAGATTGGGAAAAAAACAGGCAGCTCATTTCCAATTTCAAGAAGGGTCGTCGGACATAATGCACATAATTATAGACCTATATAAGGAACTGTCATTTAACTGTAGAAATATGGAACATTGAAACGTGTCTGCACTTTGAATGTCCATTGCATTAACAAGTTGTTTCATGTGACTCCACAGAAAAAAATCTTAAACATCGAAGGCAACCGAACTTGCAGGCTACAGAGCTGGTCTACCCTTGCCTATCCATTTTCCAATACTGATATTGCCTTGTGCATCTGCAACGGTGTGACTGAAACAGTGCTCATAATTATTGATCTGCGAGGTTCTTGTGATTACCGCAATGACATTCTGACACTCTGTGGAACATCTGAGAGCATTTATCAACAGTCGACTTTTGTTGCCAACAGCACATAAAATCAGCTTTCAATAATGACTCAAAAAGAATATTCTACACTACCATAAAGGGAATGTAACACCATCAAGGACAAGTCATGTGACAGGTAGTTCAACATCGCTGAAGTATTGTATAACATATTTAGACCAAGTGAAACACACAAATCCCAATAAAGGGTGTCCAGTCGCACTATACAGTGTACTACCACCCTCCCCCCCCCCCCCCCGCACCCCACCACCGCC
The DNA here is from genome assembly GCF_023864275.1 of Schistocerca cancellata. Classification (NCBI taxonomy): domain Eukaryota; kingdom Metazoa; phylum Arthropoda; class Insecta; order Orthoptera; family Acrididae; genus Schistocerca; species Schistocerca cancellata. The sequence continues at coordinate 176,821,704 of NC_064633.1, read as the reverse complement.
CTCTGTTGGCAACCCGGGCGTGTATTCCCACATGAAAATGATCATAAACATGCCAAGGTATTCCCTGTGTACCTAGCGCATTTTGTTGTTAATCGGCACTGGAGAATGATTAAGTTCTCATTTCATCAAGTCCCATTGGTGTTCAACTGGCGAGAGATCTGGTGATTTTGTTGACCAGGCCAGCTGTTTTACACCAATGAAGAGCATGTGCGCCGCAACAGCCATATGTACACAGGCGTCGTCCTGTTGAAAGAGCACATCTCCTTCCTTTCGAATAAATTATAGTAGCACGGGGATAACAGCCTGTCCACTGTGGTGGACACTGGTTGATTACCTTACCCGGCAGGAACAGCAACTGTAAACGTGATTTGTAACTGATAGCCTCCCCCCTCGTCACATCATGAATCGTCGGATGAAACCTGTGTGTCGTGGGCGAATGAACTCCGGAGTAGGCAGCTCACCAGGTATATGTATGCACACAGAACCTACTCTCATCATTGAAAATAACATCGCGTCTTTCCTCTCACCACTGCATATTTTCACGACACGGGAGTAGCTATGATTGGCGTAGTCGTGGTGTCAGTGGTAGCGTAGCCAGATTAGCGAGTGTTCTCAGTCCTGCTGCAAGAATATGGTTCCAAATGGTCCTTGATAACACAGCAGTGAAAATGTGAGCAGATTTCGTACTTGTATGATATTCGGACTACCACCGCCACTCGCACAGTGCGTCGTTTCTGGCGTGCGTCTGTACTATACGGACGACAAGAATCTGGCCTACAAATGGGAGAATGTTCCACACACCACTGTTGAAACCAGTGACCCACCAACGATACACTGCTCATCATATGCACCAGTTCTTCGATACATCCATCCAGCTTCATGCAGGCGCCCACAATGCGAACCCATTCATATGGTAAATCTATTGAGCACTAGTACGTACTCGTCCTAGTGTATGGTTGCGTACTAGAATGAAAGTTGTAACACTCTTCATCCCTAAACTGAGCGGAACTGCTACCTGCAGAGTCAAAGCAGAGAGAGCATAGACAGGCTTTCGGAGCGTCGTCTGATCGCTGGTGACCGTGAGAAACAAATGACTAACACCACAACCCCTCAGTATGCACGTATTATATCGAAGAGCCACTGACACAGTCCCTGAGGGTGTTGCAATGTACGTTCTAATTATTCTCATACTCAGGGAATGAGCGTACGTCGAGTAGATGCAAGAAACCTGCACCGCCGCTCATGGGAAGGTCCTAGTGGAGGTGGTTCACCATTGCCTTCCTTGATCTATTAACAAGTGTCCAGTGTCCGTCGTGTGGATGACTGTGGGGAGTTATTGCACAGTGTAGTGTTTGGTTTGGGTTGTCACCAATGAAGGGAAGGGAGAGGGTGAAACCTAGTACCGGCACATAGCTCACTACTCTCGAAAAACACCAAGGGGACCACCGTATGGTACATGATGAAATGAGAACTTAATCGTTCTCCAGTGCCGATTTACAACAAAAGGCGTTAGGTGCACAGAACACTCTATCGCAGAATGCCATGTAGCATCTTTATGAACATTTTTATGTGAAAATACATGTCTGGATAGCCAACAGAGGGGGCTTGTACATTGTATGGTGTGACTGACTGTTCGGATATCCTTTGCTGGGAAATGTGTGTTTGAATTGGTCTAAGTTTGTTAGCCAATATTTCTGCGATGTGGGACTACCTGTCACATTACTTGTCGATGTTGCATTTTCTTTCTGGTAGTGTAGAATTGTCTTTTTGAGTCATCATTGGAAGCTGATAAGACAGTCTGATTAACCATCAATAGTGTCATATTCCATCACTTCATGAGACACTGCGGAGAAGTCAAGAAATAAATTTAGAATGTGGGTGCAAAAATTGCGAAAAAAATATGTTGGCACCCACCTACATAGGGAAGAATGATCATTACGATAAAATAAGAGAAATCACGGCTCGTGCAGAGAAATTTAAGTGCTCGTTTTTCCCGCGCGCCCTTCGAGAGTGGAACGGTAGACAGACAGCTTGAAGGTGGTTCATTGAACCCTCTGCCAGGCACTTTATTGTGAACAGCAGAGTAATCACATAGATGTAGATGTAGTATGGTAACCAGAAACTTTTTCATCACCACCTTTTTTCCCCTTGCCGGCCAAATACTGGTAGTGTAAATTACACCTACCACCAGGATTTGAACCAGCTTACCTCCGCGTCGGGCTCCACAACAGAGAGGTGCGTTCGTAACTCTGGCTGCAGGGGTGGGTGGTCAGTGTTTGTACAGATGTTAAAATTACATATTTTGTTATTTTTTACGTGAGCAATCAGTCTCAAAATATTGGACTTCGTTACAACTTGTCGAAACAACTGCAATTATCCTTGCCTTACCTATCCCTCAATCACAAACGACCTTATGAAATCGTAATTAATATTTCGTTACTCATTGTGATTCTGTACGGATTGATAAGACAGAAGGAAAGCGTTAATGACGTATTTTGGTTAGTCTCATTGTCATGCTTCCTTTGTCATTCTAGACCTTTCGCACGTTCTTACATGTGTACCAGTCATCATCCATTATAGCAACAGGAAAAATAACTGCTGAATGATAAAAAACCGCAACAAGTGATTTTATAGGGGTAGTAGCCTAGCACTAGAGACAATGTTAAGCCGCGGCTTTAATTCGACGAGAGGCAGGACGACGGCAAGGTACCTTGGAGCCCCTTAATGGGTTTCTAATGATCCAGTTTATAAACAGTTCTGGTACGTCTCTCCGTTAGGAAAGATGTGACACAGCCGCCAAACAAAACGGTCATCATCAGATGGATTAAGTAAATTTATGAGACGAGTCATAAACAAGTGGATTCATGATTTTGAGTTCCTTGATGCCAGTAAAACATTCTCAGATTTCTATTCTTTCTTTTTGTATTCTAGCTTTTATTTTAAACTCGAAGTGACAGTGAACAACTGATTTATTTAAATACTTCACAAATTTGGTGATTGATTGTTGTTTCACAACTTATACGATTCTGCTATGGCGCAGCCGTCACATATTGACAAAGTCTCTGCTGATCCATTGTGGACGCGGAAAGTGGCTGGTCAAACATTTACCAAGGGAAGTCGCCAAACAGCTGTACGTTTTCCAAAGTTATTAATTTAATTTGGACAACCTGTTTCAGCGTTTCAGTATTCCATCTTCAGGCCCCATATACAGTGGTAAATCAAAACGATATGACCTATTGCTTAATAGCTTGTTTTTCTGTCTTTGGAACGAAATACATCACTGCTTCTGCATGTCAGGCATCCAACAGTTTGTTGGTAGATTTGTGGAGGTATATGGGATTAGACGTCTACGCATAGGCCACAGAATTCACGTAAATAACGGGCCGCTGTTTTGCGTACGCTGTTATCGCACCCATAGCGACCCGGATGGGTTCCATAGGCTTTACATCAGGCGAATTTGGTCGCAGAGACATCAAAGTGAGTCCATTATAATGCTCCCCAAACCACTGTTGCATCGTTCTCGCTTCAATATACGTAAAATTACAATGCTGAAAGATGACATCGCCGCAGGGGAAAACATGAAGCATGAAGGGATGCAAGTGGTTCGCAGCTGTCAGTGTGTCTTAGATTACTACCACAGGTCGTATGCAAGCGTAGGAGAATGTCTCCCTTAGCATAATACTGCTTCTACCAGCCTGCGTCGGTGGCGCGCTGAACGTTTCGGGCCGCCGTTCACCTCGATGACTGCGTTTGTGGAGACGACCATCGACCTATTGTAGCAAAAATGTGATTCACCCGAAGAGCCGACGCGTTTGCGTTGACTGCCGGTTCAATCCCACTGGTCCCGTGCACATTGCGATTGTGATTGGGGGTCTCGCTGGGTCAACACGTGAACACGTAGGGGTGGTCTGCTGCGGAGCTCCATGTTTAATAACGTACGATCAACCGTGTGCTCCAAACACTTTTGCGTAGACCAGCATGTACTCTTTCCACAGAGATGCCATAGATCACCAGCCTCCGAACCTCAAATTCTGGAAGAGTCGTCGACGTCCAACCATTTAGCACCTAGCGGTAGTTTCACTGTGCTAACTCTTCCCGTAGATGCTCACGACAGCAGCACGAGAACATTCGACCAACTTCACCGTTTTCGAGATACTCGTTCACAAGCTCTGTGGAATATTAATCTTCCCTTTGTCAAAGTTTCTTATCTCAATGGATTTACCCAATTGTAGACGTTCTCTTCGCTAGGGTGATCCCCCGTCTATATCTGCTCCGCCTTCATACTTTTGTTACTGCGTCACGTCGTGGTGGGCAGTGGTCAGAATGCTTTGGCTTATCAGTGTACATGAAATGCATATGGGCTCTGAAGGTGGCCTATTGAAACGCCGATATTGGCTGTCAAAATAAAATAAAATAACTTCTCAAAACGTACGGCTGTTTGGCGACTTTCCTTGGTAAACACTGACAAAGCAGTTTTAAGTACGGTACTTCCATATCTTTGAAAACAATCTTTAGGAGAATATGTGACTTTACTAGAAGCACATCATTTACAATGAGAGGCGATCCTGATGGCAGAATGGATGAAATTTCTTCAGAACTGGGAGAAGAACTGAGAATAGATGCGATTGGAGAGGTGGTCCATATTCCGGATTGAATCGGGGTTCTTGGTTTGGAGTTAAGCTTGCAATAGAAGAGACGTGTTTCACACTATCTAAGATGAATAAATACTCATACCTCTTAAGGTACGCATCTTAGAGTCTATATTTATTAGACATTTATTTCCTGTTTTGGTCGGTGGGGTTCTGGTTCACCCTGGATACGTTGTAAAGGCCAACAGTCACTGTCTAAGTCGAAAAAGATTGACACATAAATGTTTTGGTCACTCTAGCAAAGACTCAATCAGCTTTCTGTTGACGTCACACAACAGGATCTCGTCAGACGGATGTAAACACAAGAGGTACAACTGCAGCAATAGAGAAATCGTGAGAAGGGTGTTACGGGACACAAATTAATTTGTTTTCTAAACGGAAGAAATACAGCTTACAGTGACTACTTCCAATCACTTTACAACCGTATTTTACAGGCCTTTGTCGCTGGTCTAGTCTTTCTTTTTCTTTTTCTCTTGTCTTTTCCCCTGTCTCTAAGGAGCTACAATTATTATGCTAATGAAATCTGGTGGTCACACGCCCTTCCTGACGTCACCACGTCACCTGGTAATGAATCTGTGTACCTCACTTGTGTATGTCGAGTTTAGATCTCATGTGGAAACGTAATAAAAATTTTCACATATTTGCAGAGCGTGTACTCACGTAGCTGGATGTGGAAAACCGCCTAAAAGCCACATCCAGGCAGGCTGGCTCACCAGCCTTCGTCGTTAATCCGCCAGGCGGATTCCATCTGGGGCTAGCTCGCCTCCCCCTGTTTCGGAAACTGGCGCTTAAGCTCTCTCTGCTGTCCTATGTCACTGGACGATGTGTGCCAGTATTCTTACTAAATAATTCACGAGAATTTAATAAATCTTACTCTAGACGAGCATGAAGTCTGAATCCAGCTTCTCCGGAGAAGTGAGTGATTGTAGTAGGGTTATTATAAAGGAACATAATTCCCTTCACTGGTTTATGGTAAGTAACTTAGAAGTGCCTCCTGGAAGGGTGTTGGGGACTTCATCGTTCATGTTGCTTATTAATGACCTACCAGACAATGTCAAAAATAAACTCAACCTATTTGCAAATAATACAGTTGTCTATAACTAAGTACTATCTGAAAAAGCAGCACAAACAAAATGTTTTGGTCACTCTAGCAAAGACTCAATCAGCTTCCTGTTGACGTTACAGAAGATCTTAATAGAGATTCAAAGTAGCGCAAAGATTCACAGTTACCTATAATTATTCAGAAAGGTGTAACCGTGCTCTTCACAGAATTCAGAAACGTGTTACCCAATGACTGTAATATCAGTAAGTCACAACTGGTATCAGACAACTCATATGAATACCAATGTACAATAATTTGTAGGGATATGAAATGGAATGAACAGATGTGCACAATTGTAGTTTAAGCAGGTGGCATACTTCGGTACTTTTCGAGGATAATGGGTAAATCTGCTCAGTCAACAAAGGAAATTTCTTGCTGAATGCTCATGCGAATTATCCTAAAGCACTGAGTAAGAATTTGGTACTAGTACCATACAGGACTAATGGAGGATGTAGAACGTATGCAGAGAAGGGCAGCGCGATGGTCACAGGCGTGCGGCTCGTGGGTGAGTGGTTAGTGAAACTGCTTGCTGAAGAACGCACTGACGACGAAGGTGAAAGAGTTTCTTCACTTTCTCGATAACAAAGGTGAAAAAACTATCGACGTTACACTGAGTATTTATCGCACACTGAATGTCCATTACGAACAGTAACTGCCAAAGTTAGTTTGTCCCTCTATTTTAAAGGTTGTTTATGCAGTTCATCGCTAGGATTTAGTTTGCAAGTGGGTGCAGGGGAGAGATTGTCGCGTAAAATTCTTAACTGACGGACTTCACTTGAACGTCGTGGTTTAAACTCCAAATCTCCCCGCACTCTCTTATAGAATGAACCTGTGACACTGTTGATCATGATTCGTTCGTCGTTTGTTTAAGTCGACCTACCCTGCCGATTTATTTCTTCGGTTCTTCTCCTCTCCCTCCCTCACCGTCACCGCCAACACAAACATGCACTCACTCATCAGTCACCTCTACCTGTTAGTTACAGTTAAGACACCTATCGCGCAAAATGTCAACGATGTATCGACCATAATGCTTGCGCAACGAGAAGCTAATTGAAAATTAGAACGGCAGTTACGATTTAAATTAGTGTAATACCTAGAATTGGCCGTATACTTGTCCGTGGTTCCAAATTCCAGTCCGACAAAGGGAATTGAAACGATACCTAAAGCCACACATTTCGTAAAATTGTTCCGATAATTTAAGTGCAATGCCAAGGTTTACCAGTTACCAACTTGTCCTCAGATTCGAGATCCGACGTTAGCCCTCTGCAACCCACCGTCAAATTTACCAAAAATCTCCCCACGATCACTCCCCATCCGTCTGTTTACATTCGAAATTCTGTAATTTGGCCATCTTAGACATTATGTGAGATGCATACTGGCGTAATTAATTTTTTTCTCAACTCATTTTAGAATGTAGTAAGAACTACCGACGTTTGCTATCGAGCGTATAACTGGAGTCCCAACCAATGTTTTCTGAGATCTGCAACTCCCTTGAATATTCATATTTTACTGTGTCAGTTTTGTACGGGTTTTCTTGCCCATGGTTTCATACGATATCCGACATAATATTAAAGGTATAAGTAAGAAACAAAAACTTAATGAAAAGTTTATTATTTTTAGCATCCAGAACAATAAAATCATATATCTGCTGCATTCCACTATGGCTTTCACCAGATCCTTATTCATAGAAACGAAAGTACACAGTATCAGCCGAAACTGTTAAGCCAAACAAACCATCACATATCATAGTTGTCACCATGCCAGTGATCAACATCAGTTAATTCCACGTTAAGCACCATCTTCAGCTGAGGCAGTATCTTTTATTAACAGTAAACGCACAGTTCTTTAAATACCCGAACTCCGATATATAACACCTTCAAATTCTGATTACAAATGAGTTAATGTGTAAAATATTTGACGTTAACTATTCAAGCGAGAGAAGTTCAAAAAACTTTTGAAATTCTGTCCAAAATTGGTTGGAAGTCACCAAGTGCTCTCTTTCTCAAATACTGTCTCGATATAGTACAGATAATTTGCGTGTGCTGGACCACGCTGCCTCAAGATATACACACAGTTTCTATCCGTAACAGTCGTATTGTGTTAAACCTTTAACATAAGACTACACCCCTTAATTATCGGACATGTCCGAAAGAACAGACACCATTGATGACCTGCAGCTGTCTAGAAAGAAATTAGAATTATATTAATACGTTCAGCTGCTAACGGTCGTTGATATATATCAACTGGGACTAGTGAAAACGTGTGCCCCGACTGGGACACCATATCCATATAAGTATATAGTTCTGGCAATACCAGCCATGACCTTCTTCTGTGCGGATGCACACGCATTCCCCGAACTCTTACGGGTCTTGGAAAGAATGTCTTCCACGAGTAATGAGTGTGTTGGGGTGGGACACTACGAATATAGTGTGTGGACATACAAGGTGAGAATGTGGGTCTCGCGGGAGGCGTGCGCGAGATAGTCCCTGCATTCGCGCAATCCTCTGTGCCCAAGGTAGCTCAGATGGGTAGAGCGTCTGTCATGTAAGCAGGAGATGCCGGGTTCGAGTCCCGGTCGGGGCACACATTTTCACCTGTCCCCGTTGATATACATCAACGCCCGTCAGCAGCTGAAGGTATTAATATAATTCTAATTATGAACCAAGTTAGTCGGCTAGTAATATATATGGTGCCTTATTACGTCATTCTTATGGCGTCAACCAAGCCATCGTTAGAATTACACAATCTTTTGAATCAAATTTTCTTTTATACAATTTCAGCTAACGCAAAAGGACCATTTTAAATTGTGATTAAACTGATCAAAACAAGATTCGGGAGTTCTCACAGACAGACGGTTCTGTTCACATTTAGTTCATGTTTATGATGTACTTATTGATCGGGGTTTACATCGTGATACAAGAGCTAGAAACACACTAAAATGAAAATCAGTACGAAAATGACATAGTAAAAATTGGTTTGATTAGTAAATTACAACTCTGGACTCGGATCTTGTCAAGGCTAATTGTCTTGCGAGTTATTGATGCCTTTATCGATGTTTCAATAATTATAGGGTTGGTGCATAAAATCGTAACATTTTTGTTTTGCGTATTGGTATACCGGATGATATGGGTTTATTTGTCAATTGTCATTTTTTAATTGTAGTGCGCTGTCGCTATTTGAGTTTACATATTGTCATTTTGTTATTTGGAGATAGTAAGTGGAGCTGTAGACGCTAGAAAATCGAATGACAAGTGGAGAAATAGGAACGTTTCCGACGTATTCATCTGTTTTAATTCAACAGAGGGGTGAGAGCAGCGGAAGCAGAAACATTTGCGTCATGTGTGGGGATAATGTTGCTGTACGTACCACGACACCATCGGCTTTCTCGTTTTAAGGAGGATCGTTTTGACATTAGTGACTCTCCACATCCAGGAAGCCCTTCGGGTTTTGATAAAGATCGTTTAATCGCGTTAATCCACAATGATACATGCCAGTGTGCTCGATAACTGGCAAATGTGATGAACTGTGATCATTCCACCATTACGTGACCCTTGCATGCGATGGAGAAGTTTACAGCATGCTCTAGGCCAAAATCACAAAAATTTGTGAGAGACCGTATGTGCGTGTCTGCTTCCTCGTCATCAGCTGGCTCATGAACAACACCGCCCGTCCCTATTGTGTATCGCTACTCGTGACGAGAAATTGTACCTTTATGCTAACATAAGGAACAGAAAGGAATTGATGAGCTCAAACAAAGCAGCAACTATCCCAACGAAGATATTCGAGCATCAACAAAAGATAATATTATACATATGGTGGAACAGTGGTGGTGTGGTGTACTACGCGTTGCTTCAAAAAAGTTGCTTCCCAAGGTGTAACCATCACTGCTGATATTTATGGTCAACAACTGTGACAGCTTGCAGACGTAGTCCAACAACGACGACCAGGAAGACTGCTCAACGGTTATGTCTCTGCAAATAAGAGAGTATTCTTACATTCGATAGAAGTAAGCAACGATGGGGAAAATTTGTAAAGAGATACCAACATGCGGAAACTTGAGTCACACAGAAAAAATAAAGTCAATATAAGTAAAAAGTCTGATATCAAAATATATGGATAAGTCCAAGTAATTTTACGTTGTAACTGAAAGTTTCTTAAATTTCACACGTCAAAAAAATTTGGCATCACCCCGGTTCCCAGAACTCCTGAAGATAGACGTTGACTGTGGATATTGTATCAAAGACACAGTCAGTTTGACCAGAGATGTAACGAAACCCACCCAAAGACGTAAACAACCACTCATGAGCAGCGCCTATTAAACGGAGGGGGTCGACAGCTGATCAGTTCCAATCATTCCACCAGGAAAGAGGTACATGGCGCGTGTTGACTGTAATTCAACCATTCCTAGACGGTCAACACCGCGATTCTATCGCGTCAGCATTGTTACTTGGTACCAGGAAGGACTCATAACAAGATAAGTGTCCAGGCATCTCGGAGTGAACTAAATCGATGTTGTTCGGAGATTGAGGAGATACAGAGAGACAGGAACTGTCGATGACATGCCTTGTTCAGGCCGCCTATGGGCTACTAATGCAGTGGATGACCGCTACCTACGGATTATGGCTCCGAAGAACCCTGACAGCAACGTCACCGTGTTGAATAATCCTTTTCGTGCAGCCACAGGACGTCGTGTTACGACTCAAATTATGCGCACACAACATGCCGAATGAACCGCTCAAGATTGGCATCATGTTCTCTTCACCCATGAGCGTCGCATATGTCTTCAACCAGACAATGTCGGAGACGTGTTTGGAGGCAACCCGGTCAGGCTGAACGCCTTACACACACTGTCCAGCGAGGGCAGTAAGGTGGAAATTCCCTGCTGTTTTGGGATGGCATTATGTGGGGCCGACGCACGCCGCTGGTGCTCATATAAGGCGCCGTAGGGGCTGTACGATACGTGAATGCCATCCTCCGACCGATAGTTCAACCATATCGGCAGCATAGTGGCGTGGCATTCGTCTTCATGGACGACAATTTGCGCCCCCATCGTGCACATATTATGAATGACTTCCTTCAGGATAACGACATCGCTCGACTGGAGTGGCCAGCATGTTCTCCAGACTTGAACCCTATCGGACATGCCTGGGATAGCTTGAAAAGGGCTATTTATGGACGACGTGACCCATCACCCATTCTGAGGGATCTACGCCGAATTACCGTTGAGGAGTGGGGCAATGTGGACCAACAGTGCCTTGATGAACTTGTGGATAGTATGCCACAACGAATACAGGCATGCATAGGTGCAATAGGACGTGCTACTGGGTTTTAGAGGTACCGGTGTCTACAGTAATCTGGACCACCACCTCTGAATTTCTCACTGTATGCTGGTACAACAAGCAATGTGTGGTTTTCATGAGCAATAAAAAGGATTGAAATGATGTTTATGTTAATCTCTATTCCAATTTTCTGTACAGGTTCCGGAACTGTGGGAACCGAGGTGATGCAAAACGTAGTTTGATGTGTGTATATCAGAACCAACTTCGTTGGTGAAAATTTCCGTTTTGTTGAACAAAGAGATTCCACTCCGAAGCTGATCAGAAATAAATGATCGCTGGTGGTCAATCGTAGATTAACAAAAAGAACGGAAAATTCAACACAATTCTATCACAGTACGCCCTCGGAATTTTGGAAGTAGACTCTCCGTGCTTCACAACTTCCCTGAAACGATTGGCATTGGAATTTGTTGCGGAATTAAGTGACATTCTCTGTCTGACCAATATAAATCAGTGACTATTCTCGTAGCTCTTCGTTGAGTAGTCTCTCTGTCTGTCTCTCTCTCTCTCTCTCTCTCTCTCTCTCTCTTTCTCTCTCTCTCTCTCTCACCCTCTCTTCTTTCTATGAATCCAATCTATTGAGCTCCTTTAATCACACAACACCACTGAAAAATTATTAGAACCAAATTTTTTAAGTAACTTCCTGCAAGAACAATTAGATTGCCTTTTACATCTGGTGACAATGTGGTGACAATCTGCTCTGGCTTTTGCATGCATGCTGTCGTTTCAGCTAAAAGTTCTCCCAACATACACTTGTCAGTTACGATCTGCTCCGGTACTCGAAAGACGATCTTGTAACCAATGTATAAAGAGTGCTTTCATCTACTAACGAACATTACACTGTGTTTCTTAATAATTAGGGACAGCTTCCAGATTGTCTATCAAGCGCTGATCATTTACATTTAGGGCGAGGACGAAGGATAGACTGCGCTTAGCGGAACCAATTCCCTACATAAGAACTGAAGAGCATTGCTAATAAGTTCTAGTATAATCGTCGACGTAGCTAAACATGATATTTATTTTATAATGAGACCGATAGGTTGCAATTTTCGCTAACCCGCTTCATAGATGCAGGTACAAACAATATGAATTCTGCAATAACTTTACCGAAGCTACAGAATTATTTATGACATCCTTTCTAGAATTGTTTTCCAACTTTGCTTATACATTTCGTCAGATGGCCTGGGACTAAGTCGTTTATTAGAATAAGTATCTTCAAAAACGTTGTAAATAGGTTATTTCAAGTCCTCGCCAGTTTGCGGTTTCGTAGGATCCACTTCAGTTGAACACAACCCTAAGGAATAAATCCATTGGTGTAAGGTCAGGAGATCTGGCTGATATTGCTATTGCCCCTCGGCTTCAATAACATTACCCGTAAATATCTCACCAAGTAGCTTCGTACAGCTATTACGTAAGTCGGTGGCGATCCACCATGCTGAAAGTAAAATGACTTGAAATCGTCGTAGGTCACCTGTAGTCCCGGAATGGCATAGGATGTCAACATTTTCAGGTGTTAGTTTCCCAATTACGCCGTGACATGAGATACCACCCGAAAAGGTAACACTGGCTTGATTTAATTGCCTCTCGAAAACAATTCTATGGTTATCTGTATACCAGGAACAGATGTGTTTGTTGACATGGCCTCATAACTTGAAATTTGCTTTATAACTTCAAATTATCTTAGAAAACAACTCATTATCGCCTTCTCTTAATTCATTTAACACTGTCTTGCAAAACTGAAACCTACGTATGAGACGAGGTATGTAACGTTTGAATTTAGCCTTAAGTAAAATTTTTTGCTCACAAGTTCTAGAAATATCGTGTTTGAGAGGTGGCCTACGAGTAGACGTCTTAGAGCTCTGGATATCCGCTTGTAAAGCTTTGTAAGCTTAGTTTCATCACTTATTGATGGCCTACCAGACCCGTGACAATCTGCTGCAGGTCTACTTTTCTCACAACGTTACCGGAAACTATATACAGTCTTCCTTGTAGGTGGAACAGCGTTGGGATTATTATCCAACTCATTTATTATTAAATTATGACCAACTTTGTACCACATTTTTAAAGAAAAAACTCTTTCTTCATTCGAAAACATCTTCACAGCAGGTTAGAATCAACAATGAACAATGCCAGAGATATGTAATTTAGTAGCAGTGCGCTCTGATGTTTGTATCAATAATTATTTGGAAAAAAAATGGACCGAGTGTGAGTAGGACTGGCGCACTGAGGGTTCCGTACAAACTTAATTATTTGTATAGACAATTTATCCAGACCGTAAATCGAAGATATTGACGATATTTGGCTGTTATCGACAATGATACTGAGAAGATATCGTTCCCAGGTATCTCAAGAGTTTCAGGAAGTTTCAAGTTCGAAATGAAAAAAAGAAATATTTTTTGTTGTGATATAATTACAAATTAACAATTTCGGATCTTTCCCTTTACTTGTACTATGAAACCATGCTTCTCGCCAAATTTCCTGATTCTAGGTCAACGGGAAGTGCCCTATCGGTTTTGATGAGTGAGTTTTCGAGTATCAAAATATATGACATGAATAGCCGTATCTTTTGATTGCATTGGCTTAGAAGCTTAAAACTTTTACACCGCCAAAGATCTATAGAGCTTAATATGTGACATAAATTTGAACTTCATATGTCTACTCGTTCCTGGAAAAAAATGGTTCTTAACAGTCAGACAGACAGACAGACATACGGACAACAAAGTGATCCTAAGATTGAGGCACAGAACCCTAAAAATACAGCAATGCACTCTGGTTTTGTATCTATAATTATCACAAACAAGTGCTATTTCCTTAATGTCTTCAATGAGTTACGATGGATAGTGACTTTTGGCCCATCCTCATTTGCTGTTTTGATATTTTAAGTACGATCATAACTTGGAGAAGTATTAAAACCGGCTCTATCGCTCAGTGTTCCTTTCATTAAATCGCTATAGCGGAATATTTTAAAGATGGCACTGCGGGCTAAAGACGCAGTTAGCTGCCACTTACCTGAAGAGTGCGTGGAGAGCCGTGGAGCGCATGTCCTTTTAACGGGCAGGCGCGCACGCAGACACTGAAAACAGCTGAAGGTCTGGTCGCCGTGGATGCAGCCATTAAGAGGCAGCCTCCGTCTTCCTTCCCGCCGCTAGCTTCTCAGCTCGTTTTGGAATATCCGTCTTCCGGATTATGCGGGAACTGTTCTGCTTAATGAGAAAACATCGCCTTGCACCACACTCTAGTCTTAGCGAACTATGGCTACGTCCAAGCTTGCTTTTCTCGTAAAACACACTGTGATTCTGCCTCTATACCACTTCTTGTGCTATTAACCTTCGATTTACTGTGCGGACATATTGCACCCAGGTCACGAATTTTCTTAATTTTATTCGATTCTCTGGAAGAAACTGCGTATATTTGTGATTGTAGGTGTTATTATTACGTATATGTGACCAAACTTATACATACATATGCATAAGCTGATAAAAATAGCAGTGGGCCAATTAGTACCCTCTTAGTGTTTGGTTAATCGTTATTTTAAGTTTTGCTTACTCTAATAACACTGTTGATAAATATACCCATTTTAAAAATTAACGTTACATTCAGCTGATTGTTGACAAGCAACACACTAATAGCTGTAGGCATTTAGTTGGCAGATGCAAATTCATATGATGATAGTGATACGGATATCTTCGGTGGTGATAATAGTGATACTGGTAATGATGTGCTGTGCGAAAATTCAAATGTAGAAGATGTGAATCGTGTATATGAAAATGGAGACAATTCTGTCAGAGATGATGAAAATAAAGAATCTGGTGACAACGAAATGGGCCAAAATCGCACAGGAAAAATCGTCAATTACGGGAAAAGTTGCCTGCTCCTCAAATTCGTCGCAGACAGCATAACATTTTGTAAGTAGGCTATTTAGGTTTTTATGTTGGTAACGTCACATAGTGCTCCGTATGAAAATCACTGGCTGTGCTGTGTGCAGTCTGTAGCTGGTTGGCATTGTTGGAATATTCGCTATTGTAGTGTTGGGCAGCTGGATGTGAACAGTGCGTAGCGTTGCGCAGTTGCAGGTGAGCCGCCAGCAGTGCTGGATGTGGGGAGAGAGATGGCGGAGTTTTGAGAGCGGATGATCTGGACGTGTGTCCACCAGAAAGAGTAAATTTGTAACATTGGATATCACGAAATGACATATATATATATATATATATATATATATATATATATATATATATATATATATAATGACTTTTGAACACTATTAAGGTAAATACATTGTGTTTGTTCTCTAAAAAATCTTTCATTTGCTAAGTATGCCTATCAGTAGTTAGTGCCATCAGTAGTTAGAATCTTTTATTTAGCTGGCAGTATTGGCGCTCGCTGTATTGCCGTAGTTTGAGTAACGAAGATTTTTGTGAGGTAAGTGATTCATGAAAGGTATAGGTTATTGTTAGTCAGGGCCATTCTTTTGTAGGGATTTTCGAAAGTCAGATTGCGTTGCGCTAAAAAATATTGTGTGCAGTTTAGTGTTGATCAGAATAAGTAAAAAGAGTACTGTCTGAGTACGTTCAGTTTTGCTCAGCTGTTTGAAAGTCAAATAACGTAAGGGGTTTACCAGCACAGTAATTTTTTAAAAATTTTCTAAGGGTGATGTTCCAATTTTTGTAGTTAACTTCCGGTTGAAAGCTTATAGTGAAGACATTTCAGAATTATGCGACACCACAAAAACTTATTTTGCTGCATTTTAAGGGGGGTAGGACGTCAAACGGGCCGACTTGGAGCACGAGAGGCACCACAGGACATTTTAATTTCCATTGTCTATACTTTTACAAATAAATTCATAAAACTTTGTCAGAATGACCAGGAAGAATTCAGAATACACACTCATAGCATTGGAAGTTCTAAAACATAACGAAATAATTTTCTTTACATCTGAAATTTCATCATTTTTTTCACTTACTAATGACAGCATTTGTTGCTATAGGTACACTTTTCTTCATAAGTAAGAGAGATTCTTCGATGAATTTTGCACAGCATAGAAACCATACTTAAAGGTGTTTGAAACTCTAGAATTTTCCACATCTATTCAAAACTGTGGTAAAAATTGAGGTAATTAACTATAAAAGTTGTGTTTTTTCTAAACATGAAGTTTAAAACATAAGAGCTCATTCGTTTTTTCATAAATTAAATAAATTCTAGAGTTTCATACACCTGTAAGTATGGTATGTATGCTGTGCAAAATTCATCGAAGAATCTCTCTAACTTATGAAGAAAAGTGTACCTATAGCAACAAATGCAGCCATAAGTAAGTGAAAAAAATGATGAAATTTCACATGTAAAAAAAATTATTTTGATATGTTTTCGAACTTCCACTGAAATGAGTGTGAATCCTGAATCCTTCCTGGTGATGCTGACAAAGTTTTATGACTTTACTTGTAAAAGTATACACACTGGAAATTAAAACTTCCTGTGATACCTCTCGTGCTCCAAGTCGCCCCTTTTGACGTCCTACCCCGCCTTAAGTAGTTTACTCAATAACTAACATCGATATTATGACAGAATGTGTCCCGTAATCATAATTAAGCTCCGATAATAATTATCAATATAAAATACGAATCAAACTTAAAAATTACGTAAGGGGATCAAAATGTACCCACTGAGTAAGATTTGAAAACGTTATAGCTCAGTAGATCAAAGGTTAACACTGTTATTACAAAGCCGTCGAACAATAATCAACAGCGTGCCCAGAACCAGTGAGAGCAACTCACGTTAATACATTAGTTTTGTGATGAATGGCGAAATAATCATGAGACTTCACGATTCTGCAAGATACACTCGCTACTGTAAAAGCCGTCACGAAAATAGGCACCTGAAGGTCATGTCACCATTATACGTCACTGCGAATTAGTGATCATTTCACATGTTAGTAAAAATACCCAAGAAAATATTAGACGTCTCTATCTTTGGTCTAGAATATGATGGAGTACTTTCAAAAAGAAAATTCTTGCCACGTGCCACGAAAATAAAATAAATATTAACGTTTCAAGAAATTTTGAAGAAAATTATTTTTTTTACTTCAACCTGGTGTAAAAACAGAACCACAGACATATATGGACCGAAAACATATATGAACATTCTGAAAGTTTATAGATGCGTATGATACAATTTTTTTTATAGTGAAAACATAAAATATTTCGAGATAAAAAATAAAATACCGTAAGAGATATGAAACTGTTCCTCGCGATTAACGAAAAATGTCATCGCTTCCAGCGAGAAAGTTCTTAAGAAATGTTTCAAATGGCTCTGAGCACTATGGGACTTAACATCTAAGGTCATCAGTCCCCTAGAACTTAGAACTACTTAAACCTAACTAACCTAAGGACATCACACACATCCATGTCCGAGGCACGATTCGAACCTGCGACCGTAGCGGTCGCGCGGTTCCAGACTGAAGCGCCTAGAACCGCTCGGCCACACCGGCCGGCAAAGTTCTTAAGAAAACTATAAAATTAGTGTTGATAACATCTGAGACATCGTTATTGTATCGCGTCAGCTAAGGAAGCATTTCATTTGCGAGAGGCTCCGTGCACGGCAGCACGCGAGTATTTGGGGGCCGTGGCCAGGATTTTAGTAGTTCCGATGGCTTAATACGACCGAGAATAATTCCGAAGTTCAGAAATTTTTTATTTGCAGTTCTTACTGGCCTTTCGTCATTGCACACATAACCAAATCGCCGATATATGCTACACAAAATAATAACTACAGGTACTTTCGGGCCAGTATTCGAAAAATGTTTCTAAGCACTATGGGACTGAACATCTGAGGTCATCAGTGCCCTAGACCACTTAAACCTAACCAACCTAAGGACGTCACACACATCCATGTCCGAGGCAGGATTCGAACCTGCGACCGTAGCAGCCCCGTGGTTCCGGACTGAAGCGCCTAGAACCGCTCTACCACAGAGGCCGGCAGGCCAGTATTTCCGTTGAATCGAGTAAAATACGGGGTGTACTCGAAGTCCGGGAACACTTTCAATTATTTATTTCACAAGAACCAAACATTGTACAGATATCATACATATGTCACTTTTAAGAGAAACCCTGAAATTTTTTTTCATGTGTATACCGCCGCAGCATAGTTTGATAATTTGCCGATAGTCAGCACTAGTCGCAAACATGGCGAGTTCAGGTGCGGAGCGAGCATTCTATGTGTTAAAGAGTTCGACAAAAACAAGTGTGCTACAGCTGTTCAACGGATGTTAGAACCCAGTACGGTAAGAAGCCACCAACAAGAAAGGCCATTTACCGCCTCTACCACGTGATGTAGCAGAGCTCCGTGAGAGAATACGGGAAGCGACTGCCAGACGACGATGCCATGCTGGGACGACGGGTATGGCAAGAATTCGATTACCATATTGACGTCTGTCATGGTTAGCATATCGAATGTTTGTAAGAAACTTCCAGAGCTTCTCTTCAAAATGAAATATGAATTATATCTGCACAATGTTTAGTTCTTGTGCAATAAATAATTGAAAGTGTTGCCGGACTTAATGTACAAACTGTATATTTTTACGTATGTTTTAGCGAAACCTACGTTTTATCGAAGTATGCTACAACACTATTGTCGTCAGCACGCAGTAAGTGCACTACACACAAAATTCCGTTCTTGCTGCTGCAACACCTCTGCAATCCATTAAAAATCTTCGTCTATCATTACACCTTCTGAATTAAAAACCAAATGAGCTGAGAAGACAGAGAACGGAGGTATCTGTATTTTTCTAGCAGTTGGATACTCTCTTCTGTCGCAGTATCTAAGTCCAGTTCTAAGTACTAATTTTTTATCACCATCATCCAATTCAGTAGATTTCCTTTTTTATTTATACCCGTATCTTAGAGAATCGAAACGCATGTTCATATCTAGAGATTCTTCCGTTGTTACTGCACTGGTAGCTTTAATTACAGTCGATTCCGTAATACCACAACGTTTTGTTGCCATTTAGTGAACCTGAGCAAAATTTATATTATTCCTGATTTCTTCACTGTTGGCCAGATCAGTAAAAAACTTCAGAGCAATCCATACGACATTTTTAGATTGGTTTCAAATGTCTTTTTCGCTCTTTATGCACACCGACGGGAGTATCAGTACACGTAGGCCCTTGCTCCTGCATTTCGCTCACTACCAAACACGCGCCAATGCATCGTTCCACGGAAGACTGAAACGACACTTGAACACACGACAGAGCAAGGAAACACTAAACATTCAGCTGACGCTGACCTACTGCACTGGTGACAGTGTGTATGCGGCAACAATGCTGTGAGGCTGGCGAGGCACAGCACTAAGCGCCTGTGGACTACGGGCAACAGATGTGAACTTGACGTGTTTTAATTTCGTGACTGCCACTTCTAGATAATTTGCATTAAATGTTGTTTTCTTCAAACTGACATGGATCTGACACATTTGTTTGATGAATCAGACTGCGCGGCGGTTTACGAAAAAACAAAATTTTTTTTTTCTTCTCAGAGAGAGGCAGCTGCCATCCACTGACTCTCGCCGGGTGCGCCTTGTTAATTTCCAGCCAGCATCTGTGGAACTTCAGACTTGTAAAAATAGTTGTACTGCCTCTCTAATCCGTGTGCACTTAATGGTTGTTGGTTGATGGGACCAAACAGCGAGGTCATCGATCTCATCGAATTAGGGAGGGATAGGGAAGGAAGTCTGCCGTACCCTTTCAAAGGAACCATCGCGGCATCTTAAGTAATTTAGGGAAATCGCGGAAAACCTAAATCAGGATGGCCAGACGTGGGTTTGAACTGTCGTCCTCCCGAATGCGAGTCCAATGTGCTAGCCACTGCGCCACCTCACCCAGTTGCACTTAATGTTTTTATGTTGGTAATACAACGGACTTCCGAGGCCGGCACTTGTTTGGGCGGCTGCACAAGGTCGAGCACAAACGGTCTAGTAGAAACTGATAATCAACCAATCAGATGACAGATCCAGGACCTTCTACTAATAAACAACCCAGAGACTAATACGTGATTTCCCCATCGCTTGTATATCGAGCTACTTGAAAATTCATTCGCAACTGAAACCATTAATGAAATTTTCGAGAAAAAAGGAACTTCATGGTAATTTTTCTTGGCGTGCTAAGAAACCGAAATCTGGAAACAGAGTTAGGCTGTCGTTATTTGGAGAGGAGTTAAGAATGTACTCAAAACTGCGACAGAGTTAAAATTGCTGAAGTCTTAAATGGGTGTCTCCTTCCTCGTGGGTGGCGTGGAAATACAGTGAAACTCAACTTTCTGACGTTTGGGGCAGCACCGGTATCTAATAGCCCAGTGGCTAGAATGAGGTGGTCAGTTACTATGTCTCAACAGGCAGGCTCTGACCCCTTGGTCTCCCGCGTAGCTGTCAACGGTTCTATTTTTTGAAGTCTTAAGACTACCGGAGTGTGGCACTTTCTAGGCTAGAGATGGTCTGTCTATCGCCACCTCCGGCTCATTCAGTGTGATCTTCGATACTGACCAGCAGCTGCAGCTATCCTCACAGACGCGTCCGCTTCTTGCTGTAGACATGTACCATCATGCAGCAGCAGTTTAGCTGATTATTACTTCGAAGAGAATACGGCAATGTCGTTCGAGTACGCACGGCGTTTCATTTACCTGGTGAAGGCTAGCGGCTGCAAACCAACGTCGCCAGCCAGGTGACGACATAAATGGAAATCTCCTCCTTTGACACCGTGATCTGCTTCTCATGGTTCAGCATTCTCTCTCCACTTTGATCATAGCTCTGTGCACCTAGCCATGGTTCAATACAACTTCCATTTGTCGTTTAGCATTGCGTAACATAATATTTTGCTTCATTTTGATTTAAGAATTTCTATTAATCCTTTATTTCTATATTGTTAGTGTTATGATATCGACCCACCTTTCCCCAGTATCGAAACAAATCAGATACCCATTACAAGGAAGAATATTGCCGAGGCCTTACACGTCGGATAATGGATATATATTTATTTATTTAACCTGGTCTGATTAGAGCCACCGGCTCTCTCTTACACTGGACCAGTGTTTCACACATAGAGTACTTTTTTTCATTGTAGTCATCTCAGAAATAACCCGGGAATATATTTGCTTAGGCAACACATTTAAGTCATTAACGTTGCAAAATCACAGGTTAATTCAAGCGCAAGAAAAGACATTGCAAATGCGAAATTCTGGTGCATTAGTAACCGGTGTAATCGCCAGAATGTCGAATGCAAGCATGCAAATGTGCATGCTCTGTCTCCTACAGGTGCCGTACGTCAGTTTGTGGATGGAATTCCATTCCTGTTGTTCTTGGTTGGTCAATACATGGACGGTTAATGCTGTTTGTGGATGACACTGGCAGTGTAGCCCGATGATGTCCCATATGTGCTCGATTTGACACGGATCTGGTGATCGAGCAGGCCAAGGCAACATGTCGACACTCTGTAGAGCATGTTGGGTTAAAACAGCGGTATATGTGCGAGCGTTATCCTGTTAGAAAACATCCGTTGGAGTGTAGTTCATGAACGGCAGCACAAAAGGTCGAAACACCAGACCGATGTACCAATTTGCAGCAGGGTTCGTCGGATAACCACGAGAGTTCTCCCACTGCAGTTCGAAATCGCACCCCAGACCATAGCTCCAGTGTGTCTAGGCTGCAGACAAGTAGACATGTGCTCACCTGTAGCCCAATTCTGTATCGTCCGTATCGTTCGGTTCCGTAGGTTAGCCTCGGTAATGACGTCATTTTCGGTTCAGTAATGGCAGTTGCTTTCCTGTACTGAGACCTGTTACTGATCTGTCCACCTGCCGATTTTTCGTCTGATGTACTGAGAGGTTATGAGGTTTAGGTGCGGCCGTTCGTTCAGTTTCGTGTGCTTCGATTGCGCAGTCAGTTTGTTATTTTAGAAATACTGAGTGGTTTTTCGTTTTGGACGTAGTGATTGTTTTATTGAAGAATCACCAGGATGCAGTCAAGTGGAAAGTGACTTCATAAATGTTATTATACATGCATTTCAGCCAATAATCATGAAACTAGGCTTGATGTGCATGGTACTGTTCAGGAGAAGGCAAGAGCGACAGAGGCAGGCAAGCAGCTAGAGAAATGCCACGCCATGCGATTTGGCAACATAATCTGCGGGACGAGACGAACCCTTCCGAAATGCCTGAGAGCAACTTTGTGACGAGGTACGGACTGAGTAGGAAGGTGTGAAACTTCTTTATTTAATGTGTGTGTATCTACATAAATTGCAGACTGACAGAGAAGATGAAACTTCTACATTATTTGATTCTGAAACAGCTGACTGAAACTGAACGTACTGAGCCTACTTTCCCTTTACTTTTTCTTATCATGTCAACACTGACCCATAATATTCTAGCGCAAAGCAGTCTGACTGCTCAAAAGATTACAACCCGACTTCAAATGATTAATTCAAAAGAATGGCCCTGACTAAAAAGAAATCCTAACAATAACCTATACATTTCATTTAGCACTTACCTCACAAAAATCTTCATTCCGCGAATTACTGCAATAGAGCGAGCGTCAATACTGCCAGCTAATAAAAAATTCTAACTACTAAAGCCGCTAACTACTAATAGGCATGTGGTTAGCAAAGGAAAGATTTTGTTGCAAACCAAATAATGTATTTTTTACCTTAATAATGTGACATCCAGTTCAGACACGAGTATAAATCGTCATTGACATGTAGTACAAAGGTATATAATCATGAATAATATTCAGTGTCCAAGTCGAACATGTACAGATCGTTAGCCTACGCTAACACTTCAGACCTCTACCCTCCATAAATGCTAACTTCTCACATTTAACATCCATCACTGCTGGCTGTTCACCTCCAACTGCCCAACAGTACTTCCATCACTGCTGACGACCAACTTCCAACAACGAGTCCAACGAGCCAAAGAGTCTCTTACAAAGACTTAAAGAAATCTTTTGACAATGTTGACTGGAACCCTCTCTTTCAAATTCTAAAGGTGGCAGGAGTAAAATACAGGGAGCGAAAGGTTATGTACAGTTTGTTCAGAAACATGGTGGCAGTTATAAGAGTCGAAGGGCACGAAAAGGAAGTCGTGCTTGAGAAGGGAGTGAGACTCGGTTGTTGCCTATCCCCGATGTTATTCAATCTGTATATTGAGCAAGCAGTAAAGGAAACTAAAGAAAAATTTCGTCTAGGAATTGAAGTCCCGGGAGAAGAAATTAAAACTCTGAGGCTTGCCAATGACATTGCAATTGTGTCAGAGATAGCAAAGGACCTGGAAGAGCAGTTGAACGGAATGGACAGTCTTGAAAGGAGGATATAAGATGAACATCAACAAAAGCAAAACGATGATAATAGAATGTAGTCGAATTAAGTCAGGTGATGCTCAGGAAATTAGATTAGGAAATGAGACACTTAAAGTAGTAGATGAGTTTTGCTATTTGGGCAGCAAAATAACTTATAATGGTCGAAGTAGAGAGGATATGAAATGTACACTGGCGATGGCAAGGAAAGCGTTTCTGAAGAAGAGGAATTTGTTAACATCGAGTATAGATTTAAGTGTCAGGAAGTCCTTTCTGGAAGTATTTGTATGGAGTGTAGCCATGTATGGAAGTGAAACATGGACTATAAACGGTTTAGACAAAAAGAGAATAGAATCTTTTGAAATGTGGTGTTACAGATGAATGCTGAAGATGAAATGGGTCGATCACATAACAACTAATGAGGAGGTACTGAATAGAATTGGGGAGAAGAGAAATTTGTGGTACAACCTGGCAAAAAGAAGGGGTCGGTTGGTAGGACACATACTGAGGCATCAAGGGATCACCAATTCAGCACTGAGTGGAAGCGTGGATGGTAAAGGGAGACCAAGGTATGAATACGGTTAGCAGATTCAGAGGGATGTATGTTACAGTAGCTACTCGGAGATGAAGAGGCTTGCACAGGATAGAGTAGCATGGATTGAAGACCACAACAACAAGAACACAGTTCTCGCATGCTCGTTCCGTCTCATATCGCTTTGCAATGTGACGCCCAGATATTTAAACGACATCGCAGGTATAACGAACACAGGCATTCATAACCAGCGCCAGGTGCCGCGAACTTTTCTGTGAAGACCTTACAGGATAACATAGGTGTAGTCAGTAACTGGAAGTGTAAGTGTTTATACAAGTTTCTTTTTGCGGTCGAGAGGGAACAACTTTTTATATTTTTGTAGGGTATACAGAGATGCTGACGCCTTCTTGCACATTGCAGTTATGTGCTCAATCCAATTTAGATTTTTATCTGTTATTACTCCTAGACTCTTTGTTGAGGGAGAGAAGTTATATTTGTCCCATTTAGGACTAAGGAGTCTAGCTAATCAATTTAAATTGCGAGTGCCTGATAGTACACTCTAAGATAAAAGCACGACACAGCACGATGGAGTCAAGCAAATTCGTTACAAACTGATATGAAACTTCCCCTTTCAACAATTGTACACGACTATGCTTAAACTGACACACAATATTTTTAGCGCAACGCAATCTGACTTTCAAAAATCCCTACAAAAGAATGGCCCTGACTAACATTAAGCTATACCTTTCACAAATCACTTACCTCACAAAAATCTTCGTTACTCGAACTACTGCAATACAGCGAGCGCCACTACTGCCAGCTAAATAAAAGATTCAAACTACGGAAGGCACTAACTACTGATAGGGATAGTTAGCAAATGAAAGATTTTAATAGAGAACAAACAATGTATTTACCTTAATATCATCAAAAGTCATAATATATGTAATTTCAAAACCCCGCCATTTCCTTCCACACATCCACCACTGCTGGCGGCTCACCTCTAACAGCGCAACGCTACGCGCTGTTGACATCCAGCTGCCGCTGCCCAACACTACAATGGCAGACAACAACGCAAACTAGCCACAGACTGCACACAGCACAGCCAGTGATTTTTCATACAAAGCGCTACGTAACGTTGCCAATAAGAAAACATAAACAGCCTACTTACAGATATTAATACAGGTATCGACGAAAAACGAAAACTGTAAATTTTGGCGGCCGATGGCTGAAAGTGTGACGCTGCAGCACAATTTCAACGTGCAGCTGTCAAGGATTGTAAAGAGGAGACGTGTCGATACCAAGACACAAAGTTTACTGTATTTCGTTCCGTGTACTCAGCTGGACAGTAGCTATGTCTCGCAAAGAGGAGCGTGAACAATGTATACAGATGTCAGCATTTGGAAGAGGACGCGCACTTGGGCTCAAAGAAGCCGGCTGGAATAATCGGCGAATCTTTCTACGTTTGATAAGGAGCGACGCCACTATTGGCAGGAATGGGTGAACCATAGTCGATCACAGCGTCAAGAAGGAAGTAGTCGACCTAGAGAGATGGCAAAACGTCAGGACCAAGTAATCGTCAGAGAGGTACTCAGAACCCCAGCTTCAACATTTTTATCTATCCGATGTACAAGAAGGGCCATGAATAGGCGGCTCATAGAAAGGCGGCTAAGCTAATGGCGCCCCTTGAGTCGGCTACCATTGCCCGTTTGTAGTGGTGGCAGGCACATTCGGCGTGGAATCTCTGTGACTGGAGCAGAATTGTTTTTAGTGATGAGTCCCACTTCGAACTGAGGCCCAACGACCAGCGAACTCGTGTCTGGAAACACCGCAGACAGTGGTGTGATACTATCCTGAGGGTAGTTCGTTTCACGGCCTGAAAACAAGGAGTGATGGTCCGGATGGCCATTTCATTTCATAGCAGGACTCCTTCGGTTGTCATCCGTGGCATCCTTACAACACAGCGGTAAATCGACGATACTCTACACCTCGTTTTGTTGCCCTTGGCGGCAAGCCATCCTGGGCTTGCATTCCAGTAAGATATTGCCCACACAGAGAGAGTTTCTTCTGCTTGTCTTCGTGCTTGCCAAACCCTACCCTGGCCAACAAAGTCGCCGGATCTATCCCCAGTTAAGAGCTTTGGGAGCATTATGGGCTGGCCCTCCAACCAGCTCGAAATTTGGACGATTTAACGCCCCTATTGGACAGAATTTAGCACAATATCCCCCAGGAGAACATTAAACAACTCTATCAGTCAATGCCAAGCCGAATAACTGTTTCGATAAGGACCAGCGCATTATTCAAATGGTTCAAATGGCTCTAAGCACTATGGGACTTAACATCTGAGGTTATCAGTCCCCCAGACTTAGAACTACTTAATCCTAACTAAGGACATTACACACATCCATGACGGAGGCAGGATTCGAACCTGCAACCATAGCAGCCGCGTAGTTCTGGGCCTAAGCGCCTAGAACCGCTCGGCCACAGCGGCCGGCAGCGCTTTTTTGACTTGCTTGATTTTTTACGCTCTTTCCCTTAATTAGATCATTCAGTTTTTGGAATTGTAATCATTGAGTGTATTTACAGCACCCGCAAACTGGGGCAAGCTCCTTTCATTTCCGCCATCTGGGACGGCAAATGTGGTACAGACAGCTGGTTGAGGTTGCGTATGTTGTCGTTCTCTTCACCCATTCACACGGTCCTTGACTTGTAACTTTCCTGCACACCATCATTCATTGCCGGAGAAAGGCCTGCCGGCCGCCGTGGCCGAGCGGTTCTAGGCGCTTAAGTCCGGAACTGAGCTGCTGCTACGGTCGCAGGTTTGAATCTTGCCTCGCGCATGGATGTGTGTGATGTCCTTAAATTATTTAGGTTTAGGTAGTTCTAGGGAACTGATGACCTCTGATGTTAAGTCCCATAGTGCTTACAGACATTTGAACCATTTTTGAAAAAGGCCTCCTCTAGACTTTTCCACACGTTGTGTTCCTCAGTGATAAACATCCATGTTGCTCTCACATGTTTGCTAACGTCATCTACCAATGTCCCTTTAGTTAGTCATCTCGGTGCTGTCTTATACCTGGGAATTCTGCAGCATGATCTACCTACGATCAATTCCACCCCCACTTCCTTTTTGTTACATTCGGAACTAAGCCTCCCGCACCAATCCATTTCCTGGTGCATCTGTTAGTCTTCTTGTCTCTCCAGATAATACCCACCATACATTACTCAACTGCAGTCCTCTGTTTATTAAGCGTTCACACTACAAGATCACGTCTCACTGTCAAAAATCAAAACTGTTAATACTCTTACACGTAGTCTCCTGGCCCAAAAACAACACTCAGTTTTTGACCTTCTCAAGTAGCCTCCTCCACAGCGTTCTGTCCTTGGCATCTTCTACTCTTGCTCCAGGTATCTGAAAATTTTTGGCCATTTGGTCTCACCATCTTATTTTCTGTCTGCCTAAAAGTCTTCGCCCTTCGGGTTTCCTCTCCACATTTCTCTAAATTCTCATCCCTCCTCTCTTCTATAGATGTGCCTCGCCCATCTCAGCTTCCTTGTTTTGGCTTCCGTAACATCTGGTCCGTTATATACTTTCCTGATGTCCCTGTTCTTTCTTCTTCGCCTTTCTCCTCCCTTGCACATTTGTTCAAATGTGCTCAGCGGGATTTTATTTTAGGAAACGTTTACCTATTTCTCTTGTATACTTCTCTGTTCTTCATATTTCTGCCCAATTTCTGGTCTGATTATAGTTTTATATATTCTTAATTTGGTCCTTCTTGATAAAATTTTGTTGGTAGTGGTCTGTTGTATGACTTTGACGCTCTGGATGCCACTTTTATCCTGGCTTCTATTTCTTGTATCTCTTCATTTCTGTTATTCACGCTGACCCTTAGATATTTAAACTCTTCTACTTCTTCAAACATTTGCTCATCAATCTGCAAGTTTTCCCGCATTTTGTCTTTTAGTTCCTTCCTACGTAATTAATTTTATTTTTCTCGTCGTTTACCTGTAATCCAATTTCCTTTGCTTTTTGAAATAGCTTTCTTGTCAGTATTTTCAGGTCATCTAGATTATCAACGGTTAATGCTACATCATCCGCAGTGCCCAGTACATTCATCTATATTCCAATACTAATTTCCTCCTCTGCTTTGCTTGTTGCATCCAGTCTTCCTGTATTATTTCAATGAACCAGTGTGATGGTATTCCATAGTCTTGTCTGGCTCCAGTTTTAATGATAAAAGCCACAGAACGTTCTCCATCCATTTTCATTATCCCTTTTGAGCCGTCCAGGTAACTGCTACAAGATTTGTAATCTTCTTTGGTATTCCAGTCTTCTGCTTTACCTCTCACAATACTCTGTTCATGCTACTGCAGGCTTTCTTAAAATCAATAAACAATAATTCCATTGTTTTGTTGTACTCCCAATAGTTTGATAGGGCTTCTTTCAGCACAAATATACGATCAGCGGTGAATCGATTCTTGATAAATTTCCGCCGGCCGCGGTGGTCTAGCGGTTCTAGGCGCGCAGTCCGGAACCGCGCGACTGCTACGGTCGCAGGTTCGAATCCTGCCTCGGGCATGGATGTGTGTGATGTCCTTAGGTTAGTTAGGTTTAAGTAGTTCTAAGTTCTAGGGGACTGATGACCACAGATGTTAAGTCCCATAGTGCTCAGAGCCATTTTGATAAATTTCCCTTGCTTCTCATCTATTATTTCTTTTAAATAGGGTTCCAACCTTTTCTGTAGAATTTTGAAGAACGCTTTGTAGGCTGTGCTAATTCGTTAGATGCTCTATAAATTCGGCATTTTTGTTTATCGCCCTTTTTTTGGATTCATACTACGACCGCTTGTTTACACTCAGATAGCATTCTTTTCCCCTTCGAGATGTTGGTCACGAGTTTGCGTACTTGTTTCGCAATTGTATCTGTTCCCTTCTTCAGTAGGTTAGTTGTTATTCTGTCTCGCCCTGGAGCTCTGTCCTTTATCAGTTTTTCATTGCGGCTACTGTCTCTTTCAATGTCGGTGTTACAACGCAGGGCTCTACGTGCTGATGTTTCTATTTCTCGTCCATTTCTGTGCTTCCATCTCCTCTATTTAAAAGCTCGTCGAAATATTCCTTCCAAATTTCCATACCATTTGTTCTTTCGAAAACTATAGTGTCATTTTTGCCTTTAATGCCATAGATCTGTGGTATGTATCGTTTTCTGAAGAACCTAAGTGGCCAGCAAAAATTTCTTGCATTCGAATCAGTTTTATCTTATTTTGCTTCTTGCAGTAGACTTTCGACACACTCTCCGTTTCTGCTTGTGAGAAGATTTTTGGTTTCCGGCTATAATTTTCATATGCTTTTTTTGGTTTCGTTGGAACATTCCTGTAGACGTTTTTCCTTTTCTACTTTTCTTTCTTCCACTTTTTGCTTACGTTCTCCCGAGAAAAATAGATTTTTCTTCCTTCCTTTTCTTCTTCCGCACTTTTCTACTGCTGCTGCTTCCACATTTTTTTTATCATTTTCCACTGGCCTTCAATGTTCAGGTTGTCTTCTATTGTTAGAAACTCATATCTGTTGAAGCTTAATGACAAATTACCGTCCCTTTTCATTATATTTCAATTTGTCCAAGTCAATATTCCATTGTTTAATACTATTTCCTGCCCTTAGTTTTTCTATAGCTACTCGTTGTCGTATCTCTGTTATGAGTAAATAGTACTCTGCCCTTAGTTTTTCTATAGCTATTCATTGTCGTATCTCTGTTATGATTAAATAGTACTCTGTGACTGCTTCGGTTCCTCTTACGGTTTTCACATTCATTACACAGCTTTTATGCCTTCGATCTACCAGAATGTGGACTGGTAATACGCACTGAGTGCAAACTTCTTATTTCAGGTCCATTGGATGCTTAGTTTTGAAGTATGTATTCACTTTGCCGAAAGCACTCAAGGTCATGCGCTCTCCCAAAATCAATAATGCCCTGGCGAAGTGATAACCCTCGCTCACTCCTCAATTCTATGATTTCATTCACGACTTACAAGTGGTCTAATGTGCTTTATGGCATGGTTGCTTGCCAGGTTAAATTCAAAAATTTAATGTACTTAGTGACAATTTCAACAAGTTTATAGCACATTCTGGAGAAAACTCCCAAGTCTTTCGTTCGTCTCTGCATCCTTTCTAGGAAAGTATATCAGTCACCATTACGTTCCAGTTTTGGGGAGCTGTGTTCCTTCACAGAAATTCTGATTTAGAAGTGTCTACTACTGTCATTTCCTTTTCTTCTATACTGTTTGCTTACACATTTACTAGATCTTTTACGATCCAAGAAGTTTGTACAGCTCTTTTTTTGGAAAATTCAGGATCATATACTCTGATAATTATGACAATGTGAGCTGAGAGCTACTCTTCAGGACCATGTAGGAAATATTACTTGACTGGAAGAATACAAGAATAATTCAGCAACTATATCAGGACCAAAGTGTAAAAATATATATAGAAAAAGTAGAAGAAGAGGCCAGGATTCCAAAAGGCGCTATACAAGGGTGTTCACTATCTCAGTATTTATTTGTTTATGGAGGAAGCTATTCAGATCATGAAGGAGAAGCCAAGTGGAATTAAATTCAATGGTGAAAATATACATTGGATCAGATTTGCCGATGACATCGTATAGTTACGTACTCCGAAAAAGACGTGAATAGAATGCTGCACTTCCCGTCCGACACCCCATGTCCTATTAGACACTCTTCAACTGTGGAAATTGAAAGTGAACAAACGGAAAGGGAAAGTATGGAACAAATTAAAATCATATCATCTATAAACTAACCAGAAAAAAATCAGAAATCTCGTTTCCTTTCTCCTAACACCATCAGTCTACTCTCGACAATGATGAAATATTAGTACGTACTGCCAACAACGTAAGTATCCTTCACACTGATGTTTTGTTTATCCTTACAATCCTGGCGAAAGTACTGAAAAATACTGAGGCAGTCGTTGACTGTGAGGGCCTGACTGCATGAGAAGCTGAACGTGACAATGCGCAACTGCTAACGATTACGAAATGCTTCTCTAACGGGTTACGCATACCATCAGACTGACGGATGAGTGAACCGTAGGAGAAAGTGGACCCCTTCGCTTAGCACTAGCGGACAACGCCGCGCTACTAGCGCAGCAACCCGTCCAGTTTTCGTCGGGACTGTCTCGGAATCTTAAGTACTGTGCACAATCCCGGCTAAAGGGACACGGGACACACTTTTGTTTTCCCGCCTTATCACGAAATTGCGAACCATGAGCGAGGAAAGAAAGAATGATGTGTGAATTTACTCCCCCAGACACTATCCATGAGCTAAAATACCCATTTGCCTGTTAAATTATTAATTATTTATTTTTTCGTTAAGTCGCCAGCGCGTTTCGTGTTCAGAGTTTGAGTATTTTAGAATTAAAAGGATCTGCGTGCGGAAAATATGTTTCGTCCTTCCTCTAATGATGAAAACTGTTCGTCTGTCCCGAAGAAGAAAGTTCAAGAGATATACCGCTTTCAACGACGGCTGATTGAAAAACGAAAACTTTTCCACATGGTTGATAAAAGAAAAAGACTTCACAGAAAGTGTGGGATTTGCCCTGCCATATTTTCGATAAAATTTGGAAGAAGAAAAGCTATACTGGATCACACAAAAACACATTCTAGCACAATAGTAGTGTCGTAAAAATAAAACTCTTACAACTTTCTTTGTGAAGTAACGTATGTCTGAGGAAGGAGACGTGATACGTGTTGACATTGCATCTGCTCATTACAGTCTAAAACACAGTCTTAGTTACAGGCCATTGGATTACCAAATGAAACTGTACCATTTCTGTTTCCAGACAGTAATGTTTGCATCATGTGGAACAATAAGGCAACGGCTATCTCGTAAAATGTTATTGGCCCATACAGTCAAGATGTAGTCATAGGCGAGCTTCATAACGCTGTTTATTTTCCTGTGCCTTCAGGTGCTTCAAACGGAGAAAACACAAAAACTTTTCCTTACACAGTTCAGTATTTCGATGTTAACCACGGCATACGTCAAAGATTGTTAGATTTTTATGAAGACTCCAAAGAAACACACAAAGACATCTTCCATGCAATAAACAACACTAAGAATCTTAGTGCTTTCATCTGAATTACGTAAGTGCATGAAGTGCTGACAACGCTCCAGAAAACTGTGAAAAAAAAATTCGACTTTTGACTTACAGAAAAACGAAAATCCATTCATTTTGAGAGCTTATTGCAACTGTCATGATAATACCGTAAAATATGGTCTAAAGCATTTCACTATGATACAAAGCATTAGTTCTCAAAATCTACAGTGAATTTGGTTCCTTTGCATCAAATGTTCAGTCACTGAGAGAATTTTCAAAGTTTGTGGAAACAGAGTTTAAGGAAATGTTACGACACGTCCGAACAAGATAGATGTCGCTACTTCTCGCATTTGATAGAACCGTATACTGCTTGCCGGCCATCAAATCATATTTCATTTCAAAGGGCGAGGAAGATTGTCCAAGACTGATTGGGCTGTTTGTGACATCATATGGGGGGCACGATACTGAAGAAGCTGAACGTTCACTTCCTGAATACTATGTACGTTTTCTGCAGCTCATTTTGCCCCTGTCTAAAACTACTGTTAGAAAACAATATCCCAGTTCAGTTACTTCTGTTGACTTATTTAGAATAATGAAGGACCGTAAGAGCAAGCTGGAGATAAGGAAAGAACATAGATTCTAAGGAAAGTAAGTTCATGAGATGCCGAAATAAATACCAAAATCGAAGAAGTTAGGTTCTGAAAATAGTGCACAGTCCTTCATTTTACGTTGCACTGATTATTGTCTCAAAAGTGTAACTTTTCAACTTGCTTACAGGTTTTTCGCTTAAAGGACGTAAAGCTTTTCGCCTGCAGTGACAGTATGTTTTAAAGGCTACCAACAAATTGAGTCTCAGCTTGGTTGAATATCAGCGATGCAATTAATTCTGCGATTTCCCAAATGCATATGCTGGAATTGATAAAACTAAAGTAGAAGACCAAATTTGGGTAGATTTCACCAAGCAGCAGACCAAAGTTGACATCTCCCATTCCCAACTGCTTACGATTATATTACACATATTTTCAAATCCTTCTAGTAATTCATTTGTTGAAACAATCTTCATATGATGAAGAACCAGTGGTCAGAAGGAACAAATCGGATGCCCACAGCCTTAGTGAAAAGAGAACTTCAAATAACAGTGAACTTTTCGGAAAGTTGTAGTGAATTCTTGAACTTTCTGAGAAAGGGGGGCGACGGTGAAGGACTATTCAAAGCATCAAAGAGCAATACAAAATATGCATTCAAAAATACAAAACAGTGATCATGTTAGTGTTTGACATATTCTTAAATATTTTTATCTCTATTTTTTATCTGGAATTTGAACGGAATTTATTATGTTGCCTGTTAATGGTCGTTTAAAAATTCACTTCATGTTAAATGGCAAATCCATACATTACAAATGAAAATGAAAAGGAGAAGACTACATTTTTATTTTTGAGTTTACAAACCAATAAAACTAAATTTTGATAGGTCTGTAAGCCAAGATTACAGGTTAGTTATATTTCTTACGATATTAGTAGTAACATAGTAGCGTTTCTTCATTCCGTATGATCAAAAAGTTGTACAGTCCAGTGTTTCTTGAGAGGTGTCATCCCTATGCATTTGTTGTGGGCAATGTACTCTTAAAACAGTTGAATCGTTAATTCTATTCATGTCCGTACTTAACGTAGAGATTCGAGACTAACGTAGAGATTCGAGACTTTATACACCGTAAAAGATCTCTTGCACAACCATTAAAAACGGCAATGTTCCAATAGTTATTAGCAGCGAGGTAACTACAGCTTTCTGCTAAAAGTGAAACACAATTTCTTTTTGTTCATTATTTTCAAACATGTTACGCTGGTGATAAATATCGCCCCGTGAGTCCGTTTTCATCTTTCTGCGAAAGGTAAGCAATGTTGGACAAGTAAAACACAAACAGGAGAGTGTTCACTGACAGTTTGTACAAAACTTATACCTCAGGAGAAAATCTGATTACTCCGTTTGTACTCTGCCATCCTTATTAGAGGTGGCATTTAACACAGTTTGCCATCTGCAAGGACAATTTATTTTTTATATTTCGATGTACTTTCTGTGACGCTGAAACTTCGGTACTTGTATCTGAATTATTTTTTCCGCTGCACCTGTTATGGTTACGTATTTACTGCTTCTTCAAGATTTCTATTATCCTTATGTTGACTTCTCTCTAACCGTATGTTTTTTTTATCAGTTTTCGAACACTCGCAATTGTTACAAATTTCAAGCCAATAAATACGTTTTTTTTGTTTCACAATCTGGTAGACTTTCGTGAAAATAACAAAAACATTTCTAAAAACATCATCATAGTAGTCTGGAAGACGTAGTAAGTAAACAACCATAACAGATTAAATGAAGAAAGGTGTCTTATATACCACTACATATTTTGTCATAAGTTTTCGTTTCAGAGGAAAGAGTCTGAAGTAAAAACGTATTATTAGTTTCGGATGTCAAACTGCAATCAAATATAATCTGTAATGAAGCAGGTAAACATCAATACGAGCAAGTAAATATTCAACAAATGGGTACGTGTCTGTGAAACTGTTAATTGCATCTTCATCCGTACGTACTTTGTTTGCCCTATTACTTACCCCTAGAAACAAGCTGAGGGTGGCGCTACAGCAACAAAAGTTCATGTGGTATAAAAATAAGTCATAAGTAAGAAATTTAGTTTTCATTGTTTAAACCTACACAGACGTAAATTGTAAGCTGTTCGGGAAAAAAAAACCTTACGGTGGATAGCTTGTATCAGAAACGTATGAAGTATTTCTTCTTCGTCAGTCACAAGAAGAAACGGAGTCACTGTTCATGGGGTATGAAAGAAACACCAATATGCTGTTGATGTAGACGACAGGCGACAGTTAAACTACAGCCACACTGGGCGCGCCTCGTTTGGCGATTAGGTACCTCGCAACTCGCCAGGCGACAAATAGGTATGAACTTTAACGAGACCGGCAGTAATGGACGCTACGTGATTTGCTTGGTATGACGCTAGATTTAGGTGTCGAGTTGTTTCTCCCTGGCGTGTCGCCTAAGACAGTTGATGTTTTCCAAAATATCGGGAACCCGATACAACGATATTTTAAAAGAATAACATTTCGGAAAACAGTATCGATGTATCGACAAAAAAATATCGACGTAACGGCCAATAAAAATATCGGCTGCACATTGTAAATATATTACCTATTTCAGAGCTGTATATTTAAGTATTGATTAATCATTAGACACTCTGTACATCAACAAGCTAACAGCCTGCCTGCATTCGGGAGGACGACGGTTCAAACCCTCGCCATCCTGTTGTAAGTTTTTCGTGATTTCCCTAAATCGCTTCAGGCAAATTCCGGGATGGTTCCTTTGAAAGGACACGGCCGATTTCCGTCCCCATCCTTCCCTAATCCGATGGGACCGATGACTTCGCTGTTTGGTCTCTTTCCCCCAGCCCAACCGACCAGTCTGCCTATCCCCCTTACAGCAAAAAGTCAAAGAAAATTATGGACGTTCAGACTTGGCGATAACTACTTTGCTAACAATGGTAATTGCATGTAAGTGGCACAATTAAAGGTATTCGATGGGTCCGTCGTTCGGTTTCGTCACATATCGATTTGTCCGGAACAGTTCATGCCGACTTCCCTGTTTCTTCATTGCTGCCAACACCAGCATCCTAGATGTCCTAGTGTCAGAATTGCGTAGTGAAGTTAAACGTTGCAGTTTCCGTTGGTAGCTGAGCCGTTTACGTCAGCATTTCCCCTCTCACATGTCCGCCCATCCAAATACCAATCTTGTCATTTAGATTTTTGTTCATCACTTTCAGCAACTGTTTTTGAAGAAAACCAATGTGACGAAATAGCACCCTAGTGGCGTTGAAAATTGTTTTTTTTAATGTTTCTTCACGTCGAAAATCTTGTTATTCCATTCACACCGCCACCCCCCCTCCCCCCCCCCGCCCCACCCCCCTCTGCGAAATTGGACTTTTTCTTTGTGCCACCTACATTTGCTTCACACAGGCAAAGTGAAAGTCTGGACGTCATTAAAGCTCAAAAATTAGTAAGATTGCTTCAAATATAAAATAAAAATATCGGCACTCGATATCGTCGATATATATCGCTGTTTCCCGGAGTATATACTCGTATCGTCATACCGACATTTTATCAACAGCCCTAGTGTCGCTTAGTGGCTTCGAAGATTATACTAACTGACAAACGCTACTGATTAAGTAATTTCGTTTGTTTCTTCTCTACCATGGATGACAAAACTTTAATTTCGGCAGTTTTCAAAAGGGAATGACTGTGGAATCCACCACATGATTTTCACAAAACAAATTATGATTCTAAAGAAGAAGGTGCAATGAAAAGTAGCAGGACCGGTAAGTTTGTTTTATTTTAATTCATAAAAACAACTACTGATCAACGCGGTTAATGGTATTTTTGATTTTGTAATAAATTCAATGCTGAACAAATTCTATATAAAGACCACCGCGTTCAATAATGTTTTGAGGCACACGTCTCATTTGCCAGGGCAACGAACCACCTCAGTTAAAGTAATTACCTAAGATACTCCTAGTATTTATTGCGCTGTTCGTGTATCTGTACTGAGGTCCTTGTAAACTGAATGTAGCCGGCCGCTGTGGCCGAGCGGTTCTAGGCGCTTCAGTGCGGAACCGCGCTGCTGCTACGGAGCAGGTTCGAAACCTGCCTCGGGTATGGATGTGTGTGATGTCCTTAGGTTAGTTAGGTTTAAGTAGTTTTAAATCTAGGGGACTGATGATCTCATATGTTAAGTCCCACAGTGCTTAGGGTCAAACTGAATGTTGGCGAAAAATTTGCTCAGTGTCTTCCTGAGTTGTGAAATTTCATGCTCCATCACAAAGTTCTGGAAAATAAATAGCGCCCTCGAAATTATTATTGGAATACTTAAATCATTTTTTCAACAACTTTTTGCAATACCGTCCACTTTGTGCCATTACGCCGAATGCACACTCAAGGCTTCGGCGAGCTTTCGAAAGGCAGTAACTGCACACTCTTTTTCCGTCATCAGAATTTCTAATCCTTATCTCTGAAAGAACAGACACCATGCATTCATATAATCGATTCGCCTCGATGGGCAACGGATCCGCCACATTCAGCGCGGATGCACAATTACGTCCGAGTTCCTGAAGCAATCTCTAACAAGGGAAATTCCCCATCGCACACCCCATCATATTTAGTGACAACATGTCGCAGTGGATAGCCCGTCAAAAACTGAAAACAGATGGAGCATGAAAATCGGAAGGGGGTGTACTGAAATGGCAAATGATGTGAAACATCGGGCGAATTTAACTAGCCACGGCGTCGTGGTTATATGGTCACGGTGTTGGAAATTTGTGATAAGGTTCTATGGGACCAAACTGCTGACGTCATCGGTCCCTACTCTTACGCACTTCTTAATCTAACTTACGTTAAGAACAACACACACACACACACGCCCGAGGGAGGACTCGAAGCCGGCCGAAGTGGCCGAGTGGTTCTAGGCGCTACAGTCTGGAACTGTGCGACCGCTACGGTCGCAGGTTCGAATCCTGCCTCGGGCATGGATGTGTGTGGTGTCCTTAGGTTAGTTAGGTTTAAGTAGTTCTAAGTTCTAGGGGACTGATGACCTCAGAAGTTGAGTCCCATAGTGCTCAGAGCCATTTGAACCATTTTTGAGGACTCTAAACACCGGCGGTGGGAGCAGCGCGGACCATTACAAGGCGCCTCAAACCAGGTGGCTACCCCGCGCAGCACGGTGTTGGACGCCGAAACGGGAGATCAGTGTTCAAATCTCCATCGTGCCTATTTGTTTTAATCGAATCATGAACTGTTCTTTCTGTCACTGACGTTTCTGTTCGCCGTATTCAAATGTATGCCTGTGACGTGACGTAACGTCCATTTGCAACAGCGAGGTGTACGGAAGGGACCTCAAGACGTTCAGACATCCCATTTGTTCTATGCAAATACCGCATGTTATGACTCTTGCGTTCCGTTTTGGAAGTTTGGAACATAGTTCGCACGCATTTATTTGTTTCTTTCATTTCTGTGAGAGGTCGATGCGGGATCTCGTCTTCTCTCACTATTCGTCACATTTACTTGTGACGGTAATATACGCTTATCACATGACTCATGTTCTTTAACTAGTGTGTAGTATGACAGTTGCCAAGACTATAGAAGGAGAACAGCCACATCAATGACTTGGAAATTCATAATTTTATGAAAAAAAATTCGCTATGAGGGAGATTTGAACACGGATCTCCCGCAACAATTTAGCCACACAACCACCACAGCCGATTTGTTGTGTTTCGCTCTATGTAGCATATCATTTTTTCGAGCGTTCTTTATTTTCTTTTATCATGGATCAGTACGACCTTTTTCGTGTGTTCATGCTAGATCTATGCTCAGTTTTTGACGGGCTATGCGCAAGGTATTTTTACCAGTAATCTGAGGAGTTTCTCTTGTAAGACGCGAGCATGGAGGAAATGGACAGGGGCTGTGGATAGGTGGCGCTAGGTGGGAATGTGGGTCGTCCGGGAGGCGCGCCGAGATAATCTGCGCAAGGGCGAAAACACTTCATCCGGATAGCGCAGTGGTTAACGCACACGCCCAGCAACCAGGAAATACCGCTCCGGCACACATTTTCACTCGTCATCGTTGATGCCG
Source organism: Schistocerca cancellata (assembly GCF_023864275.1). Lineage (NCBI taxonomy): Eukaryota > Metazoa > Arthropoda > Insecta > Orthoptera > Acrididae > Schistocerca > Schistocerca cancellata. The sequence goes on along the minus strand of NC_064633.1, from coordinate 176,782,984 downwards.
CATGAAGTTCTGGTGCAGCTGATATCAATAATCTCTTCTCTTTCCTTTTCTTTCTCCCACCTTCTCCTTCAATTTAGACAAAATTTATAATTCGCACCTACTACAGCTTTCAGTAAAATAGAAAAGTATTGTTTGTATTTGTAATACAAAGATCCATTGTGAAGTGGGCTTTTCACCTATACGTGTTTCCCATCTATTGCGCCGATGCAGGTTCGAATCCTGCCTCGGGCATGGATGTGTGTGATGTCCTTAGGTTAGTTAGGTTTAAGTAGTTCTAAGTTCTAGGGGACTGATGGCCTCAGATGTTAAGTCCCATAGTGCTCAGAGCCATTTGAACCATTTTTTGCGCCGATGCAGTTCGGAAAACTCCGATTCACCAAAAAGTTGTTGACAATGTTTAACCATTGCTCAGTGGTAGGAACTGGCAGTTATTCATCCTTCAATGAGTCCTAGAGTATTTGATGTGTCTCCTTTGCTATGCCAGCCACTGTTAAGTGATCCAGGCACAAGTGGTAAGCAAGAGACCTGTAACCTCCCTCCATCGACGAACATCTGAAATTAAAAATAATGAAAATATGTTATTTTGTATCAACTGTACAGTCAGTTTCTAATACTTATAAAACAAACTGACATAATGTTTTTTTTCTTTTTTTTGTTTCGCAAAAAAAGTCTAAAAGGAAGGTGGAAGAACATTCTTAAAAAACTGCGAAAAGTCGACAAAGCGCGAAGTGGAGACGGAGCTCATGATGTAGGCACGAGCTGTTGGCACTAATTTGACCAGCTATAATTAAAAATAAAAACACTACAGCGACCTCCGTACTCAGAGAGTGAAAGCCAGTTGAAAGGGCTACGCTGTTTCAAGACGTACAACAAAAAAATAAATAAATGAATAAGCTGGAGCAAGATATCGAGAGAAGTTAAAACGGCGATCTATTGTTCTTTCGTAGTTTGCTACCATATATGGCAGAAATTCCGCCTTTGCAGAAATTTACGCTGTGAAGCAAAATTCAAAATTTAATTATGGCAGAACTTCAGTCCGTTCAAAATGGCACTTACAGACCTCCTTCTGACACTCATATACCAAACAACCATACACTCTGTTAGCCAACACTGGAATAACGACAATCACTTAAACATATCGACAACGCTACAGAAAATATAAAAATGCAGTAAATGAAGCAGGCAAAAAGAAATACAAACGTCTCAAAATGAGATCGACAGGAAGTGCAAATGGCTAAGCCAAATGCAAGGATGTAGAGGCATATATTAGTAGGAGTAAAATAGATAACACCTACAGGAAAATAAAAGAGAACTTTGGAGAAAAGAGAACCACTTGTATGAATATCAAGAGCTCAGATGGAAACCCAGTTCTAAGCAAAGAAGGGAAAGCAGAAAGATGGAAGGAGTATATAGAAGGTCAATACAAAGGCGATGTACTTGAGGACACCATTATGGAAATGGAAGAGGATGTAGATGAAGATGAAGTGGGAGATGCGATACTGCGTGAAGAGTTTGACAGAGCACTGAAAGACCTGAGGCGAAACAAGGCTCCGGGAGTGGACAACATTCCATTAGAACTACTGAAGGCCTTAGGAGAGCCAGTCCTGACAAAACTCTACCATCTGGTGAGCAAGATGTACGAGATAGGCGAAATACCCTCAGACTTCAAGAAGAATATAATAATTCCAATCCCAAAGAAACCAGGTGTTCACAGGTGTGAAAATTACCGAACTATCAGTTTAATAAGTCATGGCTGGAAAATGCTAATACCAATGCTTTACAGACGAATGGAAAAACTGGTAGAAGCCGACCTCGAAGAAGATCAGTTTGGATTCAGTAGAAATGTTGGAACACGTGTGGCAATACTGACCCTACGACTTGTCTTACAAGATAGATTAAGGAAAGACGAACCTACGTTTCTAGCATTTGTAGACTTAGAGAAAACTTTTGACAATGTTGACTGGAATACTTTCTTTCAAATTCTAAAGGTGGCAGGGGTAAAATACAGGGAGCGAAAGGCTATTTACAATTTGTACAGAAACCAGATGGCAGTTATAAGAATCAAGGGGCATGACAGGGAAGCAGTGGTTGGGAAGGGAGTGAGACAGGGTTGTAGCCTCTCCCCGATGTTATTAAATCTGTATATTGAGGAAGCAGTAAAGGAAACAAAAGAAAAATTCGGAGTAGGTACTAAAATCCATGGAGAAGACATAAAAACTTTGAGGTTCGTCGATGACATTGTAATTCTGTCAGAGACAGCAAATGACTTGGAAGAGCTGTTGAACGGAATGGACAGTGTCTTGAAAGGAGGATATAGGATGAACATCAACAAAAGTAAAACGAGGATAACGGAATGTCTAGTACCTCACGCCACAGAAGTTGAACACGCGCCAGAACAAATGGACGTGGTCAGCCCATAGAGGGCTCCGCGTCCGCGGCGGCTCTTCAGCGCAGCGGCTCTCGCACAGCGAGGGCGCCACTGCTATACCACGTGCAGACCGCGGCCAATAGCCGCTCCCTCTGGTTTCGTATATAGGGACCCGCTCTGCCCTAGTCCAGATCCCTCCCAGATCCAGGCGATCATCATAGGCCGCACCACCCGCTCCTTCCGCCTCCATGATTTCTACCTCACCATTTATGGCTGTCCCATTCACCTCACTCCTACCCTCAAATACCTTGGCCTCACGCTCGACCGCCACCTCACCTGCACTCCGCATCTCCTTACCATCCAAAACAAAGCTCATGACCACCTCTGCCTCCTGCAACTTCTGTCCGGCCGGACGTGGGGTCTGCATCCTTCCACCTACAAATCCTTGATCCACCCTATCCTCTGTTATGCCAGCGTAGCTTGGATTTCCGCCCCTCCCCGGTTCTATAAATCCCTCCAAATCCTCGAACGCCATGCGCTCCACCTCACCTTCCGCATCCGCCTTCCGTCCCCCACGTGCATCCTCTACGGCCTCATCCCCTTCCCCCACCTTCTCCTTTTCCTTGAATACATCCGCACACTATATATTGTCCGCCGCCTTGATCCCCCTCAGCCCCTGATGTTTCCCTTTCTCTCCACCCCCAACCAGTTGCCGTGCCTTTACCGTTGGGTCCCACCCTCTCTCATTCTCCACACCCTTCATCTCCTTTACCAATGCAACTTCCACCGTTTACCTCACCCGGATGATGAGCTTCACCCTGACATCTACGCTTCCTACCAACTCTAACCTCATCTTCCTGCCTCCTCCTCAGGGCTCCCTCTCCTCCCCGTTCCTCCTCCTGAGCGGCTTCCCCCTCCTACTCCCCATCCATCTCTTGTGCCTCCTTTCAGTGTCTCTGCACTTCCTCCTGCCCTGTCTTCCCTCTTCATCTCCCACCCCCTGTGTCTCCCGCCTCTTCGTGTACCTACTGATGTCCCTCCTCTCTTCATCCCACCGCTTCCCCTGCTGCCCCTTTTCTATCCTCTCTGCCCTTTCCCTCAGCAGGTCCCGCCTGGCAGTTTTATTCTCTGTCGTGTATGCTCCAAGTGGATTTTAAGTGTGTTGTTCTGTAGTGTTTTTACTACTGTGGCCGACTTTCCACGTGTGCATGTCCATTCAGTTCCTTCTCTGAGTTTTGAAAAATGGCCAACTTTCTGCTGACTTTTTTTAACTATCCTCCATGAACGTCTCCCATTATTCTGTTTTAAGTTCCCCTTTATCGCCTTATGTATGTACCATTTTATTCTTATTTTAAGTTCATGTCACTCGGCTGAAGAGCGGCGGATAGCGCCGCTGACAGCCCTCCCCTGCCCACATGGGGCAGGGGAATGAAATCACAATAAAGAAAAAAAAAGAGCTTCGGCTTTTTGGGGATATTGGGGCTGCAGTCAACGCTAAGTCTTTGGTCGAAACTTATCCCATTCCTCGACAGGAAGACCTCCTCCCTAAACTGGCAGGTGGTGAGCACTTTTCTAAGATTTATCTGGCAGAAGCTTATCACCAATTGCTGTTGGATGAGGAATCGCAGGCCATCGTCGTCATCAACACGCCTTTCGGTCTCTATAAATACAAACGTCTTCCGTTTGGCATTTCCTCTGCCCCTGCGATTTTTCAGCGGTATCTCGAGCAACTTACGCAACCAATACTGGATTGTGTCAATTACCTCAATGATATCTTAGTCACGGGGCGCACACACCAGGAACATCTGTGCAACCTCAGTAACTTATTTCATGCTCTGCAGGCTGCGGGTTTACATTGTTGGCTCGAGAAGTGCAGTTTTTTCAACCAGAAGTGGAGTACTTAGGACATTGGCTCAGTAAAGATGGCATTCGCCCTTTGGACCGCAATGTTGCAGCTATCGATGCCCTTCCCCATCCACAAAACTTACCCGACGTTTGAAAACTGACTTCAGCCCATGGCGTCACGTCTCCCACAAACTTTCGGTAATGAAGGACGTCCTCCTGTTGTCCACGGACTCGGACGCCCATTGGGTGGTCATCCCTCCGGACTTACGTCACCGAGTCCTGCACTTATTACACCGCGGACACTGGGGGATGTCTCGCATGAAGGCGTTGGCTCGACGACATGTCTATTGGCTGGGGATTGATGGAGACATTGAGCACCTGGTCCGTGGTTGCACACTGTGTGCCTGTCATCAGACTAGTCCTCCACAATCTTTCGCGCCCTGGCCAAACCCTGCCAACCCTGGAACAGGATCCATCTAGATTTTGCAGGCCCCTTCTTAGGCTCCCTGTGGCTCCTCATCGCTGATGCCTCTTCCAAATACCCATGTGGTCCGCATGGCGTCCACCACCACTGACGCCACCCTCACCACCTTGGTCCAGGTGTTGGCCATTGAAGGCCTTCCTCACACGTTGGTCACAGATAATGGGCCCCAATTCACGGCGTCCTCGTTCCAGAACTTCTGCTCAGATAACGGTATCAAACACATTCGCTCTCCCCCCTTCCATCCATCATCCAAAGGCTTGGCGGAACGCCTGGTCCATATTTTCGAACAGCAGCTGATGAAATCAGTGGAGCCGTCGGCCACCACCTCGGCCCTCACCTTGTGTCTAAGCGCCTACCGCACTACGCCGGTGGCCGGTCATAGTCCTGCCGAACTCCTTCATGGGCGACAACCTCGGATCATCCTCCACCTGCTGACGCCATCCCCTTCTGGGCCCCGCATTCGCCCCTCCGAGCGCTACGCCCCGGGCAGAGCCGTGTGGGCCCGCTCCTATGGCAGCACACCGGCATGGACGCCCGCTACGGTGACGGCGGTTCATGGGCGGCGTGTGACGACCTTACAGACACACAGGGGGCTCGAGCATCGCCACCATAACCTACTCTGCCCTCAGGCCCCCGCCTTGGTTCCTCCCCTACCACCTTCCCTGCTTCCTGGTGCAGACACATCCCTGAAGGTGGAGCCCTCCCCTTCAATTCCTCGCCGGCTCTGCAGACACCCCTTCCGCCTTGCCAGGGTATAGAGACGGCCACCGACCCCCTGCCCTCCGGTGACACCTTAATGGATGCCGCAGGCAGTCTACCCTCCACTCCCACAGTGGTCCCTCCGGACTAATCACAACCCGTGCCCTCGTTCCTCCCGCCTCGACATCGTCCGGGGCATTTCCGCCCTTATGCACCAATTTCGGGGGGGGGGGGGGGGGGGATCTAGTACCTCCCGCCGCGGAAGTCGAACACGCGCCAGAACAAATGGACGTGGCCAGCCCATAGAGGGCTCTGCGTCCGCGGCGGTACTTCAGCGCAGCGGCTCTCGTGCAGCAAGGGCGCCACCGCTATACCACGTGCAGACCGCGGCCAATAGCCGCTCCCTCCGGTTTCGTATATAGGGACCCGCTCTGCCGTAGTCCAGTCAGTCTGGTACTCGCTCTGGATTGCTTCTCTATCTCGGCGGTACTGCGTTCTGGTCGTTCCTCGTTGTTGACATTTGCCTGTCACTGGTTCCGAGTGGATTTACTGTTGGTGTTTGGTGTTGTGGTTTCTACAAGCCTCCGTTGTTTATCGCTTCCTTGTTGTGTCGGTCATAGTCGGTTGTTGTCGGTTGTCGTTGGTCTGTCGTCCAGCTCGTCCTTGTGTTTACCCAGTGGTGCGTGCTCCACCGCCAGCGGCTTCCCCGCCTGGCGGCTCCGATCCGCAGCCCAAGGCGTTCCCGCGGTTGGTTTTGGTTACTACAGAATGTAGTCGAATTAAGTCTTGTGATGCTGAGGGAATTAGATTAGGAAATAAGACACTTAAAGTAGTAAAGGAGTTTTGCTATTTGGGGAGCAAAATAACTGATGATCGTCCAAGTAGAGAGGATATAAAATGTAGACTGGCAATGGCAAGGAAAGCGTTTCTGAAGAAGAAAAATTTGTTAACATCGAGTATAGATTTAAGTGTCAGGAAGTCGTTTCTGAAAGTATTTGTATGGAGTGTAACCATGTATGGAAGTGAAACATGGACGATAAATAGTTTAGACAAGAAGAGAAAAGAAGCTTTCGAAATGTGGTGCTACAGAAGAATGCTGAAGATTAGATGGGTAGATCACGTAACTAATGAGGAGGTATTGAATAGACTGGGGAGGAGTTTGTGGCACAACTTGACAAGAAGAAGGGACCGGTTGGTAGGACATGTTCTGAGGCATCAAGGGATCACAAATTTAGCATTGGAGGGTAGCGTGGAGGGTATAAATCGTAGAGGGAGACCAAGAGATGAATACACTAAACAGATTCAGAAGGATGTAGGTTGCAGTAAGTACTGGGAGATGAAGAAGCTTGCACAGGATAGAGTAGCATGGAGAGCTGCATCAAACCAGTCTCAGGACTGAAGACAACAGCAGCAACACCACCTCAAATGACAATTGTGTTGTTGCAGCCGCTCAGATAAGTCCTCAAATAAATGCACTATCGTGCAAGTTTCCTTTTGCTGTCTTCGATTTCTTGCAAATGTAAATCAAATTTTAGAAAGTTTCTTCTTGCTAACTTATTTTGTAACAAGCATTCACGCTGTACAACTTCTTTAAAAAAAATAAAACTAATGAACTGAATTTGTGTTTACTCGCCCTAATCGTACCACTAGATGCTCTTCAGGAGATACACTGGCTCTGTAAGAAGTTTTTGTTTTTGTAGTACAGTCATTCGTTAATAACCAAAAAATTTGTTTGCACGACACTTCCATCACAATTATAGCCCGCGTCACATAAGAAGGCGCTTCCGCACATTTGGAGCTGTAGGGAAGAGTGGAGGGGATGAGGTCTGGGCATGCATGGCGGCAGAGTGCAGGCAAACAAATACATGTTGCCAAACTGTGTTTCGGCTGACAACAATCAGGTTCATTTGCGTAGTGTACATTGTATTATTACACGTTCAAATCTATGAGGGGGACTAATAAATTATATATCCTATTTCGATTAGTCGTTTACGTGAAAGAAATCTTGCTTCATGTCTTGGACGTTGCATCCACTACTCCATAGCTATAGCCCACGTGACGTCGCAAGGCGAGACAGCTGATGCTGATTTGTAAACAATTGAAGTACAATTTTTCTGAACTTGACTATTGTCTAACGACAAGGACAAAAAAAAAGTGTGTGAAATAATATGGGACTTAACTCCTAAGGTCATCAGTCCCTAAACTTACACACTACTTAACCTAAATTATCCTAAGGACAAACACACACACCAATGCCTGAGGGAGAACTCGAACCTCCGCCGGGACCAGCCACACAGTCCATGACTGCAGCGCCTTAGACCGCTCGGCTCATCCCGCGCGGCGACTGTATTAAAGATAGAAATGTAATACATAACAGAATTAACTTCAAACACAAATCATAATTATTACATTTGCTTGACAACAGCTTCTATTCCATAGAAATTTTTAAAATTGTTTATAATGCATGTATGCAGGTATGTTGGACTGTCGTTACGTTTAAACAACTCAGCATAAAAAAGAATTACTGGTGGCAAAGGCTAATGCAAAAGACAATAGTGTAAATGGTCAGTATGTTCTCATATTTTTCGCTGTCAGCGTGCATTCTGAGTGTGAACGAACTCGTTCGACATTACAGTGAGAGACAGCGTTTATGATCTATTGAATAAGTAAACAGTTAAACCACCTTAAGCGAAACGGCCTTGCTGTGCTGGTACTGCGAACAGCTGAAAGCAAGGGGAAACTACAGCCGTAATTTTTCCCGAGGGCATGCAGCTTTACTGTATGGTTACATGATGATGGTGTCCTCTTGGGTAAAATATTCCGGAGGTAAAGTAGTCCCACATTCGGATCTCCGGGCGGGGACTACTCAGGGGGACGTTGCTATCAGGAGAAAGACAACTGGCGTTCTACGGATCGGAGCGTGAAATGTCAGATCCCTTAACCGGGCAGGTAGGTTAGAAAATTTAAAAAAGGAAACTGATAGGTTAAAATTAGATATAGTGGGAATTAGTGAATTCATGCACAAGCGATTCAGCGTCAGTTTTCTTGAACTTTTTTTCCTATCACATAGCACAGATCCTGTGCCCAAATTAATTCCATCAGATTATACTGACAGTGATATGTGGGTACAAGCAAAACTGTGTGACCACATTCACATTCAAGAAAATCAAGTGTTTGTATTCTGTCGAGTGACTGGTATGAAAGAACGAGCTGCAGGAGTTCGACACCTGTCTGGTTTATACTATGCGGAATATTTTGTTTTTAAGCCAAAGCACAATATCCGCTTTCTTGGTGTTTGAACATGGTCTTTTCTCTGTAACAGCTGAATGGTAACTGGAATGGTACTTTACAACGACCGACTTCGAAGCAAGAGTTGTTCAGTGAGCCATTCCTTGAAACTGGCAGCATTCAGTTCCGAATGTTGGTCACTGCTGTTTTTCTTATACCTAAATACAACTTTACTCTCAAGAACTGAGAACCTTTTGTTGTGGTAACTTTCAAACAGCCCAATACCATCACTCATCTTCCAACAAGCATTCTTGGAATGATTCTGATTCACCCATGTTTCATCAAGATAACACACTGTCAATCTACCACATTGTCTTGTACTGTACCTCTTTATGGGGGATGTGGTTCGTGCTGCATCTGATCACTTTCAATTAAAAACTCTCTTCTTAACATATATGAATCCAATGTCTTTTAAAATTTTTAGCTTTGAGGAAGCGCTACCTTTGAAGCTAATTTTCTCATCCATAACTGTAACAGGTTTTTGTGGTGTTGGGCATTCACCACTTATATATCTTTCAAACTCCGAGTGCTTTAAAATATCGTTGTCAAAACCATTCATTTCTGTTACATGTTTCTTGCGATTTCGATGCTTTCCAGGCGACACGAAACCGACATTTCCTGATGTTTCTCCAGCTCTGACACTTTCATTTGCATCTCTCTCTACAGTTCTCTTGTTGGCACCCCAGGCTTCTGCAGTTCGTTCTTGGGTCTTCAGATATAAATGCAAGGTGTTTATAAATGAATATCGGGGATTTAGCGCTTTATAATATTTATTACATTAAACTTACAGTTATAAATAATATGTCAAATGAAAGAGCAACTCAAACAGTTGTGTTTCGCACCAGTGCGGTCCGCCACCTCGCTAGCATAGAGAAGTACGCGATTGGTTGAACTTCACTGTACCCAAGTGCTGGATAGGCCACAAGGGGCCCAATGACAGGGCTTGCTTTGTATGGCCTCCACATTCACACGACCTAATGCCATGCGATTTTTTTCCTTTGGGGCTTTATCAAGGATCGTGTGTACTTGCCTCCGCTACTGAACTAAGAAATCGGATTGAAGCAGCTGTTGCTACAATCACTGAAGACACACTTATCAACGTTTGGGAAGAACTCGGCTATAGACTTGATGTGTGGCATGTGACAAATGGTGCTCACATTGAACATTTAAAAGGTTCTTGGTAAAACTGTTAGAGTTGCTCTTTCATTTAACGTATCATTTATAACTGTAAGTTTAATGTAATAAATGGTTCAAATGGCTCTAAGCACGTTGGGACTTAACATCTGAGGTCATAGTCCCCTAGACTTAGAACTACTTAAATCTAACTAACCTAAGGACATCACACACATCCATGCCCGAGGCAGGATTCGAACCTGCCACAGTAGCAGGCGCGCGGTTCCGGACAGAAGCGCCTAGAACCGCTCGTCCACAGCGGCGGGCTAATACAGGGTGTTACAAAAAGGTACGGCCAAACTTTCAGGAAACATTCCTCACACACAAATAAAGAAAAGATGTTATGTGGACATGTGTCCGGAAACGCTTAATTTCCATGTTAGAGCTCATTTTAGTTTCGTCAGTATGTACTGTACTTCCTCGATTTACCGCCAGTTGGCCCAATTGAAGGAAGGTAATGTTGACTTCGGTGCTTGTGTTGACATGCGACTCATTGCTCTATATTTTGGGCAGGCATTGTTGGTGATGTCTTGCTTGGACCCCATGTTCTTCCACCTACGCTCAATGGAGCACGTTATGATGATTTCATACGGGATACTCTACCTGTGCTGCTAGAACATGTGTCTTTACAAGTACGACACAACATGTGCTTCATGCACGATGGAGCTCCTGCACATTTCAGTCGAAGTGTTCGTACGCTTCTCAACAACAGATTCGGTGACCGATGGATTGGTAGAGGCGGACCAATTCCATGGCCTCCACGCTCTCCTGACCTCAACCCTCTTGACTTTCATTTATGGGGGCATTTGAAAGCTCTTGTCTACGCAACCCCGGTACCAAATGTAGAGACTCTTCGTGCTCGTATTGTGGACGGCTGTGATACAATACGCCATTCTCCAGGGCTGCATCAGCGCATCAGGGATTCCATGCGACGGAGGGTGGATGCATGTATCCTCGCTAACGGAGGACATTTTGAACATTTCCTGTAACAAAGTGTTTGAAGTCACGCTGGTACGTTCTGTTGCTGTGTGTTTCCATTCCCTGATTAATGTGATTTGAAGAGAAGTAATAAAATGAGCTCTAATATGGAAAGTGAGCGTTTCCGGACACATGTCCACATAACATAGTTTCTTTCTTTGTGTGTGAAGAATGTTTCCTGAAAGTTTGGCCGTACCTTTTTGTAATACCCTGTATAATAAATATTATAAAGTGTTAAAAGCCCGATATTCATTTATAAAGACCCTGTAGTAAGAGTCCTAATTTCAAATTCACGTTTGAAAAAGTTATAAAGGCAGTAAATAATCCCCTTCTCTTGTTTGTGAAGCACTTCACATTTATTGCCGTCACCTGATATATTTATTTGAAAATAGCTCTAACACATTTACAGATACACATTCACAGCTGTATTGCTACAGGAAAATAATATCTACAACTGAATGAATAATTCAGTTGTCGCGAAGTATGGCACAGTGCAACATGCAGGAGAGAGATTGTCGCCGTCTAGCCTAGCGGTCAGTGATGCGGATGCTCAGAACGGCTGAAAATTGGGCTGCCTTCCTGTATGAAGCGGACTTAAATGCTAAGTACCCAGCATGATGGTGCACTGTTGAATCACATTAATGTGACCAGCTGTCAAGACTAAAAACCACCTTTTGCAGCGCAGACTACTACGGGACGTGCAGGAAGATAATCTGTGAGGTTCTAGATGGTACCGCCAGGGATGTGCGCCATGCCGACTCCAGTTCCATGGTCAGCTGTGCTGGGTTTCTTGATTGAGGATCCATGGCGCATACAGCTCGATCGAGGTGGCTCCGCAGATTCTCGATGGAGTATAAACCTGAGAAGTTCGGCGACCAGCGCACGTACACCACAAGCTGTATGACATTTTGCATTGTTCTATTGGTAAACATAGCGCCGAGGAAAAACGCTACCATGTAGCTTTGGACATGGTCCACAAGAATTGGGGAATGATGAGATCACCCAGAGAGTGCCACGAAAACATTCCCCAGACCATAACGTTCCCTCCTCCGGCCTCGACCTTTCCCACGATTGTTACGGGTGTTTGTTTTCAGACGTTACACGCCGAACACATCAACGACCATCTGTCTGATAGAGCATAAAATGTGATTCATCTAAAAAGACTACTTGTCCCCGCCCAGTGGACGTCCAGTTTCGATATTAGCGTGCAAATTCCAGACTTCGTCGTCAATGAACAGCTGACAGCATGGGCAGATGAACCAGGCACCAACTGCGGAGGCCCGTACGCAGCAACCTTCACTGAACAGTTGTTGAAGAGATACTATTGGCAGCCCACTTGGTTCATCTGGACGGTCAGTTGCTCAACAGTGCACATATATTTGCCCATACACATCTTCACAACCGTCGTTCACTCCTGTCTTCTATGGCCTGTGGTGCACCACTGCTGCCGCGGGGCCGGCTTTGGACGGCGCCATTTCGGCGTATCTACACTCCTGGAAATGGAAAAAAGAACACATTGACACCGGTGTGTCAGACCCACCATACTTGCTCCGGACACTGCGAGAGGGCTGTACAAGCAATGATCACACGCACGGCACAGCGGACACACCAGGAACCGCGGTGTTGGCCGTCGAATGGCGCTAGCTGCGCAGCATTTGTGCACCGCCGCCGTCAGTGTCAGCCAGTTTGCCGTGGCATACGGAGCTCCATCACAGTCTTTAACACTGGTAGCATGCCGCGACAGCGTGGACGTGAACCGTATGTGCAGTTGACGGACTTTGAGCGAGGGCATATAGTGGGCATGCGGGAGGCCGGGTGGACGTACCGCCGAATTGCTCAACACGTGGGGCGTGAGGTCTCCACAGTACATCGATGTTGTCGCCAGTGGTCGGCGGAAGGTGCACGTGCCCGTCGACCTGGGACCGGACCGCAGCGACGCACGGATGCACGCCAAGACCGTAGGATCCTACGCAATGCCGTAGGGGACCGCACCGCCACTTCCCAGCAAATTAGGGACACTGTTGCTCCTGGGGAATCGGCGAGGACCATTCGCAACCGTCTCCATGAAGCTGGGCTACGGTCCCGCACACCGTTAGGCCGTCTTCCGCTCACGCCCCAACATCGTGCAGCCCGCCTCCAGTGGTGTCGCGACAGGCGTGAATGGAGGGACGAATGGAGACGTGTCGTCTTCAGCGATGAGAGTCGCTTCTGCCTTGGTGCCAATGATGGTCGTATGCGTGTTTGGCGCCGTGCAGGTGAGCGCCACAATCAGGACTGCATACGACCGAGGCACACAGGGCCAACACCCGGCATCATGGTGTGGGGAGCGATCTCCTACACTGGCCGTACACCACTGGTGATCGTCGAGGGGACACTGAATAGTGCACGGTACATCCAAACCGTCATCGAACCCATCGTTCTACTATTCCTAGACCGGCAAGTGAACTTGCTGTTCCAACAGGAAAATGCACGTCCACATGTATCCCGTGCCACCCAACGTGCTCTAGAAGGTGTAAGTCAACTACCCTGGCCAGCAAGATCTCCGGATCTGTCCCCCCTTGAGCATGTTTGGGACTGGATGAAGCGTCGTCTCACGCGGTCTGCACGTCCAGCACGAACGCTGGTCCAACTGAGGCGCCAGGTGGAAATGGCATGGCAAGCCGTTCCACAGGACTACATCCAGCATCTCTACGATCGTCTCCATGGGAGAATAGCAGCCTGCATCGCTGCGAAAGGTGGATATACACTGTACTAGTGCCGACATTGTGCATGCTCTGTTGCCTGTGTCTATGTGCCTGTGGTTCTGTCAGTGTGATCATGTGATTTATCTGACCCCAGGAATGTGTCAATAAAGTTTCCCCTTCCTGGGACAATGAATTCACGGTGTTCTTATTTCAATTTCCAGGAGTGTATTTCAGCTATGGCGGCTCGAGAACAGTTAACAAACAGCCGTTTCGAAAATGCTTCCACTCTTGTCCCGGAAAGCCAATACTCATACCTCTTTGCACGTCAGATAAACCACCCCATTTCCGCATTATGTCAATGACGCGCTAGTGCTGCCATCTACCGTCTGTGAGCGATTATTGCACGTTGACGTCAGACATGGGTGGTGGTGACATTAACGTGACTGGATCGTGTAGTTGCCATAACAGTTCATATTTCAAGGACATAGTGTAATTTCTGAATACTTGTGCTTTTACAGTCACTTTATAGTGTTATAAGTCTACAGGAATGTAAAGTGACTGACACTGTAGTGTATTACGCATTATTGTACTACGGTACATGTACACGAATTAAAATCTGTGTTTTTCACGTAAGATGAATTTTTTTAACACATGCTCTTGCTTTTTCGGCCCCTACGGATTCGTGTTAACGAGGTTATACTGCAGTATAAAAGAGCAAATTGCGCAAATTGCTTCGCCCTCCTTGCTGACGAAGCCCTAGACATTGCAAGAATTGCCGGCCGCGGTGGTCTCGCGGTTCTAGGCGCGCAGTGGGGAACCGTGCGACTGCTACGGTCGCAGGTTCGAATCCTGCCTCGGGCATGGATGTGTGTGATGTCCTTAGGTTAGTTAGGTTTAAGTAGTTCTAAGTTCTAGGGGACTGATGACCACAGCTCTTAAGTCCCATAGTGCTCAGAGCCATTTGAACCATTGCAAGAATTGAGCAATTGCCTTTGTGCGCTCAGTACGTACATTTAAATATGGTTCGTGAAAACTTCCTAATGTTTATACCTGCTGCATACTTAACAGGTCATGAGCTGGCGAACTTAATATTGTCGAATTTGAAACTAATCGGTATTCGTTGTGAGCGTAGCAACGCCAATGAACGGTCATTTACGCGGTGCACAAGCTTTCATTAGAGAAGAATACCTAATGACTGTTGATACACATCGCGGTACCCACTCTTTAAACATGGCCTTAGCAGATTCATGTTTCGTGCAGGCTATTAGTAAGCAATAGGGACAGTACCATCCATCCAAGGAAATGCCTAAATCGCAGTATCAAAGATATACTGCAGTCCACTACTTTAGTTGGAATAAAATATTCAACGTAGTAGTTTTCGTAGTCTTAAGATATTCAGGGACCTTTTCTTTTGCGTCTTTTTCTATGCATACAATGAATTTCATGAGTGCTGACTGCAATAAAATTTGCGTAGACCGTAGTTTGGGATAAATATATCTGGTGGGATTACTTCAGATTTTATCTTTCAGTAGTGTTACCAGCTCTTCGTCTCTAACTGTAGAGTTTCCATTTGCAAAGGAAAAAAAGGAAGCAGCAGCTTAAATAAGAACTAAGACCAAGATCGGAGAACGCTCTGATGACGTTAGACACATGCAATTCAAATTTTCTCCCAATGTCAGAACTCTATTCCTGTTTTTCAAACTGCCACGACGGATAAATGGTTGCTAAAGGTGAGTACTAAGAGTTATTTCACATTTGCCTTTTTGATTAAATCAATAAATTTTTGGGCCTAAAAGTATCTAGTGAATATTATGTCCTTATAAATTTAGGTAGAACCCCCGCCCCCCTACTTCCCAGAAAAAAATTTCTTGAATGCATACTTGTCACCGCTCTCTAACGGAGAGGTCGAAGTTTCGAGTGCCGCCTCAGCTATGGGAGAGAGTTTCTAATATACCACCACTTCTCAGTGCTCCTAGAATGCGATATATAGGTTGTTTCTCAGCCACCGGGTCTCACGGCATAAGTGTCTCGCGAACAAATGTCAGGTGTATCGCGAGATTTTCGACGTCTTCTAATCTTCCGTAGATAAAATAACTAGAACATACAAAATTTATCGCCGAATCGTGTCCTGCAGCAGCCCAATCTGCTATAAATTGGCCATCATCATACGTAGTTACCACATAATAATAATAAATGTATTGTTTGTACTTTATGGCTTTGCTTTTTTGCGTCTAGGAAAAAAAATCACATGCAGGGGTGTCCTGAAAGTTTGAAAAATACTTTGTTGTGCCTCAAAGACAAAAAGGTTGAGAATCGGAGTGTTAGGATATAACTGGACTTTGAGTCTCCTGCAAAGTAGGACCTGTAGAGGGCGTCCAAAGGTTTTAGCGTCAAAATTATGCATACGTACGCCACAGGCCACTCCCCAGCTAGCACTCAAGCTTATTTCAAGGTGGATAGTGAGTTTACGTTCAGTTGAAAATTCAAGATTGAAAAATCAACCTGTTACACAGCTTGTTTCAAGGTGGGTATTGAGTTTAGGTTCAGTTGAAAATTCAAGATTGAAAAATCAACCTGTTACACAGTTTACATCAAGCTGTAAAAATTTAGCTTGAATTAAAATAATTTTCCCAAGCTTGAAATAAACTGTAATTTCCCTGGAAGGCTGTACAGCAGATGCGCGCGCAGCATAGCTTCCATAGACGTCCACGGGAAGCGCCACAAGCGTTTATAAGCCGTGACGTAAGGGTGTTGTGTGTGACGTCATGACGGCGCGGAGTTTGGTTTGAGTGTGGCTGTCTCCAGTTCTGTTTTATCTTATTTTATTTACTTTTCTGAGCCTTGCTATGTTTACGGCCATTTTACCTTTGTGACGCGCGTTAATGGTTGTGGTTTGTTGACAAGTTTGTTTTATACTAGAAAACAGTTCGGTACGTTAATGTTACAAATGTTAAATATTACGTAACGTAAAGTTACGTTTACGGCCATTTTATCTTTGTGACGCGCGTTAATGGTTGTGGTTCGTTGACAAGTTTGTTTTATACTAGAAAACAGTTCGGTACGTTTAAATATTACGTAACGTAATTAATTAGGTTCAATAAATTCAGATTAATATTTATATAGCTTAAAACAAGCTGTAAATACCAGGCTGTATTCCACGTGTGTAGATGCAGCTGGAGCCAAGCTTGATAAGTCAAGCTTGAAATATAGCTTGAACTCTGCCAACTTTGATGTTTATTTCAAGCTAGAATCCAGCTAACAGGCTTGAATATTCCAGCTTTGATCAAGCTTATATACTTGAACTTTACAGTTGGAAACAAGTTTGAAACCGGCTTACTGTGCTATCTGGGATGAATCCCTCTCACGTTATTGTCGTGAGCACTACGCGAACTATACGAAGGTGGTAGCAGAATACTCATACAGTCTTCCTCGAGTACAGGTTCTCTAAACTTAAAGGTTTCGAGGGAACAATACCGTCGTTCTTCGGGAGATTCCATTTAAGTTCCTCGAACATCTTCGTACGCTATATTATCGTGTTACGACATTAGCAGGTTGCCCACGAATTTGTTCTGTCTATAATTACATGCCGGTGAGGACTCCAAACGCTCGGACGGTAGAATCGGTCGCAGAAAGCGTTTTGTATGAATTTTAATCCATTGCCAGGTATATTTCCCATAACAACATGAAATTCGAAAGTCGCAGAGAATTTTTTAATTAAAAAGTCCTTCTAAATCACAAGTCTAAGGAAGCGTGAATACAATCAGAAAACGATCGCACAACTCACAGACCACAGACGGCATCTTCCCTAACGTATGAACACTGGCGATTGTTGTCTCCCGGAATAGGTTTCCACAGAAACGACAAAAATTGGCAGCATTATCCACGTTTGTATCGTTTCTGTCGATGCTGCGGCGCCATTGGACAGCTACAATGTGAGTACAACAGCGGATTTTGTCTCCGCTAAATGGAGGCAGAGGTAGTGTTAATTTACAGTGAAAAATATTTTCCGTAGAACAGTACTTACGAGATTTGGTACGTAAGACATGTGCAACTGACTGGCATGATAATTAATTTAGAGAGATCCGCTTCAGTAGGTCAACTGAAGCGGATCTCACTAATTTAGTACCAGCAAGTCACTTGGTTCTGGAATGAGTTTGTACGTGGTGCACAAGCTATGCAGTAATCAAACTCGACAGTGATGTGTTCTACAGTATTCCTCTCCATCGTAGATTAAACATATGTCGAAGACAGTTAACACGAATTTCCAATTATGTATAAAACATGAGGATATCATATAAAACGTTTTATTTACTACTGGTACTTCAAATTAATTCTTGTAAAGTGTAAAATGCGATATTTTATCAGATATTTCTGTAAATTATTTTTTAAACGATAGTATATTACTTATTGTGCCAATCATTTGGTTGTAAACTGAAAATGGTAAAAGTTACATAGTGCCCCACTTTCATTCAATGTTTTCTTTTGCATGTGTAGTGTAGGCCTTTGTTCCCCGCACCTGCAATCTGGTATATGGAGTTTTCATTCATGGACTGAGTGGATAACCAGCAATTCATAGGGATGTATTAAGCTTTTAGTACAGTCACACATAAAGTTAAGTGTTTATGGCATGACATGTTTCGACGCTGAAAAATTAATTTACTTAAAAAAATGGTGATTTTAGAGTCCAGCCCCCTTCCCCACACCAGGAAACATTAATGTGGACGCTACTGAGTGTATGTATGATGTGCTTAACATGCATCAAAATACGCATTGGAGGATTGTCCACTAACTTATGCAGGAACCAGGCTTCTGAATTTACTTTTGAAGTTCTAGGTTTTATAACGAACAGTGGTTAAAATATGGTACGAACATTGAAGTAAGGCTACGCTACAGATGAGTACGTCATAATACAATTTATTTCCCATTTACATTCGTTAGTGTCGTCAACTCACAACAAAATATCACCTTCCTTCCTAACCTAGACCTTGATTTACGGTGCAGCTCACTCTGTCATCACAGTGCAGAATTCAGTGGGTCTACTACTGCACTCCAGCCAATAATTCAGCCATGAGTAGAGATCATCTTTCATTTTATGTATTTTGCTGACCATGGTTTTGGCAGTTTGTTTCATATTGAGTGAAGTTGTTTATGAAGAAACACATCATGGAGTAGATAAATTGTGATGCTGTAATAATTTGACAGAGTAGTTTGTAAAGGGTGTAGCATGAGGTTTCAGGGGATAACTCCCACTTGATTGTAAATGCTGTTTTCTGTGCTGTGATTTTTTTTTCCAACATATTGTCCCAGAATATTATGCCGTAAGATATAACTGAATGAAAATAGCTGACTCTGAGATACTGCTGTTGACAGACTTCGATGTCTCTTTTGGAGTAAATGTTGCTGACATTAACTGTTGCAGTATCAGGAAAACATGGTAATTCCCTGAACAGTCTACTGTCTACGCGAATGCCAAAACATTCTAAAATGCCCACTTGTTTTATTACCTAATAGGTTAATAGCTGCTTCTTCTGGCTTCTTGTAATTTGCATGGAAGTGAATGAAACTTGTCAGACTTACGAGATTTTTTATTTTTATTCATTTATTTATTTATTTATTTAGCCTATTTATTTTTGCATGGCCATCCTCCACAGCAAGCACAGAAATATGCCTTAAAATGAAAAAAGGCAACACATGTCTCAGATAAATTAAATACAGTGCATCAAGAGAAGGCTTTTTTTTGTTCTCTTTAGAAAACAAATATTGTCACACACAGATTAATTCAAAGGGAGTTGACTGAGAACCAGGCCATAACTTCATCAACATCAGGCTCCAATTTAGTAACTGATGCATTTTATGTCACACTGCTTATGTCATCAGTGAACAATGTGAAGTTACATTCTTTGCTGATGAACTGATGCAGATCATTTGCTTAGCAATATGTTAGGACCATTAAGGACTCTAATACACACCCCTAACTACCTTCTGTCTACAAGGTATGATTTTAACCAGGTACCTACTGGTTCTGTGATTCCATAATGCCAAACATTTGCTAAGATTATTTTGTGATCAATACAATCAAAGGCCTTTGAGGGACTACACAAGGCACTAATTGTCTATTTTTACTTTTTTGGAGATTCTAGCACATCATTACTGAAGAGAAATTGCATGATATGTAGAAGCCCCTTTTAGGTAGACAGACTGCCAGCAGTTAATAATGTTTAAGTTTCTGAGGTATGTCGGAACCCTGTTGTGAGACATAAGGAATATGTTGTACTGCTGATACACCTGTGGCGTCCTTAGATTTGTATAAAGGCCTAAAAGCAATATATTACATTCTTTCTGGAACAATTTTTTTGTTACTGGGAGATGTAAATATGTGTCAAAAGTTTGTATATTTTGTTACAGCAGACATTCAGCACCTTGCTACAAATATTATCTATGCCAGGCAGAGATTTTACTTATTTACTGGTAGTATATCCAGAGGGCTGTGTCAGCAGGATCAGTGTAATCTCTTTGTAAAGTGACTGTTTACAAGTACTGGTTAAAAATTTCATCTTCTTCTTTGCTGTCATCTGTTTTTGAAATGTTCACATTTAAGACTGTATAACTCCAGTTTTTCTTTCTATTGAATTCCTATTTCCTTTGGTTTTATTGCTTGAGTTAACATTTTCAGACGCCAATAATAAACTCTTGGATTTTCTAATCACTTTTGCCAGAATTTTGCAATAGATATTATAATTCCATAATTGTGTAGATGTTTTTATGCTTTTTAGAATTTTCTTTTTGTTTCACAGGATGCTCTTATGACCTAAGCAGGACAGACTTCAGAGGTTAGACTCTGCATGTCTTTTTAGGGAAAACACTTTCAGAAATTGTTGCAACCTTTGTTAAAAATAAATAGTAATTTGAGTTATAGGAAAAACTTTCAAAAAATCTTGGTATATTAGTTGTTAATAAATAGTATGTTTAGAGTTAGAAGCCTTCATCATATAGTGGCAACCAGTCAGTTTCCTCGAGTCATGATCTGAACACCCTAATACTGGTAGCTTCATCATTCATTCATCTTACAGTTTTCCACTGTGGCCCATTGTCTGTCGCCCGCATCTCGTGGTCGTGCGGTAGCGTTCTCGCTTCCCACACCCGGGTTCCCGGGTTCGATTCCCGGCGGGGTCAGGGATTTTCTCTGCCTCGTGATGGCTGGGTGTTGTGTGATGTCCTTAGGTTAGTTAGGTTTAAGTAGTTCTAAGTTCTAGGGGACTGATGACCATAGATGTTAAGTCCCATAGTGCTCAGAGCCATTTGAACCATTGTCTGTCAGGAGAATATCAAAACTGCTATAGGTACATGTATACCCACCATGGTCAAAAAGACAGTGTATAACCTATCGGTAAACTTGACAAAGTAGACTTGACTTCGATTTACAAGAAATGTTTTGAGTTAGGGTACCAGCTGCAGTTGTGGTCCTCGTCGGGAACATAACTGTGGGAGCAAGGTTACTGTGGGAGCAAAGTTACAAGTAAACATAAGTTGTTCAGATCCTTTTATCTAAAAGGAGGTTTCCATGTATTGTCTAATTACAATATGATGGAACTGAACTGTGTAACAAATATATTAAAATAACTAGAGGGTGCCCTGTACTGCAGTAATTGCTAATTAGGAACGAGTTTGACATCACAGTAACACATACTTCAAAATATAGGACCTCTTATTTTATTGCATAAATAACCACCCTTCCTCTCCTCATAGGTTTCTGGCAGTAGGAGATAGCTAATGCAGAATTTGTATGATGGATCATTTCAGTATGAGCAGTGGTGTGATGTCACATTCTGTTAAAGAGAGAATGTGGACATAGTCAATGCATTTCCATTCCTCTATATTTGCTGTGAACTGGTCGAGCTTGCTGAGCAGACACCAGATATTTTGATGAAATACTTTAAACTTCCGAGTGTTACAAGCCCTGTTTCCTTTAAAGTGAGACTGTTGACTTCTGCCAGCCTGTTAATGCGATGAATGCAGAAGCAGGGTTCATTTCAGGGTGGGGTCTTGTCACCTGCACTTTTAACATGCACCAGATGCTTACAACTTAAATAATATCAATAATAAAACATATAATCTATTTAATATACTCATAATAATTTACAGCATTGCTTAGTACAGTGGTTTACCAAAATGAGCCTTGTTCCACCTACAGAAAATCCTGGTTATAGGCTGAATGTCTGCATTGACGTGTGGAAGTACTTGTAGCTGTCAATTGTGGTAATCCAGAATGTAATTGCATTGTTATTGTAACAAAAGTATCATCTAGCGCAGAAATTTCCTCAGTTACTTCTTTTAGACTGGATGCTACAGCTGTAGGTGCTACTTCAGCTTGAACTATTCATTAATTTCTTTTGTTTCATTTTATTTGCACAAAGAACATATTGATAACACATTTGGTTGTTGTTGTGGTACTGGTTTTGTAACATTCTGGCTATCAGTGAAAAATAGTGTTTCTTGACTATCTGAAGAACAGGATAAAGACAGGTCACCAGCTAAGTTGTTAATCTGTTAGTCATAATTTACATCATTATACGTCTTATGAAGGCAGTATATACTGTTGTAGCTCAGAAATTATATCTGTATTCTACTGTACATTTGATTAGCAACGAGAAGTTACCAAGTTAGCTATAAATCAATACAGGCATTTTTAGCTTATCTAGTTTATCCTATTTATTACTCCTGGAGTGTCACCTATGTAATAACTAAAATATGTAATAAGTCTCAATATTTTTGTACCATATTCAAGAGAACTATAAGCACATCTGTGTTTTCTTGTGTGGTAGTCTATTACTTTTTCCCTAAGAGGCTTCAAATAGATTGCTATATTCATCGAATTTTGCACCATTGTTTTCAGAACATTTCATTGTCTGAGGAGATGTAAGGAACCATTTTCTTTTCTCTTTTTTTTTTTTTTTTACGAAAATTGTTATGGCAGGCAAGCAAACTTAATTTATGTTTTTGGATGTTTGGTTGTAATACTGGCCCTGTTCTGGCCTCTGACCGACATCACTCCTTTTGAAAAGCCAGAAAAGATACAATATAGCAGGATAAATACAGTGCTTGATACTCACATGTGACATAAATTCATATGGATGAGAAGAATAATTAATTTTTTAAAGAAATTACAACTTTTCCTGCATGGACTGTTTTTAAATTCACTGTTGCAGTTTTGGTTTGTTATACCATTCTCAAGTGACAGTTCATTATGAAGTGTGTCGGAGCATAATTGTTCTACAGAGACACAGATTAGTGAGATGTCACTTGAGAATGATTATGCTTCGACTCGGTTCATGATGAGCTATCACTTGAGAATGGGATACATGAAAACTGCACACAGTGAAATTTGCACTCAGCCAGAAATCTGTGAAATTTGCATGGCCCAATATACCTGGAAACTAGCTGCTCCCTACTTCATGGCCTGTTTGCACTCTTGAGTCCTGCTCACCCCCTCCCTCCGTCCGCACTGGGATGCTGTGTTGTCCTGTCTGAGTCGTGTTATTGCTGCCTTACAAATGTACAATGTAAACAATGTAAACTTCAGTTTTACTCATTGACTTGCCACAATAAACTATGACCTATCTGACAGGAGATCACGAATCCACTCACAAACTGGGACATACTCCATCGACAAGCAATTTGATTAGAAGCCATTTGTGAGGAACAGTGTAAAAAGTCTTCTGGAAATCTACAAATATGGAATCAGTTTTGGTATCCCCTCTTGATAGCACTCATTAGTCCATGTGAATAAAAAGCCAGTTGTGTTTCACAAGAACAATTATCCTGAATCTGTGCCATGTGTCAGCAGATTGTTTTTGTGGGGGTAATTCATGATTTTCAAACATAGTGTATGTTCAAAAATCCTACTGCAAAATGACATCAGTGCTATAGGTTTTTGATACAGGTTACACCAATACTTTTGTATTGGTGTGACATGTGTAGCTTTCCAATGTTACGGTATGGATTTTCCATCAAGTGAGAAGTGGTATATGACTGCTAAATATGCAGCTACTACATCAGCATACTCTTAAAGGAACCTAATCAGAATGCAATTTGTACTGAAAGGCTTGCCTTTATTAAGGCTATTATTTGCTTTACCGAGGACATCTACGTCTAAGCTACTCACATTGGCAGCAATTCTTGATATAAATTCTGGAATATTTACTTCCTCTTCTGCGACGAAAGAATTTCGGAAAACCAGATTTAGTAACTGCACTTTAGTGGCCTGTCAACAATAACATTATCATGCATATTTTGTCTTATGTGAAAAATGATTATGTTTTGTCACCTTAAAAATGTTATTTTGTTATGTTAACTATGATGTTATGTAAGTTGTGATGAATTTACTGTTCTTTTATAGTGTATCTTACTTAATATATAATTTTAGAGTGTTTATGTATCTTCCATAATTACAGTGATTTGCACCAGGAGTATTAACTATGCTAAACGATGTCTGAACAGGCCTCAGAAGGCCCAACGGTACTGACTGACCACCGTGTCATCCTCAGCTGTTAGGTGCCACTGGATACAGATATGGAGGGGCATGTAGTCAGCACACCACTCTCCAAGCTGTTGTCAGCTTTTGTGACCAGAGCCACTACTTCTCAGTCAGCTAGCTCCACAAGTGCCCTGACAATGGCTGAGTGCAACCCTCTTGCCAATGGCACTCGGTAGACCCTTATGGTCACCCATCTAGGTGCTAGCCAAGTGCAACAGTGCTTAACTTTAGTGATCTGATAGGAACCACTGTAACCACTGTGACAAGGCTTGGTGACACCCGGGAGCATTACTCCTACATATTTCTAGCGTCTGTGCAAAGAGAAGTGCTATAGATATTAGTCTCAGTGGTACTAAGAAACAGCTGAAATTAATAAAATTTAAAAAAGTATCAGCACCTGATGGAAACCCTATCAGATTCAATACCATTTTTCATCCTAGTTAGTCTGTCATTTAATCATAATCTATCATATATCCCTCAAATGTAAAATGGTGCCCAGTGGTTGAAAGAAACCATCTATTTACAAAAAGTGTATCAGAAGTGAACTATAAAACTACCATTCAATATCCCTTGAGATCCATTTTTGTAGAATCATAGGACATATTCTGAACTCAAACATAATGAGGTATCACTTCCATGCCAAACAGTGTGGATTCCGAAAATATCAGCCATGTGAAACCCAACTCGCAGTTTTTTCACGTGAGACACTGAAAACCGTGGATCAAGGCAGGTAGGTAGTTGCAGTATTTCCCGATTTCTGAAAAGTATTTGACTCAGTACCACATCTATGCATACCATTAAAAGTGTGGTCATATGGTTTAATTTGTGAGTGGAGTGGAGATTTTTTCTGTAAGGAGGATGCAGCAAGTTGGCTGGAGAGTCAACAACATATATAGAAGTAACTTCGAGTGGGCATGAGGAAGGTGTGCAGGGATCTCTGTTGTTAATGTTGTATGGTAGTGACCTTGCAGACAATATCTTAGAAACCTCAGACTTTTCAGAGATGATGCAGTTGCCTATTATGAGATACTTCCCGAAGAAAGCTGCACAAATATTCATTTAGATCTTGATAATATTCCAAAGTGGTGTGAAGATGGGCAACTTATCCTATGACTACAATTTCAACAACTCACCCTTGGAATCAGTCAATTCATACAAATACCTGTGTGTAACATTTTTTAGGGTATGAAGTGGAACACCCACATAGGCCCAGTCATAAGTAAAGCTGGTGGGAGACTTTGATTCATTGGTAGAATACTAGGTAAACATAGTTGAGGAGACTGCGTACAAAAGTCTTGTGTGACCAATCCTAGAATACTGCTCAAGTATGTGGGACCCATACCAGAAGACCTAAGAGGGAACATTTGACGAAAAATAGAAGGGTAGCTCTAATGGTCTCAGGTTTATTTGACCAGTGGGCAAGTGTCACAGAGATGGTGATGAAACTGAACTGGCAGACATTTGAAGGTTGAGGAAGCCTAGTTAGTAAGTTTCAAGAATCAGCTTTAAATGATGAGTCTAGGAATATGCTACATAGATCCCATAGGGATTGCAAGTACAATTTTATACTGATCCCAGTGCCAACTGAGGTATTCAAGCAATCATTCTTCTTGTGCTCCAACCTCGAATAGAATGTTACAAAACCATAATAACTGGCACAATGAGGTACCGTTTGCCACGCACATCACAGTGATTTGTACTGTATGGATGTAGATGTAGAATTATTGTTATAAAGAATTTTTTTTCGTGTTTTGAGTCACATTTATATGTGACACCACATGTACCTATAGGAATGGAAGAAAAAAGCTATGTACAGCTCATGTCACCTATACAGGATGAACCAGAACTCTACCAACATAACTTTGAAGATTGTTCAGGGATGCTTCCTAAGTACTCTGGTGTGAGAGACCCATGGTCTCTGATGGCTCGTTACAAAATAATAATGTAATTATGACTTATTTGGCCTTGTTACCAAAGTTACTTTGTTTTTGTGAAAATACTTTCACAAAAATGGGAAAACCTGTTATATCGAATAACCAAAATGCAGTAACAGGAAAGGATACAGTTTTATGTGGGCACCTATGTCTATATGCAAAACTACTGTAACATGTTTGCCGTTGCTGTGGAAACAGCTGAATGTATGAATGTCATGTTGTTTTTGATTGCATTCAGTGTAGTCAACCACAAGATTCATATTGGCTGATTTGTCATCAGTAAACCCATCTGTACTGTTGTGTACCGCTGTTAACATATGACTAGTACTGCTGGAAGAACCAACCTGAGACTGGGCTGAGCAGTACTGAATGTAAACTTGACGACAAAGAGTAAAGTAGCCCTTGCTGTTGTCATCAGGAAGTACTACGAGTGAACAAAACAAGTTTGTTTCCAAACAAGATACACAGCACACACGGTTGATATTTTCACTGTTCTGCAAATGTTTTCAGTGCATTGGGTAAGAAATCAAACAAAATGAGTTTACTCTATAACAAGCAACTGGAGATCACGGGTCCTTTACACCAAAATACCCAAAGATACCTGGGAAACGTCCTAAATTTTCTCAATGTTGTTCTGGTTCATCCAACACATCTTATGCACATTAAATATACCATATGGTGATCCTTGGGTGTAGACCATATTTTATTTCAAAATATGTTTTGGCAGTAGAAGAGACAAGATTTTTAAAATTTGTTTTTGTAATTTGGTTTTAACATTTCCCATTGTATTTGCTGATGATCTAGTCATAAGTAAAAAGAGATAGTAAAAAAATCATAATCATGTCTTATTGTAAAAATTTTGGCATTGCAGCACTTGTTCAAGCATCTCCAATCCTCTTCATCAGCATACCATGTAGGGACAGGCGGGAGGTGGCAGGAGGTGGGCTCAGCACACTTTTTCTGGGTGCAGATTTCACTGTATGCAGTTCACAGGATGCCTGAGAATGCATAATGCAATGAAATCACAGTCAAGATGTAATAATAGTCTATGTGGAAAGTGTTGCCATTTCAAAAATCCTGCAGGATTGTAGATGCAAATAAACAGAAGAAAATTGAGTAAATTTGTGAAGTCACTGAAATCTCCACACAGTCATTTGCAAATGGTGCATAGAACTCAACAAACAAGACATGTAGACAGCTTTAGATACATGATAGCCACAAATATCCGCCCCCCCCCCCCCCATATGTACAATATAAACAATACACCCCACTTGGGAAAAGTTATGTTTGATACAAACACCTGCTGTGTGTACATATACATACTAAGATAATAATTAAATTAGCTTGAAATTTAAATAAAACTTTTCACGGTCATTTACTATGTAGGGCGCAGAACACAACACAGTACAACACACGAATCCAGTTAGTCTCTTCAGATCGATTACAAATTTCTATCCTTCAGATTCCTGGGAACCATATCCATTACCCCTTTAAGTACATTAGAAAAATACATCCTACACCAGAAAAATGGTATTCCGTTATCACATCTTGCACATTAATTTTATACATAAACTGACTAAAAAGTATTTAAATTCAATTGCAATTAGTCTGAAATACATACTCAGTCATTTACATAGCACATAGTACACAGAAGAAAGCACAAGATGTGAATACAATCTGCCCCTAGGCTTGATTCGAAACACCACTAATTTAGGTTCTTGACAGTCATGTCCGTCTCCTCTCTATATATGAGGGCTATTCAAAAAATTCTGGACCCTTCATAATTCCGCACCTTTCATTGTTGCACATCTGTTAATTATTGTTCAGTGCTCTATTGAGTAGGATGTTATGTCACACAGTTCGTGAATTTCTAGATGTTAGAGTTAGAGGAGCAACATTACTGCATTAAATTTTGTGTGAAACTCAACAAAATCTTTACAGGGAAACACCAAATGATGCAGGAAGCCTATGGTGAGGAGTGCTTAAGCCATACTTGGTGTTAGGAATGGTTCACATGGTTTAAACATGGCCTGACAGAAGTTAAAGATGACACTTGTTCAGGATGCCCTTTGACCTCTCCCATCGACACTCATGTCAGGAATGTTAACAAAATTGTCGAAATTGTGCACGTGAGTCAAAGACTGACTGCTTGAAAGATTGCAGAAGAATGTCATATTTCAGTTGTATCATGTTATGAAATCCTGACACAACATCTTGGAATGCATCATGTTGCTGCCAAGTTTTACCCATGGCTCATGAGTCAAGACCAGAAAGACTGTCATCTCACAGACTGTGAAGAGCTTTTGGATCGCATAAATGATAACAAGATGTTCCTTAAGAGAATCATAACTATTGGTGTGATGTGGTTTGATGGTTATGATGTTGAGACCAAGGTACACTCTTCACAATGGGCCAGGAAACATTCCCCAAGACCAAATAGAGCTCATCAACCAGGTCAAATTTGAAAGTCATGTTGATAGTTTTCTTTGACTTTGAAGAATTACTTCATCATTAGTTCAAGCCACAGGGACAAACTGTTAAACGATGGTACTATTGGGATGTGTTCCAACACCTGTGAGAAAATGTGAGAAGGAAACAGCCTGAAATGTGACAAGACAATTCGTGGCTCTTGCACCACGATAAAGCACCCATACATTCATCCCTGTTGGTGTGTGACTACTGCACAAAAAACGAAATCACTGTGCTGCCTCATCCTCCATACTTTCCAGACTTGGCCTTTGTGTACTTTGTTATTTCCGAAGTTGAAAATCCCATTGAAAAGTTGAAGATTTGCAATAATATATGAGATAAGAGAAAATTTGTAGATGGCACTTCTCATGATCCAGCACAAGGCGTACCAAGACAGCTTCTGGAAGTGGAAATGGCTTTGGGAGCAGTGTATCAATTTTAGAGGAGAGTATTTCAAAGGAGAACATGCACAATAAGTAAAAGGTAAGAATAGAAAAATTTTGTGGACAAAGTTCTGAATTTTTTTAACGCACTTTGTACACCACAAAGAATATATCTTACAAGGGAAAACTAATATGCAGTACCTACAGCTGGTATAAGTATTATTATGTATAAATATAAGGTAAATTTTTAAGTAAAGTAACATTTTATCTGAAATATTGACACACTCATTTTAAAAGGGGGTACAGCACAGAACAAAACTAACCACTTGGTCCTTTTACCTATTTGCTCAGTTGGAAACTCCACCAACTTAGATTCCGTACATTGATACCCAAGCTCCCTATAGCAACACCACAAACAATACATCCTACTAAGGGAAAAATTGTGTTTGGTACAGACATCTGGCACAAATATTTATTCATGTTTAGACTAGCAAAATAATTAAAGCTGCCCTCTTTTATGAAGTTTGTAGGCAACAGAGCAGAACTCAAGACTTGAACTGTGTTGACTTCATGGCTCAATTAGATACATCACCCCTTTAAATTCCTGACAAATATACCTAATATGTACACAACAAACAACACATCGTACTTGGGAAATAGTACTATTCTGTACACAATTTAGTACAAACATTTATATCTATATGTACTAGCAAAGTAATAATGTAATTAGAGCTGCAGTTTAGCTGAGAACTACACAGTCATTTAAAATATATATCTTGTACATATGAAATATCAAAATGTGAATTGTGTTGACCCATTTTGGTTGATATGTATTCAACACTTTTCATTTCCTCACAACCACATCCATTTCTCTTTTTACATATGACTCTAAGAAAATATTCTATATGGGGGATGGTATCATTTTCTCCATACTTGCAAGTATGCAAGTGCAAATATTTGTTCATTTTCAGACAAATAATAAAATTAGAGTTGCAAATTGGCCAAAATCTGCATGCAGCCATTTACTAAGTATGCAGAGAACAAAAATATTCTAATATGTTGAGCCTGTTTTTCCTTAAATCATTTAGAAATTCCTCCAATTTAGAAAATGGTAACCTCAGTCCCTCTACATACACCACAAATGATCCCTCCTACTTGGGAAGACTGCTTTTGGTACACATGACTACAGCAAAGGCATACACAGACCACTAAAGAAACTAATAGAATTGTGGTTTAGCACTGATATTTAAAAAAATCATTTAAAATTTATGTAGTGTTCTGTATAAAAATTAACATACAAATCCGGTTGGCCTCATGCAGAATTGTCTGTGATCTTGCGGGCACTGGAGCAGATGAGACATTCTTCCTGTCCTAAATTTCTTGTCTGTTCCGATTCACTCAGTGCCCTTCACTCATTGCAACGTTTGTATCCGGCAGACAAAATAGTCCAGACCATCCAGGATGCCCTCCTCCGACTACAGTGACTGGGGAAGGTTGTAGCTTTCTGCTGGGTTCTGGGGCATGTCGGCATTGCTGGGAATGAAAGGGCAGATCTTGCAGCCAAGGAGGCGTGTCTCGATCCCCAAGTATCTCAGTGTGCTATCCCCTTGCACGCACTCACCTCGCTGTTGAGCTCACAAGTCATGCGTCGGTGGGAGGATGAGTGGCTGCAAGTGACTGACAATAAGCTCCGTATAGTCAAGCCCACAACGCGTGTGTGGTGTACTTCCTTTCAGCCCCATCGACGGGACGAGGTTCTCCTCACTCGGCTTCAAATAGGGCACAGCCCTATGACGCATGGCTTCCTGCTCCGGCGAGAGGAACCTCCAATGTGTGGTGCTTGCAGCGTCCAGGTCACTGTGTGCCACATTTTATTGGATTGCGTTTTATTTTCTGACCAGCGGGCAGTGGCTGACTTGCCAGCAGACCTGCCATCTCTTTTAGGTAACAGTCAGGCGAATGTGGTTAAAGTTTTAAAGTTCTGTGCCATGTCAAATGTTTTTACACAGATTTTAGGGAGAGGATTTTAATTTGCTCACTGTGTGACAAGCTCGCCCATACTTTATGTAAGTGGCCAGCCAATGACAATTTCCTGTGGCATTCTTGTTGCTATGTTTTCCCTTTCCTTACGTTTTACTTTCTTATGTAGCATTTATCTTCTTTTCCTGCTTTCTTTGAGTGTGTGCTTCAGTTTTCTTAGGTCTGTACACATTCGTTCCTTTTAATGTGTGTCAGGGCACTGATGACCTCGATGTTGAGTGCCCATAAGCCCCAACACACACACACACACACACACACACACACACACACACACACTCATTTACATAATTAGAAACTTCATTGCTTTCCATTTCTGACAACCCCTGTCACTATTCATACACCACAGATGTTACATCCTGCATGACAGAAAGTATTATTACATGTCCAATAAAATTTTTTTTGTGTATATGGATTCAAAAACTAATTAAACAGTGTTACAGATTAGCTGAAATACTCCACAATCATTTGACATATATATAGGGCACTGAATGATATTCAGCATGTGAATGCAGTTGACCCCATTTTCTTAATTACAAATTCCACCACTTTATATTCCTTACAACAACAGATCATCGCTCTGCATAAATCACAAACAATAAATTATTCTTTGTCTAAAGCACGTGTTAGTACACACATCTGACACAAATGTTAATACATGGACAGACTAGCAAAATAATAGGAATTGTAATTCAGCTGAAATCAACACACAAACATGTACAAACTATTTAGCGAATGAAAACAGCCCTTTATCCTCGGTCCAGCCATTTTTCCTGGAATTGATTCAAAACTTCAAGAATTTATGTTCCTGATAACCACAACTAAGTAAAGTACCATTTGGCCCACACATACGATGCAGTGACACACGTATAACACTAAAAAGTAATTAAATGTAGTTACAAATTATCTTCAATCTTTTTAGACTATCGTTTACAATATATGCAGGGTAAGAAACAAAATTAACACCTGAGCCCTTTCATCCAGCTCCCTCATATGGGAACTTCACCATCCTTAATTCCTGATACCCACTAAGATTGCCACACTGTGTTCTTGGGGGGAACAACCGTTTACCATACCACACATATATGGCATAAATATTTATTCATATATAGACTAGACACATAATTATAAATGCAATTTTGCTGAAATCCACATACAATCATTTAAGAAGTATATGTGGAACAGAAGAAAACAGCATGAGATTCCAGATGGCCCCTTGGCCTGATTAAGAAATCGCTATTTAAGATTTCTGACAACCACACTTATCTTTCTTGTATGTACACAACAAATAAGTCATGTACTATTTGGTACATATGCATAGCAAAAATATGGAAAACATTGACCAAATATCTTCCGTGGTACTAGTCAAACCTGCAAAGGTTAAAAACTGTAGGAAAAGAAGAGATTGGAATACCATGTGGTTATAATGAAACCTTCCCTATTTAACACATTATGACATGAAAACTAATTGCCATACGAGAACCAGATTTGGTAGCATTAATGTCAAGGACATGGGGAAGCAGAATCAGTTCACTTGAAGCACTTCTATTGTGCTGCTATGGTACATCATATCATTATGTACCAGTACCGTTACTGCTAGAAAAGGGGCTCAATATGGCACCCATCAGTGTTCAGAAGAGTCTGAAAGCTAAGGGTAGCATTCTGCACAGCGGAATGTAGCATGTACATAGGTATGCTGGCTACTTCTCTTGATATGCTGCTCTTCAGACCAGTACATGTGTGAATATTCACCTGGTAAACCCTTTCCTTCAGGTAGCCCACAACCAGAAATCACAGGGAATGAGATCAAGTGATTATGCTGGCCAAGCATTTGGAAATGATCAGCTGATAATTCGATCATTTCCAAATGTGTTATGCAGAAGCAGGTGAACTTCACGATCAAAGTGTGGTGGGTCTCCATCTTGAATTATAATTGTTAGTTACATGAAAACCGTTAGTTGAATGTGTCTCTCTCCTGTAGGGCGGGTATGATGTGCCGGCGAAGCATATATCAGTAACGCTGGCCAGTTACACTGCACGTCTTTGATCCTTGAATGCCAATCTGTTCAGAAAAGAATGGGCCAGTGATTGAACATAGCTGTGATGCCACGGCATACAGTGGCATGTGCACCATACAGAGGAATTTCATGCACAGTGACTGCAGGTGAAAATCCCCACATTCAGCAGTTCCGTGTGTTCATCTGACCCATCAGAGAAGAATGAGCTCCATCCGTCCACAGGATGGTCCAGGGCCAGCCCTCATCAACTTCAGTCCTTGTGAGAAAGTGGAGAGCGAAGTCTACATGTCATTGTTCGTCTTGTGATGCAAGCTGCTGCATGATATGGATCTTGTATGGATATCATTTGAGAATGGTTCGTACCAAGTTTGGTACTCGTACAGTAATTAGTTTCCATATTATAATGTGTGAAATAGGGAAATTTTAATTATAACCACTCGGTATATCCAACAGATAATTGAGTGCATAAGGTGGAAGTGCTATTCTGAGATAAAGAGGTTGGCAGAGAAGAGGAATTAGAGGGGGGGGGGGGGGGGGGGGGGGCATATCAAACCAGCCAGAAGACTGATGAACCTCTCAAACATTCCTAAACCTCATCTGGGTTGTCCAGCAATTCGCAAACTCGAATTATGTCTAGAAAATCGTCCATTTATCAGTGTCAAAACTTAAAATTTTGTATCATTTTATAAAATGGTAACATCAATGAAAGCATAATGTTGTCCTGAAGGTAATGCTTCAAGAACTTGCTGCATATTAAAAATTTGCTGGTCACAGGTTCAGCAGTTATCCCTCTAAATTCAGCAGTGGAATAAATGTGAAGGGTCTCAATGCTGAATAAAAGTAATGAGAGCAGTGTATTCCAGATAAATTTCAAAAAATAGTACCAACCTGCAAGCTTTTGTAAATGCAAACATACTGATCTGGTAACAAAATTGTAACTTTCAATTATGTTGAAAGCTTGCTAATAAACGGCTGGAAGTCCCCAGAGCATTGTTTCACTTGAATCTTTAGGAACAATTTGGCGATTTTAGCTTGTTTCAGTAACTGTGGACACAGAAGAATATGTTAAATGTGATCTGTCTAGATGATTTTATCTCAGCCTTGTCAACAAAAATTAATTTAATGTTTGTCAGGCTTTTGTGACAAAATGTGCAGAAAAAAATCATGTTAAAATCTGGTTTTCTTTGGGCACTGCAAGATAACCATACAGTCAGTTGTTTGACAGTTCTTCCAACTCCGTGACATGCAGATGTAGCAAGACTAGGACCAAAGACAGTTTGTTAAGCTTAATTTTAATGGAAATAATGTTTACAGTGGCACCGATGGATGAAGTTTATAACAGCTTCATACTGGGCAGCAAACCAGTTGCTAAAGTACAAAATTTTTGTAACTCAGGCACCATCTATTTAAGGAAGTCCAATAGTTCTGTCACAAAATGTGAACAGCTGTGTATCATACCTTAGGCTGTATGTTTGTTGATTTTCAACAAAATAAATCACTATGGGTGCACAGCAAACTGTTTTGACAATGAAGCCTGTACACAAAACCCTGAAATAAAAATAAACAATGATCTGCAAAATCTATTAGTCAGGGTTGTTTTGAAGTTATAACATTCTTTGTCTGAGTTTTCAAAATATTGTGAATTGTTAAGTCAGAGAATTTTGTGGGCAATTCCAGTATGAAATTTTTCAACAGGCAGTGTTTGATTTCAACATCATCTTCCATCATCTTTGCACAAATCCAACAGGTATAACTCAAAGGCATTTTGTCCTTGGTAGCTTTTGCATGGATGAAGCATGCAGTCTTTTGATTCCAGTAGAAAGTAAATAATTTTAGGAGTAAAGGAGACCTTTCGCTGAATAGCATAGGCATTGAATTTTAAACATACACACACAAACGAGAAAGGAAACTTGCTAAATCGAAATCAATACTTTCTTGAGCTAGAGTGCACACACACACACACACACACACACACACACACACACACACCTGTATACCTACACAGTGCTGGCTGGATGCACAATGCTGTGATTGCTGTTCAGCAACGTGGGATGGGTGACTTGGAAGTTGTGTCATGGGGGCGGGTGGAGGTAGAAAGAGGTGGAGGCAGAAAAAGGATCTGGGTGGGTGCCTAGCATTCAGAGGGAGGCAGCCAGTTTCCTGGCTAAGGATTGGAGAGGAAGGCTGGCAGGTGTACGGGCTGGGAGATTGGAGCCAGGAGGGTTGTGAGAACCAAGGATGTGTGGCAAGGATAACTCCATCTGCATAGTTCAGAAAAGCTGGTGGCAAAGATAAGGATTCAGATGGCCCAGGTTGTGAAGCAGCCATTGAAATTGACCATATTGTACTCAGTTTCATGTGTACCACTGGATGATTGAACTTGTTCTTGGCCACTGTAAGTTCTTGTCACTGCTTATACGCCATAGAGGGTGGCCAGGCTTTGTGGCAGGTATTTTTTAATGTGGAAAGGACGACAGCTGTCGGAAAAGCAGATGCTGTTTGTGGTTAGTGGGTTTAATATGGGCAGGTGTGTGAATGGCGCCATTAGGTAGGTGGGGGTCAACATCGAGGAATGTGGCACATGTGTTACCAGTATGCTGCAAAACACAATGCTTAAAAATGGGATTTTTCTGGGACTCATACCTTTGGTTGTATTGATGACAGAAAGATAGGGCCAAGTGTTTTGGATAGCTCTTGAGCTAGGTAGCATTTTTATACACATCAAAAGGATAATTTTACTGTAACTATCCTGCACTGCAAGGTCAAAGCTTGAATGTTGCACACTACCTCCAGCTTAGGAAAATGGAGCAAATTGATTGGTTCTTTTTTAATTTGATGTGGTCTATGGTGCACATTAAGTGGCTTATGAAGGCGCCATTTAGTTCATCGGCGTTTCCGGAGAAAAACCAAAAAAATAATTTTTCACCATATTTTACCATCCGCAGGAGATATCTAAATAACTAACTGCGGGAAATTGCTTAAATTTAAATGGTATAGTCACTAGCCATTTATCTAGAAGAGCTACCAAACCAAACCTGAATTGTGGATTCCAAGATGGCTATGCGCAGAAAATGGCTGAAATTTTTACAATAAAAATCTTGAGATATCCCAGTCTGAAACAACCTTAAAAGTTGTCTTCATATCTTTATCCATTTCAAAGATAGAGAAGTTCCAAGTCACCCTACTTGTGCACATGAAATACGCATGTAAAATCTAATGTGAGGTGAAAACATAGTTTATAACGTGATGTAGCATGGAGAAATTTGCTGGAAGTTGTCTCCATTATCATCATAAGGATTCTGAGAACACCATGCTGTTGCAATGGAGCACATTCAAAATTTTTGTGCACCTGAAATGCGATCTGAGGTATAAAATTAATTTTGCGGTATTTCAAATTCATGTAAGTAAATTGTCTAAATTTTGCTGCCCCATAAAGTTCTTTTCAGATGAGTGACATGCCCTACTGTAGCAGGGAAAAGAAGGGAACCAGCATTTGCTCCAAGAGGAGCATCTTCCCACTGGTCAGTGTATGATTGAATATTTATGCAGGTTTTTGAAGACAGCTCTTACAGATAACTGCACCATGTGCAAAATGCTGAGGTTACTGTAAATATTATCTACCAGCTCATAAATATACATGAACAACAAGGTTACCAACACACTTCCCTGGAACACACTTGAAATTAATCCTACTTCTTTCAATGAGTCTCCATGAAAGATAACATGCTGTGTTCTCCCTACAAAGAAATCCTCAGTCCAGTCACAAATTTTGCTTGATATTCTGTGTGATCATACTTCCATTAATAAATGTTGGTGTGCTACCAAGCCAAATGCTTTTTGGAATTCAAGAAATACTACATTACCTGATTTCCTTGATCCATGGGTTAAGGATGCCATGTGAGAAAAGTACAGGTTCCCCCCAAGCCACTCACAGTTGTTTTGTGAGTTCATGAATGGCACCCATGGGGCCCTGAGCTATAGCAGCCCATTTGTCCTTCTGGGCAGCATTTCCTTCCCTATCCTGCAAGCCAAAATAAACCTACAATGCCAACAGCATACATAATTCCACCAATAGATGCAAAACCGCTTGGAAAGTAATTAACAGTGCTGCCACAGATTCTAAAAAAGACAAAATTAATATCCCACCTCAATCACTCAGTGAGTTTTTTATTAATTCAGTGAAAGAAATAGGAGGCGCAATTATCAAACCAGACATTAGTCCATCAGAGTTACTCTCCCAAAATTGGGGTAGACAGTCACTAAATACAAGCATGCTAACCTTCTTTGAAGTATCGCCTAAATTTGTACAAGGGGTCATAAAACAACTGGAATCATCTGATAGCTCAGATATATATGGCATATCAAGCAACCTGCTAAAAAAAGTGTCTGATTGCGTTCTGTACCCTTTAACCCATTGCATAAACAAGTGCTTATTTGAGGGATATTTTTCTGATGAGTTAAAACTGTCTAGGATCGTCCCAGTATACAAAAAGGGAGATAAAGACTCTCCATCTAGTTACAGGCCTATTTCAATAGTACCCACATTCTCCAAGGTAATAGAATGCATCATGTACTAACAATTATCATCTCACTTTGAGAATCTAGGAATAATTAATGCTACACAATACGGGTTTAGGAAGAATCTGTTGACTATTGATGCAATCAACATGGTAGTCAGTTATGTCCTCTAAGTTTCTGAGAACAAAGGCTTTGCTCAGGTCTCATTCTGTGACCTAAGCAAGGCCTCCGACTGTGTTGAGCCCACGCCACTACTAGAGAAACTAGAATTCTACGGCATCAAAGGAAACAGTCTCAGACTATTAAAAGCTTATCTCAACAACTGTAAACAGGTAGTTTGTGTTGGTAAGGAAATGTCAAACATAGAAAATGTTAAAGTAGGTGTGCCTCAGGGATCTGTACTGGGCCCCTTCCTGTTTCTGATAATGATCAATGACCTCCCCTTGTTTATTAGATCCACCACTGTACTGTATGCAGATGATATGACTTTTCTTTATAGCAGTAACAATCTTAATGATCTTAAAATCTGTGCTGAAAATACACTCACTCACACAGCATATTGGTTCACAGAAAATGGTTTCCTGCTAAATGAAAATAAAACTCAGCAGATAATCTTCACTCTAAGAGACAAGCCACTATCCGATGACCCTAGTTCTGTTAAATTCCTGGGAGTTTTATTAGACGAAAAGTTATCCTGGGGCCAACATGTAAACTATATTAGTAGTAAGCTATCTAGAGTAATTTATTTAATAAGACAACTCAGAAATTGTGTGCCTGAAACATACATCAGATCATCTTATTTTGCAATTTTCCAAAGTATAATATCCTTTGGCATTATCTTGTGAGGTAACTGTAGTCATATATGTGACATCCTATTATTGCAGAAGAAAGCCAATAGGATAATTACAAATTCTTCACATAAGGCTCACTGCAAACCCTTATTTACCAAACAAAACATTATGACAGTAATGAACCTCTATATATACAATGTCTTAATCTTTACGAAGAAGAACTTACA
This sequence comes from Schistocerca cancellata, assembly GCF_023864275.1. NCBI lineage: Eukaryota > Metazoa > Arthropoda > Insecta > Orthoptera > Acrididae > Schistocerca > Schistocerca cancellata. The sequence goes on along the minus strand of NC_064633.1, from coordinate 176,744,554 downwards.
AGATGTGAAACGTAGATAAAATGTATATTGTTACAACACAAGAAGCATCAAACACATATACGCATCTTACCACAGATTATCAAAATCAATAAATAGCTATGAAGTCACAGGGCACAAACTATTTAATAAGCTGCCACATGCTATAGAGGATCTTCCTGTACATACAAGACTGCATGAATGGTTTATTGCCCACCCATTCTATGATATCAGTTAATTCTTCAACTGTAAAATGCAGTAATTCAACAGATGACCCACTGTACATTTATTGTAATATAAGCTAAAATATTTCAGTAGTCAATACCTTATCACACTGTATTATAAATTGTATCTTCATTTGATGTTGTCAATTGCTGTAATGGCCTAAAGACAATAAAGTCTTTATTATTACTATTATTATTATTATTATCATGCTCCTCTCTTCCCATCCTTGCTCCTTCCCCTTGGCCCCCTCCTTCGCCTCTCTGTGTTGTTATTGTGGTTTTGTTCCCCTTGCCTTTTATTTGTCATCCTTTCTTTTTGGAATTTTTGGCCCTCCTATGGGGTTTGAAATCTGCTTTTCAATTTTCTCTCCATAGTGTGAGCCATTTGGGGAAGAAATCCCTCCCTAGCATCCACGGCATGTATCCCTTCCCCACCATATCCCCCCTTTCCCCCAATAGATCACCAGCACTTGTAACCAGTCTGTGTGGTGGGGCTATTATGTACTCATCTGGATGAGCCCCCTGACAACAAAGGGATCACACTTCCAATACCTGAGCGTTTGGCTCCCCGTGTATGATTAGAGTGGTTGCTTGTCATTCTGCAGCATCAGAACTCATGGCAATGGCTGCCATGCAAGGTGGCCCTTGCTATGGCTGGATGGTGCCTGTGGGGAGAGCCCATGATTGGAGTGGATAGTATTGGGCTAGACGCTTTGTGTATGAAACATATCAAGCTCCAAAAAATTGGCTGCTCTTCTCTGGCCATCTCTTTGTTTTGTAATGGACCATTTAATGCTGTTTCTTATGACCATGCAGCCTTTCCTTCCCTGGCTACACTTTGGGAGGAGGGCCAGGCTCACTAGCTTGGGTTGAAACACTTTCCCAGTGGAGATGTGGATAGCATGGATGGGGACACATTCACCACTACAAAACCATTATTTTTGTGGAAAATATCAAAGACAAGTTTGGTGTAGTGAAGTCTCTCAGTAAGGTGTGGTCAGGTTCACTGTTGATCAAAACTTCGTCTACCACCCAATCTGCAACACTTTGTGCTTGCGATGGCCCAGTGCCCATTATAACTCATCTATTTTTTACTGTGGTTCAGGGAGTCATTTTTCATAGGGACCTCATCCTACAAACTGATGAGAAACTCTGGGCCACTCTGGAATGATGGCCATTCATTTTGTCTGGCGTGCTCAGAAGGTTGTGAGGTCAGTTGCACGGACACTGGTGCCTTTATTCTGGCATCTTAGTGAGACACTCTTCTGGAGAAGGTAAAGGTTGTGTGACATGAAACCGTATGTCCTGCCACCCATGTAGTGTTTTCAGTGCTTGCATTTTGGGCACATGTTTTCCCACTGTAGGGTGGACCCTCCATGCAGTGAATGTAGACACCTATTCCATGAGGTAAGTCCCTGTGTTCTGCCACTCATGTTGTGTTAATTGTCACAATCATCACTCTCCACACCCACCAGACTGCTCGGTGTATAAAAAGGGAAAGAAAATACAGTCAAGTATAAGTTCAAAGGAAACGGACATAGGCTACGGAACAGGAATTCGTGAGATGGAAACAAGAAACACTGCTTCACATTTGGGACATGGAACATTTGTAGTCTTAATAAACCAGATGTGGCAGCAATTTTGATATCTGAATTAAAAGCTTACAAGACAGACATTGTAGCACTACAGGAAGTTAGGTGGCTTGGAGAAGGGATACAAACAGAGGATAATTGTGTCATTTCTTATGGGGGAGATGAAAAACATGAATTTGGTACTGGTTTTGCTGTTAAGAAAGGATTGTAAATCGGGTTAAGGAATTCCATCCCATTAATAAAAGAATGTCTTACACAGCAATCAAACACCAGTGGTACGATATAACATTCATAAATGTCCATGCACTGACTGAAGATTTAATTGAGGATGAGAAAGATGAGTACTGTGAAGAATTAGAGAGAGTAGTTGAAAGTATTCCAACAAGAAATATGAGAATTATCCTAGGGGACTTTAATGGAAAAATAAGTAAAGAGGATATGTTCATCCCCACAATAGGAAAACCTAGCAAGCACTCAACCACAAATGAAAATGGATTAAAAATGATCAACTTTGCACTGTCAAAGAATTTGAGAATTTGCTCGACGACATTCCCTCACAAAGAAATACACATAGGTACATGGTGCTCTCCAGATGTCAGAACAGTAAATCAGATTGACCATGTTATGACAGATAAATGTTGCACTTCATTTATAAGAGATGTCAGAACATAAAGAGGAGCTGAAATTGGCTCAGATCATTTCTTAGTGGTAGGAAAGATGAAAATCAAGATGATTTGGAAACAACAACCAAAAGCCACATCAAAACCTAATTTAGACATCAAACAATTGAAGGAACTGTCTGTTAAAGAAACCTTTGTGACTGAAATAAATAATCGATTTACAGCATTGCAAGAAGCAGAGGAGGAAAATAGTGTCAAGAAAGCTTGGGAAGGAATAAAGACTACAGTAACAGATGCAGCAGAAAATGCACTGGGCAGGAAAAAGTAAACAAAGAAATGGAAATGGTTCAACGAAAAGTGTCAGAGAGCAGTTGAAAAAGAGGAAATAAGCCAGGATATTGTGGCTGCATGATAAGGAGAGTGAGAACAGGAGAGAGACCTTCAAAGTGGTTAGAAGGGAAACAGCAAGAGTTTACAAACAGAGAAAAGGAAATATCTAACTGGAGTCCCAGAATCTATAGAAGTGGAAAGCAGGAATGGGAACTCAAAGAAGTTGTTTCAGTATACAAAGAAAAGTAAGAGAGGTTATCAAAGTGAAAACCTATTCATAAAAGATAAAAACACAGCTGGAATATGTCCTAGGGAGGTGGAAAGAGTATTTCTCAGAAATGTTAAATTCCACTGATCCACACATAACCTTCAATTACACAATGTCTGAAAGGACAGTATTAATAATGATGAATGTAGAATCACAGAACAGGAAGTGATCCACACCATTCAAAAGCTGAAAAACAACAAGGCAGCAGGCGAAGACCAGATATCAGCAAAGATGTTAAAAGAGGGCAGAAGCAAACTACACAAAGAAATTTATAACCTTATCACAATGCTGTGGTAAACTGAAACACTGCCTGAAGATCGGAAAACAGCAATAACTTGTCCCATACACAAGAAAGGAAACAGAATGGAATGTGGAAATTATAGAGGAATCAGTTTTCTGATCATAACATACAAAATCCTGTCAGTGACCATTCTGGAAAAACTTAAACCTTACGCAGAAAACATTATTGAAGATTATGAGGCTGAATTTTGAACAAACCATTCCAGAACTCATAATTTGTTTACTATACGACAGATTTTTGGGAAATACCGGGACTTTGACAAAAACATCCTCTGTCTCTTCATTGACTTCCAGCGAGCCTATTACAGCATCCACAGAAGTAGCCTCTACAACACATTACAAGAATTTAGTATATCCAGTAAAATCATTAGGATGATACAACTGTGCATGGATGGCTCCCAGGCTGCAGTGAAGTTCAGAGGATCCATATCCCCCACCTTTCCAATTAAAAAGGCTTATGACAAGGAGACACTCTTTCATGTGTCCTCTTCAACCTTGCATTGGAGAAAGTTGTTCAGGAGAGTAATTTACATCTGTATAGTGGTCTCCGATTTGAACACAGTGAAGTAAAACTCCTGGCTTATGCAGATGATACAGTGTTGCTGAGTGAAATGGAAGAAGAACTGAAAGACATCTACTAATCTCTCAGGCACAGTGCCAGCAAAGTGGGGCTTTTGATGAAACAAGAGAAAACACAATGTATGGAAATAGGTAGAGTCATAAACGTAAATATATAAGAAACTATCAGCCTTGATTGTGGTAATGAAACCAATCTTCACCTAGGTTTCAGCCCAAATAATTGGGCCTCCTTCAGAAGATACACCTGAATCTATAATTTTTCTAAGAGGACATGGTCTAGAAATAAAACTGAAACAGCCTGAATAGGCGTAGTCACATTTTAAAAATGCGGTACATAGGTACAAAGTCAACATCAAGACTTAACTTAAACTCTGGAGGGCATCTCGTCTCCATGGACGCCGTGCGGTGGGCCTCGGGAGCTCACATGGAACTAAGTAGGACTAGATAACGTGCTGCAAATCAACTAGGCGGGGAACATCGTACATGTCTAACTGAGACAATGACTGTCAAAGATAAAAGACCAACACAGTTATATCTTAAAACAAATAACTTCTAGAATGGTTGAAAATCTGAAACATAAAGCCTCTGCACCAGGTTATGACTAAACTGTAACAGACTATGCCTAGATTTATATAAGTTCGAACACACTACCCTGACTAACACATGAGTGAACGAAGAACACCACTGCATCGCCATGTAATAGCATATGACCAGCATAGGTCATATTATGTTTTATGTCAATTCACTACGCGCAACAAAAGGGAATTATCGCCTCTTATATTAAATGCTGTTGTTAAATAGATATGATAAAATGTGCTTGACTCGAAAAGACACATAAGAAAATTTTATGGATACTTGAAATGGGAAATCGGCATGTTCTTCACATGAAAGAATAAAAAAGAAATAAAAGATAGCTACTAATAAGAGGTGATAATTCTCTTTTGTAGTGCGTAGTGAACTTGACCTCTGTCGGTCGATAGAGTATAAGGGAGATGAAAGGGCGTTGCACATCTGTTCACTCATATAACCATATTTTTTACAAGTAAAAAGTAATTTGACCTATGTTGGTCATTTGCTATTACATTGCGATGAAGTGGCGTTGTTCATTCATTTTTAGTAATAAGATAAAAAATTAATCTTGACAATATTCTTCATTCAGTGCATGTCAGTAATATGAAGTATATCTACATTAACTGATAAAAACACCTATTTGACCATTTGTGTACAGGTTAACCTAGATTATTGCATTATGGCGTTTACATACTACAGTTTCACTGTTTTATGTTCTATGCCATCTTTCATTAATAATGATGGGTGGATTATGCAGCATTCGTTGTGAAAGGGCCGATATATTCTAATAGTTAGCGAAGAGTTCTCGGGCTTCCAGCTGGGTGGTGGTGTCTTCAAACTGCGACGTTTCGACGAATGACATACTCCTCATCTTCTGGCGAAATGCTGAGACTTTGCGGATGCCAGTCCCTTTATACAGGGTGGCATGCCCCCCACCACCTGGCTGCGGGAGGCTGGATCCAGAGGAGCCGGCAGGTGGGGTGGAGGGGGAAGTGGGTGCGCCGTTCGTGTCTCCGTCAGAGCATTTCGGTTGCGTCTCGTGAGCTGGATGGTTCTTGGTGCGTTCCTGGTGTATTGTGGCTAATGCTGGGTTCCAGGCCACGCTCAGTTGATAACCTTCGTCCCTGTTCACAAGATTCCCGTGGACTCGTATTTCTATTGATTCTTTAATGACGCTGTCCCAATAGCTCCCGGCTCGGCACAGCACCCTGGTGTTCTCGAAATCAAAGGTGGGGTTTTCTTTGATGCTATGTTCCGCTATAGCAGATTTCTCTATCTGTCCAAGTTGGACATGCCTGGTGTGTTCCTCGCACGTTTTCGAGATGCAGCTCTGTGTTTTTCCAGTGTACTGTACACCACATTCGCAGGCAATGCTGTATATACCAGGTGTGTTGAGTTTGAGTGGGTCTTTAGCTGAGCCCAGCAGCTCTTTCGTCTGCAGCAGTGGTCGGAAGACGGTATTTATGTTTGATGACCTACTTGTGAGCTTTGACGTCACCTCCTTGTTCACGAAAGTACCTCTACAAGACGCCTTGGCACTCCTTAATCAGCACTTCGAGCCTGAAACAGTGAAGCTCTTTGAATATGCACTTACGACCACCTACTTCAAGTGCAATGGAGAGCATTATGAACAAGTGAATGGAGTGGCTATGGGATCTCCCCTTGCTCCAGGGATCGCGAATCTTTTTATGGAACACTTTGAGGAGGTGGCACCACAAACTGCTCACCGTAAACCCAGGCACTTCTTCCACTATGTGGATGACACTTTCGTGGCAGCATGGCAGGCAGGCACTGGAAGAGTTTATGGACCACCTAAACGGCATACATGAGAATATCACCTTCACAATGGAAGTAGAAGAGAATGGCTGTATTCCATTCCCTGGACATACTGATCAGGAAGAAAGCGGATGACACACTGGGCCATTCAGTATATAGAAAGAAGACGCACACAGACCTGTACCTCCATGCAACCAGCTGCCACCATCCGGCGCAACGCCAGTCAGTACTGACCACCTTGCTAAGAGAGGTATTTCAGAAAAAACGGGTACAGTGAAACACAGATTGGTAGGGGCCTTTAAGAGGAGACAGGCTGACAAATTTCAGGAAGAGGAAGAGGAAGTTAACAAGAGACTCGCCTTTCTTCCATATTTGGGGGCCCATATCAGCCAAAATTGGGAGGCTACTGAGAAAATCAAACATAAATACCATCTTCTGACCACCGCCGAAGCGAAAGAGCTGCTGGGCTCAGCTAAAGACCCACTCAAACTCAACACACCTGGTATATACAGCATTACCTGTGAATGTACATTGGACAAACACAGAGCTGCATCTCGAAAAGGTGCGAGGAACACACCAGGCATGTCCGACTTGGACAGATAGAGAAATCTGCTATAGCGGAACATAGCATCAAACAAAACCACACCTTAGATTTCGAGAACAACAGGGTGCTGTGCCGAGCCGAGAACTATTGGGACAGCGTCATTAAAGAATCAATAGAAATACGGGTCCACGAGAATCTTGTGAACAGGGACAAAGGTTACCAACTGAGTGCAGCCTGGGATTCAGCACTAGCCGCAATATGCCAGGGAATGCACCAAGAACCGTCCAGCTCACGAGACGTGACCGGGAGTGCTCTGACAGAGACACGAATGGCGCACTCACTTCCCCCTCCACCCCCCCCCCCCCCCCCCCCGCTGCCTCCTCTGGATCCAGCCTCCCGCGGGCCAGGTGGTGGGGGGGCACGCCGCAGGTACAGGGTGGTGAGCAGGGAAACGGGAAATTTCGAAATAACATCATTTCCATGAATAAATTCATAAAACTAGTAATTTATTAATGAAAGTGAATGTATTCAGTATGCCATTATTCAGTATGTCTTTACAATTCAAAATGTCCAAAAGTGTCTCTTTACTTTTTAAAGATGACATCTGAAAGATATGCTCCCATTCAGCGTTCACACTCTAACAGCCTGTTATGAAAACTCTGGAATGGCGCGGTGTAGCAAATCTTGGGGAATGGCAGTAATTTCGTTTTCAGTGTTCTCCTTCAGTTCATGGATTGTTGCAGGACGTGTATGGTACACCTTGCCTTTAAGATATCCCCACAGGAAGAAGTCGGACACACTAAGATCAGGGGATCTCGCAGGCCATGCAATGTCACCATTATGTGAAATAATGCGTCTTCCAAACAATTTACGAACTGCTGCCATCGATTGTCGAGCAGTGTGTGACGTGGCACCATCCTGCTGAAACCACATGTTTTTAACGTTAAGATTAAGCTCGTACAGTCTCGGTGTAAAGAATGTTTGAAGCATTTCAACATATCGAGCGGATGTTACTGTCACTACACTACCATCCTCACGTTCAAAAAAATAAGGGCCAATAACACCATGACATGATACAGCACACCATATTGTGACCTTGGCGCTATGTAGTGGTCACTGGTGAAACTCACAAGGATTGTCCTGTGCCCAATAACGAAAATTCTGTTTGTTCACGAATCCGTTCAGGTGGAAATGGGCTTCGTCTGATATCCATAAGTTACCAAGGAAATTCGCGTCCTCATTGATTTTAGCCAATATCTGGCTACTAAACTCCATACGTGACACTGGGTCTCGTTCATGTAAGTGTTGCACAATCTGCAACTTATAGGGATGGAAGTCTAATTCGTGCAGTATTCTTTGTAAGCTGCATCGCTTAATCCCTAGCAAAGATGCATGCTGTCGAACGGAGTAGCGAGGACTTCTCTCGATTGCAGCTCTAGCAGCTGCAATGTTCTCTGGGGTGCGTACCGTTGGAATGCCATCTGGAGGTTTCTTTTTCGAGGCAGATCCTGTTTCTTCAAAATTACGCACCCACGTTGTAATCGCATGCGCAGATGGGACACGTCCATGAAATCCAAGCTGGTAATGCTGTCGAAAAGTTCTCTGCGTGGCAGTTGCACTATCATCATTTTTGTAAAACACTCTCACAGCTACTGCACATTCTGCACCAGTCCAATTCTCCATGATTACTAAATGGCAATGCATTCACATCAATTGTGCAAAGTTTCGAACATCTGCCGGTGCTACCGTGCTGCCAACTGTAATGTTCAAAATTTCCCGTTCCCCTGCGCCACCCTGTATAAAGGGACTGGCATCTGCAAAGTCTCGGCACTTCGCCAGAAGATGAGGAGTATGTCACTCGTCGAAACGTTGCAGTTTGAAGACACCACCACCCGGCTGGAAGCCCGAGAACTCTTCGCCAGCTGTATACACCAGGAAAGTATACATTCACATTTATTCTAATAGTGTAAGTCAGGGTAGTGTGTTTAAACTTCTATAAATCTATGCACAGTTTGTTACATTTTAGTCGTAACCTAGTTTGTTACATTTTAGTCATAATCTGGAGCAGAGGCTATATGTTTAAGATTTTCAACCTTTCTATAAGTTATTTGTTTTAAGATATAACTGGGTTGGTCTTTTATCTTTGACAGTCATGGTCTCAGTTAGACATGGGCAATGTTCCCCACCATGTTGATTTGCAGCACATTATCTAGTCCTACTTAGTTTGACGTGAGCTCCCGAGGCCCACCACACAGCGTCCATGGAGACGAGATGCACGCCAGAGCTTAAGTTAAGTCTTGGTATTGACTTAATACTTATGTACCACATTTTTAAAATGTGACTACGCCCATTCAGGCTGTTTTAGTTTTATTTCTAGATCATGCCCTCTTAGACAAATTATAGATTCAAGTATATCTTCTGAAGAAGGCCCAATTATTTGGGCTGAAACCTAGGTAAAGTTTGGTTTCATTACCGCAATTGAGGCTGATAGTTTCTTATATATTAAATTATCACGATTGCTGACTTTGCTGAACCCAAATCCTTACTTTGAAATTGACCAACATTCTAAATTCAGAAAAGTTCTTCAATTTCAATACCTTGGATCACATTTCAACAGTAAATATATCATAACAATGGATATAAATGAAAAATAGCCTCAGGGTCGAGATGTCTGTACTCACTAAGCAACCCACTCAAAAGTAAAGCTGTGTCAGTCACTACAAAGATGAAGATATACAACACTATCATCTGCCCCTTAGTACTACATGGTTCAGAAAGCTGCCCGCTTACAAAGAATGAAAGACAAAAACTGAATGTTTTCGAAAGAAAAGTAATGAGAAAAATCTGAGGACCTGTGTTGGAGAATCTCATGTGGAGAATTTGAGAGAACAATGAAATTTATCAGTTAATGAAGCCACCCCCTTTCATCCAGAAATTAAAAAAGTAGGAGTCTGCAGTGGGCTGGACATGTGGCTAGAATGGAAAACAGCAGAATCACCAAGAAATCATTTGAAGGAACTCTCCAGGCAACAAGAAAATTGGCCCAACCTCATACAAGGTGGAAAGATGACATAGAGAAGGATGTCGCAGCATTAGGAATTTCCACAGGGTGGAGAGACTGTGAGTGACAGAAGGTAGTGGAAGCATATCATTGATGCAGCACGTGGTCTACAAGGCGTGTGATTACCGAGAAGAGAGAGAGAGAGAGATAAGTTCCTTGATTGTTTATGTTACACTGAGGCTCATCAGAAATAGAATCAACTTCATCCTGTGTTGATGACTGCTACCTTTTTCGCCTGTTATGTCCTTTCACCCTCCTCCCTCTTTCTTACCCCAGTCCCATCCTCCTCTCCTCTACCCTCCCTTGTGGTTCCCAGGCCCTTCCCAGCTGAAGAAGTGTCCCAACCAAATCTTCAGCACTCACCGATGATGGGGCTCCCTCCTGGGACTGCTCACCCTCCCCATGTCTCCCAGGCCAGAGGCCTGCTACTGCGACTTGGCCAGGGTACACATAGTTTGTGCACACCAAGGTCGCACAACCTCTTTCAGTCTTGGATCTTGCAGAAGCCTGCCCTGCCTCTATGACCTGCCCTCATCGACCTATGAAAGATAAGAAAAAGAAACAAGTCCCAAGACAAGTGCTCGCTCCCCTCCCTGCCCCCACCCCCCACTGGTGCCATCTCCCCCCTTGCAACTGTAGTTTGACCTTCTATTTATGGATGTCACCCCTTCCTCATTGGTAATGGCCGGTAATTTGCCAGTGTGATTGGCTCCAGCATATTCACTTCCCATTTGGATACCTGCTCCGTGCTTATTCAGTGGAACTGTAATGGATACTACAGCCACCTCCCAGAGTTGCAATCCCTTATTGCCTTTTAGTCAGCGGCTTGTGTTGTTCTCCAGCAATCTTGTTTTACTAACACACACCAATCCTTTGTGGGTTCCATGCTTTCTGTTGGAACTGGCTTAGCCCTCTGAGGTCTTCCAGCGATGTCTCCACATTGGTATTGTTAGAATGTAGTTCCAACTTTGTACCACATTGGAAGAAATTGCCATCTGAGTCCACTCAGACTCTGTGTTCACAGTTTGCAATATGCCTCCCTCCTGACAGGTTATCTACGCCTGCTGTCCTAACTGCCCTCCTTCAGCAATCTCCCTCCCCTCCCCCCCCCCCCCCCCGCCACCAGTGCTTTTTCATCTAGTCATGGGCTCCTCATTGACCTGTTTCTTGTGTACCTGTGCCTTCTTAATGATGGTTCCCCAGTTTAGTGCTGCATATGGCAATTTCTCTGCCATTGATCTTTCGCGCTCTTCCCCTCCCCTTCCTTCTTCCTTACACTGGCCACTGGTCACTGATTGTGACCACTTCCCATTGATTCTTTCATTCCCCTCCTGCTGCCAGATGACCAGGTTACCCCACTGGGCTTTCAATTGTGCTGATTGACCTCTTTGTACTTTCCAGGTTGTGTTTACACTCTCCTTGTCAGGTTGTATTGATGAAGTCATCTGTGATCTGACTGATAAGATAATTTGTGCTGTTGCCATTGCCATTCCCCACTTGATGGGCCACTTTCACCATCAGCCAGTTCTATGGTGGAGCACAGCCATTGCCACCACCATCTGTCATCATCATCGTACCTCACAACATCTGAAGCAGTACCCATACTTTGCCAATCTTATTACATTTAAATGTCTTCACAACAAAGCAGAGAAGTAAGTGTGTTAGAAACATTTTGTCTCCTCTCTAGATTCCTGTGTCCCTTTGTCACAGTTGTGGGCTTCACTCTGCACACTCCAAGGTTGTCAGCAGTAGCCTTCCATTCCAGGTCTTGCCCATCCAGGTCACCTTTGCACAGATCCATCATTTCTCACAGAACAACTTGCGACCCATTTTGGGACAGCATTAGCATTAGCCTCCTCCAGAAACAGTGGGCTGAAATTTCCTGCTAATCTATTACCCTTTGTCAGGCGGAATCCTACAATGAACCTTTTATTGAAGGGGAGCTTATTCTAGCCCTCTCTTCTTCCCACAATTCAGGCCCTGAGTCCATCCATAACCAGTTGCTTCAACATTTCAATCCTCCACAACAACACTAAGCCGGGCAAAGATCCATTGTCCCTTGATAGTTATCGGCCAGTCAGCCTGACCAATGTCCCCTGCAAGTTATTAGAACGGATGGTGGCTCATTGCCTCAGTTGGGTCCTCGAACCTTGTGGCCTTTTATCTCCTTGCTAGTGCAGCTTTCAGGAGGGACAGTCTCCGATCGATCATTTGCTTCAATTGAAAACTCCCAAACTTCAATTGGAAACTGCAGTTCGGCAAGCCTCTTCTCAGTGCCACCATCTTGATGCAGTTTTCACCCACCCCCCCTCCTCTGCCTTTGTAGTTGAGGGGCCCACCACACACTGATCCATATTTTACTGAACTGCCCACACCTGGCACTTCACACCAAATATGCCCTCCTATCTGCCTTGTCCTGGGTGTTAGCATATGACCCTCACATCTGTGTATGGTTTTCTTTGCAAAAGTGGTTTGTCATCTCAGGTTTATGTCCTTCAATTTTCCTCTGGTATTGGAGACACTCAGTTAGTGCTGGTACTGGTTATGGGGCCTTAGCCTTGCCTCAGCATTGGCCAAGTTCTCCGTGCCTTTTCCCTGTGTTTTATCTGGTCTTTTGTACAGTTTTATTTCCCCTATTCTTGTGTCTTTTTCCCTTGGCACTGTCTGTGTTGTGTCGTGATCATAGTAGGGTGTGGACTTGGAATGGGTGGGTGGCAGTGCTGCTGCCGCTGCTTGGTTAGTGTTTCTGGGGCACCCCTGCTCTCTTCATTTCCCCCAACCCTCTTCTGTTCTTTCCTCTTCTTGCTGTCCTGACATTCCTTTTACCTCTGTTTGTCCTTTTTCCCTTCCCTTTACTGCACTGTGTGGTTTGTGTTGTTTCTCCCTTGATTTCTGACACTTTCGATCAGGACCAGTGACCTTGCTGTTTGGTCCCCTACCCCCAATCAACCAACCATCCAAAAATACAGGTTGGGTTCACATGATCTGAATTTTTGGAATGTGTTGGATGGGAATGTTGTGGAATGTATTCTGTTGCCCTTCTTGTAGACTGGTGTGATCTGTGTTTTCTTTCAGTCACTGGGCACAGATTTTTTATTCATTTTTTTTAAGGGATTTGCGGTGTATTACACTTAAATTTAGAGCAAACATAGCTGCAGATTCTGTATAGTATCTGACAGGGATCCCATCAGACCTTGGAGCCTTGTTGCATTTTAGCTTTTTCTCAATTCCACTGCCACTAATATATCATTCATCTTTGCAGTGGTGTAAGAACAGGGTGTATACAATCCGGGACAACCGGGAGATCCGGGAAAAACCCGGGAATTTTTTTCATCTGGGAGAAAACCAGGAAAAACCCGGGATATTTTTAGAATTCCGGGAATTTTTCATTGTTTTAATTTTCAGTTAAATTTTTGTAGCTTTGGCTGGTAATAACCGATACTCTAACAAAGGATATTACTGTATCCCACTACTGCAGAATAATACTTCAACAATAAAACATAAACTAGAGAAAAAAACGAAAATAACTTAAATTGCAAAGGAAATGTGCCATATACAACAACGACAGACAGTGCTCATGCAAGCGTCTGCCAATTGAAAATGTGTCAAAGGCTTTAGGAAGACTATGCAGTGCTTCATAACAACAAATTGCCTCCAATGAGTGTGAAGTCGCAGCTGTTTACATTCGATTTGTTTTAGCAGTTACGTGTGGGCTCATGCGCATGTGCAGTTGAGTCACATTTGACTAGTAGATTCTCCAGCTTCTGGCTACAGGAATGTGACTGTTGGCTGTGCAAGCAGTCGCAGCATGTGCTACTGGGAAAAGGTGGCACCAAATTCATATTCTTGAGGAAAAAAACTTGTTTCACAAAGCGCCTAGTACCCAGCGTGCGTTTGTCTATCGATTATTCATGTGATTTTGAAACGCTTCCCTCTTGGTTTCTGAACACAGTTTAAGTTGATTTCTGAATGAATCATAAGTTGACTTTTGAATGTATGCATAGTGTACGTGATGTCTCTGTCAGGAGAATCCTCGTCGCATCTAGAAATAAACTTTTTGGAGACAAAAGGGGACGGGGCAATACGAGCTGAGGGAGTAAAGCCGAACGGATGAATGCCAATTGCTGTCTGATTATGTGGTTGACTGGATTTGTGAATGATCAGCATTGTTATAATTACTAGCGAAATCCATAGATTCAGACTACCAGAATGAAAATAAACGACTGACAGGAATAACATATCAGAAAGATTACATATGATCTCCGTGTATCCAAGAAAATGAAATTTTGACAGAAAATTTTTGGCCAGATCGCTACACTAGTAGTACAGTCCCTGGCTAGCAGCCGATTAAGTTCTATTCTGGAAGTAACATGGAAAACGTGTTGTTTGAACATGTCGTAACGGCTAACCAGAAAATAGTCGCGGGATAACTAAACCTGTGATTCTGGCAGGGTTAGTGAATTTAATCGGTGAACTAATTTTGACAATGGCAGCAATAGCTACAGAATTGGTGATGACAAGATTGTTTGTTAGAATGAGGAAAGAGAAGAAATTATGGAAGAATAAGATTATTCCAAATTTATATAAAAATTTCGTAATACTACTTTTCGATCTCATGCTTGAGAAGCTGGTGCATATGAATGAAATGTGAAAATATTTCCTAACATAAAGCTTTTTGCTTGTAGTAGGCCTAATAGGCATTTGATATTGTTACTTCATGGATTATATTCTGCTGTGTTATAAAAATGGCCATTTGTGCCAAAACAGTCTCGTTTATTTGGTGTGTTACAAAATTGCTGCCATATTAGAAAGGCCTATTTTGTTTTATCTAGCAGACAGTGACAAAATAGACGTAATCAGATTGAGAAACCATGTGAGTCATGGGTATTATTTGTATTAACAGCTTTTTCAGTATTAGATAACATTTCATTGACCCTCACATCAAATCGATATCTGTGGCCGGGAGCTATCAAGTTAATTAAAACACATTCACATAATTACGGAAGGCTGAAATACGTCATTAGTTTCAGATTTTATTTTATTTCCACCTTTCTGACAGTCAAGCATTAATCGCCTTGCGGAACAATGAAGTTATTTTTGTCTGTTTGCTAAAGAAATTTGACTTTCGTTAACCTTTTCCGCAGAGGCAGTCAATGTATTTGAAACGCAATGTTTAATTCCTTAGGTTTAATTCCACAGTGTGGCTACTTTCAACTGTTTGCTGCATTTCAAGTGCATGTTTTCATTTTCTAGCATGATGGCATTATGCCACAATAAAGAACCAACCATGATATAATACAGTACTGGTGCTCCAAGAAAATTTACATCCTGGAAACCACACTGAAAAGCTTAATATCAGGTCGAGGTCTGCTTCATTGGTAATCTGGACATAACGAATGTGCCCTTTAAGTATACACTTTAAATGTGCACATTTTAATATGATTCACAAAATTTTGATGCTCTTGCAGTATCGTCTGATGTCTTGTTTCTTTTGTGACATAATGTATGATCTTTCAATGTTTTACACGTACGTACATACGGGCTTCCTACGTCATGATAGCTACCTAAGCACGGTGTCGCTTGTTATCTGCGCTCTCTGGCAACTGCTGAAATGAACTTATTTCTAACAGGTCACGGAAAATATTGAAAAGTGTTACTTTCAAAGTAAATATCCTTCTACATGAGTTGAACTATGTGCAAGAATGTACCATGAATTTATTAAATCACAGAGCGTTTGACTCTCATTTAAAATTCAACTCGTTGATGACAAGCCATTTAGAAGAATTTCGAACCCTGAAGATCAGACATTTACGTTATTATTAAAAATTTTACTTTCGCATTTGTGTGATATATCTTAAAGTGTAACACGTGCAAAAAAGATCAACAGTATATGCGAAAGCTTAGCTTCGCTTGCAGCTTGAGACCAATATTATACGTGAAAGCTTTGCATTTCTTGTAGCAACACTTTGTATATTAATTTAAACTATTAACTTTCCCTGTTTGTGTGTTCGTGCTACTTAACAGTGATGTTGCTGTTGGCTGACTACATCACGTGTCCTATGCTCTGAATATCCGCTGTCATCGGCTGCCGAGATCACATGACATGAGCTACGAATGGCTTACAAAAGCACATCGAAAGCTCGATTTCAATGATTCGGAAAGTAACATGCAGTGTTTGGTGGAATTCCAATATATACTTTGTTATATGAAAGTACGCAGCATACATGTTGCTGCACATCAAAGATATTTTCAAAATGTGTCTTTTTCCCTGAGTTCTGTTTCCTAAAGTGCCATGAAATTGTATGCCCGTGTATAAAACCATAACCATTCAAAGGATTGATAAGGGAAAATATACTGTCACCCAGGAGAAAGGGTATTTTTAACCGGGAAATCCGGGAAAAATCCGGGTTTTTTTTTTTCCTTATCCACATACACACCATGAAGAAGTAAAATGGGTTTAAAACAGAGTTCAATATTTCTGCTTTTGCTTTGATTTCCTCCATTTCAGTTTCTGTGTCACCCGTGAGCATCAGGACATTAACTTTGGTGCCGCTGAGAGCCTTTACATATCCGTACAATTTCACTGGGCTTTATGAGAGATCTTTCAATGAGATTGGGGTATGATAATCATTTAAGCCTTCGCACATTCCCCACATTACAACCGAATTTGTTTCATTCGGCATCAGTCTATAGCCCCATCGTTTGTTTTACACCTATAATATTATGCAGAAGTCGTCATTTCATTAGAAGTGTTTTACGGTGACAGTATACCATGGAACGTCCCTCCCATGATGAGCTGTTTTGCTAGGTGCATATCTATCAAGGGCATGGTCAACTATGCTTCTAAATGTGAGCTACAGTTCTTCTAAAAGCTCTGCTCCCAAGCTACATGCTATGATTTACGTAATGAAATATGACAGTTTTGCCTCTTGATCTAGTATGCTTAAAATGTAGATCCTTCTACTTGTTTTAGTTGTCCTCTGTACTTACGTAATTGTTGCTAAATTGCCTCATGGTCACAGCTAACAGTTTCAATATAGACATTTTCAAATAGGTCAGGTCTGTTTATTCCTACTAGGTTTAATACATTTCCATCATAATTATGCTCTCAAACTGCCTCTTCTAAATAGTTTTCAGGAGGAATTTAGTGATATTTTGCAGGATGCCTTGTCATGCCCATAACTTAAAAAAATTGTAATTTTCCCACTTGAGGGTTAGTTTATTAAAGTCTTCTCCAACAATGACAGTATAATTGTGGAATATTCACACTAGTGAACTGAGGTCTTTCCTAAAGTTTTTTGTTACATCTAGGGGCAAATCGGGATTCAAAAGAAAGAACCAGTTAAAAGTTTATGCCCACCTTTGATATTAAGCCCTACCCAAGGAATCTTGCATACAGCTTCCATTTCTATCTCAGTGGATTTGAGTTCCTTGTCTGTGACGAATACACCATTTCCATTTACCATTAGCCTGCCCTTCTAATATGCACTTACATTTACCTAAAAAAAACCATTGCTGTCAGTTTTGGAGTTAAGACAGCCTTGTGTGTGTACTATTTTAAGAACTTCACTGCTTTTTATGGCTGCTTGAAAATCTGACCCTTTGTTGACCACTAGGATTTTAATTTGTCCATCTGTGGGGGTCATTTCTTTGAATGTTACTGTAATACTTTGGATATCCTACAGGTGTCATAATCTGGGATGACTGGAGCATCATCTAAGCTAAAAAAGGCCGTGTATGTGCTCCACACACCATCAATCATCAGGAGAGCAGGCTCCTATCTGTGGTGCAAGCCTGATCCATTTACGTTAAGGGGGCCGTAAATTCTCAATTCTATGGTACAGATCCAGGAAGTCACTTCGCTGTTCATGACAGTGGCTTTGAAGTTTGTGGTTGAAGCGTTCTTCTGGGACCCAAACCAGAGGGCCTTGATCTGTTGGGGGGTCAGTGCTGCAGATGGTGAGTTTTGCCAAAATTCCATGTGCAAGGCTGGTCTTCTCAGCCTTCTCTGCCAGTTGTTGGAATGCTACAATTATTAGTCAGATCCCAGATGACAGATATTGTTCACTCCAGCACATGTCATAATCTGCTGTTGGTTGTATCTGGTTTTATCATTGGCTCCAAGAACAGCATTTCAGTGTGTTGAATGTAGTCTCCTTCAGACAGAGTGCACAAGGTAATTCCTCCCACGCTTTGCTGCCATGTCCCTTAGGGCAGACTGTTACCTCTGTCATTTTCTTTCTTTTTTTTTTTTTTTTTTTTTTTTTAAGGAATGCTGATATGATACGTAGGATTTATTACATATCTGAACAAATAAAACATTACTGCACACTTCTCGTACAACAATGTAGATGACAATGATAGAACATAATATCTACGAAAATAAAGTAATCAGGAAATATAACTGGCATATCTAGCCTACACATTCTGGAAATATGAGCAGCAGCTCTGAAGAGGAACGGAATCAAATGACCTGATCATTGAAAATGGCAGTGAGCAAATTTGGGCTGCTCCAAGAAGGATTACCACATTATGAATTATCAACAAGGTCAGGATGCTGGACAGCTAGAGTCACTGTTGGTGGGAGATCAGCCCATGCATTTAAGTACCTGGCAGCATTTTTTATGGGGAACTTGTCTTATGAAGTAGAGAGCTATGCCAGGATCCAGGCAGGAAACCGATCTTTGTACATACTAACAGAACTGCTTCAGTCCAGATGTCTCTTCTGATGGTTCAAGATTTGGCTATATAAAACCTTGATCCAACCCATGGTACTATATGGGCTATGAGACATGGAGTATCCGAAAGCAGGACTTTTCGTAAACCTCTCGCATGCTGCAAAAGATCTTTGGGCCAGTGTTAGACACAAATATGGGTGAATGGAGGATCAGACAAAACCATGAACTAGATGAACTGTACCATGATGCCAGTATAACTGGAATTATCAGAAGCAAGTGACTGCAATGGAGTGGACATGTGGCTCAGATGTAAGACAACAGATGGCCATGGAAGCTTCTCGATTTCATTTTCAGAGGTAGGAGATTCCCAGGAGACCAAGTAGACATGGAGGGATGGCTTCCCTGATGATCTGCAACATCCAGTGACAGATGTGGACAGATGGCACTGATGGATAGAAGTCGATGGAGTAGGGAACTCGTAGCAGTATGTGGCCTGTTGAACCTCATTACATAAAAGTTAAGTAGGTAAGTAATATACGCAAACTTCAGCAGTTAGGGTAATATGAAGTTTGCGTTTCAGTTCGGAAACTTCTAAGATAACAGTATGTCTGTCCTCACATATAGCTTCCTGAAGCTATGGTGGAGTAATGGCCAACAGTCCAGACCAACAGATTGTTAATGCAATGGTATTCTGTTTGTTTCCTGTAATGCACTAATTGTTTGGAAGCAGATAGTAAGTCTTATGGCCATTCATGTCATTTCCTTGAAAGTGTCTTGGAGATATCTGAAAACATGATACAAAGTTGTGGTATCTTGTATAGAAAAAATGCTATTTGTAATTAATGTTGAACAAACAGCATTAGAGATGATCTGTATTGTACATAAGAATTTAGAATTACCTACATATTAAGGAATAATTTTCTGAAACAAATTTGCCTCTAATTATCTCAAGCACCATTCATTCTTGAAAGCTAAATTTTATTGATACCACAGAGAAACTCAAATACTAATAATCCAAAGCAGAGCTTTCAGTGACAGTTTTTTCAGGAAATAATTCTACATCAACTTTGAACATTTTGATTACAAAAAAATTTTTGATGTCTCTAAGGGTCTCTGGTGGGGTGAAAACTATGAGGGTTAGTCAGAATGTCCTATTTTTTTATATGTATTTTACAAAAAAAGCCTTATGTGTCAGGTAACAGCTGCAATATTCATGATAAATTTGTTACTTCTCAAAAAAGTTACCACCATGGTCCGCGGCTTACTTTTTAACTTTGAAACAATGGCATGTATACCTGGGCAGTAAAAATTATGTCACATAGAATTTTGCAAGGTCTCCACATCTTCAAAGTGATACCTCTGATGAGCCTCTATGAGAGGCCGAGCAGATGGAAGTCTGACAGTGCAACAGATTGGCTGCAATTGGTCCCCTTGCCTCTTTATTCTGGTTACTTAATATTTTCAGTACCCTTTGTACACAAATCTTGGAGTAGTCCAGTTTTTTTAAATAATGGCCATCATACTGCCCTTACTAATGGATAACTAGTGACACAATTTATTTGTTGTTGCCTAGCAGTCATCACGGATAATTTAATTGACATGTTGTATGTTTTATGAGGTCACTGCAGTCACTGACTGGCTGCTCCATGTTGCAGCAGCCAACTGGATTTACACTTCAGCTTCTCTACAGTTAAGAAGCCATCGTCTGACGCTGCTGACAACCACCGTAGTATCTCCAATCACCTTTTTAAGCCTTTCATGAATGTAGGTGGGCATTTCACCTTCCACAATGAGCAGTTCATTCGCAGAATGCTGTCTTATACACCCATCAATGTCAATCTTTTTCTGAATTTATAAGTGGTACTATCTGCTGATGTAAGATGCTGTTACTGGGGTGGGCTGTAGGACATGAGTCGCAGAAGTGCACCAAATTCTTACTCGTATCGTCACATTGCCAACTTTATGAAAGCATTACTTTTTGAGCAGCCCTTGTATTTCCAGATTCTTAAAACTTGTATGTTTTATATCTACCAAACTATCATAGGGCTGTAAATTAATTTTTCATGGGGAGACATGTATTCCAAAAATAACTTTTGCAGTCTTGTCACAAAATTTTGCACCTATGACTCGACACATTGACTGCCATGAGGCTGCTTCTGGCACAGCAACGCTGTCCACATGGCAGTCAATGTGTTAAGGAACTGCTGAAGGAGAAGTACTGCGTATTAAGAGCAAAGAATTTATGGAATTACGTGAAACATGTATAGGCATCCTCACGCCAAATGTGAACAGAATCGGAGGCCGTAAATTAGGAATGAATTTGGCAGTTGGATCACTTGACACAGAATTACCATAATCAGGCTAGTAAACCAGGTAACTGGTGTTGCAGTGTAGCAGAAATCTACAATAATTCATTTGCAACATATTTTTAGAGAACAGAGAAAAATTAATAAAGTAGACCTTGCAAAAAATCCATCCTGTCCCCCTCTCCTTACACCTCAACAGTACATTCTCCTTAGGGAGCAGTACTACTAGTTAAATATCTAACTTAAATACATATAAAGGTGTAGCTGAAACTGAGCCATAGTCATATACGAAGCACATAGGGAACATAATGAAATGCAACTCATGACATTGTTGGTCCCTTGTTCGATTAGAAATGCCGTCACTCAGGCAACCCATCCCCCCTCTTCCTCTCCACTCCTATATGAACACCACATAGAATGCAGCCTACTTGAAGAAAGGTACTCAAATACAAACCCAAATCTGAGTTTGGAACCAACTACCACCCTGATTACTGCCTCAGCCCAGAGTAATTTTAAATTGAGTGACATACAGGAGAGGCTGCACTCATACATCTGTTTTTAATTCAATATTTATGACATTTTAAATGACCACCACAACTGTATTCATGGCTGTGCCTAAAGAGGGAAACTCTGATGGCTGTTTTGTAGGTTTCTGTGATCATGTTCTCAATATCCATTTGCCTCTGGAATTCATTGTGTTTGACATGGAATTTCACACAATCTTGAGGATGCTGGAGCAGGTGAGATGTGTTGTGAGTGCTAAATTCCTCATCTAGCTCCCTGAGTGCCCTTAACTCTTTACAACACTTGTATGCAGCAGACAAAGTAGTCTAGGACATCCAGGGCACCCTTTTCCATCTACAAACGTTGTCAAAGAACGTGAGTTTCTGCTGAGTACCAGGATACATGGGTGTTAATAGAAATGAAATAGCAGATGTAGCAGCCAAGCAGGCATGCGCGATAATCAGATAGTTCAGTGCGCCAGCCCCCAGTATGCTGTCACCTCGCTGTTGAGGTAAGAGTCTTGTGCGGAGGGGAAGAAGAATATCTGCCCCTGACAGATAATGAGCTATACCTAGTGAAGTCAACAGCTGGGTCATGGCGTACTTCTTTTCAGTCACACAGAGATGATGAGGTCTTTCTCACTCGCCTTCATGGAACACATCCCTGTGACACAAGGTTTCTTGCGCTGGTGGTAGGACACTCCAATGTGTGGTGCTTGTTGCATATGGATCACAGTGCACCACATTTCAGGAAACTGTGTTTTGTGTTTGAACAAGAGGACAGCAGCTAATTTACCAAGAGATTTTCCCTCTATTTTAACCAACAGTCTTAACAAATATGGTACAACTTTTAAGGTTTTGTGAAATGTCCGACTTGGTCCTTAAAATTTTAGAGAAAAGTTTTTAATGTGTTATGAGGGTGGCCGACACATACTTTTTTTTTTTATTTGTAAGTGAACAGCTAGTGAAATATCCCTGCATAGTAGTTATTTTAGTTCTCTCTTGTATTACTGTTTTTTACTTGAACAATAGTATGAAAAGAATTAATTGCTACTCACTGTAAAGATGACTTGTTGAGTTGCAGACTAGCACAATGAAAAGGCTGTTACACACTGAACTTTCAGACAAAGCCTTCTTACTAAAGAAAGGAACACACACACACACACATACACACACACACACACACACACACACACTCACACACACTTTCATGCAAGCAAGCACACCTCATATACACATGACCTTTACCTTTGCCCACTCTGGCCAGAATGCAACTATCATCTAAATAGAAACAGCAGTCCAGAGTGGACTGGCGAAGAGGCACAGATAGCAAGGTACTGGTTGGGGAGATAAGTTATTTTACTGGACAGTTTTAGAACATCTGAGCAACTTTGCACTATCTTAAAGGATGTGAAATAGTGTGCTCGTGCTGTTGGCCATGAGCGGGGTTGGGAGAGAGCGAGTGTAGTTGTGTAAAACACATTCTTACTTGTTTTATGACATTTTAAAACACACGCACACATGCGCACATGTGCACGCGCACACACACACACACACACACACACACACACACACACACACACACACACACACACACACCTGGTAGAAATATGTATACATATACAGACTAGAAGATATTACATACAGTAGTAATTTAGCTGAAATCAATGCATAATCATTTACTAAGTATGTAGACAACAGTTCAAAACTCCAATTGTGAATCTTGTTGCATCCCTGGTTCAGTTACAAATTGCATAGCTTTTGATTCATGACAGGTACTCCCAGCTTCCATCTAGAAACTCCAAAAACAGTACATTGCATTTGGAGAAAATAACGTTCAGTACACATAGGATTATAAGTACACAAGACAATGAACAAAATATTTCAGTAGAGATGCACCTTATCTCAAATCCTCTCTAAATCATTCCCAGAGTATAAAGAGAACAGAACAAAACTCAACAAATAAATCCTTTTACGCTCCTCAGCTCAATTAGAAAATACAACTCTTTAGCTTCCTGACAACCATTATTATCCCTCCCCCTCCCTCAAAATCTATGCATGCCACAAACAATGCATACTGCTTGGAGGAAAATATTATTACCTACAAACATCTGGCACAAATATTTATACATATACAGAACAAAGTCTCATCTTTGCATAATATCGGGCACTTGCCTCATTGATATTCCACTGCTTTAGATTTCCAACTATAGGTGTTTTGGCAGATATTTGCATTTTTGTTTTTGCAATGTTGAGCTGGAGCCAGGCCAAACACATACTACTGCTCAAATCTTTTATGAGACAACCAGTGTTGTTAGAAAACATCAATTTGTTACCCATTATAAACAAAATAATTTTTAAAGCAGAATTTTACGTAGCCATTCAATAGAGAGGTTCTAAATTAGTTCAGTATGAATTTTTTTTATCAATATTCAGTAACAATAATGCTTCAGAAGTGACTGAGCAGCACTTCTGCATTGTGGTAGCAGTCAGTGCAGGCCAGGGCTGTGCAGTCACTGCTGGATTACTGCTTATCCTTGATGTTTTATTGTACTTGTTAATATATATTGACGAAACAAGTAACACACTTAGCCAATCTGGGATCGCTCTATGGAAGGGGAACGTAAAATCTCACTTTAAAAATGTTTTTGGTTGTAACAGAAAATAACCAACACTTGCTGTTGACAGTGGGTATCATATGAAAAATGTTATGAGGAGTATTTGTTTGGGTTGACAACAGCAACGTGTTGCGGAAACAAAATTGAAGTTATCTGCCAAAACTCGAGAGAAAATGAGCCTGATGACTCTTAGGAGCAACAACCTGTATACAGTGTGTATACGATATAACTGTTCACAACTTTCCACATAACAGAGGATGTCAAGTCAAACAATTTGATGTAGGTTGCTTGTTGTCTATCAGTTTTGGAAACTACCACAAATTGGCCAAAAAAGAATAGCTAAGCTACACTGACTGCATGTCACACAGGATTTTTAATTTCCTCTTTCTCTCTTCATGCAAACTATTGGTCCTGGAGAACAAACGAGCAGGATCTTTTTTGTACTAATTAAATGCAATTTAATGTTGTGCTACAATACATTTTTGTTAGAGGCCACGGTTTCTGAGTTATTCAAAAAAAATCATACAAAAGTGATTTTCAGACACTCCCCAGTCCTCACACTCGTCCCCAATCAGTCAGTCTGGATGTCTAGTATGTTAATCATGGCACTCCCTCCTTTTATCAAATTGTTCATTTTGACTTCCTATGTAACCACTAAGGTACATTGTAAACAATTATTGCTTATGCCCTTATATGAGGTCTGTCCAGAACTTTGTCCACAAAATTTTTATACCCTTACATTTTATTTGTTGTGCATGGTCTCCTTCGAAATGCTGTCCTCCACAATTGAATGTGTGGGTGCTTTATCATGACACAAGAGCCAAGAATTGTCTCACCGCATTTCAGACTATTTCCTTCTCACATTTTCTTAAAGATGTTGCAACACATGCTTATAACGCAATCGATTAACTGTTTGCCTCTGTGGCACAGATTCATGATGAACTAATTCTTCAAAGTTAAAGAAAACTATCAGCATGCCTTTAATATTTAACCTGACCTGACAAACTTTCTTTGGTCTTGGAGACCTCTCCCAACCCATTGTGAAGATTGAATCTTGGTCTCAATATCATAACTATAGACCCACATCTCATCACCAGTTATGATCCTCTTAAGCAACATCTCATTCTCATTTGCATGATCCAGAGTCTCCTCATGGATTTGGAGGCAAAGGTCTTTCCAGCCTTGACTCAAGACCCATGGAACAAACTTGGCAGCGACATGATGCTTTGCAAGATACTGTGTCGGGATTTTATGATATGATCTAACTGAAATGTTACATTGTTCTGCAGTCTCTTGGACATTCGGTCTTCAATTGGTATGCACAATTTCATTGAAGTTCCTGACATGAGTGTTGTTGGTAGATGTCGAAGGGTGTCCTGAATGAGGGTCATCTTTAATTTCCATCCGGCCATTTTTAAACCATATTAACCATTTGCAGCACCGAGCATGGCTTCAGCACTCAATACCATAGGCTTCCTGCATCATTTGGTGTGTCTCTGTAAAGATTTTTTGAGTTTTATGCAAAATTTAATGCAGACGTGTTGCTCCTCTAATCTGCCATCTCAGAATTTGCAAACTGTGCAACACAATGTTCTACTCAATACAACACTGAACAATAACTAAGAGACATACAACAATGAAACTTCGGGCAGTTACACTTTAAACACAGGTGTGTGCGGGGAAGCAAACTGCATTTTAGTCCAACACACCAATGGCATGAAATTATGAATGTTCTGGAATTTTTTGAAGAGACCTCATACATAGTAAGACCTAAAACCCAACTTTTACATTCCCAGATTTTGTGTTTTCCTACCTTTTACATTATTTGCTATTGACCCCATTGTCTATATACACATTTACTTCTATACTCTGCAAACCACTATGAAGTGCCTGACAGAGGATATTTCCAATTGTACCATTTATGAAGGTTTTTTCCCATTTGATGCATATATGGAGCACAGAAATAACAATTTTTAAATGGCTCTGTGCATGCTGCAATTAATCTAATGTTGTCATCACAATCCCTGTGTTTGTTGTCATGGTCTTCTAACCAAAGACTGATTTGATGCAGCCCTCCATGCTACCCTATCCTGTGTGAGCCTCTTCATCTCCTAATAACTACTTCAACCTACATCTATCTGAATCTGCTTACTGTCTTCATGTCTTGGTCTCCCTCTATGACTTTACCCCCTCACTTCTGTCCAGTACTAAATTGATGATCCCTTGGTGTCTCAGAATGTGTCCTATCAATCGATCACTTCTTTTGGTCAAATTGTGCCACAAAATCCTTGTCTCCCCAGTTCTATTCAGTACCTCCTTATTGGTTACATGTCCGACCTATCTAATCTTCAGAATTTTTCTGTAGCACCACATTTCGAAAGCTTCTATTCTCTTTTTATCTAAACTGTTCATCATGTTTCTTTTCCATACGTAGCTACAGTCTAGACAAATACCTACAGAAAAGACTACCTAACATTTAAATCAATATTCGATGTTAAAAATTTCTCTTCTTCAGAAATGCTTTTCTTGCTATTGCCAGTCTACATTTCATATCCTCTCTACTCTGGCCATGATCAGTTATTTCGCCACCCAAATAGCAAAACTCATCTGCTACTTTAAGTTTCTCAGTTATTAATGTAATTCTTTTAGTGTCGCCTGATTTAATTTGCATACATTCCCTTATCCTTGTTTTACCTTTGTTGATGTTCATCTTATATCCACCTCTCAAGACACTGTCCATTCCATTCAACTGCTCTTCTTATTGTATCTGAGAGAATTACAATGCCATCAGCAAACCTCAAAGTTTTTATTTGTTCTCCCTGAACTTCAATTCCTACTCCAAATTTTTGTTTGGTTTTCTTTACTGCTTCTTCCGTGTACATATTGAACAACATTGGGGATAGGCTACAGCCCAGACCCTCCTTTCATGCCCCTCGACTCTTACAAATGCTGTCTGATTTCTGAACAAGTTGTAAATAGCGTTTTGTTCTCTGTATTTACCCTTGCTGCCTTCAGAATTTCAGAGTATTTCAGTCATCATTGTCAAAAGTTTTCTCTAAGTCCACAAATGCTGTAAATGTAGGTTTGCCTTTCCTTAACCTGTCTTCTAAGATAAGTCGTAGGGTCAGTACTGCCTTGTGTCTTCCTACATTTCTCTTGAATCCAAACTGATCTTCCATGAGGTCTGCGTCTACCAGAATTTGTGTTAGTATTTTGCAACCATGACATATTAAACTGACTGATTGGTAATTTTCACAACTGCCAGCAACTGCTTTCTTTGGAAGTGGGATTACTACATTCTCTTCGAAGTCTGAGGGTATTTTGCCTGTCTCGTACATCTTTCACACCAGATGGAAGAGGTTTGTCGTGGCTGACTCTCCCAAGGCTATCAACAGTTCTGATGGAATATCGTCTTGAAGGAATATGCCCAGGGCCTTGTTTCTACATACATGGTTCACAGCTTTGTCAAATTCTTCTCGCAATGTCATACCTCCCATCTCATCTACATCTACATTCACTTCCCTTTCTATAATATTGCTTTCAAGCTCATGTCACTTGTATAAATTCTCTATATATTCCTTTCACCTTTCAGCTTTCCTTCTTTGCTTAGGACTGGTTTACCGTCTGAGTTCTTGACATTCATGCAGCTGCTTCTCTTTTCCCCAAAGGACTCTAATTTTCCTCTAGGCAGTATCCATCTTTCCCCTAGTGAAATATACTCCTAAATCTTTACATTTGCCCTCTAGCCATTTCTGCTTAGCAGTTTTGCACTTCCTGTTAATCTCCTTTTTTAAATATTTGTATTCCTTTTTGCCTGCTGCATTTTTAAAATTTTCTCCTTTCATTACTTAAATTAAATATCTCTTGTGTTATCCAAAGATTCCTACTAGGCCTTGTCTTTTTACCTATTCGATCCTCTGCTGCCTTCACTATTTGATCTCTTAAAGCTATCCATTTGTCTTCTCCTATATTCCTTTTCCCTGCTATAGTCAACTGTTGTATAATGCTCCCTCTGAAGCTCTCAACAATCTCTGGTTCTTTTAACTTATCTAGGTCTCATCTCCTTAATTCCCCAGGTTTTTCCAATTTCTTCAATTTTGATCTACAGTTCATAACCACTAAATTGTGATCAGAGTCCACAATCACCTCATCATCTGCGGAGCTGATTGGCATGTAAACTTGTACTACTCCTTATGGAAGTGATATATGGAGGGCTGTGGTATATTGCTAGAGTCATCATTTAAAGCCAGTTCTTGAAATTTTGTTAGCTTTCTGTAAGCAAGATGCTTTCTCGGCACTCTTTGCTTTTATCTTCAAGAGTCTGCCAGTTCAGTTCTTTCAACATCTCTGTGACACCAGCAGGTTAGACAAACATTTTATCATTTGTGCTGCCCTTCTCCATATATGTACAACATCCCCAGTTAGTCCTATTTTGTTCAGGTTCCACACACTTGATCAGTATTCTAAGATGAGTCTCATTAGTGATTTGTAAGTAGTCTCCATTGTATACTGATTGCATTTCCCCAATCCCTACCAGCAAACTGAATTCTTCCACCTGCTTTACCCATGACTGAGCCTATGTATTCTTTCTGTTTAATATCCCTTCAAAGTGTTGCACCCTGGTATTTGTATGAGATGGCCTATTCCATCTCTGTGTCATTGATATTATAGTCATAGCATCTTTTGTGAAATGCACATTTTTTACATTTATACCATTAAAGCAATTTGCCAATATTTGCACCACTTTAAAATCTTAAATCAAACAATGGAAAATTCAGGATGGAATGCAACAATGTTATGAAAAGGAAAGTTGCCACTCACCATATAGCGCAGATGCTGAGTTGCAGGTAGGCACAACAGAAAGACTGTCACAAACAAAGCTTTTGACCAGTAAGGCCCTCATCAATCATAGACACCCCCCCCCCCCCCCCCCCCACACACACACACACACACACACGACTGCAGTTTCTGGCAACTGAAACCACACTGCGAGCAGCAGCACCAGTGCATGATGGGAGTGGTGACTGGGCAAGGGTAAGGATGAGGCTGGAGTGGGGGAGGGAAGGGATCGTATGGTAGGGGTGGCAGACAGTGAAATGCTGCAGGTTAGATGGTGGGCAAGGGAGAGGCGGGGGCAGGAAATAGCAGAAAAGGAGAGAAGTAAACAGACTGGGTGTGATGACGACTGTGTAGTGCTGGAAAAGGAACAGGAAAAGGGGCTGGATGGTTGAGGACAGTGACTAATGAGGGTTGAGGCCAGGAGGGTTATGGGTATGTAGGATGTATTGCAGGGAAAGTTCCCATCTGTGCAATTCAGGAAAGCTGGTGTTAGTGGGAAGGATCCATATGGCACAGGCATTGAAATTGAGGATGTCAAATTTGGCAGCATGCTCAGCAACAGCGTGGCCACTTGTTTATTGGCCATAGCTTGTCGATGGCTATTCATGCGGACAGACAGCTTGTTGGTTGTTATGCCCACATAGATTGCAGCACAGTGGTTGCAGCTTACCTTGTAGATCACATGACTGGTTTCACAGGTAGCCCTGTCTTTGATGGCATAGGTGATGTTTGTGACCATACTGGAGTAGGTTGTGGTGGGAGTATTTATGGGGCAGGTCTTACATCTAGGTCTATTACAGGGGTACGAGCCATGTGGTAAGGGTTGGAAACAGGGGTTGTGTAAGGATGGATGAGTATATTACGTAGATTTGGTGGAAGGCGGGATACCACTATGGGACGGGTGGGAAGGAGTGGGCAGGACATTTCTCATTTCAGAGTATGTCGAGAGGTAGTCAAAACCGTGGCGGAGAATGTAATTCAGTTGCTCCAGTCCTGGATGGTACAGAGTTATGCGAGAATACTCCTCTGTGGGCAGATGGTGGGATTTTTGGGAGGTGGTGGTAGACTGTAAAGATAAGGCACAGGAGATTTGTTTTTGTACAAGGTTGGGAGGATAATTATGGTCTGTGAAAGCTTCAGTGAGACCCTCAGTATATTTCGAGAGGGATCACTTGTCACTGCAGATGCAACGACCATGGATGGCTAGGCTGTACGGAAGGGACTTTTTGGTATGGAACAGATGGCAGCTGTCAAAATGGAGGCATTGCTGGTGGTTAGTAGTTTGATATGGACACAGGTACTGATGTAGCCATCTTTGAGGTGGAGGTCGACATCTAGGAAGGTGGCTTGTTGGGTTGAGTAGGACCAGATGAGCAAATGGGGGAGAAGTTGTTGAGGTTCTGGAGGAATGTGAACAGGATGTCCTCACACTCAATCCAGATCGCAAAGATGTAATCAGTGAACCTGAATCATGTGAGGGGATTTGATGTTTTTCTGGATTCCTCGTATTCACAGAATGTACATGGAAAATCCCCACTTCATTACTACCTCAGTGATGCTGTGCCCCATTGCTCGTGTGCTGACTATAACACCACGTTCAAACTTACTTAAACCTTGATAACCTGCCATTGTAGCTGCTGCACCAGACACTTGTTGTCTTATATAAGCATTGCTGTCTGCAGCGAAGTATTATTCCTGTTTACATATCTCTGTATTTGAATGCAAATGCCTATACCAGTTTCTTTGGTACTTCAGTGTATAATTCAGTAGATTTTACACTTAGCTGCAATCCACACACAATCACTTGCAAAGTATGAATATGGCAGTATAAAAATAGGCACATGAATTCTGTCTGCCAGTAGGCTCAATTGAAAACACTACAAGCATTACTACACAAATATTTATTTATATATACAGACTAGCAAAATATTGAAATAAAAACACAGTTATAGTTAAATCCACAGTCATTTACAAAGTACTCAGGAAACGTAATAGGAGTCATCGTGTAGATCCTGTGGGTCCCTTGGATTGATTATAAAATCTCTCGCTTTTCATTCCTGACAGATACATCTTACACCCCTTCAGATTCTAAAAACTATATAACTTACTTGGGGATTGTTTGCTACTGACATCCAGGGAAAATATCTATACTAGTAAAAAAGAGTAGTAAAAGAAATTATTGTGGTGCAGTTTTGCTCAAATGCACACCCAAGCATTTACAGAGTATGTAATTAACTGAACAAAACTCCTCATCTGGAAACATGTTTGACCCTTGGCTTTGTTGGAGACTCCAATAATTTTGATTGATGTTGTCCACACCTACTCCACTGTGCATCACACACAATACATCCTATATGGGGAAACGTATATTCAGTGCACAAATTGCATATGAATATATGTAAATATACAGGCAAGGAGAAATATAAAAGCATTTGTAATATCACTTAAATCTATACACAGTTGTTTAAAAGAAACATAATGAAAAGATTAACACTCATCATCTGAACTTGTGATCTCTTTGACATGATTACACAGTCAACAATGTTAACTCTTCAATGCTCTTCCTCATGAAATAGAGATTCATAACAAGAGTAAGTTTAAGAAACCACTAAAAATATTTCTGCTAGAAAAAGCTTTTTACAGTCTAGATGAATGTTTAAATAAATAAATTGTAAAATTTTAATATTATATAATACAATTTGATATAATTTATTTATTTTATTTATTTATTTCTTGTTCCATAGATCCAGTTAGTGAGTCAATCACAAGGATATGCCACTAAGAATGTTATTTAACTTGAGGTCTGTATCTGTGTGTGCTCTGTACCTGTTTTTACGTAGTGCTTTAATGATTCTAAGAAAATATGTATCATATTTTTTCTGTATTGCTGCTCAAAGAATTTACTGTATAAATTTTTATATAATTATGTACTCAAATGTCTGTATTTGCTATTAGATTATCATATTGTATTTGTAAAAAACTGACTTGTTCCACATCCTTATGAACCCAACACAGTTGGATCTATGGAACACAAAATAAAATAAAATCACATCATCCTGACATCCCAAACTACCTTCCCTCCTCTGCAGATACCACAAAAAAGTATTCTGCATGGAAAAAAGTAACACTTGCTTAAGACATACATACAGATATGTATATGTATTAACCCCTTCAAACCCAACTGCTGTAACTCCACTTTTTTGAATATGGTTGAGATCTTGTTCAGCAAGTGACATTCTGTTAACAGTGCAAATGGTGTAATTCGTAACTCGCATAGCAATCACATAAGTATCAGCACAAAATTCTGCGTAATTACACACAGCTACCTGTTGACAACTAAAGTGGTGTAGTTGGGAATGAAGCTACTGTTTTGAGTTTTTGAATCTCCTGACTGTTTCAACAATAGGATTTTCTTCTTTAGTTATTTGAGTTATTTTCATTATGCTTCACCAAGAGTTAGAATGATAAAGCAGCATTAGGGAACCAATTACTTGGGATGATAACAGATGTAGCAATGAAAATTTTTAATTGCAGTCAGCGTTATTGAGTGGTGGTCATTGTTTCTTATTTTCTCATTTTCGTTTCACTTTACATCACATTTAATAGGTTCTAGCATTTGAAAGCTTTTATAATATACAATGTCTTAGACATAACAGACATAGATGAATTCTACTTGTTATGTGGCCTGATAAAAGAGAAAACGCCACAATTTCATCAACCCATGAACAGCAATATAGAGAGAAAAAAACGGGCAACTAACATTTTTCATGTGACTGTTGATGGAAGAAGTGAAACAGTGTTCAAAAAATACATCTAGGAAAAATTCCAAATCTTTTATGGAGGAATGACCCCTACCCACAAAAATTTAAAACTTGCAGAGCCCCCAGGCGAAGATAAATGAGACAAAATTCGAAAAGATAAATGGTAATAGCATGTGGTCACATAGAATCATCCCCCTTATCATCACCATATACAAGATCCCACATCCCAAACTGAAGATATTTACCAGAAAATCTGGACAAAGAACTTGCTGAACCTCAAGGAAATAAGGCATTTGCAGCGCAGAACTTTTAACAGTGAATTCAGCTTGCAATTTTCACACTTTTCACAAGGACACTTTTGTGCAATTTGATAATTTTGCGAATAAACTCAAGCATTCAAAAGATGAACAAGAAAAGGCACTGCTTTCAAACTCCACCATTTTTTATTCCAATCGACAATACCCAACCCCTCAATACAAACTTCACAGTATCATGCTACTCAGGGAAGAAATACTGTTTGGCCCATATGTCCAAAAGAACAAAACTGAAAATGTGAATTGTACTAGGCACTTGGCTTGAATAAAAACCAAATGCTTTCATTTCCTGACAACAAAACCTACCTAATTAAAGATATATCCTACTTGTGTAAGAGAATTCTTTGTTACCTGCCACCTGCAAAAATATTTATAAGTATACAGACTAGCAATATAATTAAATAGAACTGCAATGTAAGTGATGTACCTAAGAGTGTACACAGCAAAACAATACTACACTCATGAAACTTAATTGCCCGTTGGCTTGTTTAAACATTCTGCCACTATTGATTCCTCACAACCACATCCATCCTTGCTCTACAAACACCACAAATAATATGTATTATATAGTGGTGGTGCTGAGTTGCAGATATGCACAACAAAAAGATTTTCACACTTAAAGCTTTCGGCCAGTGGCCTTTGTCAACAATAGACACACATACACACGTACTCACAGAAACGCAACTCACACACACGACTGCAGTCTCAGGTAACTGAAACCACACTGCAAGCAGCAGCACCAGTGCATGATGGGAGTGTGTGTGAGTTGTGTTTTGCGTGAGTGTGTGTGTGCATATGTATGTCTATTGTTGACAAAGGCCATTGGCCGAAAGCTACAAGTGTGAAAATCTTTTTGTTGTGCCTATCGGTGACTCAGCACCTTCGCTATACGGTAAGTGGCAACTTTCCTTCTCATAATATTGTTACATTCCATCCTGGATTTTCCATTGTTTGGTTTAAACAATGTGTACTACTTGATAAAACATACTGTTTGGTGTAAACATCCAGTACAAATGTTTATAGATACACAGATAAGAAAAATAATTAAATAAAGTTTTGATTTAGCTGAAAATCACATAAAATTAGTTATGAAGTATATAATTAACACATCAAAACATGTGAACCTGAATGGCCCCGTGCCTTGATCAGAAACTCCATCACTTCTGATTCCTAACTACCACACACAACTGCCACATACAACCACCACAAATAATGCATCTTACTAGGGGGAAAGTAGTATTTAGTGCACTCATTTAGTTTAAATATGTAAATATACATAGAATAGAAAAATAATAGATTTAAACAATGGAAAATTCAGGATGGAATGTAACAATATTATGAAAAGGAAAGTTTCTGCTCACCATATAGGCAAGATGCTGTCGTAGATAGGCACAACAAAAAGACTGTCACAAATAAACCTTTCAGTCAGTAAGGTCTTTGTCAAAAATAGATGACACATGCACACACACATACATACACACACACACACACACACACACACACACACAAACACACACACACACACACACACATGACTGCAGTCTTAGACAGCTGAAGCCACACTGTAGTTTGACCAAAAGTGTTATTTGTGACAATCTTTTTGTGGTACCTATCTGTGACTCAAAACAATAGAGCTGCAATTTATTTGAAACCAAAACACAGTATTTTGGAAAGTGTTTGGGCTGGTTGGTTTGGGAGAGGGGGGGGGGGGGGGGGGACCAAACAGCAAGGTCATCATCAGTCTCCAGTCTCATCTCATTAGGGAAGGAAGGGGAAGAAGTCGGCCATGCCCTTTCAGAGGAACCATTCCGTCATTTGCCTGAAGTGATTTAGGGAACTCATGGAAAACCAAATCCGGATGGTAGGGTTTGAACTGTTATCCTCCCAAATGTGAGTCCAGTGTTCTAACCACCACACTACCTCACTCAGTAAGTGTCTGGAGATTGTTGCCTAGAATCGATTAGAAGCTCAACTGCTTTCAAACCCTGACAATCACTTCTATTCACACTCAGTATATACATAACGAACAATGCAGTTTGAATTAGTCCAGAATCAAGTTTCCCAAATAAGGATTTGGGTTTTCAGCTTTTCAGCTCTCCCTTCTGCTTCCAAAATTTTTTCAATCTTTCCAATGTGGCTGCAATTCCTTTTTCAGCTATGGTGTATTGTTTTGTATAAATGTTTTTAGTTTAAATCTCATGTCTCTGTTCCTCAGAATTGTCCTTTATTCTCTGTTTTTCAATGATTCTAAGTGCAAATGTGGCTGAACTAAGTTGTTTTAGGAGTTCCAAAATGTGTTTCTTTTTTCAATTTAAATTTTCAT
Organism: Schistocerca cancellata; assembly: GCF_023864275.1. Lineage (NCBI taxonomy): Eukaryota > Metazoa > Arthropoda > Insecta > Orthoptera > Acrididae > Schistocerca > Schistocerca cancellata. Next base: position 176,709,372 of record NC_064633.1, on the reverse strand, counting down.
CAATATGGGTCGCTAAGAGTTTTGAAATTTCCATCCTATTTATTATTTTCTCACCATGTGTTACATGCTTCATTGGCATATAGCTCTGGATGTGCACAACTGAGCATGTTGTGTCTTTTTAAAATTGAGGGTGAGACCATTTGCAGAAAACCAGTCAATTATTTTTTGAAGAACTTTGTTTACCATTTCTTCTGTTTTTGTGTGGATCTTTCATTGGTTGCAGTACTAGTGTCATCTGCAAAAAGAACTAAGGCTCTCAATAAGGGAAGTGCCCAGGCATCTCAGAGTGAACCAAAGTGATGTTTGGACTTGGATGAGATAGAGAGAGACAGGAACTGTCAATGACATGCCTCATTCAGGCTTCCCAAGGGCTACTACTGCAGTGGATGACCGCTGCCTACAGATTATGGCTTGGAGGAACCCTGACAGCAACACCACCATGTTGAATAATGCTTTTCATGCAGCCACAGGATGTCGTGTTTCAACTCAAACTTTGCGAAATAGGCTGCATCATGCACAACTTCACTCTCAACATCCATGGTGAGGTCCATCTTTGCAACCATGACACCATGCAGTGTGGTACAGATGGGTCCAACAACATGCCAGATTGACTGCTCAGGATTGGCATCACGTTCTCTTCTCTGATGAGTGCCGCATAAGCCTTCAACCAGATAATCGTCGGAGACATGTTTGGAGGTAACCCAGTCAGGCTGAACGCCTTTAACACACTGTCGAGTGAGTGCAGCAAGGTGGAGGTTCCCTGCCATTTTGGTGTGACATTATGTGGAGCCGATGTATGCCACTGGTGGTCATGGAAAGCGCCGTAACTGCTGTACGATATGTGAATGCCATCCTCCGACTGATAGTACAACCTATCGACAGCATATTGGCGAGGAATTCGTCTTCATGGACAACAGTTTGCACCTCCATCGTGGACATCTTGTGAATGACTTCCTTCAGGATAATGACATTGCTCAACTAGAGTGACCAGCATGTTCTCCAGACGTGAACCCTATCGAACATGCCTGGGATAGATTGAAAAGGGCTGTTTATGGATGATGTGACCCACCAACCACTCTGAGGGATCTATGCCAAATTGCCACTGAGGAGTGGGACAATCTGGACAAACAGTGCCTTGATGAACTTGTGGATAGTATGCCACGACGAATACAGGCATGTATCAATGCAAGAGAACATGCTGCTGGGTATTAGAGGTACCTGCGTGTATAGCAATCTGGACCACCACCTCTGAAGGTCTCACTGTGTGGTGGTACAACATGCAATGTGTGGTTTTCGTAAGCAATAAAAATGGCAGGTATGATGTTAATGTTGATCTCTATTCCGGAACTCTCGGAACCGAGGTGGTGCAAAACATTTTTTAATATGTGATTATGAGAAGAAGTAGTAGACCTAAGATCAAAATCTTGGGGAACCCCATATATGATTGCTCCCCAGTCAGACTTTTGTCTCCGTACTATATTGCTTGGATTACTAAGTACAATTTTCTACATTCTTTTGGTTGGATATGACATTATCCATTGGATGACTATACCATCAAACTCATAAAATAAAATGTCAATTTATTGTGGAGAATACTATGATTCACAGTGTCAATCCCTTAGAGAGGTTGCAGAAAATACCAACCAGCACTGTTTTATTATTTAATGCTTGTAAAATCTGGTGAGTGAATGTTTTAATGGCATCCACAATAGGGCAACCCTTCTGAAACCCAAACTGATTTTCTAAGGATACTGTTGTTGCTAAGATGAGACACTATTCTAGAATGCGTCATCATCCCAAAAATGTTAGAGAATGATGTCAACACATCTACTGAAGTTCACACATAATCATTTACAAAGAGTACAATGACAGAACAAAGCCCAAATCGAGAATCTTATTGGCCCCTGGCTTGAACAGATACTCCGCCAATTTAGCATCCTGACATATATACCTATCTTCCATCTATGAACATCATTAGGAGTGCAATCTTGATGGGGAAAAAGTACTATTTGGTACATATATTTGACCAAATATTTATACATATCTAGACAAGAAAAATTTTAAGTGGACTTGCAATTGAGGTGAAATCCATACACAGTCATTACAGAGTACGTAAGAAACTGAATAAAACACAACACAAGATGCTTTATTGTTCTTGACTTGTTTTAGAACTTGACCAATCTCTTTCTATACAAATATGTCAACATATCCACAGAGATAGTCTGCAAACTACTGTGAAATACATTGCAGAGGGTACTTTGCATGATGCTACATGTCATGGTTTCTCACATTCCATTGAGAGAAGAATGACTGCTTAAATGACTCTGTGTGTGCTGTAGTTAGCATAATCTTGTCCTCACTGTCACTATGTAATATATTATTCATTGTACAACCTATTATTATAAACAAATGTCGCAAATCTATGTAAATGACGCGTTCTACACCCAAGCGATTTATTGCTAATGGGTCTACAGAACACGAATGTAATAAATAAATAAAAATAAATAAATATGGTAACAATACAGAACAGGTTGAAAAATATAACAACACTAGGTTTTTACTTGTGTCTTTGCTTGTGTATGTGAATGACACACCTACTGAACCCATATACAGTGTGAGTCACCTAACGTTACCGCTGGATATATTTCATAAACCACATCAAATACTGATGAACCGATTCCACAGACCAAACGTGAGGAGAGGGGCTAGTGTAATTGTTTAATACAAACCATACAAAATGCACAGAAGTATGTTTTTTAACACAAACCTACATTCTTTTAAATGGAACCACGTTAATTTTGTTAGCACATCTGAACATATAAACAAATACGTAATCAGTGCCGTTTGTTGCATTGTAAAATGTTAATTACATCCGGAGATATTGTAACCTAAATTTGACGCTTGAAACCTCCGATGTTCAGTTGTGTGTTGTAACAAACACGGGTCACGGTCGGCGAGCAGCATCTGCAGGGACATGTTTACGATGACGACCGTGTTTACGACTGTGGCTGTAGTGCACTGTTGTGGTTTGGTCTAGCTGTCGCAGTGTCCGCATGTAGCGCTTGCTGCTATTGTTATTCTGCATTTGTCTGTGCACGCAGACCAACTGTAGTACACCGTGTTACCAGACGTCTGTGATAGTATAGTGTTGTAGGAACTGTGACCATGGTGTATTCGAACTCTGAAAAGGTGGAGATGATACTCATCTATGGCGAGTGTCGACAAAATGCAGCTGAAGCCTGCAGGGTGTATGCAGAACGGTACCCAGACAGAGAGCATCCAACGTGCCGCACATTGCAGACCATCTACTGCCAACTGTATGCAACAGGTATGGTCATAGCACGCAAACGGGTCTGTAACAGGCCCATCACAGGAGAAGCGGGTGCAGTTGGTGTGTTAGCTGCTGTTGGCACGAACCCACACATGAGTACACGGGACATTGCGAGAGCCGGTGGACTGAGTCAAAGTAGTGTCATGTGCATACTGTATTGTCTCCGCTTTCACCCGTTTCATGTGTCACTACATGAGCAATTACATGGTGATGACTTTAATCATCGAGTGCAATTCTGTCAATGGGCATTAACAGAGAATGCGTTGATCTGCCAACGTTGCTCGAAAATGTCCCACTCGAAACGTGTCGACATATGTGGTATCAGCATGATGGTGCACCTGCACATTCCGCAATTAACACTAGGCTGACCCTTGACAGGATGTTCGACGGGCGTTCATAGGATGAGGAGGACGCATAAATTGGCCAGCCCATTCTCCTGATCTTACGCCTATGGACTTCTTTCTGTGGGGTACATTAAAGGAGAATGTGTACCGTGATGTGCCTACAACCCCAGAGGATATGAAACAATGTGTTGTGGCAGCCTGCAGCGACATTACACCAGATGTACTGTGGCGTGTACGACATTCATTATGCCAGAGATTGCAATTGTGTGCAGCAAATGATGGCCACCACATTGAACATCTATTGGCCTGACATGCCGGGACACACTCTATTCCACTCCATAATTGAAAACGGAAACCACGTGTGTACGTGTACCTCACCCCTCATGGTAATGTACATGTGCGTCAGTGAAAAAGACCAATAAAAAGGTGTTAGCATGTGGATGTAATGTGCTGTTCCAGTCTCTTCTGTACCTAATGTCCATCACCGTTCCCTTTGGATCCCTACGTAATTCGCTGCTCTCCGATACACACGATCGAACAGCGGAGGAGTGGTACTCAAGCGTCAACTTTAGGTTACAATATCTCCGGATGTAATTAACATTTTACAATGAAACAAACAGCACTGATTACGTATTTGTTTATATGTTCAGATGTGCTAACAAAACTAATGGGGTTCCATTAAAAAAAGTGTAGGTTTATGTTAAAAAACATACTTCTGTGCATTTTTTTATGGTTTGTATTAACCAAATTACCCTAGCCCCTCTCCTCATGTTCGGTCTGTGGAATCGATTCGTCAGTATTTGATGTGGTTTATGAAACATATCCAACGGTAATGTTAGGTGACTCACCCTGTATGTCTGAATATCTGCTGTTTTACACCATATGACTCCAGAGAGATTGTGAAATTTATCTGTAATATTCAGTCATGTGGTATGATCTTCGGTCACAAAACATGGTAACAAAAATATTGGTGTGCTGCAGTGCTCATTCTTGCAACCTAGTTGACACACTAAACAACACAAATAAGGGACAAATTGCACTTTATGTGTTTAAAGTATTCCAAGTCAGCTAAATACAGGAAAGAAATACCAACAGGTTGTCCTGGAGCATTTTCACAAATCACTCCCTTCTCACCATTACCCCACTCCCTGCCCCTAGGGTTAGCAGAGGTACCCTACTCCTGCACTAGTTTTACACAAAAAAATAGGTCATGCATACAAAATTTTTTGAAATTGCTCCAGGCATCCAGATGTGTATACAAAATGTTTTGAAAAAGCTCCAGGCATCTCTGTGTTCTGCCTTTATGTTACCTCTTTTCACCCCCATACAGCCGCATGAGTGCTATGGGTGCCTTACTGTCACAGTACTTTTTTCCACATTGCAAGTGATACGTGTGTCAAGTTGCTTTATCCATTAAAGAGGTGGGCTGATATTTCACTATCTTTGCACTTCACCACCCCCTTTGCACAACACACACACACACACACACACACCTATGTGCAAAACATCCTCTGCATTGAGCCTCATGACGCTGAAAAATGAGGAATGGATTCTGATATTGATTGCTATTAAATGATTAGGAAAAATTTTAATCTCTCCCACTAATCTGCCTCCCCCTCCTGTTTCTTTCTCTCCTTTCTTCCTACTTCATCACCCCCTGTCCCTCTTCGACCCACCTCCTCGACCCTGTCCTTCGGCTGGCCTCCTTACACCCTGTCCCTCTCCCATCAATCTCCTGACAACCTGTCCCTCTGCCAACTGTTTCCTCGCACCATCTCCCTCTTCGATTTACCTCTTCATACCCTCTTCCTTTCACACCTGTCCATTGCCCCTCTCCATCTGTATTCTACACCTCTCCTTTCTGCCCAATATTTCTGTCCATCTCGTACTCCTCCCTGACTCTCTGACCATTTTGTACTCTCTTTCTCTATCCATCTCCTCCTACTCCCTCTCTGTCTATCTACGCCTCCCCTCTCTCTCCATCTCCTACACATTGTAATGTTGCACAAACATAATATTAGAATTCTCACAGACCAACTTTTAATTCGCTTCCATATAAAGGGAAAAACACACACATACATCGAATGATGTAATAAGTATCAACAGACAAAATCAGTGGTTATGTTAACACACCATCTAAACATGGAGTGTTCCATAATCCTGAAAGCATTAGAGCGGCTAAGGGTACAACATGCCAGCTTATATACAGCTGTTTGCACAGGGGGCAGTGCTTGCTGTGCCGATGTGAGGCAGCCTATTTAGACTGGGTGTGGAGATGCACACTTTTTAATCATGCACCCTCACTGTATATGGCTGCTATACTCTTTCTCTCTTTGGGAAAACTTCACCATGAAGATGTCCGTGACTTTTTCAGGAGATGACTTCTGGAGCAGGTGTCATGCTGTCACAGGATAATATTGTCTCAAATGGCATGGGCATGGACAGGTGCAGTGCCCACACCCCCTGAGAGACTGTAAGGAACCAACAGTGATGGAGTCATTGTGTTCATGTCCATCTCTGGGCAAGCATCCGGCGACTGAGGCAGCACTCAAGACAAAGGAACTGGCGGCAGCAACAGGCGCTGCTGAGTGGAGGCAGCCCAGTACTTACTATACTGCTCCTTGGCATTAGCACCCAGAACAAAAATGGCACAGGAGCCGAAGGGGGCTTGGACTGTGCTGCAGGGGCCACCGTGGACAATGAAGGTAGACACCGGGGTGGCAGGGTCTCCGACCCATCGTCGGTCATGCATGGGTGGGGCTGGTCACAGTGTCAGGACACCAAGCGATCTAAGGTGCACACAAGCAGAGCTGGCAGCTGCAGCAGTGATGGGTGACTGCTGGTATCCAGTTAGGTGACCAGCCAAACTCGCAGCCCATGTGGTAGAGCCTAGATGGGACCGCTACGAGGCGGGTGATGGCAGGTGACTGGGACATCTGCCAGAGCAGAAGAAGCACCATACAGGGCTGGTGGCTGTGAAGCAGCTCTGCTGGGCTAGGTCAGCAACAGTAGCAAGACTGAAATCTATGTTTTCTTCTTGCACAATCAACAGGAAAAAGTAAATGAGTCTGACTCTGTAAGACTTCTTGGAATCCATATGGACCCCAAATTAACCTGGAACAGACACATGGAACAGTTATGTAGCAGACTATCTTAGAGTAGTCTTTTTGTTAAGGAAACTAAAAATATTAGTTAGCAGTCAACAACTTTTATCTTTGTATTATTCCTTCTTTCAGTTGCACTTGCAATATGGGCACTCTCCTGATGCTCATACTGTTTACGTGGCAGAAGAAAGCCATTAGAGCAATTATAGATATTAAAAGCCAAGAATAATGTCAAAAGCATTTTAAAGATCTCAACATCTTGACTGTACCTTGACTGTATATTAAAATGTGTTTTCTTTGCATAAGAAAAACAAATATATGCATTACCTTGCAAAACAGATGCTCATTCACATGGAACCAGATACAACACAATCTCGACGTAGACTTTACAAGACGGTGTTAGGTCCAATGTAGCTTTAAACAAACTGGCACAAAATTATATAACAAGTTACCAACATCACTGAAAGACCTACAAGATGACACTTTATCAAGTAGCAGTTTCACAAATTGTTAGCTGTAAGTGTATCTATGATGCTAAGGAATTTGAATGTAAAGAGTAAATCTCTCCATCCACATGTAGTGAAATAGGAATATACTTAATTTTCCATTGTTTGAGTCACTGTCAAATGTGACAAACCTAAAAATTGTTAAATTGTCCATTTTGGCTAATGACAAATAAATAAATAAATAAATATAGGAGCTGAAGAACAGACTTCCTTGGGGGCAGGATTGCATGAGCTATTTTTCATCTGAGTTTTGAAAGTGTGGACCAGCCACTCTGCCACACCATTTGACTGAGGGTGAAATGAAGGGGCTGTAACATGCCAAATGTCACTCTTAATACAAAAATCTTTAAAATCTTAAGCATGAATTGCAGGTTATGGCTCAACACAAGCATGTATGGTAATCCATCCAAGAAAAAATCGTTGCAAGGGCAATGACCATATCTGCCATGGATGTAGACAGACAGTGAAACACATAAGGAAATTTTGAGAACACATCAACTACAATAAGCCAAAAGGTGTTAATGAAGGGACCCACAAAATCAGCTTGAATACGCTCCCAGGAGTGCTGGGGAGCAACCATGGGGAAAGAGAGGCCTGTGGTGCCACCTGATGTGTGGCACACTGCAGGCAAGCTGACACAACATATCACTGTAAATGTTGTTGTGGTCTTCAGTCCTGAGACTGGTTTGATGCAGCTCTCCATGCTACTCTATCCTGTGCAAGTTTCTTCATCTCCCAGTACCTACTGCAACGTACATCTTAATGTATCTGTTTGGTGTATTCATCTCTTGGTCTCCCTCTATGATTTTTACCCTCCATGCTGCACTCCAATACTAAATTGGTGATCCCTTGATGCCTCACAACATGTCCTACCAACCGATCCCTTCTTCTGGTCAAGTTGTGCCACAAACTTCTCTTCTCCCCAATCCTATTCAGCACTTCCTCATTAGTTATGTGATCTACCCATCTAATCTTTAGCATTCTTCTGTAGCACCACATTTCAAAAGCTTCTATTCTCTTCTTGTCCAAACTATTTATCGTCCATGTTTCACTTCCATACATGGCTACACTCCATACAAATACTTTCAGAAACGACTTCCTGACGCTTAAATCTATACTCGATGTTAACAAATTTCTCTTCTTCAGAAATGCTTTCCTTGCCATTGCCAGTCTACATTTTATATCCACTCTACTTCGACCATCATCAATTATTTTGCTCCCCAAATAGCAAATCTCCTTTATTACTTTAAGTGTCTCATTTCCTAAACTAATTCCCTCAGCATCACCCTACTTAATTCAACTACATTCCATTATCCTCGTTTTGCTTTTGTTGATGTTCACCTTATACCCTCCTTTGGTTATGAACTGTAGATTAAAACTTAAGAAACTGCAAAAAGGTGGGAATTTAAGGAGATGCGACCTGGATAAACTGACCAAACCAGAGGTTGTACAGAGTTTCAGGGAGAGCATAAGGGAACAATTGACAGGAATTGGGGAAAGAAATACAGCAGAAGAAGAATGGGTAGCTTTGAGGGATGAAGTAGTGAAGGCAGCAGAGGATCAAGTAGGTAAAAAGACCAGGGCTCTTAGAAATCCTAGGGTAACAGAAGAAATATTGAATTTAATTGATGAAAGGAGAAAATATAAAAATGCAGTTAATGAAGCAGGCAAAAAGGAATACAAACGTCTCAAAAATGAGATCGACAGGAAGTGCAAAATGGCTAAGCAGGGTTGGCAAGAGGACAAATGTAAGGATGTAGAGGCTTATCTCACTAGGGGTAAGATAGATACTGCCTACAGGAAAATTAAAGAGACCTTTGGAGATAAGAGAACCACTTGTATGAACATCAAGAGCTCAGATGGAAACCCAGTTCTAAGCAAAGAAGGGAAAGCAGAAAGGTGGAAGGAGTATATAGAGGGTCTATACAAGGGCGATGTACTTGAGGACAATATTATGGAAATGGAAGAGGATGTAGATGAAGATGAAATGGGAGATACGAAACTGTGTGAAGAGTTTGACAGAGCACTGAAAGACCTGAGTCGAAACAAGGCCCCGGAGTAGACAACATTCCATTGGAACTACTGACGGCCTTGGGAGAGCCAGTCCTGACAAAACTCTACCATCTGGTGAGCAAGATGTATGAAACAGGCGAAATACCCTCAGACTTCAAGAAGAATATAATAATTCCAATCCCAAAGAAAGCAGGTGTTGACAGATGTGAAAATTACCAAACAATCAGTTTAATAAGCCTCAGCTGCAAAATACTAACACGAATTCTTTACAGACGAATGGAAAAACTAGTAGAAGCCGACCTGGGGAAGATCAGTTTGGATTCCGTAGAAATACTGGAACACGTGAGGCAATACTGACCTTACGACTTATCTTAGAAGAAAGATTAAGGAAAGGCAAACCTACGTTTCTAGCATTTGTAGACTTAGAGAAAGCTTTTGACAATGTTGACTGGAATACTCTCTTTCAAATTCTAAAGGTGGCAGGGGTAAAATACAGGGAGCGAAAGGCTATTTACAATTTGTACAGAAACCAGATGGCAGTTATAAGAGTCGAGGGACATGAAAGGGAAGCAGTGGTTGGGAAGGGAGTGAGACAGGGTTGTAGCCTCTCCCCGATGTTATTCAATCTGTATATTGAGCAAGCAGTAAAGGAAACAAAAGAAAAATTCGGAGTAGGTATTAAAATCCATGGAGAAGAAATAAAAACCTTGAGGTTTGCCAATGACATTGTAATTCTGTCAGAGACAGAAAAGGACCTGGAAGAGCAGTTGAACGGAATGGACAGTGTCTTGAAAGGAGGATATAAGATGAACATCAACAAAAGCAAAATGACGATAATGGAATGTAGTTGAATTAAGTCGGGTGATGCTGATGGAATTAGATTAGGAAATGAGACACTTAAAGTAGTAAAGGAGTTTTGCTATTTGGGGAGCAAAATAACTGATGATGGTCGAAGTAGAGAGGATATAAAATGCAGACTGGCAATGGCAAGGAAAGCGTTTCTGAAGAAGAGAAATTTGTCAACATCGAGTATAGATTTAAGTGTCAGGAAGTCATTTCTGAAAGTATTTGTATGGAGTGTAGCCATGTATGGAAGTGAAACATGGACGGTAAATAGTTTGGACAAGAAGAGAATAGAAGCTTTCGAAATGTGGTGCTACAGAAGAATGCTGAAGATTAGATGGGTAGATCACATAACTAATGAGGAAGTATTGAATAAGATTGGGGAGAAGAGAAGTTTGTGGCACAACTTGACCAGAAGAAGGGATCAGTTGGTAGGACATGTTCTGAGGCATCAAGGGATCACCAATTTAATACTGGAGGGCAGTGTGGAGGGTAAAAATCGTAGGGAGAGACCAAGAGATGAATACACTAAGCAGATTCAGAAGGATGTAGGTTGCAGTAGGTACTGGGAGATGAAGAAGCTTGCACAGGATAGAGTAGCATGGAGAGCTGCATCAAACCAGTCTCAGGACTGAAGACCACAACAACAACAATTCACTACCTGAATAACTTCTTTTATTTCATCATACAATTCTTCAATTTCTTCGTCATCTGCAGAGCTAGTCGGCATATAAACTTGTACTACTGCCGTAGGTGTGTGCTTCGTATCTATCTTGGCCACAATAATGCATTCACTATGCTGTTTGTAGTAGCTTATCCACATTCCTGTTTTCCTATTCATTATTAAACCTACTCCTGCATTACCCCTATTTGATTTTGTGTTTATAACCCTGTAGGCACCTGACCAGAAGTCTTGTTCCTCCTGCCACTAAACTTCACTAATTCCCACTATATCTAACTTTAACCTATCCATTTCCCTTTTTAAATTTTCTAACCTACCTGCCCGATTAAGGGATCTGACATTCCATGCTCCGATCTGTAGAATGCCAGTTTTCTTTCTCCTGATAATGACATCCTCTTGAGTAGTCCCCGCCCGGAGATCCAAATGGGGGACTTTTTACCTCCAGAATATTTTACCCAAGAGGACGCCATCATCATTTAACCATACAGTAAAGCTGTATGCCCTTGGGAAAAATTACGGCTGTAGTTTCCCCTTGCTTTCAGTCGTTCGCAGTACCAGCACAGCAAGGCCGTTTTGGTTAGTGTTACAAGGCCAGATCAGTCAATCATCCAGACTGTTGCCCCTGCAACTACTGAAAAGGCTGCTGCCCCTCTTCAGGAACCACACGTTTGTCTGGCCTCTTAACAGATACCCCTCCGTTGTGGTTGCACCTACGGTACGGCTATCTGTATCACTGAGACACGCAAGCCTCCCCACCAATGGCAAGATCCATGGTTCATGGGGGGGGGGGGGGTCATTGTAAATATGCAGCCAAAACATGTGGCAGTGGGCCAGCAATTTTGTGTAAGAAACAACCCAATGGTCCAGGTGGGGAAGGCGCATGATGTCCCGCTGCAACATAGATGGGGAACAACCCTGGGTATGAACTCTTCAGTAGCCAACTGTAACACACCAGCAAGAACTGAGAGACGGTGATGGAGAGCATAATAATTATGCAAAAAATCAGACACTCAGCTTGGTGGTTTATCTGGCCAGCTGTGGTGGGCAAGTTGAACAACCTCATATATGACAGAATAGGCTACAACAGTCATTGAAATTCAAGAACTGATAATGGGAAAACCACCCACAGCGTTTTGGGCTTCAGCATCTAAATGGAATTTCAACAGTTTATCCTGATCAAATGTAGGATCCAGCCCAGACAGAAACTGAAAAAGAGCATCCTTATTAATGTGTTGTGCTGTGAGGCAGAAGTTGATCTCGTAGTTATAGTGCAACAAAAGCAGAGTGGAGCATTGATGGTCATGGGCCACATTGTCTGGAATAGATGCCAAAGGATGTAAAAAAGAAACCAGAGGTTTACGATCAATCATCAAATGAAATTTAGAGCTGTAGAGAAAAACATGAATTTTTTTGAGTGCGTACACAACAGCAAGGACTTTTTTTCTGTCTGGGAGAAACACCGTTGTCCCTTATTCAGAGTTTTTGAAGTGTACACAATAGGGTGTCCAGAATCAGTCACACATTTGTGCTTGACAGTGGCCCTAAGGCCATACTGGGAGGCAATTGAGGTCAAAACAAGATGCTGGGCTGGTTAGAAGATAACTATACAACATGCTGAGTGTAATTTTGACATCAACGCATTGTTAAAAGCATACTTTCAGGCGATTGGCCAGTGAAAAGAAACACCTTTGCCTAAGAGAGCATGAAGGGGCTGAGCCAGCATGGCTGGATCAGGAAGAAATTTATGGTAGTATGCAATCTTTCCAAGAAAAGCCTGCAACTTTTTGAAACTGGTAGGACATCACAAATCTGCATTGAAATGCTGGTGTAAAGACTTTATGCCAGTATGCAAGACTTTAAAACAGACATAGACAGCTGCAAATAGTTTTATTTGTCCAAGTTAAATTTTATTTTAACCCAGCAGCATGCAGCACCGTGAGCAAGGCACAAAGGTTCTGCAAGTATTCAATTTTTGGGGAACTGTAGACCACTGTATCATCTAGTTATGCATCCTGGCATGGAGGCCATGAATTGCTCCAAAAATCTTTGGAAAATTGCAGGGTCCCTGGTACTGCTATAACCCAAAGGAGGTATTCACATGAGGATATTTTTGGTATCATCATCTAGAGGCAGCCACAAGTAACCTTCAGACAAGTCAATTTTGAAAAAATATTGGTTGCTGTTAGGTTTTATGACAAATACCTGCTGAGTAGGCCATTCATTAGAGAAAACAGGTGTGACAACGCCCAAGGATGGAAGTCGATGGTGTTCCGCTTTGACCTTGTGCTGTAAAGCAATGTGGATACGGCAGACACGTAAAAAACTGGGGGACATCAAAGATTTTGAAGACGTCTAACCCAAATAAGTTTTCAGCATTGACATCATCTACGACTAGAAGAGTCAAAAGGCCAAAAAACAGCTTTATACACTGTGGGAGTAGAAAGATGTCCCAGAATGGGTATTTACTATTTGTTGTAACTCACCAACCAGTCAGGGAGAGGGTACAGCACCAGTGACCAGAGATCCACATAGGTTCAGGATTTAACAAAGCCACTGCTCCACCCTTGTTTACTTGCAGTTTTAACATTTTGCCCCTAACATGTACTTCAATATAAAGTCTGTTGGGGGCCACAGTCACTTGGGAAACACTGTTAACATCCATGTTTATGTCTGATGAATGAGATTGAGAGCTGCACACAGACACTATATGTCATTTTTTTTTTACAGTTGTTGCATGTTGCCCAGTGCTTTGGGCATACAGCCTGATCATGTTGAACAAAGCAATAAGGGCATGACAGAAGAGGAGCATGCAGCTGCTGTTATGATGCTGACTGCTGTTGATGTTTAGCACAGTGCTGCCCCCATGTTACATGGAGACTGCAATTGCATGGCCGCGACATTCTTCTCCGTGTGCTAATCGATGGTGGCTGAGGAGGAGATGAAACAGCAGCTACCCCACACCAAGCTTCAGCCTGATTTCCAGTCTTCCTAGATACTTCAAAAGACTGGGCAATGTTAAAAACCTCTGTGAGAGATGGACTCTCACATTGTCAAGTACACACATGTACTTCTCTGTAAGTGGCCTAGCATATTATAGCATCATGAACCATCAACTCAGCATATGAGTCCTGATGCACTTCAGTAACAAAATGGAAGTGATGGCTAAGTCCATGAAATTCTGCTGCCCAAGCTCGATACAATTTTCATGGCCACTTTTGACAATCGTAGAACTCAGCACAAGCAGCAATAACATGAGTATGTTTACAGTGATAATTACAGTGCAACCCACACATATCGTCAAAAGAGAAACTGGCAGATTCCTGCAGAGGAGCAAGCTGACACAAAGGATGATGAACACAAGGAGAAATCCATGACAGAAAGAAAGCCTTACACATGCCAGGGCCGATGACAGTGAAAACTTGGAAATAAGTACCAGCACACAAAATCAGTGGTTACATTAAAGCACTGTCTAAACGTGAAGTGTTCCGTAGACACAAAAACATTAGAGTGGCTGAGAGTATGGTGCATAGGCTTATATATGGCTGTTTGTACATGCCCCATTTAGGCCTGCTGTGGAGGTGCACACAGTTTAATTATGCACGCTCACTTAAAACACCACTTGCTGTTCGCCCCCCCCCCCCCCCCCCCCCCTCCCTCACTCTCTCTGTCAATCTCCTACTCCACCTCTCTCACTTCTATCTATGATGGGCTGTGTCATTCTTGCATTGTGGAAATGTGACTCTGAGATGAAAAGGTTGGTACAGGAGAGGAATTCATGGTGGTTCTCATTGAACTAGTCATAAGACTGATTACTCAAAGCTGTTGGATACAAAATTTGATACATATACAAACTAGCAAAATAATACAAAAATATCAATTTACCTCTCATAATTATTTACAAAGCATTTAGGAAACTGTTCAAAACTTAACTTGTGAGTCATGTAAATGCCTTGACTTGATATGAAACTCCACAGGCTTCATTTCCTGATGACAACATCTATTCCTGATGTTCAGATACCACAAACAGTCTATCTTACTTGGGGAAAAGTTCCGTTCATTACATAAACCTAACAAAATCATTTCTTCATTTTCTTACTCTCAAAATAATTAATTGGATTTGCAATTAATTTAAGATTTGCACGCTGTCATTTATAAAGTATATTGGAAAAGAACAAATTTAAGCAAATGAAGCTAACTGTCACCAGGACTTCATTAAAAACTCTGCCACATTCTCTTCCTAACAAACGCACTCACACTACTAGAAACACCATTAACAGTGATTGTTACTGTGTGAAAAGTGCTGTACATACACAGACTACAAAATAATAAAATAGCTTCTCAAAGTAGCTGTAATCTTTTCGACTCTGTAAGTGCAGAACAGGGAATCAGTGATCATAAGGCCGTTGCAGCATCCCTGAATATGGAAGTTAATAGAATATAAAAAAAGGGAGGAAGGTTTATCTGTTTAGCAAGAGTAATAGAAGGCAGATTTCAGACTACCTAACAGATCAAAACGAAAATTTCTGTTCCGACGCTGACAATGTTGGGTGTTTATGGAAAAAGTTCAAGGCAATCGTAAAATGCGTTTTAGACAGGTATGTGCCGAGTAAAACTGTGAGGGACGGGAAAAACCCACCGTGGTACAACAACAAAGTTAGGAAACTACTGTGAAAGCAAAGAGAGCTTCACTCCAAGTTTAAACGCAGCCAAAACCTCTCAGACAAACAGAAGCTATACGATGTCAAAGTTAGCGTAAGGAGGGCTATGCGTGAAGCGTTCAGTGAATTCGAAAGTAAAATACTAGGTACCGACTTGACAGAAAATCCAAGGAAGTTCTGGTCTTACGTTAAATCAGTAAGTGGCTCGAAACAGCATGTCGAGACACTCCGGGATGATGATGGCATTGAAACAGAGGATGACAAGTGTAAAGCTGAAATACTAAACACCTTTTTCCAAAGCTGTTTCACAGAGGAAGACGGCACTGCAGTTCCTTCTCTAAATCCTCGCACAAACAAAAAAATGGCTGACATCGAAATAAGTGTCCAAGGAATAGAAAAGCAACTGGAATCACTCAACAGAGGAAAGTCCACTGGACCTGACGGGATACCAATTCGATTTTACACAGAGTACGCGAAAGAACTTGCCCCCCCTTCTAACAGCTGTGTACCGCAAGTTTCTAGAGGAACGGAAGGTTCCAAATGATTGGAAAAGAGCACAGGTAGTCCCAGTCTTCAAGAAGGGTCGTCGAGCAGATGCGCAAAACTATAGACCTATATCTCTGACGTCGATCTGTTGTAGAATTTTAGAACATGTTTTTTGCTCGAGTATCATGTCGTTTTTGGAAACTCAGAATCTACTATGTAGGAATCAACATGGATTCCGGAAACAGCGATCGTGTGAGACCCAACTTGCTTTATTTGTTCATGAGACCCAGAAAATATTAGATACAGGCTCCAAGGTAGATGCTATTTTTCTTGACTTCCAGAAGGCGTTCGATACAGTTCCGCACTGTCGCCTGATAAACAAAGTAAGAGCCTACAGAATATCAGACCAGCTGTGTGGCTGGATTGAAGAGTTTTTAGCAAACAGAACACAGCATGTTGTTATCAACGGAGAGACGTCTACAGACGTTAAAGTAACCTCTGGCGTGCCACAGGGGAGTGTTATGGGACCATTGCTTTTCAAAATATATATAAATGACCTAGTAGATAGTGTCGGAAGTTCCATGCGGCTTTTCGCGGATGATGCTGTAGTATACAGAGAAGTTGCAGCATTAGAAAATTGTAGCGAAATGCAGGAAGATCTGCAGTGGATAGGCACTTGGTGTAGGGAGTGGCAACTGACCCTTAACATAGACAAATGTAATGTATTGCGAATACATAGAAAGAAGGATCCTTTATTGTATGATTATATGATAGCGGAACAAACACTGGTAGCAGTTACTTCTGTAAAATATCTGGGAGTATGCGTGCGGAACGATTTGAAGTGGAATGATCATATAAAATTAATTGTTGGTAAGGCGGGTACCAGGTTGAGATTCATTGGGAGAGTCCTTAGAAAATGTAGTCCATCAACAAAGGAGGTGGCTTAGAAAACACTTGTTCAACCTATACTTGAGTATTGCTCGTCAGTGTGGGATCCGTACCAGATCGGGTTGACGGAGGAGATAGAGAAGATCTAAAGAAGAGCGGCGCGTTTCGTCACAGGGTTATTTGGTATCCGTGATAGCATTATGGAGATGTTTAACAAACTCAAGTGGCAGACTCTGCAAGAGAGGCGCTCTGCTTCGCGGTGTAGCTTGCTCGCCAGGTTTCGAGAGGGTGCGTTTCTGGATGAGGTATCGAATATATTGCTTCCCCCTACTTATACCTCCCGAGGAGATCATGAATGTAAAATTAGAGAGATTAGAGCGCGCACAGAGGCTCTCAGACAGTCGTTCTTCCCACGAACCTTACGCAACTGGAACAGGAAAGGGAGGTAATGACAGTGGCACGTAAAGTGCCCTCCGCCACACACCGTTGGGTGGCTTGCGGAGTATAAATGTAGATGTAGATGTAGACAATCATTTACAAACTTTACAGGGAAGAGAACAAAACTCGTCATGTGAATTCTGACAGCCTCTTGGCCTGATTAAAAACGCGACAGCTTTAGTTTTCTGATAACCACACCTATCTCCCCATCTATGAACACTACAAACCATGCATCCAACTTGATCAACATTACTGTTTAGCACAAATATTATTCATAAATATACATACATATTCATGCTAGCAAAATAATGAAAATGGAGTTCCATTTTGGATGAAATGTACATACAATCAGTTAAAAGTTAGTAGTGACTAGAAAATATCATAACACAGGAAATTTTTAGCCACATTGGTCAATAAGAAACTCCAACACTATCAATTCCTGACATACACAATCAATTCTCTCTCTTGGTATGCCAAACACAATAGTATTTGCTACACCCATCAGCAAAAATAAAAAACCCTTACTAAATATTAGGCATCCACTTAAAAGAACACAATGGTCACTATGAAGCACTGTATATGGTGTGGATCTGTAGCAGATGCACATGTGACCATTGAACGGTGATGTAAGTCATGGCAGTAAAGTGGTGTGTATATGTTAGTTGTGTGTATCAGCGCAGTAAAATGACTATTGTGGAGACCTGAAAGCATGGCAGAAAGGGATGACCATGTTTGGATGTTTTCAAGACCATACTGTAAATGAAGATTCTCAGTTTGGTGGTATATCAGTGCGAAATTTACAATGTGTCTATGAGTATGGACAGGAAAATTTCGGGAAAATGATAACGTGAAATTATAGATTTTTAGCAAAATAATGTGAAATAGGTGATTTTAAAGAGATATCTCGAAACATGTAATTCTGCCATATATAAATGTTATAATTCTGAGGATGGCAGTTACTAATAATGATAACTGACAGTCACTGATTGTTGCATTTTGTCTTCTACTCTCCTCATGTATGATTTTAAAACAACAGTTAATTTCCCAAGTAACAAAACTTGATGGTATGACGAAAATGGCGTTAAATTTGGCTTAAAAGAATGCCAAATGTGGCAAAAAACTGGCACCGATTCAGAAAAACCATAGAATTTGGCAATAAACAGGAATTTTGACAAAAGGCAACGAACTTAGCAAAAAAATAATTCCAAATTGGTGATAAACGATGTCCAGTTTGGCAAAAATACAACGAATTTGACAATAAACGTTACCAAATTTGGCAAAAATAAAAAACACAGAAGTTGTCAAAAATAATAGAATTTGCTAAAAACATAGCACTGAATTCGGAAAACAACACTAAATTCGGCAAAAATAAATAACATTGAATTTGGAGAAAAAAGAACAAATTTGGGAAAAAAGTCACCATTTTGGTAAAACCACCAAATTTGACGTAAAAATTACAGTGACTGTAACAAAAAATTACCAGATTTGGCAAAAAATTCAACGAATTTGCAGAAGTAACAAATATCATTGAAACAATAGTACTGAATTTGACAAAAATGAACACCAACTTTGGGCATAAAATAAAACGACTTTTTCCTGTCGCTCTCCATAAGGAATGATTCACCACTTACGCTGATATAATACGGCACAAGACCTTGGTCTGACAAAGATACCAACTGACAGAACAGGAATGAGTATCCCACCTTGTCAATGACAGTTGGTTTCAAGCTTGACAGGAATTTCTGCTGTTGTTGAATCCAGCTCTATCTAAACCAGTTCGTGAGTGAACTTTGCAGAGGGAACTAGAAGCTACAGATATTTGGAGTCAGGTACATTGCAAAAGACCGTTGCTTAGGCCTACAGCAGTTTAAAATGCTGCACATCTCAAGTGTGCTGAACAACAACTCACCTGGACATTAGCTGATTGTGGGCACATAGTACAGTCTCAGGACACAGTTTTGCCTCCTTTCAGTTGGAAGTGGTTCCATGACATTTTGGGCTTTTTTTTTGTGATGAAGTGCTATAATGGTGTGCACATACAAGGTGGGTGGTGGGGTGGTACACAGTGGCAAGTAGCACTAAACCACATGACACACCATCTGGTAACATTGTTTTGATACATATGCTTGTAGAATATGCTTCAGGGTGTGCATAGAACATTTACTGTTGATTTTTATACAAGTTTAGGTATGGTTTGGTTACTTAGCCATTACAGTGTTCATTATGGGTAGCATAAAGCAAACACAACAAGTATTATATGAAGGAGGGAATAGAGAATAGTGTTTTATCCATCTCATAACATACAATTTCTAATCATATGATAAGTGTACAGGAGAGACGTAAAAAAAAAAAAAAAAAAAAAAAAAAAAAAAAAAAAAAAAAAAAATTTAACTTAGGCCTAATTGGTACAAAGAATTTTAACATTAATATAAACTTTTATTTTTCTTTCCTCCCTTTTGTGAAGGACACCTACATTTACACACAAGACTATATGTAAATTTATCCTGCTCAAATGTTCAGTTCATCCTTTATGAACTCCTCAACAGTGTAGTAGCAGCATTTGACAAGTATATCGTATAACTTTGTTTTCAGTGTCTCTAGGTTCATACTCAGAACATTCTTTCCTTTTAGCTTGTTATGAATTTTCATTGCCATATATTGCGCATATAGGTTTAAGTAATGACTGGGAAGCATAAAATTGTCTTTGTTTCTCGTGTTATATGTGTGATTGAAACAGTTTTTCTCGAATAACTCTAAATTGCTGTGTAGAAAGATGATAATATCATAGATATATAGGGAGGGAACTGTTAATAACTGTTTTTTTTTTTTTTTTTTTCCAAATAGTGGGCGACATGATGTCCTTGGATGGGCAGTACACATGTTCCTCATTATTCTTTCCTGTAACTGTAGTATGTGCAATATATTGCTTGAATTTCCCCAAAAATTAATACCATACCTTACAACTGATTGAAAGTAGCTGTGGTATGCAATTTTCCTTGTATTCATGTCTGTTGCACCAGCTAATATTTGCATAGCAAATGCGAAGCTATATAATTTATTTAACAGGCAGTCAACATGTTTATTCCAATTAAATTTATTATCTAGGTTTAACCCTAAAAACTTCACAGAATCCTCTTCTTCTATATCCTGATTTTTATGAGTTATTTTAATTTCTTGGGGCTTTGTTTTGTTCTGAAATGGGCAGCTATACTTTCCCAGGCACACAAAGTCTACTAGGAAGTATGTACATTGTGTCTGTTCTTTTGAACATACCCAAAAGAACAGACACAATTTTGATCCTGCAGCCACTATGAATAAAACACACAAGTAATTAAGGCACTAGCAGCCAGTGGGCATTGATTTATATCAGTGGGGCAAGTTGAAAATTTGTGTGGACCAATATTTGAATCCAGGTCTCCTGCTTACTAGGGGGACGCTCTGACCACTACACTGTCCAAAAACAGTGGTCACCACAACTGAACGGACAGCTCTAGTACATCTCCCAGTGGACCCAAATTGTCAGCTGACACCATACACTACTCATGGCATCTTGCCTATTCCTGTGGGAGTTCAACTTCGTGTGCATCTGAAGTAAAGAGATCATTGGCCATCATCATTTTAATTAGATATAAGCATGAAGTGTATCTGCACTGAAGATATCACTAGCCATCTTTGACTTAATTATATATGAAATATAATTAAGGTGATGGTAACCAGTTAGCCTTCCATGCAGATGCACATTAAGCTCAAACTTTAATGGGAATCAGCAATCTAGACGTGCTAGGGTAGTCTGCGACTGTGGTGACCACTGTGTCCAGATGGTGTAGTGGCTTGCGCATCTGCCTAATAAGCAGGAAACCCTGGTTCAAATTTAAGTCCAGCACAATTTCCAACTTCCTCATTGATATAAATCAATGTCCACTGGCAGCTAATGTCTTTAATTCCTTTGTGTCTTCTTTGGAGAGTTATAAACAGAATCAGTAGCCTGGTTTAGTGCTCACCCAGTTACAAGGGTACATGCCAGCTGGAGCTCACTGGCAGTGCTGCAAAGTAACTCTCTCTCTGCACAGAATGCATCACACAGCTGCCTTCTTACATGCACACCAACATATTGGAGTTTTACATACACTGGTCAAGAGAACTTATGCTAATTTGGATTCTGATAATTTCAACACATATGAGTTTTATGTACACTGGTCAAAAGAGCTTATGATATTTTAGATTCTGACAATTTGACACAGGAACTGGATTATCTTAAGGTTACACTGATCATCAGATTGTTTGTGCTTTTCAGTTGGGACCGCCTTGTGAACCAACAGTGGACACTTGTAAATGAGTTACTTTTTTGCCCTTTGCAGGAAGTATTTCTTTGAAAATTTCAGGATTCCTCAGAAAATGTGATATTAATAGCGTCCTTTTGCCTTTGGCCAAAGATAGTACTCTTGTTGGATCTGTTAAAGATGATTTGGGATTGAGGAATCCTGGGGTGTATAAAATTCCGTGTCACTGCAGAAAGACTTATACTTGGATAGATTATTCATACAGTTGATGACCAGTGTGTAGAACATCAACATCACACATGTTTGCTCCAGTCTGAAAAATCTACGATCACTGAAGGGCATAATAGGTCATTTACAGAAGAACAAATTATTGCTATGACTTCTGGTTACTGGGATTTTGTACTTAAGGAAACCACAAAAATAAGATTATCCAGTGACATTATTAGCAGAGATTAAGATTTTCCTTTATACAAGACGTGGCACCCTATTTTATCAGATATAAAACAACAACAGTCTGGTTTTGGACCAGCTGCATCTTAATTTGCTATTCATTGCTTTTGTTAGTTTCTATCACTGGCAGCACTACAATTCTTTGCTTCGCAGAGGACAGGCCTTTTGTTCTCTACACAAGCAGCAGCAGCCTGTTCCCAGGGTATTAAGGAGGTGCAGTATCTGAGGATGTTATCTCAGTTCTGGCATGATAGTGCATCTGCAATCTTACCTGCAGATGGTGGCCAGTTGGACCATCAAAATATCACCTTGTTAGGACAATTAATTATGGCCACATAGCCATGTAGAACACTAACAATCATTACAGTAGCTAAATCTATGTAATCAATACATCCTAGTTGTGGAAGGTACTATTCAGAACTCATGCTCGGCACTATCTGCATACTGTTAAATACTAGTGAAACAATTATGCTTAATTCCAGTTTACGTGGAATCCACACACAATACTCATCATCATCATCATCATCATTTAAGACTGATTATGCCTTTCAGCGTTCAGTCTGGAGCAAAGTCCCCCTTATAAAATTCCTCCATGATCCCCTATTCAGCGCTAACATTGGTGCCTCTTCTGATGTTAAGCCTATTACTTCAAAATCATTCTTAACTAAATCCAGGTACCTTCTCCTTTGTCTACCCCGACTCCTCCTACCCTCTACTGCTGAACCCATGAGTCTCTTGGATAACCTTGCTTCTCCCATGCGCGTAACATGACCCCACCATCTAAGCCTGTTTGCCCTGACTGCTGCATCTATAGCGTTCATTCCCAGTTTCTCTTTGATTTCCTGATTGTGGACACCCTCCTGCCATTGTTCCCATCTACTAGTACCTGCAATCATCATAGCTACTTTCATATCCGTAACCTCAACCTTATTGATACGGTGACCTGAATCCACCTAGCTTTCGCTCCCATACAACAAAGTTGGTCGAAAGATTGAACGGTGCACAGATAACTTAGTCTTGGTACTGACTTCCTTCTTGCAGAAGAGAGTAGATTGTAGCTGAGCGCTCACTGCATTAGCTTTGCTACACCTCGCTTCCATTTCTTTCAATATGTTGCCATCCAGTGAGAATATGCATCCTAAGTACTTGAAACCGTCCACCTGTTCTAACTTTGTTCCTCCTATTTGGCACTCAATCCGTTTATATCTCTTTCCCACTGACATTACTTTGATTTTGGAGATGCTAATCTTCATACCATAGTCCTTACATTTCTGATCTAGCTCTGAAATATTACTTTGCAAACTTTCAATCAAATCTGCCATCACAACTAAGTCATCCGCATATGTGAGACTGCTTGTTTTGTGTTCACATTTCTTAATCTCACCCAGCCAATCTATTGTTTTCAACATATGATCCATAAATAATATGAACAACAGTGGTTACAGGTTGCAGCCTTGTCTTACCCCTGAAACTACTCTGAACCATGAACTCAATTTACCATCAACTCTAACTGCTGCCTGACTATCTATGTAAAGACCTTTAATTGCTTGCAAAAGTTTGCCCCCTATTCCATAATCTCTTAGAACAGACAATAACTTGCTCCTAGGAACCCGGTCATATGCCTTTTCTAGATCTATAAAGCATAGATACAATTCCCTGTTCCACTCTTAACACTTCTCCATTATTTGCCGTAAGCTAAAGATCTGGTCCTGACAACCTCTAAGAGGCGTAGAGACACACTGATTTTCATCCAATTTGTCCTCAACTAATACTCGCACTTTCCTTTCAACAATACCTGAGAAGATTTTACCCACAACGCTGATTAAAGAGATACCTCTGTAGATGTTACAATCTTTTCTGCTTCCATGTTTAAAGATTGGTGTGATTGCTGCTTTCGTCCAGTCTGATGGAACCTGTCCTGACTGCCATGCCATTTCAATTATCCTGTGTAGCCACTTAAGACCTGACATTCCACTGTATTTGATGAGTTCCGACTTAATTTCATCCACCCTAGCCACTTTATTGCACTGCAATCTATTTACCATTTTCTCCACTTCCTCAAATGTGATCCTATTTCCATCATCATTCCTATCCCATTGTACATCAAAATCTGAAACATTACTGATCGTATTTTCACCTACACTGAGCAACTCTTCAAAATATTCTCTCCATCTGCCCAAGGCAGATCAAGATTACATTCCATGTCTTCCCTTCCCAGCATCTTTGGATCACCAGTGGTGCTGGGGGTTTGTACTGTTGAGTGTAATGGAGACCAAATACTTTGTGATGACAGCTGTGTACTGTCTGGGTTGACACAGCCCTTCAAATTCCTCCAAAAAGGAAGTGTACAGTTAAGGAGCTTTCTCTTTCACATAAATACGAGGATGGTTAGAAAAGTTCTCAGAATGACCACAAGAGGTCAACACTAGTGCGATGAGTTGTTCATGTGATATTCATTGGAGAGAGCTGTAACAGTGATGCAGCTCTGTTGTTGTTCCCTTGTAAATTTTTTTTTTTTTTTTTTTTTTTTGTGGTTTTAGGGCGCACAACTTCAATGGTCATTAGCGCCCTGACTACTCTAAGAATGCACCGCGAGGCACAAGTTGACAACAACAACTAAAAGGGAAAACACGATAAAAGACAGACTGACAGGCATAGGATTAAAAAACAGCATCATCAAATGTCCTTAGCGAGGTTTGTCAAATTGATAAAACGAAGAACACGAGCAGCTGCTCGTGGGTCATCCGCTAAAATGGCATCGAAAGTATTTGGCAGGTTAAGATCGAGGCGCAGTGTGTTAAGATCTGGACAGGACATTAAAATGTGTCTAACCGTCAGCAAGTGCCCACATGGGCAGAACGGCGCCAGCGCAGCCGTCAGCAGATGGCGATGGCTGAACCGGCAGTGTCCAATTCTTAACCGGGCTAAAACGACCTCCTCCCGCCGAGAAGGGCGTGAGGAGGACGTCCAAGCCACGGGAAGAGGTTTTAAGGCCCGAAGCTTGTCGGTAAGTGCAGCCCAATCGGCATGCCACAGCGATAAGATGCGCCGACAAATGACCCTGCTAAAATCGGACGAAGGGACACAACAAGAAGCTGTCCGAGGCTGGAGGACCGCAGCCTTGGCCGCGGCATCTGCAGCTTCGTTCCCACTGATACCGACATGGCCAGGAACCCACATAAAGCTAACCGGAGAACCGACGTCCACCAGCTGCTGAAGAGAGCGTTGGATCCGGTGTACGAAAGGATGAACCGGGTACGGATCACTGAGGCTCTGGACGGCGCTCAGGGAGTCGGAGCAGATGACATAAGCAGAATGTCGGTGGCGGCAGATGTAAAGAACAGCCTAGTAGAGGGCAAAGAGCTCAGCTGTGAAGACCGAATAATGGCCATGGAGCCGGTATTTGAAACTTTGTGCCCCGACAATAAAGGAACACCCGACCCCGTCATTGGTCTTAGAGCCATCTGTATAAATGAAAGTCATGTTGATGAACTTCGAACGAAGTTCCAAAAAACGGGAGTGGTAGACCGAACCGGGGGTGACCTCTTTTGGGAGCGAGCTGAGGTCAAGGTGAACGCGGACCTGAGCCTGGAGCCAAGGTGGCGTGCGGCTCTCGCCCACTCGAAAGGTTGCAGGGAGTGAAAAATTAAGGTGTTGAAGGAGGCGACGAAAGCGAACTCCAGGGGGTAGCAAGGCAGAGACATACAACCCGTATTGACGGTCAAGAGAGTCGTCAAAAAAGGAACGATAAGACGGATGGTCGGGCATTGACAGTAGCCGACAGGCATACCGACAAAGCAGTATATCGCGCCGGTAGGTGAGTGGCAATTCGCCAGCGTCAGCATGAAGACGCTCTACGGGACTAGTATAAAATGCTCCGATCGCAAGTCGTAAACCCCGATGTTGTATGGAGTTGAGGCGGCGTAAGATGGATGGCCGTGCAGAGGAGTATACGAAGCTCCCATAATCCAGCTTGGAGCGGACGATCGACCGATATAGACGAAGTAGGACGGTTCGATCCGCTCCCCACGACATACCACTGAGAACACGGAGGACATTTAAATAACGGGTACAACGGGCGGCCAAATATGACATGTGGAGACCAGCTAAGCTTCCTGTCAAAGGTAAGGCCTAAAAATTTGGTTGTCTCCACGATTGGGAGAGCAACGGGACCGAGTCGTAAGGACAGTGGGAGAAACTCTTTGTAGCGCCAGAAGTTAATACAGACCGTCTTCTCGGCAGAAAAACGGAAGCCATTGGCGACACTCCAGGAGTAAAGACGGTCAAGAGAACGCTGAAGACAGCGCTCCAGGACACATGTACGCTGCGCGCTGCAATAGATGGTAAAATCGTCCACAAAAAGAGAGCCTGATACATCAGCTGGGAGGCAATCCATTATTGGATTGATCGCGATGGCGAAGAGAGCGACACTCAAAACTGAGCCCTGTGGCACCCCATTACCCTGGTGAAAGGTGTCGGACAGGACAGAACCCACACGTACCCTGAACTGTCGATCCATTAAAAAGGAACGAATAAAAAGAGGGAGGCGACCGCGAAGGCCCCATGTATGCATGGTGCGGAGAATGCCCGCCCTCCAACAGGTGTCGTAAGCCTTCTCCAAATCAAAGAACACAGCCATGGTCGGGCGCTTCCGCAAGAAGTTATTCATAATGAAGGTCGACAAGGTAACCAGATGGTCAACAGCAGAGCGCCGCCTACGAAATCCACATTGTACATTGGTAAGTAGGCGTCGAGACTCGAGCAGCCAAACCAATCGAGAGTTAACCATTCGCTCCATCACTTTACAGACACAGCTGGTAAGCGAGATAGGTCGATAACTGGAAGGCAAGTGCTTGTCCTTCCCCGGCTTAGGAATCGGGACAACAATAGACTCGCGCCAGCATGCGGGAACATGTCCCTCAATCCAGATGCGATTGTATGTACGAAGAAGAAAACCTTTACCCGCAGGAGAAAGGTTCTTC
Source organism: Schistocerca cancellata (assembly GCF_023864275.1). Lineage (NCBI taxonomy): Eukaryota > Metazoa > Arthropoda > Insecta > Orthoptera > Acrididae > Schistocerca > Schistocerca cancellata. The sequence continues at coordinate 176,682,367 of NC_064633.1, read as the reverse complement.
AGCATCTGAATATGAATAGAATCAGGCCCTGGAGCGGAGGACCGTGATCGGCCAAGTGCGTGTTCGAGTTCCCGCATGGTGAATGGGGCATTATAACTTTCACAATTCGAGGAGCGGAAGTTAGGTGGCCTAGCCTCCTCTGCCTGTTTGCAGGGGAGGAAGGCAGGGTGGTAATGAGCGGAGCTCAAAACCTCTGCGAAAAAGCGGCCGAAGGCATTGGAGACAGCCTCAGGGGCCACAAGGACGTCATTCGCGACCTTCAAGCCAGAAACTGGTGAGTGCACCTTAGTGCCAGATAGCCGGCGCAGGCTACCCCAGACAACAGAAGAAGGAGTAAAACTGTTGAAGGTGCTTGTGATAGCAGCCCAGCTGGCTTTCTTGCTGTCTTTGATAATACGACGACACTGAGCACGTAATCGTTTATAATTGATACAATTCGCCACTGTAGGGTGGCGTTTAAATGTGCGTAAAGCACGTCGACGAGCACGTAAAGCGTCTCTACATGCTGCGGTCCACCAGGGGACCGGTACGCAACGTGGAGAAGAAGGAGGGTGAGGGATGGAATATTCAGCAGCAGCGAGAATGACTTCCGTGAGGTGTGCGACCTGACGATCGCAGCTTGTGAAGGTTTGATCCTGAAAGGTCGCCATGGCAGAGAAGAGCCCCCAGTCTGCCTTGGAGATGGTCCAATTAGAGAAGCACGGAGAGGGGGTATGCTGCAGGAGATGGATAACACACGGGAAGTGGTCGCTCGAATATGTATCTGAAAGTGCATACCACTCAAACCGGCGTGCAAGTTGGGGAGTACATATAGAGAGGTCTAAATGGGAATAGGTGTGAGATGTGTCCGAAAGAAAAGTAGGGGCGCCAGTATTGAGGCAGACAAGATTGAGCTGGTTGAAAAGGTCTGCTAACAAGGAGCCCCTCGGGCAGGATGCTGGAGAGCCCCAAAGGGGATGGTGGGCATTGAAGTCTCCAGTTAACAAAAATGGTGCAGGTAGCTGAGCAATAAGTTGCATCATGTCTGCCCTGGTAACGGCAGATGACGATGGAGTGTAAACGGTACAAAAGGAAAACGTAAAAGTGGGGAGAGTAATGCGGATGGCAACTGCCTGCAGGCCGGTGTGCAACGTGATGGGATCGTAGTAAATATCATCCCGGACCAGCAACATAACCCCTCCATGAGCTGGGATACCTACCACAGGTGGTAGGTCAAAACGCACAGAGGTGTAGTGTGCCAAGGCAATTTGATCGCATGGGCGTAGCTTCGTTTCCTGGAGGGCTACGACGAGTGGACCGTGCAAGCGGAGCAGCAACTTCAAGTCCTCTCGGTTGGAGCGAATGCTGTGAATATTCCAGTGAATAAGTGCCATCGTAAGAAATGGAAGGTGAGAGAAGGGGTCACCTCGAAGGCCGCTTAGGGCCTGGCTTCGAGCGAGCACTGCCGCCGCTATCAGTAGGTGGACAGTCATCGTCCATTGGGTCTATAGGGGCATCGGCCATCTCGGGAGGATGGCCGGGAGGGGGAGCTTCCTCCGCCGGTGAACGGCCAGATGTACAGCTACCAGCGGTGCGGCCAGGCGAAACGGATGACGGCCTGGGGCAGCAACCGCTGGGTGGCGCAGGAGAAGAAATGCGCCGTGGCGGAGAAGGAGAACTGTGCTTCCTACGTGCCTTTTTGGAAGGATGTTTGGTGGAAGTACCGGTCGAAGGCTGGGAGGTCGAGGTACGGAGGAAGTCTGCACGGGATGGTTCCTTCTTGAAGGCCCGTGCATCTGACTTCGGGGTCTTCGTCTTAGCAGAAGCTGAGGAAGGGGCTGGTGTCTGTGGCGTGATGGGAGGAAGAGGAGACGTCGACCGCGTGATCTTAGCACTGGCCGAACGGACGACCGTGGTGCTGAAGGTCAGATCGCATGTCTGGGTTGCTACCTCCCGGGTAGTCCGAGGAGAGGCGAGGACAGTACTGTATTTCCCCGCTGGGAGCAGCGTGGGCTTCCTACTAGCCAATAGCTTGCGAGCAGCCGAGGTGGACACTTTCTCTTTGACCCGAATTTCTTGGATACAGCGTTCTTCCTTATAGACAGGACAGTTGCGGGAGGATGCGGCATGGTCACCCTGACAGTTCACACAATGAGGAGACGGAGGTGGACAGTCACCCTCATGGGCATCCCTGCCACAAGTGACACATTTAGCCGCATTGGAACAAGACTGTCGAGTGTGATTGAAATGCTGACACTGGTAGCAGCGCGTAGGTGTCGGGACATAGGGGCGAACAGAAATAACCTCGTAGCCCGCCTTGATGCGCGATGGCAGCGTAACACTATCGAAGGTCAAGAAAAGTGTCCGGGTCGGTACAAGGTCATTATTGACCTTTTTCATGACCCTATGGACAGCCGTCACGCCCTGCTCAGCGAGGAAAGATTGAAGCTCCTCGTCAGTCAATCCGTCGAGGGAGCTAGTATAGACTACACCACGAGACGAATTCAAAGTTCGGTGGGCCTCCACCCGGACAGGGAACGTGTACAGGAGGGTGGCCCGAAGCAGTTTTTGTGCCTGAAAGGCACTCTCAGTTTCTAGTAATAAGGTGCCGTTACGCAACCTGGTACAAGATTTGACAGATCTGGCTATGGCATCTACGCCCTTCTGAATAACGAAAGGGTTGACAGAGGAAAAATCCTTTCCGTCCTCAGATCAAGAAACTACGAGGAACTGTGGGGCAGGCGGTAGTACTTTTGTCACTGTTGGCTGGTCACGTTTCCGTTTTTGGGTCGAAGTCGAGAGAGATGGAGTAGAATCCATTGCGGAGGAATCCCCCATGATTGCCAGTGTCTCCGATGGCGCGCTCCTTCCTTGTGGGGACCCTCTCAGAGGGCACTCCCGCCTTAGGTGAATGTTTACACCTCAGGTCACACCTCCCGAGAAACAGACGGAGGGACCAATCGGCATGGTCAGAAGGTATCAGCTCAGGCAATCATCCCTCCCCGGGCCTGGCCTTTACCAGGGGGTACGCGCGTGCCTTACATGTCTACCCAGGGCGGGGACTTACGCATTACCTCGTCACCGGCTAAGCGTGCGAACGCAAGGAGAAGAAGGCAATGAGAAGGCAATGAGAAAAAGGCAATGAGAAGGCAAGGAGAAGTCAAGGGAAAGAGTAAGGAAGACAGTGAGGTGGAGAAGAGCAAAGAAAGGAACCAACAAAAGGAAGGAAGAAACGAGAAGTGAAAAACCAAAAAGACCACGATTATAGGTCGTGGAACCGTCCGTCTCCGGACGCAGGCGCCAACTACCCCCGTGAGGGGGATGGACTCCTTTTAGTCGCCTCTTACGACAGGCAGGAATACCTTGGGCCTATTCTAATCCCCGGACCCGCAGGGGGTCCCTTGTAGTGATTGGCGAAGATGGAAAAAAAAATTGAGATTCAAGCAGTGATTAAGTGCTTCGTAAAGAAAGGTATGAAAGCAACTAGGAAATTTATGCTTATTTCCAGAATACACTGGGGTACTCTGCTCCTTCATATTCAACTGTTGCCAAGTGGACAAATGAATTTAAATTTGGTTGGGAGAACTTAGATGATGATCCATGCAATGATTGGCCAAGATGTGTCACTACTCCAGAAATTATTGCAAAAGTACACAAAACGGTCATGGAGGATCGCCAATTGAATGTGTGTGAAATTGCTCATGATTGCCAGATGTCATCTGAAAAAGGTATATCACATTTTAACTGACGAATTAGAAATGAAAAACTTATCTGCGAGATGGGTGCCATGACTCTTGACACGTGCCCGCACACATGTGCAGTCACCATGGCAAAATTACACAAACTAAGGTATGAATTGTTGCCACCTTATTCACCTGATATGGCTCTGTCAGACTTCCATCTCTTCCCAAAACTGAAAATTTTTCTTCGTGTACAAAGATTCACTTCAAACGAAGAATTGATAGCTGGAGTTGACAACCATTTAGCAGGCCTGGAGGAAACTCATTTTCAAGATGGTATCAAGGCACTGGAACATCTTTGGATCAATTGCATTAACCTACAAGGAGACTACATTGAAAAATAAAAAAGTTTCAGTGAAATAAGTACTTTTTTTCTATTCCGTTCTGAGAACTTTTCAAACCACCCTCGTGTGACCCATAATTTTTAGGTTGGTATCATCAGGTGGTGTTAGTGATAATGGGCAACCATAAAGGCAGATCTTTTGCGTTAAATTATTCACCTACTGGTTGAACGTACAGTTGACTATATTGTGTTACATGCCATTTTGGTGACTGGAATTACTCTAAAAAATCACAAATATTTATTTGACCTGTAGGGAACAGAATAAAACTCACCATATTAAATATCTAAGACTCCTATTTGGGGAGGGGGATAGCTTCACTAGTGGTTAATTCTAACAACACACACATCCAATGAATTCACACCAGGCACTGTATCTCCATCTTCGGAAAAGTACTTTTCACATACACATCTGGTGGACATCCATATACACACATATAGGCAAATAAATAAGTTAAATACAATAGCAGTCTTGCTAGAAATGATAAACATTCCTTAACTCACTCTGAAGAGAGCAAGTAAAAATCAGCACATGAAACCTCTGTCATATCTGGGGAAGAAGCTACAACAGTTCTCAAATATAGTGAGCACACACACCACCTATATGTGCACCATGAAAACTGTCCCCCCCTTGTAAAGGCACTATTTGTTACAGAGTTATATTTAACCTTACTCAGTCTATCCCTCTCTTCTCCTCAGGGAATGAACTGTTAGTTCTGGAAGTGAGGATAGTACATGTATTTCTGTATGTGTCTAGGCAGATCATGCATTCTTTGCCTCATGATAGCAGTTGGAACTACAAATAGTGATACTGCACTGTATGCCAATTCAGTGAACAACTCCCACTGTTGGCAACCCTTCATGTCATATTGTGACAATGTATGTGAGGTCCATGCCTGAAATGACTGTTTGAAGTTATGTTAGCACACTCAACAGAGTACACAGGCTGTGCATTCCCATCTGTAACTGAAGACACTGATTGTGCAGGTTTACTTACCATTGCATAGGTGGTTGTATGAATCAATTTCTTGTAGTAAAAAAGAAAAAACTGAAAAGAATACCTGTATGAGTCATCATGAGGGTGGACAAAAATAATTTTGGGCCCACACACATCTAGAGTGTGAACATATTTAACCCTGCAGCAGGCGTGCTTAAGATTGTTGCGTCAGCGGGCGCGTGTGGCACTCAGTGCCGCCCACATTTAAATACATAAAAAAGCAGTTTTTTTAATATTTTGGTGGAATTAATTATTTATTGTTTATAACATCATTCTGAACAGCAACTTTTAATATGATCTGTATACATATATTCAAGGTGCACGGGAAAATTAAAATTGTTACAGAATATCTGACATACATTTCCAGGATATTTCCTAAGCGCTACTTTAATAACAAATTCTAAATAAATTATAATCACAGATATGATTCGATTGTTTACCATCGTTAAAGCAAGTTTTACATACACGTGTAATATGAATAAAAACATTGTAGTAATAATAAAGAATAAGGCAGTCAACAAATACATATCAAGAATCACACTCTTTCTTCCACCGGAGAAGCTCTGCAATTATTACATTTGACAACATTGTGGCAGTGTTGCTTGCAAACGAATCTTTTGCAGCTATTGCAAGTGACAGTAGTTTTAATTTTTTTACCACCACTAAGATGGCACCTCCCACACCTTCTTAGAGTCTCATCATGATTGGCAGGAATTGGATGATGAGGTGACAAATCGTTGAATGTCACGTGGTAGAGTAGAGACCTGAGCCCTTTCTTTCAAATGGCAGTCCATCAGAGCCAAGGCCAGGTTTGTTAGGTAGGTTCTTCTTCTGAAGCTTTTCTCTGGATTGTCTGCAAAAAACAAGACCTGGGAATTTATCCCAGCAAAATCCATATAACGAAAAAACAATGCTAAGGGCCATCTTCTTGTGGTCCTTTGTGTAGAGTAGGATGTACACATATGATACACAGTATCGACTCCATCTTTTGTTCCATTGGAGTCCAAATTGACAAGAGACTTGCCTGTAGCGGTGTCAATTTCAGCAGTTTCATGTATTGATGACAGGAAAAGCACAGCCTTGTTCCTTTGTGTTTGGCACAAAACAAGACAGAAGTCATCTTGAAATCCGAAAGGACAATTTTCAATTTCTCGCTATCTGTTGGGCAAAAATTCCAGAGGAATTTCCTTCTTGTTCTTTTTCAATGTTCCAATGAATGTTAGCCCATTTTCTAAAAGATGCTGGGCTACAGGGTAACTACTGTAGTACTTGACCATAGTTACATTCCTGTGAGTTCCCTTGATTGGCTCAGCCAATCTCTTCACAATATCCATTGGCTGGTTAGATGCAACATATGGTCCAGGATTCTGTCTGCCGCAGTATACTTCAAAATTAAAAGTATAAAATGTCTTGCTATTGCAGAATGCATACAATTTCAATCCATATGTAGCGGGCTTATTGGGCATATACTGAACAAAACCACAACGTCTGCGAAATGGGACAAGCATTTCGTCTATGTTTGTGAACTCCCCTGGACTGTAGTTATTTCTACAGTTGTTCAGAAATGCTGAGTGGAGACTGCGGATGGCAGCAAGTTTATCAGTGGCTAGTTGTTCTTTTCTTGTAGAAGCATCGTCAAACCTGAGTGACCGGAGCAAGAACAGAAAGCGCTTGTAGCTAAATGCTGCCCCTAGAATAATAATTCCTGTTCCATTTGATGCCCACAGTTCTAATACACTTGTGCGCCTTCCTTTTTGTACAGCTATGAGAAACAGCATTCCTAAAAGAGCCGTTATTTCAGAAGCAGAAGTAGTTGTTATATATGTACTTGTTTGTGTTTACAACGACATAATCAATTATCTCAGGATCAAACAATTTGAGACTACTTTCAAATTCAGTTTTAGCTTCTCTACCATTGCGTTTCGGGCCAGGTAGGACTTTAATTATATTCCTACATTTTGGTTTCCCTGGTAGTGCTAACGGATTATTTATCCATACAGTTTCTTGGTCCTTACCAATATAAAAATGGCAGTCATCATGTGGCATTCCTACCACTTCATTCCCTTCAACGCATGACTACTCAGATTCACTGGAATGATCTGCAGTTTCAATTATTTCTACTTCCTCATCGCTGTCAGAGAAGTCTGCGTAATCTTCTTCATCAGATGATTGCAGAAGAAGACGCTCAATTTCTTCTGGTGTTAGTCCTTTCCTTTGTGTGGACCTGGGAGACAATAAAATAATTCTAATACCAAAGCAATGTTAATTACTGAATCACCATTCACCTACATAGTTGTAAAACAAAGCTTCTAATCATCAAAACATTTGACAGTGGTACAGCTACATGTACTTACATTACCGGGCGAGTGCGGTACGCAGTGCCGTCTCGGTGCAGTCGTCCACTTCACAGGTGAGTCACGGCTGTTATGGTGGGTATAATGACAGCACAGTAATGCAGTTTGGCGCGTGATTAAACAATCGAACCATATCTAGCACCACTGTTGTGCGCTCGGCGCGCTGACGTAATTATTGAACGAAAACAAAATTGGCAGCACTGTATGCCGCCACGCACCTGCCGCAGGGTTAAGTATATTTTAAATACAATCACAATTCTGCTACCAACAAAAACAAAAACAAATCTGTTGAGAAAAAAATAAAATTCAACTTCGAATCCCTCGGGTTAGTGGTATAACTTCACCACTCCAGAATCCTAACAGCTGGGCTTGTTCCACCTAAATACACAGTATGAACAATATCTCTTTGTTTTGAAAACTATTACACATTATACATACACTCCTGGAAATTGAAATAAGAACACCGTGAATTCATTGTACCAGGAAGGGGAAACTTTATTGACACATTCCTGGGGTCAGATACATCACATGATCACACTGACAGAACCACAGGCACATAGACACAGGCAACAGAGCATGCACAATGTCGGCACTAGTACAGTGTATATCCACCTTTCGCAGCAATGCAGGCTGCTATTCTCCCATGGAGACGATCGTAGAGATGCTGGATGTAGTCTTGTGGAACGGCTTGCCATGCCATTTCCACCTGGCGCCTCAGTTGGACCAGCGTTCGTGCTGGACGTGCAGACCGCGTGAGACGACGCTTCATCCAGTCCCAAACATGCTCAATGGGGGACAGATCCGGAGATCTTGCTGGCCAGGGTAGTTGACTTACACCTTCTAGAGCACGTTGGGTGGCACGGGATACATGCGGACGTGCATTGTCCTGTTGGAACAGCAAGTTCCCTTGCCGGTCTAGGAATGGTAGAACGATGGGTTCGATGACGGTTTGGATGTACCGTGCACTATTCAGTGTCCCCTCGACGATCACCAGTGGTGTACGGCGAGTGTAGGAGATCGCTCCCCACACCATGATGCCGGGTGTTGGCCCTGTGTGCCTCGGTCGTATGCAGTCCTGATTGTGGCGCTCACCTGCACGGCGCCAAACACGCATACGACCATCATTGGCACCAAGGCAGAAGCGACTCTCATCGCTGAAGACGACACGTCTCCATTCGTCCCTCCATTCACGCCTGTCGCGACACCACTGGAGGCGGGCTGCACGATGTTGGGGCGTGAGCGGAAGACGACCTAACGGTGTGCGGGACCGTAGCCCAGCTTCATGGAGACGGTTGCGAATGGTCCTCGCCGATACCCCAGGAGCAACAGTGTCCTTAATTTGCTGGGAAGTGGCGGTGTGGTCCCCTACGGCACTGCGTAGGATCCTACGGTCTTGGCATGCATCCGTGCGTCGCTGCGGTCCGGTCCCAGGTCGACGGGCACGTGCACCTTCCGCCGACCACTGGCGACAACATCGATGTACTGTGGAGACCTCACGCCCCACACGTTGAGCAATTCGGCGGTACTTCCACCCGGCCTCCCGCATGCCCACTATACGCCCTCGCTCAAAGTCCGTCCACTGCACATACGGTTCACGTCCACGCTGTCACGGCATGCTACCAGTGTTAAAGACTGTGATGGAGCTCCGTATGCCACGGCAAACTGGCTGACACTGACGGCGGCGGTGCTCAAATGCTGCGCAGCTAGCGCCATTCGACGGCCAACACCGCGGTTCCTGGTGTGTCCGCTGTGCCGTGCGTGTGATCATTGCTTGTACAGCCCTCTCACAGTGTCCGGAGCAAGTATGGTGGGTCTGACACACCGGTGTCAATGTGTTCTTTTTTCCATTTCCAGGAGTGTATATACACGTACAAATGCTTGTAAAAATTGCAATTTCACTAAAAGCTTTTCATTTGGTTGGCCTGAAGAGAATGGAATAAAACATACACCTGAATTCCCTTAGCCCCTAGATTGAGGAAAAAGCTGCACTAGTTCCAGATCCCAACAGTCATGTATATCTGAACTATATAGACAAATTAACAATATGCTCTCCTTGGGCAAGTTACTGTTTGTTTCACATATCCACTACAGAAGCTTATACACATGCAGACTAGTAAATACATTGCCGGAAAAAAAAATTAGTACAGTCTTTTAGAGGTTTCCATTTCACTCAAGATTTATTGTTGCAACAGTGCATATGGAATACATGGAATGATTGGATTTACAAATCAACAGCACAAGTGGTTCTTAGGCACCAACACCCTTATTAGTAAATGGTGTAGCCCAAATTGGAGGCAATGCAAGTGCTGACTCTGGCATCCAGTTGATCATACACATGGCAAATACTGTCTTGGGATATGTTATTCCATGGCTGTTTGACCTGTTTACATAATTCTGTAATAGTTGTTGACTGACAAGTTGCACAAATCATTTCTTGTCATATCATATTGCACACATGCTCAATTGGAGACAAGTCTGGAGGTTGTGTTGGACAGAGAAGTTTCTGCACGTCTTGCAGAGCATGTTGAATTTCACAGGCAGTGTGTGGAAAACATTATCCTGTTGGAACAGTACATCAGCTTCCTGTTGCAAGAATGGCAAAAGAATGGCTCTAACAACATTCTGCATATACGAAGTGCTGATTATCATCCAATCCAGAAGAATTCTATCACATCACACACCAGACCATAAGGCCTGAGGGGGCCAGTGTGTCATGCACAAATGAACTCTGAGACAGTGCTCATCAGGTCTACACAGTACATGCAGACAGCCATCACTTGCATTCAGGCAGTATCTGCTTTCATCGGTGAAGAGCATGGCATGCCATTCCATCTTCCAAGTGATCCTCTGATGACACCAGTCGAGCCATGCACATCAATGCTGTGGCATGAGTGGAAGACAGGTTAGAGGTGTGCGTGCCTGAAGCCCCATTGTTACTAATCAGTTTTCAGCAGTGCGTATTGACATGTCTAGGCTCACAAGTGCTGTTATATGTGCTATAGCAGCTATATGATCTGCTACTGCTGTCCTTACAATACACCGATCCGGGTGGGCATCTGTGTTGCGTGGACTCTAGAACCTCATGATCACATGATGACTGATACCAGTATCATTGTAAAACTGACACAGAATATCCAACCTGTGTGGTAGTTCTCTTAAAGGCCCATCCTGGCACCCGGAAAGCCATAATTTGACCCTTTTCAAACTCATTCAGTTGGCTATAGGGAGCCTGAGTGCTTCTCTATGGCATGGTTGCCTGCTAGCTTCACACATTTGTGCTACACTGAACCTTCTGGCTGTCAACATTTCCTATTAAACGGTAAACACAAATTGTGCTCTGGTGCCTATGCCACTATGCTATCTGTTGGCAGACAATGTTGAAACCATTGTCAGTACATAGACTATCCTCCAGATGGCATATACTGTCATTGGATCAAAATCAACATTGTCATTCCAGTTGTGTTAATTTTTTCTGGCAGTGTATATTAATCACAATATAATTTTTGTTAAAAACAGTGAACATACACTGACACTCACTGTGGAGAACAGAACAGAACTTGCCATCAGAAATCTCACAGACCACTTGATGGATGAAGAAGCGGCCCTACAACAGATTCACATCACAGGCAATACCTTGTGCTTGGAAAAAAATTCTATTCATTACACACATTAGGCAAACAGACTAACAAATATATTATTTGCAACTGAATATTCATAAAAACCAGTTAACAACTTTAACCTGATCTGTAGAGAATAGAAGAATCTCACGACCTGAAACCTATCAGTCTAATGAGCTAGAGAAGAAGTTACACCAGATTTGAATTTTAATACATAGATATTTCCCACTTAAATACCCACCAGAAGCAGTATCTCCTATTTGTGAGAAGTATTACTCGTTACGCATGTCCAGTAAGCACACATGTACAGATACCATAATAATAAATATACAAATTGCAGAACAGTGATTTGCGTTGTTTGTAGAGAACAGAAATCACCTGAAATTTCTTAGATTCTTCACATCAGATTCCTAAAACAACTTTCATACTCCCTGAACACACATTGTAGAGACTATCCCCCCTTTTGGGAAAATGTACTCTTGGTTACACACTTCTGGTACACATCCATATACAGAGAAAGAATTGTGAATATACTAAATACAATCACAGATGGACCAAAAGAGACAAACATTCATGTTCTCAGTTTGTAAAGAACAGAATGGAATGGAATTGATTACCTGAAAATTTTAAGATCTATTAGAGTGCCGAGGTTGCTTCACCAATTCTGAATCCTAATAACCACTTCCAACTCACCTAAACACTCAACATGCACAATATCTTATTCCTGGTAAAAGTGATAGTTGTTGCATACATTCATGGATGATGACTTCTGGTTTGTGTAGGAAGTACAGATGAAATGCAGACAGATTCCTCTTTCATATTTTGATTGGTTGGACATAAAACATTTTTGGTTATATGGGATACTATGGGCAACTGATTGCTTCCTGATTCCTTTCAGTGTTATCTGTATATTGCTTGATTTTCTTTGCGCATAGCAAAATCACACTGTGTACATCTACTGGCTTCAGAATATATTAGACACAACTGCAAGTATATTATGCTTTGTGACCAAGATGCTGCTGTGTTTGATTACATTGTTTATTACGATAGCCCTATTTTGGCATGATTGCCATCTTTAGGTTATATCATATTGTCTTGATATCCATATGACATCAATGTCTCAGTTGGTCCATTGATGCTGTTGGAGCTATAGTAGGTGTTAAACTTTTTCTATAGCAGTTATTTGTGAATTTGTCAAATTATGAAAGTTTATGTCATAGTGATGTTACTTGACAGCTGCATTGACAGTTGAATCAGCAGTGTGAATATAGCTGCCAAGCAATGTTGTGACGAAGCAAGCTGGGATCTCTTTACTTCCTTTCTTGTTTTGCCATCTGCCTCCTTAAATTCATTTTATTTCCATTTTTGCCTAATTACCATTAACATTAGAACAATGGCTGTTTAATTTTTTTAAAAAAATAGTGTCACATGGACTGTATTATTCTGCAAGATTGTGAACTGTGTAGTTTTTACTGCTCATTGCTGTTTGACATCAAACTATGGTAGCAGTATGCTGATGTTTGCCTGCAAGCTATTAATGAGGCTTATCAACATTTACCTATAGTGAACTGGTCATATGACTGTGTAATATTGGGGGATTGTGAACAGTGAACGTAAAGAACTGTGAAATGTTATTGTGCAACTGTCAGCTACATCGTTTACGGGAGTCAGTATGAAATCCCCCCTCCCCTATTTTGCAGTCAGTATAACAATGCAGTATGTTGACACCAAAGACTATCATCGAAGAAATAAAGCAGGTGAATGTTACAACATCATTATGAAATAAACTTTCGTAACGCAACAGCTTCACAAATAACTGCTCTAGCAACTAGTATAGCTCCACCAACATCAAAGGTGCAAACTTCCACAATAATGTGACAGCAACTGAGACATTGATATCATAAGGATAACAGGACCATTTGATATGACCTGAAGTGGCAATTGTGCCGAAATACGCCTATTGCAATAAACAATGTAATCAAACACAGCAGCATCTTGGTTTCATAATGTAATAAATAATGTCCTTCAATGAGACTCAGCCGCTGTTTTCTTCATATTGAAACAAAACAGTAACACCTCCTGCAAATGACAAGAATTAGGCTCGTATACTGACATTTTCAATCAAGAACAACTTTATGATGCAGACACAAGTCGACTAATGTTTGAATGAGGTTATGTTGACCAAGGACCAAGCTAACTGCCTGATGTCTGCGATCTGTTTCTTTTGACTGCTACTTACCCTTGTTGCCACCTATCAGCAAACAGAGGAAGCAAAGTTGTACACCTTATAAATTTCTAGTGTAGTTGGTCCTATGTTTTTCTTATGATGGCTGATGGAGTTACAGGGGTCGTTGTATTGGGATTGGTCAAAATTTAGTCTTACATTTTTAATAAACATATATATGCAAATGGGACTCCATGATACATTTCTGAACAGGTTTTGAGGAGAGGATGTGGATTACCCAATAAAAGAATAGGGTACCACATAAAAAAAGATGTGCTGTTGTACATGTCTTCATCACTTTTTCTTGGTAAAAGTTCTGTTAATTACTCATATGTAGTGGACAAACACATGCTCTTACAGATTATTAAATATATTAAATGAAATCTGCAGTTTGCTAAGTATCACAGGCACTGGACAGTCAGACTCAGATACCTCAATCATTGGCTTCTGTTTTATGTAGTTGGCCTGCTCCTCTGTCTGTGTTGTCTGCTATTCTACTATTCTACTACCCCCCCCCCCCCCCCCCCCCCCCGTCCCCCTCTGGTCCACTCCCACCCCAATGGCCTCCATGGTTTATCTGCCACCCTTTTCTACACTGGATGATTCCATTGAGGAATGTGACACATATGAGAAATTTCTGTGACAACAATGTCAAGCTTTTGGGATTATTGATGCTATTTTATGTCATGCCTTGTTCCTTTCAAGGATATCATCAAGAATGTATTGAGTCCCATGTCAGCTTGCCCCTTTGCAGAATCCATGTTCTTTAACATTTGACCAAATGGGTGAACTTCTTTGTAAATACTACTGTAGCACACCCATGTTCTTGCATCCTGGGTTGAGTATTACCACTAGAGGAAGCAACCACATCATGAGCACGAGTGACTGAACTCCATGGGCTACATTGTTGCCATCATTTTGTGTCTGGTGCACATAAAGAGCCTTATGATGATCAGATGGTGAGAGATGCTATCATTTTTTCAACTCCGGATCATGAAGTGTGACAGCATGCCTTCTAGTGGTTTTTTTTTTTTTTTGTGGTTTTAGGGCGCACAACTTCAATGGTCATTAGCGCCCTGACTACTCTAAGAATGCACCGCGAGGCACAAGTTGACAACAACAACTAAAAGGGAAAACACGATAAAAGACAGACTGACAGGCATAGGATTAAAAAACAACATCAAATGTCCTTAGCGAGGTTTGTCAAATTGATAAAACGAAGAACACGAGCAGCTGCTCGTGGGTCATCCGCTAAAATGGCATCGAAAGTATTTGGCAGGTTAAGATCGAGGCGCAGTGTGTTAAGATCTGGACAGGACATTAAAATGTGTCTAACCGTCAGCAAGTGCCCACATGGGCAGAACGGCGCCGGCGCAGCCGTCAGCAGATGGCGATGGCTGAACCGGCAGTGTCCAATTCTTAACCGGGCTAAAACGACCTCCTCCCGCCGAGAAGGGCGTGAGGAGGACGCCCAAGCCACGGGAAGAGGTTTTAAGGCCCGAAGCTTGTTGTCAGTAAGTGCAGCCCAATCGGCATGCCACAGCGATAAGATGCGCCGACAAATGACCCTGCTAAAATCGGACGAAGGGACACAACAAGAAGCTGTCCAAAGCTGGAGGACCGCAGCCTTGGCCACGGCATCTGCAGCTTCGTTCCCAGGGATACCGACATGGCCAGGAACCCACATAAAGCTAACCGGAGAACCGACGTCCACCAGCTGCTGAAGAGAGCGTTGGATCCGGTGTACGAAAGGGTGAACCGGGTACGAATCACTGAGGCTCTGGATGGCGCTCGGGGAATCTGAGCAGATGACATAAGCAGAATGTCGGTGGCGGCAGATGTAAAGAACAGCCTGGTAGAGGGCAAAGAGCTCACCTATGAAGACCGAACAATGGCCATGAAGCCGGTATTTGAAACTTTGTGCCCCGACAATAAAGGAACACCCGACCCCGTCATTGGTCTTAGAGCCATCTGTATAAATGAAAGTCATGTCGATGAACTTCGAACGAAGTTCCAAAAAACGGGAGTGGTAGACCGAACCGGGGGTGACCTCTTTTGGGAGCGAGCTGAGGTCAAGGTGAACGCGGACCTGAGCCTGGAGCCAAGGTGGCGTGCGGCTCTCGCCCACTCGAAAGGTTGCAGGGAGTGAAAAATTTAGGTGTTGAAGGAGGCGACGAAAGCGAACTCCAGGGGGTAGCAGGGCAGAGACATACAACCCGTATTGACGGTCAAGAGAGTCTTCAAAAAAGGAATGATAAGACGGATGGTCGGGCATTGACAGTAGCCGACAGGCATACCGACAAAGCAGTATATCGCGCCGGTAGGTGAGTGGCAATTCGCCAGCGTCGGCATGAAGACTCTCTACGGGACTAGTATAAAATGCTCTGATCGCAAGTCGTATACCCCGATGTTGTATGGAGTTGAGGCGGCGTATGATGGATGGCCGTGCAGAGGAGTATACAAAGCTCCCATAATCCAGCTTGGAGCGGACGATCGACCGATATAGACGAAGTAGGACGGTTCGATCCGCTCCCCACGACATACCACTGAGAACACGGAGGACATTTAAAGAACGGGTACAACGGGCGGCCAAATATGACACATGTGGAGACCAGCTAAGTTTCCTGTCAAAGGTTAGGCCTAAAAATTTGGTTGTCTCCACGATTGGGAGAGCAACGGTACCGAGTCGTAAGGACGGTGGGAGAAACTCTTTGTAGCGCCAGAAGTTAATACAGACCGTCTTCTCGGCAGAAAAACGGAAGCTATTGGCGACACTCCAGGAGTAAAGACGGTCAAGAGAACGCTGAAGACAGCGCTCCAGGACACGTGTACACTGCGCGCTGCAATAGATGGTAAAATCGTCCACGAAAAGGGAGCCTGATACATCAGCTGGGAGGCAATCCATTATTGGATTGATCGCGATGGCGAAGAGAGCGATGCTCAAAACTGAGCCCTGTGGCACCCCATTCTCCTGGCGAAAGGTGTCGGACAGGACAGAACCCACACGTACCCTGAACTGTCGATCCATTAAAAAGGAACGAATAAAAAGAGGGAGGCGACCGCGAAGGCCCCATGTATGCATGGTGCGGAGAATGCCCGCCCTCCAACAGGTGTCGTAAGCCTTCTCCAAATCAAAGAACACAGCCGTGGTCGGGCGCTTCCGCAAGAAGTTATTCATAATGAAGGTCGACAAGGTAACCAGATGGTCAACAGCAGAGCGCCGCCTACGAAATCCACATTGTACATTGGTAAGTAGGCGTCGAGACTCGAGCAGCCAAACCAATCGAGAGTTAACCATTCGCTCCATCACTTTACAGACACAGCTGGTAAGTGAGATAGGTCGATAACTGGAAGGCAAGTGCTTGTCCTTCCCCGGCTTAGGAATCGGGACAACAATAGACTCGCGCCAGCATGCGGGAACATGTCCCTCAATCCAGATGCGATTGTATGTACGAAGAAGAAAACCTTTACCCGCAGGAGAAAGGTTCTTCAGCATCTGAATATGAATAGAATCAGGCCCTGGAGCGGAGGACCGTGATCGGCCAAGTGCGTGTTCGAGTTCCCGCATGGTGAATGGGGCATTATAACTTTCACAATTCGAGGAGCGGAAGTTAGGTGGCCTAGCCTCCTCTGCCTGTTTGCAGGGGAGGAAGGCAGGGTGGTAATGAGCGGAGCTCAAAACCTCTGCGAAAAAGCGGCCGAAGGCATTGGAGACAGCCTCAGGGGCCACAAGGACGTCATTCGCGACCTTCAAGCCAGAAACTGGTGAGTGCACCTTAGTGCCAGATAGCCGGCGCAGGCTACCCCAGACAACAGAAGAAGGAGTAAAACTGTTGAAGGTGCTTGTGATAGCAGCCCAGCTGGCTTTCTTGCTGTCTTTGATAATACGACGACACTGAGCACGTAATCGTTTATAATTGATACAATTCGCCACTGTAGGGTGGCGTTTAAATGTGCGTAAAGCACGTCGACGAGCACGTAAAGCGTCTCTACATGCTGCGGTCCACCAGGGGACCGGTACGCGACGTGGAGAAGAAGGAGGGTGAGGGATGGAATATTCAGCAGCAGCGAGAATGACTTCTGTGAGGTGTGCGACCTGACGATCGCAGCTTGTGAAGGTTTGATCCTGAAAGGTCGCCATGGCAGAGAAGAGCCCCCAGTCTGCCTTGGAGATGGTCCAATTAGAGAAGCACGGAGAGGGGGTATGCTGCAGGAGATGGATAACACACGGGAAGTGGTCGCTCGAATATGTATCTGAAAGTGCATACCACTCAAACCGGCGTGCAAGTTGGGGAGTACATATAGAGAGGTCTAAATGGGAATAGGTGTGAGATGTGTCTGAAAGAAAAGTAGGGGCGCCAGTATTGAGGCAGACAAGATTGAGCTGGTTGAAAAGGTCTGCTAACAAGGAGCCCCTCGGGCAGGATGCTGGAGAGCCCCAAAGGGGATGGTGGGCATTGAAGTCTCCAGTTAACAAAAATGGTGCAGGTAGCTGAGCAATAAGTTGCATCATGTCTGCCCTGGTAACGGCAGATGACGATGGAGTGTAAACGGTACAAAAGGAAAACGTAAAAGTGGGGAGAGTAATGCGGATGGCAACTGCCTGCAGGCCAGTGTGCAACGTGATGGGATCGTAGTAAATATCATCCCGGACCAGCAACATAACCCCTCCATGAGCTGGGATACCTACCACAGGGGGTAGGTCAAAACGCACAGAGGTGTAGTGTGCCAAGGCAATTTGATCGCATGGGCGTAGCTTCGTTTCCTGGAGGGCTACGACGAGCGGACGGTGCAAGTGGAGCAGCAACTTCAAGTCCTCTCGGTTGGAGCGAATGCTGCGAATATTCCAGTGAATAAGTGCCATCGTAAGAAATGGAAGGTGAGAGAAGGGGTCACCTCGAAGGCCGCTTAGGGCCTGGCTTCGAGCGAGCACTGCCGCCGCTATCAGTAGGTGGACAGTCATCGTCCATTGGGTCTATAGGGTCATCGGCCATCTCGGGAGGATGGCCGGGAGGGGGAGCTTCCCCCGCCGGTGAACGGCCAGATGTACGGCTACCAGCGGTGCGGCCAGGCGAAACGGATGACGGCCTGGGGCGGCAACCGCTGGGTGGCGCAGGAGAAGAAATGCGCCGTGGCGGAGAAGGAGAACTGTGCTTCCTATGCGCCTTTTTGGAAGGACGTTTGGTGGAAGTACCGGTCGAAGGCTGGGAGGTCGAGGTACGGAGGAAGTCTGCACGGGATGGTTCCTTCTTGAAGGCCCGTGCATCTGACTTCGGGGTCTTCGTCTTAGCAGAAGCTGAGGAAGGGGCTGGTGTCTGTGGCGTGATGGGAGGAAGAGGAGACGTCGACCGCGCGATCTTAGCACTGGCCGAACGGACGACCGTGGTGCTGAAGGTCAGATCGCATGTCTGGGTTGCTACCTCCCGGGTAGTCCGAGGAGAGGCGAGGACAGTACTGTATTTCCCCGCTGGGAGCAGCGTAGGCTTCCTACTAGCCAATAGCTTGCGAGCAGCCGAGGTGGACACTTTCTCTTTGACCCGAATTTCTTGGATACAGCGTTCTTCCTTATAGACAGGAAAGTCGCGGGAGGATGCGGCATGGTCACCCTGACAGTTCACACAACGAGGAGACGGAGGTGGACAGTCACCCTCATGTGCATCCCTGACACAAGTGACACATTTAGTCGCATTGGAACAAGACTGTCGAGTGTGATTGAAACGCTGACACTGGTAGCAGCGCGTAGGTGTCGGGACATAGGGGCGAACAGAAATAACCTCGTAGCCCGCCTTGATGCGCGATGGCAGCTTAACACTATCGAAGGTCAAGAAAAGTGTCCGGGTCGGTACAAGGTCATTGTTGACCTTTTTCATGACCCTATGGACAGCCGTCACGCCCTGCTCAGCGAGGAAAGATTGAAGCTCCTCGTCAGTCAATCCGTCGAGGGAGCTAGTATAGACTACACCACGAGACGAATTCAAAGTTCGGTGGGCCTCCACCCGGACATGGAACGTGTACAGGAGGGTGGCCCGAAGCAGTTTTTGTGCCTGAAAGGCACTGTCAGTTTCTAGTAATAAGGTGCCGTTACGCAACCTGGTACAAGATTTGACAGATCCGGCTATGGCATCTACGCCCTTCTGAATAACGAAAGGGTTGACAGAGGAAAAATCCTTTCCGTCCTCAGATCGAGAAACTACGAGGAACTGTGGGGCAGGCGGTAGTACTTTTGTCACTGTTGGCTGGTCACGTTTCCGTTTTTGGGTCGAAGTCGAGAGAGATGGAGTAGAATCCATTGCGGAGGAATCCCCCATGATTGCCAGCGTCTCCGATGGCGCGCTCCTTCCTCTCAGAGGGCACTCCCGCCTTAGGTGAATGTTTACACCTCAGGTCACACCTCCCGAGAAACAGAGAGAGGGACCAATCGGCATGGTCAGAAGGTATCAGCTCAGGCAATCACTCCTCCCCGGGTCTGGCCTTTACCATGGGGTACGTGCGTGCCTTACATGTCCACCCAGGGCGGGGACTTACGCATTACCCCGTCACCGGCTACGCGTGCGAACGCGGGGGTCGGCCTTCAGGCACGCACAGGGAGGAAGGAAGAAGAGGAAAAAGAAGAGAGAGAGGGAGAAAGAGGACAGACTGTCTCAAACGCCGAGGCGGAGACCAGAGAAGGCAAGGAGAAGAAGGCAATGAGAAAGCAAGGAGAAAAAGGCAATGAGAAAGCAAGGAGAAGGAGGCAATGAGAAAGCAAGGAGAAGGAGGCAATGAGAAGGCAAGGAGAAGGAGGCAATGAGAAGGCAAGGAGAAGAAGGCAAGGAGAAGAAGGCAATGAGAAGGCAAGGAGAAGAAGGCAATGAGAAGGCAAGGAGAAGAAGGCAATGAGAAGGCAAGGAGAAGTCAAGGGAAAGAGTAAGGAAGACAGTGAGGTGGAGAAGAGCAAAGAAAGGAACCAACAAAAGGAAGGAAGAGACGAGAAGTGAAAAACCAAAAAGACCACGATTATAGGTCGTGGAACCGTCCGTCTCTGGACGCAGGAGCTAACTACCCCCGTGAGGGGGATGGACTCCTTTTAGTCGCCTCTTACGACAGGCAGGAATACTCGGGCCTATTCTAATCCCCGGACCCGCAGGGGGAACAGAAAATGTCCACACCCAAAGCTCTTCAGACTGTATGCTCCTGCTGTAGCATGCCACCTTAGCCAGAGACTAGCCAATGAGGAGGACAGCATGGATGTCTCAAAGAATTTGTGAGCTCCCTAAGAGAGGAGGAATGCAGTGACATGTGCATGTACTTTCAAAAGGCCATGCATGCAACAGTACTGTGTCATCTGTGCAGAGGGTGCCTCAGACTTGCATGTGTGTGTGTGTGTGTGTGTGTGTGTGTGTGTGTGTGTGTGTGTGTGTGTGTGTGTGTGTGTGTGTGTGTGTGTGTGTGTGTGTGTGTGTGTGTGTGTGTGAGAGAGAGAGAGAGAGAGAGAGAGAGAGAGAGAGAGAGAGAGAGAGAGAGATCACCGTCAGAGCCTGCCATGGTCCCCAGTCTATTTAAGGCTAGCCAAGCTACACTTCACATCAGTTCTCTATGTGTATAGCTACAGCTCTTTGTGTACATAATTGGTTCCTACTGAATCTTACTAAAATACTGTGGTCAAGTTGTTAATGATACCATGGAATAAATTTGTATTCAGTCTACTGGTCGTCTTGTATGTGTACCTAATTACAGCACTATGAAATATAGTTAAAAAAGATATTCATTTACTCCATCTCTAGAAAACAGAATGAAGCTCACTGCTTGAAATCTCACAACTTTAGGCTGTTCAAGTACTTTCATCTGTTCTGAATCATAACACAACCCACTGAAATACAGACTATCAAAGATACTCCTATTTGAGAAAAGTTAATATCTTTACACACATATGGAGAACATTCATACCACATGCTGACTAATGTATAGAGTGAGGCACAAAATTCGCTACACACTTATTTAACTTATGTAACTTCATTAATTTTTAATGATTTGAACATGATACAGGCCTATCAACAAACTGCAGTAGACATCACTTCTCTTATATTCAAACTGTCGCCTTTCTTTGATAATGCACCAATCAGATTTGCCTGGAACACTTGACAAACATGCATATATAACTGAATGTTGTCATCCAGATTGTGGAAGGTATCCTTAATGTAACCAGTCAGCTCTTCAAGAGCTGGTGGTTTACTTACATAGACTTCATCTGTAACCATACCCCAAAGGACGGAAACAGGTGATATGGCGGATTGTGGTGTGAAATCAATTGCAGCACAAAAACTTTATAAAGGTGTGTCCTACATGCTAATGCATAATTCACAGGATCTTCATCATGCTGGAAGAGGAGTTGATCATAGTTGTCCATATGCATGATGATTCCCAGTGTAGCATCTTTAAGTACAGCCAAGTACTTGTCTTCAGTGAGATATCTGTCAGTAAATTACAGACCAATTACAACACATACCAATATTGTAGCCCACACATTTATATTGAGTTGATTTAGCAGTTCCTTCAAAACAACATGGTGTTTTTCCATATACCAGTAAGTACAGTCAGGTTGGTTTAAATTTCCTAACAACTTGCATTTGGCATCATCAGATCACAAAAGTTAAGAAAAAAATTCTGGTCAACTTGATACTGATTGAGCATTGTTTCACAAAATTATAGCTGCCTGTCTGGGTTGTCTTCCAGCAACCCACATATTATCAGATGTGCATTGTACAGTTTGAAGTTCTGCTGATACAATATCCTGTGAATTGGCCAATGTTATATTTCTGGGAACTCTGCCCTTAATAGGGACTGTGTGGAATTATTGTAAGTAATCATAACAACCAAACATACATTGAGTTCATTATCATCAGTTTGTGCTATCCTAATGGCCCATTGCAAGTTGCATCCAAAACAGAACCTTGTGTCTCAAGCTTGTGAATTAAATTGTAAACAGCGTGACAGGTTCATGGATTTGACTTGAAATGTTCTCATGATTCCCTCACCAAAGCACTGATCCCACTTTGGTAAGCTGTCTTCACAGCAAAAATACTTTATTCTTCTGTCAATATTGTGTGAAAACTGTTATATGTATTACCAAGTCTATGTGGTTATGATCATAGTTTATTTGTTAACAACAGTTCTGTCACTTCTGTTTCCTACCAACCAAATCAACATATATAGTACCAACCTAGATACCATGTATACATGCCTAACTGATATGTGACTTTTGAAATTTGACAAAAATCTACAAACATTCATTCACTCAGGTTTAGAGAACAGAGTGAAATAAACCTTAAACATTTCAGCCAGAACACTATTGAAATATCTCCACCAATTCTTAATCCTAACAACCACACACACCCCACCTACATACATGACCTAAATGAGCACTAAGATCATGGGGAAAAATTCTATTTACTACTTTCTTCTGGTGTACATTCATTTACAGGGTGTTTCAAAAAGATTTCATCAATTTAACAAGACTATACCTTCAATATGAACAAAACAGAAACCTGGAATAGATGTTAGCTTACTCACAGGGCAACAAAGTTTTTATTTTGAATAGTACCATCCAATTTTACGAGTGCATTTGTTTTATATGCATGCATATACAAACCTCCACAACATGCATGACAAGAATCCAAATGATATACTCATCCCATACTTTTGCAAGCATGTATGGATTTACTGCTGTTGCTATGCAACATCGAGTCCACCTAAAGATGTAGGAAGGGGAAGCGTAAAAAAAACAACCCCTACATGAACTGGTGACTCACTGCAGATTCCAAGGTAACTTTTAATCTAGAGCAGTTTAAGTTTAAATAAACACCAAGTTTCTGTCTATAATTATGTAGAAGAAATGGTCTTTTGAAATCTGATGATTTCTTTTGAAACACTCTGTGAAGTACAGACTAGTAAGTGTATTAAATGTGTATTACTGTGCTGTTAAAAGAAATACACTATCATTTACTTGGTCTGTAAAGTACACAGTAAAATTAACCATCATAAACATCTATGACACTTGGCATTCATTCATTCATACACTATTGTCATAAATCTCATTATGGAGCAGAACGTTTAGGAATGTGGAACAAATCAACTTACACGTTAACAGGCAAATTATTTTTGAAAAATATACTAACAACAAATTCTGACTATTGTTATTATACCTACACTTATAATTACAGGAATTTCTTCTAAGTTACTTAACGGATATTTACATATGAGTATATTAGAAGAAAAACAGCTACTCTGAAAGAAGCTGCTCCTCCTCCTCCTTGTTTACTAATCAGCTGGTATGTTGATCTAATACGCCATGGAAAGCATTTATGTAATTTTACACAGACTACTATCAATTGTCTATGTGTTATTCAACCTACCAGTAACATAGCTACCATCGTGTCTCTGAATTACTTTGATGTCTTCCTTTACTCTGGTGCAGATCTCAAATATTCAAGCAGAACTCAAGAAAAGGTCTCACTAGCATCTTTTGCAGATGATCTGCACATTCCCAAAATTCTCTCAACATGCTGAAGTCAACCATTCACCTTCCCTACCACAATCCTCACATGCTTGTCAGATTTCACATTGCTTTGCACTGTGACGCCCTGATAGTTACATGGTTTGACTGTGTCAAACAATACACTGATAAAGTCATATTCGAGCATTACAGATATGTTTTTCCTGATCCTCTACACTAAATTACATTCTCTGACATTTCAAATAGCTGCCATACATCACACCAACTAGAAATTTTGTCTAAGCCATATTGTATCCTAAAGTCACTCAACAATGACACCCTCCTATACACCACAGTATCATCAGCGTTATACTTCTATAAATGAGTGTTACTACTACATATTTCATTGTATCAAGAAATACATCTTGACCCATTGAATGGTTATTTTGGGAACTCAAGCACAACCAAGTCAGCGCAATATTTTAGTGTTTTGGTTGAAATACCACGATAACCAGAAGTGTTACTGCTTTTTAAAGACCTAATGATTTTTGTGACCCCTCCAACAGATAATTTGGCAAAATTTATTTCTAGTGGTGGAGTACATACCCAGTGATTTGATTTTAATATCATCTGCTTCAGTGGTACTGTCATCAATGAGTGAATGTCATTTGCTGTGAATTATACATAAAATATGTGAAAGGTAAACACTTACGTATAGAGGATTGGTATGTTGCACACGGAAACACATAGTAGAAAAGATTTAACACTAACTTTCAAGCTCTTGCTCTTTTTCTGGTAAGAGTACATGCATTCACACACACAGCCACACAGACACCCTAACGTACACTCTCACAGTAGCAGTTCTGCTGCTACCATCAGTGAGAACATTTGAGTGTCTGTGTGGTTGTGTATGTGAATGTTTGTACTCTTACTGGAAAAAGAGCAAGAGCTGAAAGCTGGTGTTAACTGTTTTCTATTACGTGTTTTTGTGTGCATTGCACCAATCCTTTATAGGTAACAAGTAGCAGTGTGTGGCACAGCCCAGGATGTTTAATATCTGCCACACAAATTGATTGGTCCGGTGCCTTGTTGATACTCATAGTGAATATAAGCTTCCTGGGAAACTGCAATCACTAAATGTCGCCTCTATTTTTTCAGCTCAGTATTGACTGTTTCATATAAGGCTGTGTTTGAGGATGGCGTGAAATGTTTGAACAGTTACATCACTGTTTGAGATATCTTGGGTTGTGTTCAATATTTTTATTGGCCTGCAATCTGGTTGCTTTTGTTGGTACTATATCTACAGCCTGCCTTGGTGTTTTTGTGACATTGTGGATTTAAGGATAAAAATAACTTTGAAACACAGATTAAAATATCTTCTAGGGTATATATTATATGTAACAACTCCAAGTACTCAGTAAATAAGAGTTTGCAATCATGTTTCTGTCAGATTATCTAGCTCTTGTCCTGTGATCTAGTGATGTCTCATGGTTTTAGATCCAAGACAGATATTGCTGGTGTAATTTATTCACGCATTAGGAATTACAGTCAGTTCACCATGATATATTTAGTTTGTTAGGCATTTAATTTTCCATTAATTTTCTTCATTGTTTCATCTGAATATAGAAATCTGTTGAAGTAAATTGGTCAAGTATTTTTCGAGTTGTTTGGTAATTCCCGGGATTGGAATGACTCCTTACCCTCTCCCTTAAAACCCACATCCTTTCGTCTTTCCCTCTCCTTCCCTCTTTCCTGACGAAGCAACCATTTGTTGCGAAAGCTAGAATTTTGTGTGTATGTTTGTGTGTCTATCGACCTGCCAGCGCTTTTGTTTGGTAAGTCTCATCATCTTTCGTTTTAGATATATTTTTCCCACGTGGAATGTTTCCCTCTATTTTATATATATATATAAATAATAGAAGGAAACATTCCACGTGGGAAAAATATATCTAAAAAGAAAGATGATGAGACTTACCAAACAAAAGTGCTGGCAGGTCGATAGACACACAAACAAACACAAACATACACACAAAATTCAAGCTTTCGCAACCAACGGTTGCCTCATCAGGAAAGAGGGAAGGAGAGGGAAAGACGAAAGGATTTGGGTTTTAAGGGAGAGGGTAAGGAGTCATTCCGATCCCGGGAGTGGAAAGACTTGCCTTAGGGGGAAAAAAGGACAGGTATACGTTCACACACGGTGTGAACTAAGAGATTCATCCCTATGAAATCCCCAAACCACCTTCCCTACCCTCTGGCTCCTACCCTCGTAACCGCCCCCGGTGTAAAACCTGTCCCATGCACCCTCCCACCACCACTTACTCCAGTCCTGTAACCCAGAAGATGTACACGATCAAAGGCAGAGCCACGTGTGAAAGCACCCAAACTGTCCATTCGCATGAATGGACACAGGCAGACAGTGTTTGTTGGTAATGAGGATCACCCTGTGGCTAAACATGCCTTGGTGCACGGCCAGCACATCTTGGCACAGTGCTACACCGTCCGGATTATCTGGATACTTCCCACTAACACCAACCCGTCAGAACTCCGGAGATGGGAACTTGCCCTTCAGCATATCCTCTTCTCGCTATTCGCCAGGCCTCAATCTCCGTTCATTTCTAATTTCAATTTGCCGCCGCTCATACCTCACCTGTCTTTCAACAACATCTTTGCCTCTGTACTTCCGCGTCGACTGACATCACTGCCCAAACTCTTTGCCTTTACAAATGTCTGCTTGTGCCTGTATATGTGTGGATGGATATGTGTGTGTGTGCGCGAGTGTATACCTGTCCTTTTTTCCCCCTAAGGTAAGTCTTTCCGCTCCCGGGATTGGAATGACTCCTTACCCTCTCCCTTAAAACCCAAATCCTTTTGTCTTTCCCTCTCCTTCCCTCTTTCGTGATGAGGCAACCGTTGGTTGCGAAAGCTAGAATTTTGTGTGTATGTTTGTGTTTGTTTGTGTGTCTATTGACCTGCCAGTTGTTTGTGTGTCTATCGACATGCCAGCGCTTTTGTTTGGTAAGTCTCATCATCTTTCTTTTTAGATATATTTTTCCCACGTGGAATGTTTCCCTCTATTATTTTTATATGTATATATATATAATAGAGGGAAACATTCCACGTGGGAAAAATATATCTAAAAAGAAAGATGATGAGACTTACCCAACAAAAGCGCTGGCAGGTCGATAGACACACAAACATACACACAAAATTCTAGCTTTCGCAACCAACGGTTGCCTCGTCAGGAAAGAGGGAAGGAGAGGGAAAGACAAAAGGATTTGTGTTTTAAGGGAGAGGGTAAGGAGTCATTCCAGTCCCGGGAGCGGAAAGACTTACCTTAGGGGGAAAAAAGGACAGGTATACACTCGCACACACACACACACACACACACACACACACACACACACACACACACACACACACACACATGACCATCTGCATATACACAGACACAAGCAGACATTTGTAAAGGCAAAGAGTTTGGGCAGAGATGTCAGTCGGGGCGGAAGTACAGAGGCAAAGATGATGTTGAAAGACAGGTGAGGTATGAGCGGCGGCAAATTGAAATTAGAAATTAGCGGAGATTGAGGCCTGGCGGATAGTGAGAAGAGAGGATATGCTGAAGGGCAAGTTCCTATCTCCGGAGTTCTGACAGATTGGTGTTAGTGGGAAGTATCCAGATAACCTGGACGGTGTAACACTGTGCCAAGATGTGCTGGCCGTGCACCAAGGCATGTTTAGCCACAGGGTGATCCTCATTACCAACAAACACTGTCTGCCTGTGTCCATTCATGCGAATGGACAGTTTGTTGCTGGTCATTCCCACATAGAAAGCTTCACAGTGTAGGCAGGTCAGTTGGTAAATCACGTGGGTGCTTTCACGCGTGGCTCTGCCTTTGATCGTGTACACCTTCCGGGTTACAGGACTGGAATAGGTGGTGGTGGGAGGGTGCATGGGACAGGTTTTACACTGGGGTCGGTTACAGGGGTAGGAGCCAGTGGGTAGGGAAGGTGGTTTGGGGATTTCATAGGGATGAACTAAGAGGTTACGAAGGTTAGGTGAACGGCGGAAAGACACTCTTGGTGGAGTGGGGAGGATTTCATGAAGGATGGATCTCATTTCAGGGCAGGATTTGAGGAAGTCTTATCCCTGCTGGAGAGCCACATTCAGAATCTGATTCAGTCTCGGAAAGTATCCTGTCCCAAGTGGGGCACTTTTGGGGTTCTTCTGTGGAAGGTTCCAGGTTTGAGAAGATGAGGAAGTGACTCTGGTTATTTGCTTCTGTACCAGGTCGGGAGGGTAGTTACGGGATGCAAAAGCTGTTTTCAGGTTGTTGGTGTAATGGTTCAAGGATTCCGGGCTGGAGCAGATTCATTTGCCACGAAGACCTAGGCTGTAGGGAAGGGACCGTTTGATGTGGAATGGGTGGCAGCTGTCATAATGGAGGTACTGTTGCTTGTTGGTGGGTTTGATGTGGACGGACGTGTGAAGCTGGCCATTGGACAGGTGGAGGTCAACGTCAAGGGAAGTGGCATGGGATTTAGAGTAGGACCAGGTGAATCTGATGGAACCAAAGGAGTTGAGGTTGGAGAGGAAATTCTGTAGTTCTTCTTCACTGTGAGTCCAGATCATGAAAATGTCATCAATAAATCTGTACCAAACTTTGGTTTGGCAGGCCTGGGTAACCAAGAAGGCTTCCTCTAAGCGACCCATGAATAGGTTGGCGTACGAGGGGGCCATCCTGGTACCCATTGCTGTTCCCTTTAATTGTTAGTATGTCTGGCCTTCAAAAGTGAAGAAGTTGTGGGTCAGGATGAAGCTGGCTAAGGTAATGAGGAAAGAGGTTTTAGGTAGGGCGGCAGGTGATCGGCGTGAAAGGAAGTGCTCCATCACAGCGAGGCCCTGGACATGCAGAATATTTGTGTATAAGTGTAATTTCTTGGCACAGTGTTACACCGTCCAGGTTATCTGGATACTTCCCACTAACACCAACCTGTCAGAACTCCGGAGATGGGAACTTGCCCTTCAGAATATCCTCTCTTCTCGCTATCCGCCAGGCCTCAATCTCTGCTAATTTCTAATTTCAATTTGCCGCCGCTCATACCTCACCTGTCTTTCAACATCATCTTTGCCTCTGTACTTCCACCCCGACTGACATCTCTGCCCAAACTCTTTGCCTTTACAAATGTCTGCTTGTGTGTGTATATGCGGATGGATATGTGTGTGTGTGTGTGTGTGTGCGCGCGAGTGTATACCCGTCCTTTTTTCCCCCTAAGGTAAGTCTTTCCGCTCCCGGGACTGGAATGACTCCTTACCCTCTCCCTTAAAACCCAAATCCTTTTGTCTTTCCCTCTCCTTCCCTCTTTCCTGACGAGGCAACCGTTGGTTGTGGAAGCTAGAATTTTGTGTGTATGTTTGTGTGTCTATCGACCTGCCAGCACTTTTGTTGGGTAAGTCTCATCATCTTTCTTTTAAAAAATATGTAGTCTATCAACACCAAAATTATCACTGGGGGATCACATAGAAATTGAAGGAAATTGGCCGAGAACTTAGAGATTTTTAGTAATAGCCTTTCCCTCTTATACACAGGGGTAACAAAAATCATGGGATACTGATATGCACATATACAGATGACAGTAATATCACATACACAATGTATAAAAGGGCAGTGCATTGGCAGAGTTGTCATATGTACTCAGACGATTCGTGTGAAAACGTTTCTGATGTTGTTTAGACCGCATGATGGGAATTAACAAACTTTGAATGTGGAATGGTAGTTTGAGCTAGATGCACAGGACACAGGAAATTCAATATTCCAAGATCTACAGTGTCAGGAGTGAGCCAAGAATACGAAATTTCAGGCATTACCTCTCACCACAGACAATGCAGTGACCAACAGACTTCAATTAATGACTGAGAATGACATTTGCATAGAGTTGTCAGTGCTGACAGACAAGCATCATTGTGTGAAATAGCTGCAGAAATCAATGTGGGATATGTAACAAATATATCTGTTAACACAGTGCTGCAAAATTTGGCATTAATAGGCTACAGCAGCAGATGACGGATGCAAGTGCCTTTGCCAATACCATAACATTGCCTGCAGCACCTCTCCTGAACTTGTGACAATATCAGTTGGATTCTACATGACTAGAAAACAGTGGCATGGTCAGATGAGTTCAAATTTCTCTTGGTAAGAACTGACAATAGAGTTCGAGTGTGGGCAGATGCCATGAAGCCATGGACCAGGTTGTCAGCAAGGCACTGTGCAAGCTGGTGGTGATTCCATATTGCTGTGGGCTGTGTTTACATGGAATGGACTAAGTCCTCTGGTGCCACTGAAATGATCAGACTGGAAATGATTATGATTGGGTACTTGGAGACCATTTGCAGCCATTCATGGACTTCATGTTGCCAAACAATGATGTAATTTTATGGATGACAATGTACTGTGTCACTGAGCCACAATTGGTTCTGACTAGTTTGAAGAACATTCTGGACAGTTTGGGTGAATGATTTGGCAGCCCATCAAACATTCATGGGATGTAATTGAAAGGTCAGTTCTTGTTCAAAATCTCGCACCAGCAACACTTTCACAGTGTGGTTGGCTATAGAAGCAATATGGCTCAATATTTCTGCAGAGGACTTCCGATGACTTACTGAGTATGTGCCATGTCGTGTTGCTGGACAAAAGGAGATTTGACGCAATGTTAGGAAGTATCTCATGACTCCTGTCACTTCAGTGCATATTACGCACATATATGTTTAAGGCAGACTGTGATCTTCCTCTTGTCTTGAAGGTATAGTGTGCAATATATAATCAAGATCAGAATAAAACTGTAGATTTGTATTAAGTACAAACAAATACTCTTTATATGTATAGATTGGTTATCTTTTCCTTATTTTATTATTTTTCCAGCCACGAACTTTCATTATTGTTTTATGAATTATGGTTATCCAAAATGTCCTTGCACTGATCTTGGAATTTTAGTGTTTGTAATGGTTTTTGCCTATCTGATGACCCAGTAAAGAATTTTGCAATATTGCTTGCAGTGTTCCTTTAATTTTTAGTAAAGCTAGCACTCTGCATCACTCCCTCACCCCAGCACAAGATGATATGATTTCTGTTGGCTTCTGCTGCTCCTGAACCACTGTGAAGAAAAACTGGATTCACAATGTAAGAATATTTTAACAGAGAATTAATTTGTCATCTGGTGTGTGTCATTAGTAGACTACTTCCCATTGTTCATCATGTAAATTGGTTCTGAACAATTTGAGTCACTATTTATGATCATGTGAAACTGTAGGTTTCCCATTATAGTTAAATAAACCACTTATTATGGGACTCACATCTACTACATGAAAGATTGTTGTACTTAGAAATAGGTTATCAGTTACTCATCCTTTATGTTCTATTTTTATGGGGAATATTATTGTGAAGATCAACAACTTTAAGTGCTCCCAATTGGAATTCTATGTAATGAAATCTGTATTGGAATTCGCACTTACAGTTGGTCCCCACAATTTCTAGGTCTTAGTATCCTCTCTAAATGCTAAGTGAAGCTTAAGACATTTGCTGTGTCAATCCAGTAGCCTGTCAGAACTGCTGTCTTGTGTTTTCCAAGTCCAGTACTGAAGTAAAGCACTCAAAGATCTGTACTTATTTCTTTCTATGCCTGTTACTTTATTCTTCTTTTTCTGTATATAACCACAATTCCAGTGATGTCAAAAAGCTGTTCTGTTATGCAGAGCACATTTGTAGAAACTCCTGTAGATTTTTAGATACTCTACAGTGATATGAAAAACTTGTGATATAATTCTCTTGAATTCTCCACTATTTTCATAAATCAAACATTGATTGCAAGAATTTGAGCTACATCTAGTGGATTACTTCATGCAGTAGCCTAGAAATCCTGCCAGACTTATGCTCATCATGGAATTCTGGTACAAAGCCAGATAGTTCTGAAAATGACATATGAGCAAGGAACCAGAACCTTTCATTTCTTTATAGAATGGCAGAATGCTCAATGGAAAATATTTTTGGCCTCAGTGCATATAGAGCATTTGCGTTTTCAATCTAAAGCCTGATCAAAGCAGTTCATAATGCCATCCTGTGTGTAGAAGTGGATTTTCTGTGTCTGCAACATACTCTCTTGCATTCTCCAGTCTGGGAAAGGTTTCTAATCATTTTGTCTATAGTGCAACAAAAGAGTCAGCAGTCCTGCAGCTTTTCAAACCCTCCCCGATACTTTTAACCTCACAGTATGCCAGTATGAACTCGATCACTTAGAGGAGATAAGAGGACTACCCCAGATACCTTATAACAGATGAGCATCACTTTTAATCATTGCCCACAAATCAGGTGATGCCGTACACTTATGTGGGGACTTCAGAAATTCAGAAAATGCTCAGTCAATTGTGGACTCATATCCTGCTCCACATCCAAATGAATAATTTTCAAAATTAGCAGGGAGTCCAAGAATGATCATTTCGTAGCTTATTTTTACTTTTCTTTGTTTCAGATATCTAATTGCATTCTGGTGTTAAAACACACTTTGTGGCCTCTATAGTTATAACAGGTTACCTTTCATTGTTGCTAGAGCACCAGTGATCTTTTAGAAATTTCTAGAATAAAGTATTACCAACATCCCACAATGTTTCAATTATCTGGATGATGTAGTAGTGACAAAAAGAATGTGGGATGAGCCTATATAAAATCTCCAGAAAGTATTTCCAGTCCTTTTGAAATCCTAGGTTAAAGTGTAACTTGTCAAAATGCTCCTGCTTTCACCCTTCTGTAAAATACATATATTCTTGGCTGGGAAGATCTTAAACCAATATCAGATACGGTGCCAGCCATTTTTCATATTCCAGTACCAAAGCACATTAAGTATCTGCAGGTTTCAATGGCCAAGATTTTGTATTATGCCCTATTTATTGTCTATATTACAACAATAGCTCATCTGTTGAATAATCTGTGAAGAAAATAGATCCCTCTTCAGTTATCTGCAGATTGTGATCAATTATCTCTTAAGATGAGGGAATCCTTCCAAACTGCTCCATGCCTAACCTAATATCAGCCTTGTTTACCAGTTGTTCCAGCCACAGACATGTCACAATAATGAAATTGGGGCTGTTGTGTTGCATAAGTGCCTGAATGTTTTGATGACCTGTCACATTCTCCTGTAAGACACTGACCGCAGCACAGGAAAATTATTCACTGATAGAGAAGGAGGCACTGGAAAATGTATTTGATATCCTGAAGTTCTGCATTTTCCTGTGTGGAACAAATTTCATCCAGTCACAGAGAATAAGTAGTTGTTGTCCACACTGGCCCTAAGTCAATGTTGCTTGAACAGATATCTCAGAGATTAAGTTTCTGGGTCCTTTTGCTACCAAATTATCAGCATTCCATTCATTATCATACTTCAGCTCAGTACACAAATTTTCGTGTGGAGCCAAGATTCCCTCTAATGTCAGATGAAGTTGATAAACAAGAAACATCCTGATTCATAATTAGAAAAATTGGTGGAAGAGTTTCCTACCACTTCCAGAGGCGGTTTTCGCAACCAGATGATAACATGTTCTTTCTTTGGCAACTTCTGTGAACCTTCCCCCCCCCCCCCCCTCCATTCCTTTTCCATTTCACCCCCTTTATGCCATGCCCTTCATCTTATCAGAGGTTGTCAATTGTTGAATGAAGATGTGCATTAATGTCAAGTACTGTTTCCAGAGATTCTGTGCTCCCATATATTGCAACTCCCGCATTAGTCCCAGTGGGGAATTTCCAGATTGAAGAATCTTGCCTGACAGTATGTGCATTGTGCATATTTAATGAGGATATTGCATGAATGGCTCAGAAATATCAGGCTTGTCAGATGCAGCAAGCACCACCACCCGAAATCTACCAGCTGTGGACTAAGCAGCCACTGGACTGGTTGCATGTGCATTTTGCAGGGCTATTACATGAGGCCATTGGTTGATTTTGATGGATGCACATTTTCATTTCCAATATATACAAAAAACAGAACAGACTATGATGGAAAGTACCTCTAAAAAACTCACAACTATTTTTTCTACTGAAGGTGACCCATACACTCTAGTCAAAGACAATTGCCTGGAGATTCTGCAGATTTTTAGTGATTTTACATCCAAGATAGAATTAAGCATGTTATCACACCTCCATTTCGTCCTTTGTTTAATGCCATGGCAGAATGTTTCATGAAAATGTTTGAGATTCAGGTGGAAAAAAAATCTTGGCATGCACTCCTATTAATTCTGCACTGCTCCCCCTTTTACCACTGCACAGGGCAACACCATTCCAAGATAAAGAGCTGACGGAACTTTTGGGTGGGAACCATTGTTGTTCCTTGCTAGATTTGTTGCAGATGCCATCATTGCAAGAAGAAGAAAAGGTCACACCTTTTATGATGGCTATTGCTGTGTGCGCATATGCATTCACAATAGACCTGGCTGTATGTATGGCTCCATCTCTGCCCATCAAGGCTGCCAGCTGATCCTTGTGGTCTCACCTAGAGGTACCCTAGGCTGTCATCAAAACCAGCTCTGCTTGCACCTCTGGGGCAAGCTCCACCTCTGGATCTGCCACACCAGCAAGGAGAGCTCTCATCATGCACTCCAAGGACTGACAAAAGCAGATGTTCTCTGGTTCCAAAATGACATCACAGGTGGTGGATACCAGGCATTCCCAATTCTCCAGTTGTTGTCCATCAGCCTTATGGATCTGGACCTGGATAACACATAAGAGGTCCTCCAATCTGAGCCAGATCTAATGTAAGAGCACCAGCCCACTCAGGAACCAGCAGCAAGTCTGACCCAACATCGTCTCTTGCATCTCTGATGCCAGACATGGGATGGGCTCCTCTACCACCACCAGCATCAACAGTCACACCTCCATGTTCACAGCAGATGGTGCCCACTTCATTCACGCCCACACTGACCTGTATAGTTCTGGCTCTATGGGCTGACACAGGAAGTGATAGATTTTGTAACCACACCGGATGTATCAGCAGATCAATCAATATAATTAAATGCATTTCTGGTGATGTTGCTAGGCTTGGCATAGAGTGATACGTCCATTGGTGCCCGGTTACACGGGTAAACAACTGAGGCAGATTTAAGGACTTCCATGAACTCTCCCAGCCTTAATTGTCTTAGCTTGGTGGTGTGTTGTATCTGCTCTATGGTGGACTTATTTACGACAACCTCGTGATGCTTGGCTATTGTCTGGATACTAACTTGGGCTCCATTATTTCCACCTGCTGACATTTGGGATACATGTGCACATGTCTATTTTCCTAATGCTTTGCATGTTGTGCCTACCTTTAGTACACCTAAAGCATGTGTGTGCATTGAGAGTCATTCATGAAGAGCTTTCCCAGTCCGACGAAGTTACAGTGATCTTCAGGACTAATATTTGAGTTATTCATTGAAGTGCCAGAGTACTTTAATTGCCAATAGGTATCCGTCTCTAAGAGCCTCTATTTCTGTTTGGTTCAAAGAGAGTTACTATCTGTTGTTTTGTGTGATTTACTTGTACTAGTGTGTGTTCAATAAAACCTGTGTTGTTGAAGGAGCCGGGACATAAAAGGAAGTATCTCTCGTTCACCTTAAGCTAAATTTTCACATAGTAAAAGTTGGTTCACCAACATGACTGATACTTTCAGCTACAAAATAAAATTTCTTGAAATTATCCATCTCATTTCGTATAAATCTTTTTACTTGTGGTTAATTTATCAGCTTTTTTCATAAAATGAAAGTTTTCTCATTTGTTATCCCTTTCAGAAATTATTCCCAACATTGCTACCAATTATTACAAGTCTCAACCACCTCTTATTCATAGTGTGGGGTATAGCCCCCATGAACTAACCCCACAAAGCCCCACTCATAATAGTTCCTTCGAGCCCTCTTTTACATCTAACTAGGTTTTCTCAGTGAGTAAATGTATGATTTGTGTGATACATAAGCAATATATAATGACGATGATAATAATAATAATAATATTTAAAGTATGTGTAGTAATAAATTTGTGGAATTAAAGAAATGTCAGTCTTATTAACATTAAACAATTTCCTCATTCTGTTGTTGTTGAATGTGAGTTTTCATATCTATCAGAAAATTATAACAGAATAAAAGAAATGAATGTGGAGAAGAAGTTGACTGGTCAGAGGAAGAGTGAGAACTAGTAGGGCAAGCTTAGGAATGGAGATGGATAAAAGAAGACAAAAATAGAAAACGATGAGAAAAGCACATAGTGTGAAGCTACACAGATGATCTCCTCTTGAATGCAGAGTGTTTTTGGTAAGATACAGGTTACAGGGTAATTTGTTCCATAGATACATCACTGAAATGGAGAACGAGATGGAGAAAGATTTAGTGTTGTGCAAAGATACAGCCAAGATGCATATGAGAGCATGGTTCAACTTAATTTACAACACTTTCTTTCCAAATGCATTGTGAAGCAACTGACGTATAACAGTAGACCTATGAGGTCACAATACTTCAGTATATGCAATTAGTTATAATTATAAGAACATGTTTTAATTAGTGTTAATTAATTAAACTACTGATGAAGTACAAAATATTTTGCCTTTGCAAACTCTGAGTACAGATTTATAGTCTATGAATCAAATGTAGTGTCAAACAATGGAAAATCCAGGATGTAACTAATGACAGTATTATGAAAAGGATAGATGGCACTCAACATATAGTGGAAGTGTTGAGTTGCAGTCAGGCACAACAAAAAACTGCTTTCGGCCCAAAAGCCTTCTTTCTGAATGAGACAATACACACATTCAAGAAAATACAGCTCACATGCACATGATCATTTCATCTGGCTGCTATTGCCAGACTGTGTGTAACTGCACAGATAGGAGAAGCAATCTGGGTGTTGGAAGTAAGGAAGAGGCTGGGAGGAATACCAGGATAAGGGTGGGGGACAGTAAAGTGCTGCGTGTGAGAGCATGTAGGGACAAGGTGGAGAGAGGGTTTGGCAGCTAGTTGCAGTCAGGAGGTTAGATAGTGGGCAGGGATGATGGCGAGGGGGGGGGGGGGCAGAAAAGGAGAGATGTAAAGAGGCTGTGGGTGCATTTTTGAAATAGAAGGCTGTGTATTGCTGGAGTGGGAAAGGGGGAAGAGGGTAGGTGGGTAAAGGCATTGAATAATGAAGACTGAGTCCAGGAGAGTTATGGGAATGTAGGATACATTGCAGGTACAGTTCCTACCTGAGCAGTTAAGAAAAGCTACTGTTAGTAGGAAGGATACAGATGGTACAGGCTGTGAAGTTGTCATGGAAATGAGGAGTGTTGTATTGGGCTCCTTTGTCAGCAATTGAGCAGTCCAGCTGTTTCTTGGACATGGTTTGTTTTGGACATTAATGTGGACAGATACGTTGTTGGTTGTCATGCCCACGGAGAACGTGGCACAGCGGTTGCAGCTTAGCTGGTAGATCACATGACTGGTTTCACATGTAGTCCTGCCTTTTATGTGACAGGTGATGCTTGTGACAGGAATGGAGTAGGTGGTGGAGGGAAGAAGTATGGGACAGGTCTTGCATTTACACCTATTACAAGGATATGAGCCATGAGGTAAGGGACTGAGAGCAGGAGTTGTGTAGGGAAAGACAAGGATATTGTGTAGGTTCAATGGGCAGCAGAATATCATTGTGGGATGAGTGGCAAGGACAGTGGGTAGGCCATTCCTCATTTCAGAGCATGTTGAGAGATAATTGAAACACTGGTGGGGAATGTGATTCAGTTGGGTGGTACTGAATCACAATGAGGATGCTCCTCTGTGGCCAGAGAGTGGAAATAGGGGAGATGGTGGATGACTGGAGAGATAAGGCACAAGAGATCAGTTTCTGCACAGGCTGGGGGGTAATTACAGTCTGTGAAGGCCTCAGTGTAACCACTGGTATATTTCAAGAAGGACTCCTCATCAATACAGATGTAGCAACCAGGAGTAGCTAGGCTGTATGGAAGGAACTTCATTGTATGGAATGGATGGCAGCTGTTTAAGTGGAGGTATGGCTGGTGGTTGGTAGATGTAATATGGATGCAGGAACTTATGCCATCATCTTTGAGGTGGAGATCAACATTGAGGAAGGTGGCTTGTTGAGTTGGGGTGGAACTGTGGAGCGAATGGGGGAGAATGTGTTGAGGTTCTGGAGAGATGTGGATAGGGTGCCCTCACCCTCAGTTCACATCATGAATTTGTCACCAATGAGACTGAACAAGGTGAGGGGTATGGGGTTCTGGGTGGTTAGGAAGAAATCCTCTAGATGGCCCATGAATAGGTTGGTACAGGATGGTGGAATGCTGGTGTCCATCACTGTGCCCCATATTTGGTTGTAAGTAATGCGTTTAATGGAGAAGTAATTGTTGTTGATGGTATAGTTGGTCCTAGTGACCAGGAAGGGGATTGTAGGTTTGGAATTTGTTGGGCATTGGGAAAGGTAGTGTTCAGTAGCATTAAGGGCATGGGTATTAGGGATCGCAGTATAATTGGAGATGGCATCAGTTGTGTCAAGCGGGCACCTTGTGGTAACGGAAAAAGAACTGTGGAGAGTCAGTGGACGAAATGGTGGGTACCTTTTATAAATGAGGGTAGATTGCAGGTGGTGGCTAGAGGTGTTGGTTGACAAAAGCAGCGATTCTCTCAGTGGGGGCACAGAAACCAACCACCATGGGATGTCCTGTGTGGTTGGGTTTATAGACTTTATGAAGCATGTAGAATATAGGAGGACGGGGAATTGTAAAAATGAGGAGAGATATAGACTTCAGGAATAGGTTGTAGAAGGGGCCTAAGGATTTGAGGAGAATCTGGAGATCTCGCTAGATTTATGGAATGGAGTCACTTGGCAGGGTTCGTAGGTTGATGAATCTGACACCTGTGATGAATCTGACACCTGTGATGAATCTGACACCTGGAAAAGTCTGCCAGTAATCTTTGTGTTTTAAAACAATAGTGGTGGAGCCTTTGTTGGCAGGTAGGATTATAAGGTAGGGATTGGTTTTTTGGTGGTGGATTGTGGTTCTTTCTGCAGATGTAAGATTAGTGTACAAGTTGAGGGATTTGGAGAGTGATGATGAGGCAAAATTTGAGGTTAAGAAGTTCTGGAAAGTTATCAGGGGGTGATATGGGGGCAGTGGGGTGGATTGAAGTTGGATGAAGGAGTGAACTGAGTCAGGCAGGCTTCTACATTGGTATTTGGTTGAGTCTGATTAGTTGGGTTAGTGGCATTAAAATATTTCCACTACAGGGACCAGGAGAAGGAGAGAAAATCTTTAACAAGTCCAGCACGATTGAATTTTGGAGTGAGGCTGAAGGTAGGGCCTGCAGAAAGGACTGATACTTGTGTTGGTGTAAGTCTTTTGGAGGAAACGTTCATGATCATATTTCTCATCTCTTTAGGTTCTGGATTCTGTATGGTGGTGGTAGGAAGTTTTTGGAGTGTTGGGTAAATTTAGTAGGTTGCAAGGCAGGGTTTGTCAGCTATGGGGGTTTGTGGTTGAGATTTGAGGGCTGTTGTAGTGTAGTATATTGTAGCAGTCCAAGGTTGGAGAGTTTTTTGAGGTGGCGTTGTGCGTGCTTCTCTCGTTCCTGGAGGAAAAGCATTTCACTGTGTGAGATGGCATCCAGGAATTTATGATTGCACAGCAGAAGAATTTTATGGATGGAGAGGAGGTATAGCAAGGAGGTTTGGACCTGATTGACGCGGTTTTGTGGGACTATTCTGGTGAGGGTTAAGAACTGACAGAATATGAAGAGAAGGAGATCATTGCGTAAGGAGGAGCTTCAGCCAGATATGGGTAATTTTAAGGTAATGCCATTTGGGTGTATTCCATGAGCCAAGAAACACCACAGGAACAATATGTGGGCCTGAGTTCTAGCTGGGGATAAGAAACCTTTTCTGTACTGTGCAGGTGGAAAGAGCAAGGATCCATGGTGGAGGATAGAAACATGGAAATTTGATAAATAACGTAAAAATGTGTGCAAAAAAATTAGCAAAAGTACATCAAAATTACAAAAAGGATGTAACAGATGGAGTATGGGGAAACAAAATGAAACCTGAGGGAGTAAGCTGATAGTGAAAGTCGGAAACGGACTGAAATTGAGGTCAAAACACAATGAGATTATAGATAAAAGTAAATATATATTTTGGGTTGCAGGTCTGTGGGCATATATGAATGGAGAAGGAGGAAAGCAAGTGTGGCTAAATTAGATGAGGTTAGTATCTGGAAACTGGAATAGGAGAGGATGTTTGTTTGGTTTGTGTTGCACTGCTCGGTCATCAGCACGTGTACAAAGCCCCAATTTTTACACAGTCCAGTTTCTTACACATTCCAATGAAGCCACTGCCACGAATGATGATGATGATAATGAAACGAGGAGGACAACACAAACACCCATTTCCTGAGTGGAGAAAATCCCCAACCCGGCCGGGAATCGAACCTGGGACCTGTGATCTAGAGGCAGCAATACTAGCCACTAGGCCATGACCTGCGGACAATCGGAGAGGAGAAAGAGTGGTGGGGTGTGGGAGAGTTTGTAGGATGAGGTACAAGTTCGTGTGGCACAGGAAGGTATGTAAAATAGCATGCAAAAATATTCAAGAGTGATGCAGGAAGAGTGATCAAGGTATACAGTTAATGACATCAGCAGGAGCAGTGGGGCAAATGAGATGCTGTACCAGCAATCAGCATGGTTTTGTAGCTGTGTGTTGTGCATGGATGAGGTGGTTGATACAGGTGTGGGTTGTGGGTAGGAGAGTGGGGTGCGGTTTGGAAGGCAATAAATGAAACACATAAAAGAAGAGAGAGAAAAGGATTGACATTGAGTATAGTAATGCATTAGAAAGTAGTTACAAAGGAAGACAGCATCTCATGTTCCCTATTACCCCTGATAATATTATTGATACTAGACCTTCAAATTGGTCACTCTACCTGTGTCACTCTTGCCTATTTTCACATGTTGTTTAGTGTATCTTCCCATACCACACGAACTTTTACCTCATCGTATCAAACCCTCCCCACCTCCTACTCTTTCTCCTCTCATAATCCAGTTCACATGTACTAACCTAACCTAATCTAGTCACATCTGCTGTCTGCTTTCTCCATACCTATCTGCCCACAGACCTACGACCACATTATATCTTTTTATTTTTTTATCTTCAATCTAATGGTTTTCTCATGTCAGTTTCAGTTTATTTTCGACTTCCACTATCTGCCTACTCTACATATAAATCTTCATCT
The DNA here is from genome assembly GCF_023864275.1 of Schistocerca cancellata. NCBI lineage: Eukaryota > Metazoa > Arthropoda > Insecta > Orthoptera > Acrididae > Schistocerca > Schistocerca cancellata. Next base: position 176,641,374 of record NC_064633.1, on the reverse strand, counting down.
ATAATTTGGAAATCACTGTGGGGTGCATGGCAGAGGATAAATCCCATTATACCAGTTATTATGGTTTCTCGCCATTCCTCTCACATATGGGGCACAGAGAAAATGATTGTTTGAATGCATGTACACATCTAGTAATTATTCTAGTCTTATCCTCATGATACCCATGTGAGCGATATGCAGAGGATTGTAGTATTTTCCTAGAGTTATCATTTAAAGCCGGTTCTTGAAACTTTGTTAAAAGACTTTCTCAAATTAGTTTATGTCTCTCTTCAAGAGTCTTCCAGTTCAGTTATCTTTGTGACACTCTCCCATGGGTTATATAAACATTTGACCATTCATGCTGCCCTTTTCTCTACACATTCAATATGCACTGTTAGTACTATTTGGTATGGGTCCCACACACCTGAGCAGTATTCTAGAACTGCTCGCAGAGTGATTTGTATGCAATCTCCTTTGTAGACTAAGTGCAGTTCCCCAGTATTCTACCAATAAATCAAAGTCTATCACCTCCATTACCTACAAGTGATCATTCCATTTAATATCCCTACAAAGTGTTACACCCAGGTATTAGTATGAGTTGGCTGTTTCCGACAGTGCCTAACTAATATTATAGCCATAGGATATGACAATCTTTTTGGTTTGTGAAGTGCACAGGTTTACTTTTATGAACATTTTAAGTGAGTTTCCAGTCTTTGTACCACTTTGAAATCTTATCAACATCTGACTGAAAATTTATGCTTTCAGGTAGTACTTGAGGAAAGATCAGTGCATCTTCTTCAAAAAGTCTGAGGGTACTATTAATATTGTCTGCAAGGTCATTAATATAGAACATGAATAGTAAGGCTCCCAACTCACTTCCCTGGGGCACACCTGATGTTACTTCTACATCTGATGATGATTCTCAATTTAAGATGGCATGCTGCATCCTCCCTATCAAAAAGTCCTCTGCCTAGTCATAAATTTCACTTGGTACCCCACAAGTTGTGCTTTTGACAATAAGCATAAGTGTGGTATTGAGTCCAATACTTTTTGGGAATCAAGAAATACTGCATCTACTTTTTATTTATTTATTTTTTTTTTTTTTTGTTGTTTTAGGGCGCACAACTTCAATGGTCAGTAGCGCCCTGACTACTCTAAAAATGCACCGCGAGCCACAAGTTGACAACAACAACTAAAAGGAAAAACACAATAAAAGACAGACTGACAGGCATAGGATTAAAAAACTTCATCAAATGTCCTTAGCGAGGTGTGTCAAATTGATAAAACAAAGAACACGAGCAGCTGCTCGTGGGTCATCCGCTAAAATGTCATCGAAAGTATTAGGCAGGTTAAGATCGAGGCGCAGTTGGTTAAGATCGGGACAGGACATTAAAATGTGTCTAACCGTCAGCAAGTGCCCACATGGGCAGAACGGCGCCGGCGCAGCCGTCAGCAGATGGCGATGGCTGAACCGGCAGTGTCCAATCCTTAACCTTGCTAAAACGACCTCCTCCCGCCGAGAAGGGTGTGAGGAGGACGTCCAAGCCACGGGAAGAGGTTTTAAGGCCCGAAGCTTGTTGTCGGTAAGTGCAGCCCAATCGGCATGCCACAGCGACACAACGCGCCGACAAATGACCCTGCTAAAATTGGACGAAGGGACACAACAAGAAGCTGTCCGAGGCTGGAGGACCGCAGCCTTGGCCGCGGCATCTGCAGCTTCGTTCCCAGGGATACCGACATGGCCAGGAACCCACATAAAGCTAACCGGCGGACCGACGTCCACCAGCCGCTGAAGAGAGCGTTGGATCCGGTGTACGAAAGGGTGAACCGGGTACGGATCACTGAGGCTCTGGATGGCGCTCAGGGAATCTGAGCAGATGACATAAGCAGAATGTCGGTGGCGGCAGATGTAAAGAACAGCCTGGTAGAGGGCAAAGAGCTCAGCTGTGAAGACCGAACAATGGTCATGGAGCCGGTATTGGAAACTTTGTGCCCCGACTATAAAGGAACACCCGACCCCGTCATTGGTCTTAGAGCCATCTGTATAAATGAAAGTCATGGTGATGAACTTCGAACGAAGTTCCAAAAAACGGGAGTGGTAGACCGAACTGGGGGTGACCTCTTTTGGGAGCGAGCTGAGGTCAAGGTGAACGCGGACCTGAGCCTGGAGCCAAGGTGGCGTGCGGCTCTCGCCCACTCGAAAGGTTGCAGGGAGTGAAAAATTAAGGTGTTGAAGGAGGCGACGAAAGCGAACTCCAGGGGGTAGCAGGGCAGAGACATACAACCTATATTGACGGTCAAGAGAGTCGTCAAAAAAGGAACGATAAGACGGATGGTCGGGCATTGACAGTAGCCGACAGGCATACCGACAAAGCAGTATATCGCGCCGGTAAGTGAGTGGCAATTCGCCAGCGTCAGCATGAAGACTCTCTACGGGACTAGTATAAAATGCTCCGATCGCAAGTCGTAAACCCCGATGTTGTATGGAGTTGAGGCGGCGTAAGATGGATGGCCGTGCAGAGGAGTATACGAAGCTCCCATAATCCAGCTTGGAGCGGACGATCGACCGATATAGACGAAGTAGGACGGTTCGATCCGCTCCCCACGACATACCACTGAGAACACGGAGGACATTTAAAGAACGGGTACAACGGGCGGCCAAATATGACACATGTGGAGACCAGCTAAGTTTCCTGTCAAAGGTAAGGCCTAAAAATTTGGTTGTCTCCACGATTGGGAGAGCAACGGGACCAAGTCGTAAGGACGGTGGGAGAAACTCTTTGTAGCGCCAGAAGTTAATACAGACCGTCTTCTCGGCAGAAAAACGGAAGCCATTGGCGACACTCCAGGAGTAAAGACGGTCAAGAGAACGCTGAAGACAGCGCTCCAGGACACATGTACGCTGCGCGCTGCAATAGATGGTAAAATCGTCCACAAAAAGAGAGCCTGATACATCAGCTGGGAGGCAATCCATTATTGGATTGATCGCGATGGCGAACAGAGCGACGCTCAAAACTGAGCCCTGTGGCACCCCATTCTCCTGGCGAAAGGTGTCGGACAGGACAGAACCCACACGTACCCTGAACTGTCGATCCATTAAAAAGGAACGAATAAAAAGAGGGAGGCGACCGCGAAGGCCCCATGTATGCATGGTGCGGAGAATGCCCGCCCTCCAACAGGTGTCGTAAGCCTTCTCTAAATCAAAGAACACAGCCGCGGTCGGGCGCTTCCGCAAGAAGTTATTCATAATGAAGGTCGACAAGGTAACCAGATGGTCAACAGCAGAGCGCCGCCTACGAAATCCACATTGGACATTGGTAAGTAGGCGTCGAGACTCAAGCAGCCAAACTAATCGAGAGTTAACCATTCGCTCCATCACTTTACAGACACAGCTGGTAAGTGAGATTGGTCGATAACTGGAAGGCAAGTGCTTGTCCTTCCCCGGCTTAGGAATCGGGACAACAATAGACTCGCGCCAGCATGCGGGAACATGTCCCTCAATCCAGATGCGATTGTATGTACGAAGAAGAAAACCTTTACCCGCAGGAGAAAGGTTCTTCAGCATCTGAATATGAATAGAATCAGGCCCTGGAGCGGAGGACCGTGATCGGCCAAGTGCGGTTTCGAGTTCCCGCATGGTGAATGGGGCATTATAACTTTCACAATTCGAGGAGCAAAAGTCAGGTGGCCTAGCCTCCTCTGCCTGTTTGCGGGGGAGGAAGGCAGGGTGGTAATGAGCGGAGCTCGAAACCTCGGCGAAAAAGCGGCCGAAGGCATTGGAGACAGCCTCAGGGGCCACAAGGACTTCATTCGCGACCTTCAAGCCAGAAACTGGGGAGTGGACCTTAGTGCCAGATAGCCGGCGCAGGCTACCCCAGACAACAGAAGGAGTAAAACTGTTGAAGGTGCTTGTGAAAGCAGCCCAGCTGGCTTTCTTGCTTTCTTTAATAATACGACGACACTGAGCACGTAAACGTTTATAATTAATACAATTCGCCACTGTAGGGTGGCGTTTAAAGGTGCGTAAAGCACGTCGACGAGCACGTAAAGCGTCTCTACATGCTGCGGTCCACCAGGGGACCGGTACGCGACGTGGAGAAGAAGTAGGGTGAGGGATGGAATATTCAGCAGCAGCGAGAATGACTTCCGTGAGGTGTGCGACCTGACGATCGCAGCTTGTGAAGGTTTGATCCTGAAAGGTCGCCCTGGAAGAGAAGAGCCCCCAGTCTGCCTTGGAGATGGTCGAATTAGAGGAGCACGGAGAGGGGGTATGCTGCAGGAGATGGATAACACACGGGAAGTGGTCGCTCGAATATGTATCAGAAAGTGCATACCACTCAAACCGGCGTGCAAGTTGGGGAGTACATATAGAGAGGTCTAAATGGGAATAGGTGTGAGATGTGTCCGAAAGAAAAGTAGGGGCGCCAGTATTGAGGCAGACAAGATTGAGCTGGTTGAAAAGGTCTGCTAACAAGGAGCCCCTCGGGCAGGATGCTGGAGAGCCCCAAAGGGGATGGTGGGCATTGAAGTCTCCAGTTAACAAAAATGGTGCAGGTAGCTGAGCAATAAGTTGCATCATGCCTGCCCTGGTAACGGCAGATGACGATGGAGTGTAAACAGTACAAAAGGAAAACATAAAAGTGGGGAGAGTAATGCGGATGGCAACTGCCTGCAGGCCGGTGTGCAACGTGATGGGATCGTAGTAAATATCATCCCGGACCAGCAACATAACCCCTCCATGAGCTGGGATACCTACCACAGGTTGGTTGGTTGGTTGGTTTGGGGGATGAAAGGGACCAGACTGCTACGGTCATCGGTCCCTTTTTCCAAAGACAAAGAACATCCACAGAGAATAAAAACGAGGAACAGAGTAGACACAGACGATACAGAACAGAAGAAACGGAGACAAGGACAAGACAAAACGAACTAAAACCACACAGAGTGTGACAGTGGTTGGCCGACCATAGAAATAAAAAAGGAAAAGCCAACCACTTAGAAACACATTAAAAGATCAGTGTAAAATCATAGGCCAAAGGCCAGAATCAAAAGAAAAAATAAAATAAAACAGAAACACTCAGAGGAAAGAATAAAAACTCCCTGCCCGAATAAAACTTAAAACTAAGGCAGCCATAACAGGGTCATCGGATAAAACGGCAGGGAGCGTATCAGGCAGCGCAAATGTCTGCCTGACCACAGCTAAAAGGGGGCAGGCCAACAGAATGTGGGCCACCGTCAAAGCCGCCCCGCAGCGACATACAGGAGGGTCCTCCTGGCGCAGTAAATAACTGTGTGTTAGCCGGGAGTGGCCAATGCGGAGCCGACAAAGGACGACTGAGTCCCTGCGGTTGGCTCGCATGGAGGACCGCCACACAGTCGTCGTCTCCTTAATGGCACGGAGTTTATTGGGTGCAATCCGATCGCGCCATGCAGCGTCCCAAAGCGCAAAAACTTTTCGGCAGAGGACTGCCCGCAAATCAGCCTCTGGGAGGCCAACATCCAGAGATGGTTTATTCGTGGCCTCTTTCGCCAGGCGGTCAACATGTTCATTGCCCGGGATACCGACATGACCGGGGGTCCACACAAAGACCACAGAGCGGCCGCAACGCGCAAGAGTATGCAGGGACTCATGGATAGCCATCACCAGACGAGAACGAGGAAAACACTGGTCGAGAGCTCGTAAACCGCTCAGGGAATCGCTACAGATAACGAAGGACTCACCTGAGCAGGAGCGGATATACTCTAGGGCTCGAAAGATGGCGACTAGCTCAGCAGTGTAAACGCTGCAGCCAGCCGCCAAGGACCGTTGTTCGGAATGGTCCCCTAGAGTTAGCGCATACCCGACACGACCAGCAACCATCGAACCGTCGGTGTAAACAATTCCAGAGCCCTGATACGTGGCCAGGATGGAATAAAAGCGGCGGCGGAAGGCCTCTGGAGGGACCGAGTCCTTCGAGCCCTGTGCCAAGTCGAGCCGAAGGCAAGGGCGAGGAACACACCACGGGGGTGTACGCAGAGGCGCCCGGAAAGGAGGTGGAGCAGGGAAAAACCCAAGCCCACAGAGAAGCTCCTTGACGCGTACGGCGATCGGACAACCCGACCGGGGCCGACGGTCTGGCAGATGGACGACTGACTGCGGGAACAGGACACGATAATTGGGATGCCCGGGCAAGCTTAGAACATGGGCAGCATAAGCGGCCAGCAAACGTTGGCGCCGGAACCGCAGTGGGGGTACACCTGCCTCCACTAGCACACTGTCCACAGGGCTGGTGCGGAAAGCACCAGTGGCAAGGCGTATCCCACTGTGGAGAATTGGGTCCAGCACCCGTAACGCAGATGGGGATGCTGAGCCATAAGCCAGGCTCCCATAATCCAGACGGGACTGGATTAACGCCTGGTAGAGCCGCAACAGGGTAGAGCGGTCGGCGCCCCAGCGGGTGTGGCTCAAGCATCTCACAGCGTTGAGATGCCGCCAACACGTCTGTTTAAGCTGCCGGATATGAGGCAGCCAAGTCAACCGGGCATCGAAAACCACCCCCAAAAACCTGTGGGTCTCCACCACAGCAAGGAGTTCGTCAGCAAGATAAAGCCGCGGCTCAGGATGGACTGTTCAGCGCCGGCAGAAATGCATAACGCGGGTCTTGGCTGCCGAAAACTGAAACCCATGCGCTACAGCCCAAGACTGCGCCGTACGGATAGCGCCCTGTAGCTGACGTTCAACAGCTGCAATGCCAGTAGAGCTGTAATAAAGGCAGAAGTCGTCAGCATACAGGGAAGCAGAGACAGAATTTCCCACGGCCGCAGCGAGCCCGTTAATGGCTATTAAAAACAGACAGACACTTAAAATAGAACCCTGTGGCACACCGTTCTCCTGGACGTGGGTGGAACTATAGGAGGCTGCGACTTGCACGCGGAAGGTACGATACGACAGGAAATTGCGGATAAAGATCGGCAGAGGGCCCCGAAGACCCCATCCATGAAGCGTAGAAAGGATGTGATGACGCCATGTCGTATCGTACGCCTTCCGCATGTCGAAAAAGACAGCGACCAGGTGCTGACGGCGGGCAAAGGCAGTACGGATGGCCGACTCCAGGCTCACCAGATTGTCGGCGGCGGAGCGGCCTTTCCGGAACCCGCCCTGAGACGGAGCCAGAAGGCCCCGAGACTCCAGTACCCAATTTAAGCGCCGGCTCACCATCCGTTCGAGAAGCTTACAAAGAACGTTGGTGAGGCTAATGGGGCGGTAGCTGTCCACCTCCAGAGGGTTCTTTCCAGGTTTCAAAATGGGGATGACAATACTTTCCCGCCATTGCGATGGAAACTCACCCTCGACCCAGAGACGGTTGTAAAGGTCGAGGAGGCGTCGCTTGCAGTCCACTGAAAGGTGTTTCAGCATCTGACAGTGGATGCGATCTGGCCCGGGAGCGGTATCAGGGCAAGCGGCAAGGGCACTCTGAAATTCCCACTCACTGAATGGAGCGTTGTAGGGTTCAGAAGCGTTGGTGCGAAAAGAAAGGCTCCGACGTTCCATCCGCTCTTTAATGGAGCGGAAGGCCTGGGGGTAATTCGCAGAAGCGGAACTCATAGCAAAATGCTCTGCTAAGCGGTTTGCAATGACGTCGGAGTCAGTACAAACTGCTCCATTCAGTGAGAGCGCAGGGACGCTGGCAGGGGTCCGATAGCCGAAGACCCGTCGAATCTTGGCCCAGACCTGCGATGGAGTGACATGGAGTCCAATGGTGGACACATACCGCTCCCAGCACTCCTTCTTGCCTTGGCTGATAAGGAGGCGGGCCCGCGCACGCAGCCGTTTAAAGGCGATAAGGTGGTCCATGGAGGGATGTCGCTTGTGACGCTGGAGTGCCCGCCGGCGATCCTTAATCGCTTCAGCGATCTCAGGCGACCACCAAGGCACAGCCCTCCGCCGAGGGGACCCAGAAGAACGGGGAATGGCAGACTCGGCGGCAGTGACGATGCCGGCGGTGACCGATGTAACCACCACATCAATGGCATCAGTTGAGAGAGGCTCAATAGCGGCAGTGGAGGAGAACAAGTCCCAGTCAGCCTTATTCATAGCCCATCTGCTAGGGCGCCCAGAAGAGTGACGCTGTGGTAGTGACAGAAAAATCGGAAAGTGGTCACTACCACACAGGTCGTCATGCACACTCCAGTGGACAGATGGTAAGAGGCTAGGGCTACAGATTGAAAGGTCAATGGCGGAGTAGGTGCCATGCGCCACACTGAAGTGTGTGGAGGCACCATCATTCAAAATCGAGAGATCGAGCTGCGACAATAAATGCTCAACGGTGGCGCCTCGACCTGTTGCCACTGACCCACCCCACAGAGGGTTATGGGCGTTAAAGTCGCCCAGTAATAAAAAAGGTGGCGGCAATTGGGCTATCAGCGCAGCCAGGACATGCTGCGCGACATCACCATCCGGTGGAAGGTAAAGACTGCAGACGGTAACAGCCTGTGGCGTCCACACCCGAACAGCGACAGCCTCTAAAGCTGTTTGGAGAGGGACAGACTCGCTGTGAAGTGAGTTAAGGACATAGATGCAGACGCCACCAGACACCCTTTCATAAGCTGCTCGGTTCTTATAATAACCCCAATAGCCACGGAGGGCGGGGGTGCGCATTGCTGGAAACCAAGTTTCCTGCAGAGCAATGCAGAGGAAAGGGTGAAGGCTGATAAGTTGGCGGAGCTCAGCTAGATGGTGGAAGAAACCGCTGCAGTTCCACTGGAGGATGGTTTTGTCCATGGCTGAGAAAGGCGTGCCGGGACTGGGACGGCAGATTACGCCGCTGGGTCACCTGCTGCCTCCGATTGAGCACCCGTGCTAGTGCTATTGCTATTCACGGCGTCTGAGGGACCGGCGAGATCGAGGTCCTCAGCGGACGCCAGAATCTCCACCGCGTCCTCAGACGCAGAGCTAGAAGGTTGCGATGGGGTGGCTACCACCGCGCGTTCCTTGGGCTTAGAGCTGCTCTTCTTTGATTTCTCACGCTGCTCCTTGGGTTTAACTGGCTGGGAGGGCTTCACCGATTCAGTCTCCGGGACTGAGGAGGATCGGGAAGCCCTTCGACCTGCAGATTGTGGGCACTTACGCCACTGTCTATCGTCAGCCTTCCCGCCGGTGGAAACCTGGGAAGGGAGGGACCCAAGGGACCCCTTGCGAGCGTGAGAAGCCGAAGAAGTTGGACACTTCTCCGGCGTAGAAGCGGGGACCGACGTCCCCGATGGGGGGGATGGTGTTGCTCCTGAGGTAGGTGGCACAGGAGCAATCGGGTGGGTAGAGCCCCCCACTGGCAAGGGGGCGGGAGGAGTTGTACCACTCGTCGATCCGGCCGAAAGGCGCGAAACTGATGGGGCTAGCACAGGTGTTGTAACAGCAGCGTAGGAAGTTGTCATTCTCACTGGATGTAATCGGTCGTATTTCCGTTTGGCCTCAGTATAAGTCAGTCGGTCCAGGGTCTTATATTCCATGATTTTGCGCTCTTTCTGGAATATTCTGCAGTCTGGCGAGCAAGGTGAATGGTGCTCCCCGCAGTTGACGCAGATGGGAGGCGGGGCACATGGAGTATCGGGATGAGATGGGCGTCCGCAATCTCGACATGTGAGGCTGGAAGTGCAGCGGGAAGACATATGGCCGAACTTCCAGCACTTGAAGCACCGCATCGGGGGAGGGATATAGGGCTTGACGTCACATCGGTAGACCATCACCTTGACCTTTTCCGGTAACGTATCACCCTCGAAGGCCAAGATGAAGGCACCGGTAGCAACCTGATTGTCCCTCGGACCCCGATGAACGCGCCGGACGAAATGAACACCTCTACGTTCTAAGTTGGCGCGCAGCTCGTCATCAGACTGCAAAAGGAGGTCCCTATGGAAAATAACACCCTGGACCATATTTAAACTCTTATGTGGAGTAATAGTAACGTTAACATCCCCCAACTTGTCACAAGCAAGTAACCTGCGTGACTGGGCGGAGGATGCCGTTTGTATCAGTACTGAGCCAGAGCGCATTTTAGACAAGCCCTCCACCTCCCCAAACTTGTCCTCTAAATGCTCGACGAAGAACTGAGGCTTTGTGGAGAGAAAAGACTCCCCATCAGCTCTCGTGCAAACTAAGAATCGGGGCGAATAACTGTTACCTCCATCCTGGGACTTACGCTCTTCCCACGGCGTGGCCAGGGAGGGGAACGTTTTCGGATCGTACTTCTGAGCATTAAATTGAGCCCGAGAACGCTTAGAGACTGCTGGCGGCTGGCCGCCAGCGAGAGATGATGTACCACGCTTCATTGCGGGTCATCCGCCCTGATGCCACCTACTCCGACCAAGGGCCCTCCCCACGGGCGCCACCCAGCCACAGCAAAGGCCACCTGGCAGGATGGCCGTTGCCGGGAGTCCTGATACCCCAGGAGGATAGGCATCTACTCCTTGGCATACGTGGGGAGTTAACGGCGCAGGCATCAGTAGAGCGATCCCTGTGTTGTCAGGGGGCTACAACCAAGAGGGTACATGGCGGCCCCACCACAACGGACTGGCTACCGTGCTGGATCTTAGGTGCAAAACTGTCCAAGGTCGTCGCCGCAGTTAAAAGAAACACTGCAGAGGGCAGCGTGGTAATCGCACTCAGGGACGTATCCCCGCCCTAAAGATCGAAAACGAGCGGGACACCATGGCAACGACGTGAAAGCCGGCTAAAGGTCTAATTGCACGACGGATACAATGCACCACGTAAGGCGCCCTTCCCCAATTGGCTCGCTCTTCGGAATAATTTAGAAAGATGGAGGTCAAACCCGAGAGGGGACCATCACATAAGGCCAAAACATGTGAGACTCCTTTTAGTCGCCTCTTACGACAGGCAGGAATACCGCGGGCCTATTCTAACCCCCGAACCCGCAGGGGGGACCTACCACAGGGGGTAGGTCAAAACGCACAGAGGTGTAGTGTGCCAAGGCAATTTGATCGCATGGGCGTAGCTTCGTTTCCTGGAGGGCTACGACGAGCGGACGGTGCAAGTGGAGCAGCAACTTCAAGTCCTCTCGGTTGGAGCGAATGCTGCGAATATTCCAGTGAATAAGTGCCATCGTAAGAAAAGGAAGATGAGAGAAGGGGTCACCTCGAAGGCCGCTTAGGGCCTGGCTTCGAGCGAGCACTGCCGCCGCTATCAGTAGGTGGACAGTCATCGTCCATTGGGTCTATAGGTTCATCGGCCATCCCGGGAGGATGGCCGGGAGGGGGAGCTTCCTCCGCCGGTGAACGGCCAGATGTACGGCTACCAGTAGTGCGGCCAGGCGAAACGGGTGACGGCCTGGGGCGGCAACCGCTGGGTGGCACAGGAGAAGAAATGCGCCGTGGTGGAGAACGAGAACTGTGCTTCCTATGAGCCTTTTTGGAAGGACGTTTGGTGGAAGTACCGGTCGAAGGCTGGGAGGTCGAGGTACGTAGGAAGTCTGCACAGGATGGTTCCGTCTTGAAGGCCCGTGCATCTGACTTCGGGGTCTTCATCTTAGCAGAAGCTGATGAAGGGGCTGGTGTCTGTGGGGTGATGGGAGGAAGAGGAGACGTCGACCGCGCGATCTTAGCACTGGCCGAATGGACGACCGTGGTGCTGAAGGTCAGATCGCATGTCTGGGTTGCTACCTCCCTGGTAGTCCGAGGAGAGGCGATGACAGTACTGTATTTCCCCGCTGGGAGCAGCGTGGGCTTCCTACTAGCCAATAGCTTGCGAGCAGCCGAGGTGGAGACTTTCTCTTTGACCCGAATTTCTTGGATACAGCGTTCTTCCTTATAGACAGGAAAGTCGCGGGAGGATGCGGCATGGTCACCCTGACAGTTCACACAATGAGGAGATGGAGGTGGACAGTCACCCTCATGGGCATCCCTGCCACAAGTGACACATTTAGCCGCATTGGAACAAGACTGTCGAGTGTGATTGAAACGCTGACACTGGTAGCAGCGCGTAGGTGTCGGGACATAGGGGCGAACAGAAATAACCTCGTAGCCCGCCTTGATGCGCGATGTCAGCTTAACACTATCGAAGGTCAAGAAAAGTGTCTGGGTCGGTACAAGGTCATTGTTGACCTTTTTCATGACCCTATGGACAGCCGTCACGCCCTGCTCAGCGAGGAAAGATTGAAGCTCCTCGTCAGTCAATCCGTCGAGGGAGCTAGTATAGACTACACCACGAGACGAATTCAAAGTTCGGTGGGCCTCCACCCGGACAGGGAACGTGTACAGGAGTGTGGCGCGAAGCAGTTTTTGTGCCTGAAAGGCACTCTCAGTTTCTAGTAATAAGGTACCGTTACGCAACCTGGTACAAGATTTGACAGATCCGGCTATGGCATCTACGCCCTTCTGGATAACGAAAGGGTTGACAGAGGAAAAATCCTTTCCGTCCTCAGATCGAGAAACGACGAGGAACTGTGGGGCAGGCGGTAGTACTTTTGTCACTGGTGGCTGGTCACGTTTCCGTTTTTGGGCAGAAGTCGAAAGAGATGGAGTAGAATCCATTGCGGAGGAATCCCCCATGATTGCCAGCGTCTCCGATGGCGTGCTCCTTCCTTGTGGGGACCCTCTCAGAGGGCACTCCCGCCTTAGGTGAATGTTTACACTTCAGGTCACACCTCCCGAGAAACAGACGGAGGGACCAATTGGCATGGTCAGAAGGTATCAGCTCAGGCAATCACCCCTCCCCGGGCCTGGCCTTTACCAGGGGGTACACACGTGCCTTACATGTCTACCCAGGGCGGGGACTTACGCATTACCCCGTCACCGGCTACGCGTGCGAACGCGTGGGTCGGCCTTCAGGCACGCACAGGGAGGAAGGAAGAAGAGGAAAAAGAAGAGAGAGAGGGAGAAAGAGGACAGACTGTCTCAAACGCTGAGGCGGAGACCAGAGAAAGCAAGGAGAAGAAGGCAATGAGAAGACAAAGAGAAGAAGGCAATGAGAAGGCAAGGAGAAGAAGGCAATGAGAAGGCAAGGAGAAGAAGGCAATGAGAAGGCAAGGAGAAGAAGGCAATGAGAAGGCAAGGAGAAAAAGGCAATGAGAAGGCAAGGAGAAGTCAAGGGAAAGAGTAAGGAAGACAGTGAGGTGGAGAAGAGCAAAGAAATGAACCAACAAAAGGAAGGAAGAAACGAGAAGTGAAAAATCAAAAAGACCACAATCATAGGTCGTGGAACCGTCCGTCTCCGGACGCAGGCGCTAACTACCCCCGTGAGGGGGATGGACTCCTTTTAGTCGCCTATTACGATAGGCAGGAATACCTCGGGCCTATTCTAATCCCCGGACCCGCAGGGGGGTTCACAGCCTGTGCCATCTGGATCCTTTCTACCAACACCAGCTTTTCTGAACTGCCTAGGTGGGAACTCTCCTCACACTATATCCTATGTTCCCATGATCCTCCAGGCTTCAGCCTTCATTAGTTGATGTTCTTTACCCACCTACCATGTTCCCCATTCCAGCAACCACCCTTTCCTAGAATTCTCCCAATAAACTGAAATTGACTATTGACCTGCCCTACCACAATCCTTATATGCTTATTCCATTTTATATTGCTTTGCAATGTTAAGCACAGAAATTTAAACTACGTGTCTGAGTTAAGCTAGACACTACTAGGGCTGTATCCAAACATTACAGTTTATTTTTCCTACTCATCTGCTTTAACTTACATTTTTCTACATTTAGAGCTAGTCATGGATTTATTTTTCTGGAAATAATGTTGGACACAACAGGATTTTATTCTTGTCCAGGAATTTTGTCTGTCTGTGATACATGTTTCTTTCAGTCAGTTTTGTAAAAACTGATAATTACGAGACTTGTATATAGTTTTCCAGTTTTGATTTGTCACCTTTTTTAGGAATAGGGATCATTTTGGTAGTTTTAAGACACTTAGGAAAGAATCTTGTTGAGAAGGATGAATTTATTATCTCTGCAAGGGGTGTTGCAGCATATTTTCCGATTTGATTTATTTGCACAGATGTTAAACAAACTCATTTAACTGCCTATTGTAACTTTATGCCCTCTAATTTTGCTGTCTTTTATGTTAAAAACTAAAATTAATAGTTCATTATTTTGTGAATTTATAATTTTATCTACTATGGGCATCTATAAATTGGCGTCATACCCAAACCCTAAGTCAGACTGTACTCAATAATTGAAATTATGACCCATGTCAGTGACGCTGAAGTTAGTCAGCAGTACAGGCACTATGTTACTTGTTAGCCAGTGCTCAATAGTTAAAGTGTTAAGTTAATTTGTAGCCACTTTAAGCATTCTGTCAGAACACAATAAGTATGTATGATTAAAAATAGCCAGGAGAGTTGATATTTTGAGACACAATAGTACACAAATTAGATGGATAACAAGATAGGCAGCTGTAACTGAAAGACTTCAGCTGATGAAAAGCCGTCAGATATGAAGAGCATCAGGTAATGAGGAGCTGGCCAGTTGTAAACATTGCAGCCTGGAGATATGGAATTAACCATAAATGACAACAGCACCCATTGCATAAAGGCAAAGTTCTGTATGTTTGTGGTCAAAATAAATTATTAATTTCAAAATGAATGACAAGGGAGTAGAAATAAACGTGTTTGTGATCCAGAGGAAGGACCAGTAAGTAATAAAGGTAGAAAAGGGGCATTTAA